>NC_083705.1:62316319-62941319 GCF_033118175.1 Dama dama
CCTGATTGATAGGTTACCCTGCACTCCCAGGAGCAGGCCCCACCAGTCCGTGGCAGAATGGTTTTGTGACACAGCAGTGCTCCCTCCCACCGGCGAGTTCCCACGTGTCCTCCACCTGGGAGGGCGGGAGAGGCTCTGCTCCGCCTGCTCGGGGGTCCTGTAGGTCCCAGGACAGGCCTGGAGTTGGGGACCCTGACGAATTGATGTTCATCAAAAAAGATTTGTTCTTGGGGCTTCCTTGGCAGCCCAGTGGTGAAGACTCTATGCTTCCAATGCAGGGGATGTGGGTTCAATCTGTGATCAGAGAATTAAGCTCCCACATGCCGTGAGGCATGGCCAAAAAAGTAAAAATTAAAAAAAAAAAATCATTCATATCCAAGATTCACTCTTGGTTTGGAACACTCCAGAAACACGTTTGAGGCCAGGGGTCCGTGAGGCAGCTGCTGGTCCTCTCATTCCTTGTGTCCTGATGAATAGCATAAGCCCCCCTCCCCGGCCCCGTGTGTTTGTCTCTGTCTCTCTTTTCTCTTTTGATTGGACCCACAGGAAAGAACCAGAAAGGGTTTTCCTACCTGGATGACACAGCACAGTCTCGGGCCTGGAGGCAGCCCTGTCAATCAGAATCCAGGCAGACAGTGGCCGTGGGCCCAGAGTGGGCCTTCCTGGCGGCCTGGGTTCTCCCCTCCTGTGCCAGCACCTGGAAGGACATCCACTGGACCCGCACACACACTTTTGGTTTTTACTCAAGTTTGGAAAACATCGCCCACCCTGTGTTGGTCAGGCAGTCACCCAAGTAGGATTATAATCTCTAGCTTTGACTGGCCTGGACTTCCCTTGTGGTGCAAACGGTAAAGAATCTGCCTGCAATGCCGGAGACAGGTTGAGTCCCTGGGTCAGGAAGATCCCCTGGAGGAGGGCATGGCAACCCAGTCCAGTATCTTTGCTTGGAGAATCCCCATGGACAGAGGAGCCTGGCAGGGCTATAGTCCGTGGGGTCTCAAGGAGTTGGTAACACTTTCACTTTGACTGGCCTGTCCCCGTGTTGCCTTCTGTGGGACAGATGCCCACCTGTGTCATCACTGTTGTGTCCCCTGAATGTACCTGTGGAAACTGTGATGTCAAGATTCTGGGTTGATGTGATGACAAGATGACTAGTTCTGGGTAGTATAGTTTTTTGAATGTTTTTGCATCAGATGAAGGTGGATAATTTTTTTCCTGGCATAGCTCCTGGATATGGTGTTCCTGATATTAAGGGAGTGTTTGTGTGGGGAGGCTGCTTACTCATATTCTTAGGGGTGCATGTTGGTAAATGGGGTGACCCATGAAGCTTCAGTTCAGTTCAATTCAGTCACTTAGTCGTGTTCAACTCTTTGCAACTCCATGGACTGCAGTCCGCTAGGCTTCCCTGTCCATCACCAACTCCCAGAGCTTTCTCAAACTCATGGCCATCGAGTCAGTGATGCCATCCAACCATCTCATCCTCTATCATCCCCTTCTCCTCCCGCCTTTGATCTTTCCCAGCATCAGGGTCTTTTCAAAGGATATAGTTCTTCGCATCAGGTGGCCAGAATATTGGAGTTTCAGCTTCAGCATCAGTCCTTCCAATGAATATTCAGGACAAATTTCCTTTAGGATGGACTGATTGGATCTCCTTGCAGTCCAAGGGACTCTCAAGAGTCTTCTCCAACACAACAGTTCAAAAGCATCAATTCTTCGGCACTCAGCTTTCTTTATGGTCCAATTCTCACATCCATACATGGCTACTAGAAAAACCATAGCTTTAACTAACCTTTGTTGGTAAAGTAATGTCTCTGCTTTTTAATATGCTGTCTAGGTTGGTCATAACTTTTCTTCCCTGAGGCTTCAGTATACTGATAAAGGACACTTGATCTTGGCCTTTCGATAAATGGTCCTCCCAGGACGGCAGAATTACTAACTTAGTGCTCAGTCTGTTTGATGTTTTCGACATTTGAAACAAATTAAACTGGTGCTTCTCTGTTTTGTGTATTTGTCTGGTTCTTTAGTGGGTGAGTGTGTGACCTGTCCAATCCTAAGGACGCCAGACAAGGTGTCAGGTGGGATACTATGGTCTCTCTGGTCTTAAGTCACCTGTCTCTTCTAATTTGCAGTTTCTTATAGTTTGTTCAGCTCTTTCAGCCTTGGCATCTTTGTTCACTGAGTGTAGCAACCTGAGAGAAAGTCTTCTTCCCCAGGCGGGAGGGAAGAGACAGGATGGCCCTCAGCTCTGCAGGGTGGCCCTGGGCCAAATTTAGGCTCATTCACCTTGACACAGAAGTAGACCTTGCCATGAGCAGTTCAGTCCAGACACTTGGCCCAAGGGCTGTAAAAGCCTCAGTCCTAGTCCTGGAACATTATGGGCTCAGACCGATGAGGCGAGAGTCTGGGCTGTGTGAATCCTGTTGCTGAGCCTACGATCTTGATTCAGGGCATGGTCATTCCAGGAGGCCCATTGGGGCGAGACTGTGATCCTGGACAGCGTGTTACTAGGGTGTGATCAAGATTTGATCACCTGGACAGGGGTTGGCTGGAGCTGGGGAGGCAGAGTCCTGGCCGGGCTTCCCATGAGGAAGAAGAGAAGGACCAGCAGACCAGCTGGAGAACCAGGCTGAGCAACAGGATAAGACCAGGTGGGGCGGGGGCCACATGGAAGCACTGGGACTAAGGTGTCCAGTTCCTTGCATCCTTGGGTTTTCAGAGTGAAGAGGCTGGAGGAATAAGCTCATCGACAGCTGGGACCATGCTGTCAGAACTGCAGAGTGTCTGACCCTTGTGAGGCCCTGGACAGGGTGCATTGGAACAGGGTCTGGGAAGGAATGAGGACGATGGGAGCCCATACGACAGTTGCTTTTTCAACCCTGCTATCTAGGGACCCTGGTGGTCCAGTGGTTAAGATTCCTCACTTCCACCACAGGAGGTGTGGGTTTGATCCCTGGTTGGGGAATGAAGACCCCGCATGCCTCACCATGGCCCCAATTTAAAAAAAAAAAAATCCAAGCAAAATAACCACTCCCCTGCTATCTAGAACATTCTGGTGCTTTAGGTTGGTTGGTTAAAGTGTGGTGCCAAGGGACTCTGTAGATGGTATGTAAATGGAGCAGTGGACTTGGAATCAAGAAGACTCAAACTCTTTCAGTTATAGGCTGCGTGTTTTTCAACATATTGCTCAAACCTAGTCTATTTATAAGTGTATGATTTCCAAATATTTAGCTTCCCAGGTTGTGCAGGAACATTAAATGAGATGAAGATGTAGAAAAACTTAGTTATCAAAGGGAAAAGGAAGTGGGAGGGAGGGATAAGTTACGAGTATGGGATTAACAGATACAAGCTGCTGTACACAAGAGAGTGTGTGTGTCTGTGTGTGCTAAGTCGCTTCAGTCGTGTCCAACTCTGTGCGACCCGATGGCCTGTCGCCCGCCAGGTTTCTCTGTCCATGGGATTCTCCAGGCAAGAAGCTGGAGTAGATTGCTGAGCCCTCCTTCAGCGGATCCTCCTGACCCAGCGATCTAACCTGTGTCTTACATCTCCTGCATTGGCAGACAGATTCTTTACCACTCGCGCCACCTGGGAAGCCCACACAGAGAGATAAGCAACAAGAATTTAACACAGGGAACTATATTCAGTATCTACACACAGAACTATATTCCCTGTGTTATACACAGGGAACTGTATTCAGTATGTTGCAATAACCTGTGATGGAAAATTATCTGAAAAAACATATAACTGAATTGCTTTGCTGTACACCTGAAACTAACACAATAAAATCAGATGAAGACGTGAGAACACTTAGCACGGGGAAGTCCTCGTGTGCAGACGTGCAGACGACACCACCCTCACGGCAGAAAGTGAGGGACTGAAGAGCCTCTTGATGACAGTGCCAGAGGAGAGTGAAAAAGCTGGCTTAAAGCTCAACATTCACAAAACTAAGATCATGGCATCCGGTCCCATCACTTCATGGCAAATAGATGGGGAAACAGTGGAAATAGTAGCTGACTTTATTTTTCTGGGCTCCAAAATCACTGCAGATGGTGACTGCAGCCGTGAAATTAAAAGACACTTACTCCTTGGAAGGAAAGTTATGACCAACCTAGACAGCATATCAAAAAGCAAAGATGTTACTTTGCCCATAAAGGTCCATCTAGTCAAAGCTATGTTTTTTTCCAGTGGTCATGTAATTGGATGTGAGAGTTGGACCATAAAGAAAGCTGAGCACCAAAGAATTGATGCTTTTGAACTGTGGTGTTGGAGAAGACTCTTGAGAGTCCCTTGGACTGCAAGGAGATCCAACCAGTCCATCCTAAAGGAGATCAGTCCTGGGTGTTCATTGGAAGGACTGATGCTGAAGCTGAAACTCCAATACTTTGGCCACCTCATGCGAAGAGCTGACTCATTTGAAAAGACCCTGATGCTGGGAAAGATTGAGGGCAGGAGGAGAAGGGGACGACAGAGGATGAGATGGTTGGATGGCATCACCGACTCAATGGACATGGGTTTGGGTGGACTCTGGGAGTTGGTGATGGACAGGGAGGCCTGGCATGCTGCGGTTCATGGGGTCACAAAGAGTCGGACACGACTGAGGAACTGAACTGAGGTACTCATGACATCTCAGCTTCTTTCTTTCTCGGGCTCACCCACAAAGGTTCATTGAATTCCTTACTGTGTGTCTGGCCCCCCTTTTCCCTTCCCAAGAGCTAGTCTTCTTAGGAGCCTCTTCCACCTCTGCCACTGTATATTGCACCCAGTGTTTGCATTTATTTATTTATGAAGGAAGAGGCCCCAAGTTCAGCTCGGTTTGGATCAGCCATAAAGTATTAGGTTCGTGAACTCAGAGGATGTTTGGATGGGAAATGCCCAGGGGAATCACGTCAGTTCATTGTTTGCAAATCTGGCTGTTAATATGGACACTCCTGTGTCCCACCCCAAGGAATCTGCTTTCCCAGGTCCAGCGTGGAGCCCAGGAATCTGTATTTGGAAAAAGTGTCCTGAGTGATTCTGATGGTCAGTCAGTTTGGGGAAGGACTTATCTAGCCAGTGTCCACTTTGCAGATGAAAATACTGAGGCGTAGAGAGGAGGATGGAGGTGTTTCTTACCTGCCATGTGATTTGGGGCTGAAAATCAAACTTTGCAGTTGCCACTGGGCAGGCACACCATATATCTCCTTGTATTGGCATAAAAGCCTATGTAAACCCAGGTGGCTCACTGGTAAAGAATCCACCTGCTGATACAGAAGACGCTAGTTCAATCTCTAGGTCTGGAAGATCCCCTGGAGAAGAAAATGGCAACGCACTCCAGTAGTCTTGCCTGGAAAATTCCCTGGACAGAGGAGCTGGTGGTGAGGTGGTGGGCGATACAGTCCATGGAGTTGCAAAGCAGTCGGACACGACTTAGCGACTAAACAACAAAACCAACAGTGATGCCATGAAAACAGATTCCTGACCTTGTATTTATTTTTTTCCCTCCTCTGTGCTTCTGGGTCTCACTGTCCCTTTTCTGGTCTTTACCATCCACCCCCGCCCCCTGCCCCAAACTCCCCTTCCCACTGCCTTCCCTCCGTCATGCTCCATTGCAGTGCATGGCTTTGATAGCATCTCTTTTTTCTTCTAGCTCCTTTCTGTGATGGAATCTTAGAGTTAGTCTTTAACTTACTGGTAGCTCAGCTGGAATGGGCTGTAGAGGTTGACTCACTCACCCTACTTGGAAGTCAGCTTCTACTGAGCTGTGGAGACCACCAGTGGGACAGGTGGGGGGCACGGTGGATGGGCAGATACCGTACCCCAGGTGGCAGTGCTGGAAAACCCACTGCTCGCCCGTTGCTCCTGACTTGATTCGCCCATGGCGTCTCTCCTGATTCCTTTGCAGAGCTGGGGTAGGGCAGGCCTGATTTCGCCTTGCCTTGACCTCAGTTGGACTTGGTTTCTCTCCAGCTATGCCCTTGGCTTCTCCCACTCCCTGGGCTCAAGAACACAGACTCCCCACTGCTCCTCCCCACGGTCTTGTGGTTTGTACACCGCGAGTTGCTGAGCTGGGCACATTCCCTGAATTCACTGGATTATCACCACTGGTTTCTACTGGAGCCAGCCTGACTTCCTCCTCCACTGACTGCAGTGGACCCTTTCTGATTGCCTCATTCTGATGCTTCCCTGCCTATGGGTGGCTTCCAAAATGTCTCATCTCCTCGGGTCAAGAGGCTCACCTCTTTATTTTTCTTCATACGTCTCACCTCTCTTGCTTCTGATTTACTTTTTTGGTCATTGCAACTAAAGTACTTCTCTGGGGGAAAAAAAAAGCACTTCTCTGGAGACTAACACTTCAGAGTTTTAGTCTCTGATTTGCAATTTCTTGAGTCATTACTTTATTTCACTGGATTGCATGACTACCCTCTCCTTTCTCAATTATTTAAAATGTGTATGTAGCTGATTTCTAATAAATACATCCCTCCTCCCCTTGGCATATCTTCATGTTTAAACAGATTTGAATTTGGGATGCATTTTACAATTCAGAGGGTCATAGTGTATTTGACAGATTTTTTTTCGCCTTTGTGGTGTGTGTGCTCAGTCGTGTCTGACTCTTTGCGATCCTTTGGACTGTAGCCCGCCAGGTTCCTCTGTCCATTGGATTTTTTAGGCAAGAATACTGGAGTGGGTTGCCATTTCCTCCTCCAGGGGATCTGCCTGACCCAGGGATTGAACCCATGTCTCCTATGTTTTCCCCGTTGGTGGCATATAATTTCACATGGCATCTTCAGTATTTTTGCTGGATAAAAGACCAGGAAAAATTTAAAGCCAACTTCAGTGAAGATTCAGAATTTTGCGATATTAAGGAGGACTGCTGCTAGTACGCCTAACTCTTGACAAGATGATGGAATTATTTTCCAGAAAAATGTGATCTGGAGTTTGAATAATGTTGGACAAATCATACGAGGCCCTTCTTTTATGATTAGAGCCATGTAGTGTTAATGTAATGTTTAATAAAGCTCTATCTAGGCAGAGCCTATGGTTCTGTATATTTCAGTAAAGAAAAACTAAACCTCCTTTTTAGATCTCTGTTTTGAAAGAGCTACAAAGTCAACACTATAGATGAATTCCTGCATGAGAACTTGGAGAGCTTCAATGCTTTTGTCTTTCTTTCTCTGGAGACAGAAAAAAAAAAATGTGTTTTTTAGCTGTCAACAGCCTTGATTTCATTGTAAAAAGTGAGTTATACTTTACCCAGAAAGGAGGGTTAGGTTTTTATACATGGGTTGAGCTAAATATTGTCCTTTTCATCCATTAACAAAGAAATTGTTGTTTCCTTTTGTGAATTATTTTTTTGCTTCTTAAGAAATGTATCCTGTCAAACCATTTAATTTGGCTTTGCAAAACTCATCATGAAGTAATGGAAGATTCAGTTAGTGTTTCCTTATCAAATAGAAACACAACTAATCCAAAAAAAAAAAAAAAAAAAGAGGTTTAGAGACTGTAGTTGGCCACTGAGGGGAGGTTCCCAGAAGGTCGCTGTGGTCCTTCAACCTCCTTTTCATCGTGCACATTGTCCACACAGCCCTTCCTGGGGCTCTGGCCAGCCTGGCCCAGTGCTCAGCCTTCCCCCAGTCCTGAGTTGGATCTAGCACCCTGGAGCCCCACGCACCTTTGGAATGCCTGAAACCAGTGCAGGGACATGGAGAGGCTGTGGCCCTGAATGACTTGTGCACAGAACGCTGAGATGATGGGAGACTGGAGTGTAATGTAGTTCCCACCATGTTATTTTCCTTTTTAAGCATCTTCGTGGAGGGGTGTTCAGCTCTCCTGTCCATGGCTTGGTGCTGGTTTAGTCATTAAGTCATGTCCAACTCTTGTGACCCCATGGAGCCTGCCAGGTTCCTCTGTCCATGGGATTCTCCAGGCAAGAATACTGGAGTAGGTTGCCATTTCCTCCTCCAGGGGATCTTCCCAACCCAGGAATTGAACCTGGGTCTCCTGCCTTATAGGCAGAGTCTTTACCAACTGCACTTCGAAGGAAGATCCCCCTATCTATGGCTTATAGGCAGTTATTTCAGACTGATTTTATATTAGACAAAGCCCATAATTTGATAGGAAAATTTTCTACTTAAAATCACAGTGCTTTCCAAAACGGACATCATTTGGGAGTTCCCTGGTGCCTCTATTTTTTTTTTTTTCACCATTAAAAGAGTCATGTAGTCACAGTCATGTAGATTTTCTCTGAGTCTGTTTTCCTTATATCCTCCCTTGTCTCTGAGCATACAGGTTGAGTCTTATTTCTTAGCAGAGCAGAGACTAGTGTTATAAACCATCACAATACCAAGTGGACTGTGGCCATTGGTGACTTGAAAACTAGATTGAAATGCAAATTGATGTACCTGAACCGGAGAAGAAAGTGTAGAATAGAGAAAAGACAGGAAGAAAAAAGCAAATAGACAAATGTATTTATTCCAGTATAAAAATGAATCAGAAATGATGCTATACAAGTGTGGCTGGAAATCATCTGTAGACTGTAATTATCACAAGCTAGACATGAGTCAGCCTGGTCACGCAGTGTTTTTTAAAAGCAATCATTGCACTGAAATGTAGAAACTGGATACAACTTGCTAAAAGAAAGTACACACAGTGAGTTGCAGAACTTGACCTTTCCAATAACAGTTAAACCAAACAGTGTGTCTTTATAAGACAGATGGGTACTCATATATACATATGATTTTATATGTATAAACATAAATAATTTAATATATTTGTATATAACATATGGTTGTCATATGTAGTATTTACCTACCATGATGTATGCGTGCTTCAGTCCAACTCTTGCAAACCTGTGGACTATAGCCCCCCAGGCTCCCCTGTCTGTAGGATTCTCCAGGCAAGAATCCTGTAGCGGGTTGCCATGCCCTCCTCCAGGGGATCTTCCCAACCCAGAGACTGAACCTGCGTCTCTTAATCTCTTGCATTGGCAAGTGGGTTCTTTGCCACTAGCACCACCTGGGAAGCCTTACCTACCATGATATGTATATTATAGTTTGTCATGTGTAATGTGTACCTGTCTTGGTTTTCTGAGTCTGGATTATCCACTGTCAGATAAAAGAAGTACATGTAGTACACACTGCTATATTTAAGATGGAAAGCCGACAGGGACCTACTGTGGAGCACATGAAACTCTGCTCAGTGGTGTGTGGCAGCCTGGATGGGAGGGGAGTCTGGGGGAGGATGGACACATGTGTGTGTATGGCTGAGTCCCTGCGGTCACTGTCGCCTAAAACGATACCCCTGTTCATCTGCTATACCGCTGCACAAAACAAATTTTTTTTTTTATTTTAAATGCGCATGTGACTGTCTTAGTAAACAGAAATGATGTTTTAATTTAAAATGGTATTTGAGTTTAATGGGTTATGAAAAGCTCACATGCAGAACAATGTTTACCAGAGCCAGAGACTCAGGGGTTCGTAGGGCTTCGTACTGTTCTCACTTCTAGGAAGCATCTGTTGATGCAGTCATGATCCCTCGGCCAATTTGGAGAAAGGCAAGTGTCTATCACCTTTTTATGGAACTAATAATGATTTTAAAGTGAAAGAAAAAAGCCTTTCCGGGGCTGGCTGAAAGGGCGTGTGACCCGTGCCGACACGCGGAGCCTGGCGCTCAGAAGGCCCTGCGCTTGGGGACTGACGCTCTGAGGCTGCAGCCTTGCAGTTCTTAGCCCTTCCATCGTGGAATTGGTGTTTCGTCAGTGAAGTGCAACAGGACAGTGAAGCAGGGGGAGCGGGGGCCTCAGCTCACACGTGGGGTCTCCTCACCAGGGTGGGGTATGGTCACCCCCTCCCGGCCCCGGGTGCCAGCCTCCGCCTCCCCACCGCACCCAGGCTGGCTGCCCCAGGGCGGTGGCCGGACTGCATCAGCAAGAGGAGGCCTGTGTTCCACTGTGACCCCCGCCGCTCACTGGGGCGCAGGTGTGAGACACAGACCACCACTTTTGACCCAGCCCCAAGCGCCCTGGCGCTCCGAGTGACCAGTTGGCAGGGGCCTCACCCCTGCCCTGGATCCAGGTCCCGAACCACCCTGGAGGAGGGGCTGCGGTGTCTTGGGGAGCCCCCCTTTGTTGTGGGTGGGGCCCGAAGCCTGGTGGGAAGGGGAGGTTGATTTCTCCACCACCAGTGCATGCACGTTCACCTTGCACTGGACTCGGGAAGCCACCTAGGTCCCAGCGCGAGAGACAACTGTCCACAGCCTCTTCCCCTTAAAAGTCTGTGCTTTTTCACTCTGCTTCCTGGGGCCTCATGGGCACCCTGCATTGTGACTGCAACCCGTCTCTGAATCATTGTTCTGCCACATTCAGGAATCCTCTGGCCACCTGGCTGTGGCCATTTCTGCTTCAAAACTCCCCCCGTGGGTGAGAGGGTCACTGTGTGTGTCTGTGAATTCTGTGAATGGGTGGATCAGCAAGGTCACTTGGGTCTTGGACTTGGGTCAGGCTGTCCCAAACCTCACAGTGTAATCCTCAGCGTCAGCCAAGCAGATCAGCACGTACAGACACTCAGATCCGAGGAATGCAGCAGGTTCCAACAAGATATTAAAGAAAAGTCTTTCATTATATCTTTATGGACAGGATGGAGTAACATGGGCAGAAGGTAATGGCAAGCTGGATGGTCTGTCATATTCATAAAGTGCTGATTAAATATAATAAACTAGGCCTCCGTGGGAATCACCAGGCACCAGTCCTGATCCGTCTTTGATGAGGATGAGGACAGATGACACACAGAGGTCAGATGTGTGGGTGTCGTGGCGCTGGGTAAGAAAACAAAGGTGATTGCTGCCACCAGTAAGGGCTGTAGGTTTGATTGATGGGCTGTCACACAGGCACCAACGTAATAGGACATACTGAGATTCAAAAGTTGCAGCAGAAAAATAAAATCCGTGACGGTTTTAGCTGCCTATAAATTGAAAAGCATGCTGATAGAGCTATTAAAAAAAGGCTGTGTCAAAGTGAGTTAATGAGTTGAAAACTTATGAATACAAAAAATTCTGCACACAGATTTTCAGAGAAGTTTTATTTGTAATTGCCCCGAATTGGAAGCAACCAAGATATCCTTCAGGAGGACAAACAGTGGTACATGGATAAACGTTGGTGCAGCATATGATGGGATGTTACTCAGTAATAAAAAGAAGCAAGTTATCAAACTATGAAAAAACAGAGGAACTTAAATAAATGCTAAGCGAAAAGAGCCAGTCTGAAAAAGTTACCTGCTGTGTGATTAGAACTGTATGACATTCTGGAAAAAGGCAATCTCGTAGGTACAGTAAAATGACCAGTGGTCACCAGGGTTTATGGGGGGAGAAGGGGGTATGACCGTGTGGAGCTCAGGGATTTTTAGGGCAGTGAAAATACTCTGGGTGACACTATCATGATGGATACGTGACATTCTGCATCTGTCAGAACCCACAGAATGTGTGACGCAGTGAGCTCTCCTGTGATCTAGGGATTTGGTTAATAATAACATACCAGTATTGGTTCATCAGTCGTAACGCATGTATCACACTGAAGCAAGATGTTAATACCAGGAGACGCTGCAGGTGGGATGGGAGGATGGGGGAGGAGGGATATGGGAAGTCTCTGAGCAGTCTACTCAGTTTTTCTGTAAACCTAAGACTGCTCTAAAAATATAGCCTATTAATTTTTTAAAAAACTGTGTAAGTAGAGCTATGGAATCCAGAACAAAGGGATTCAAGGCCCTTCCTGGCTCCCCTAAAGATGCCCAGTAGGAGCATTTGGTCTGAAAAGAGGCACACCTGGAGCCCTGCCAGAGCGGGATGGGGCACCTGGGGAAGAGCTGACGGGACCAGGGATGTTCGTCCTGACGAGGCATGATCATCACCCCCACCTTCTGCAACCTTGGGGGTGGCCACCGGTGTCACTGAGGAGGGCTCTTGGCATCTCTTGAGTCAGTCCAGCACACCCTGAGCAGACATACTCTCCAAACTCAGTGACAGCCCTTCTAGCTGTTTTCATGTAGTAACAGGAGGAGGAAGAAGAGGAGCTTGTGTTTTGGAGGTGTTTTGCAAGGTGGTGAGAGAGCTGGCTTAGAGCCAAGCTGTTTGGATTCCCAGATCCTGTCTGAATCCTGGTCTCACCTCCCCTGATCTTGGGGCCTTGAGCAAATTTCTTATCCTCTCCTTGTTCATCTGCAAAATGGGGCTAATTGTAGTACCTTCCTCATGGGCTTGTTATTAGGATTAAACAAATGAATACGTACGTGGTTATAAGGATTAAATGACTGAATACATTAAACAATGTCTAGAACCACGCCTGCACTCACTAGACATCAGCCGTTCTGCTCACTGCAGCGTGGTTCTGGACGACAGAACCCGAGCCTCCGGGAGGCTCAAGGGAGGCCAGCGTTAAGGACACTTTCTCACTCTTCTGTCCAAGCCTCTTGCTGTTCCCTGCTTACCCTGTTTCCCGACCTGGAATGCATTTGGTGCCTTTGTACCTGGCAAAGCCCGACTGCTCTAGGAGGGGAGTCAACAGCTTAAACGCCACCCTCTCTCGAGAGCTCTCTCTGCCTTTCTTATGTGGTCATCGGTCCTCTTTCCTGTTTCCACAGTCTTGTGGAAAGTACTTGGGTTAAACATAGCTGTTTACTTGTCTGCTTCTCAGCTTCCCTGGGATTCAGTCATCAGTGTATCCCGGCCGCTAGCCCAGGGCCTGACAGTCACTGGTTATGGGATGAAATGGGATTTCCCCTTCGCCCAGTAATAAAAGGACACTGTAGGAAGCTGGGTGCGGAAGGCATGCTGAGCTTCCCCATCTGAGACGTACTTCAGTAGGACTGGGTGATGCTTACCGAGGGAATCATGGGTTGGATGAAAAAGTGTAGTCTTTCTCTGAGTAGTGCCACGGAGCTCCAGAATCAGAATCACTTACGGCTGGCAGGCAGGGATTTTTTTTTTTTTTTATGTCCTATAAGACAGTTTTCGTAAAAGAAAAGATTGGTTTGAAACAACTCTGTTCAACTATTTTTTTTTAAGATGTTACTTATTTTACTTTTGGCTGCAGTGGGTTTTCATTGCTGCAGGAGGGCTTTCTCTAGGTGCAGCGAGCGGCGACTACTCTTTGTTGTGGTGCTGGGACTTCTCGTTGCTGTGGCTTCTCTTGAATGGAACTCAGGTTTTAGGCGAATGGTCTCCGTATTCTGGCACACGGGCTTGGTTGCTCTAAGGCATGTGAGATCTTCCCGGGCCAGGAATCGAACCCATGTCTCCTACATAGGCAGGCAGATTCTTTACCACTAGACCATAAGGGAAGCCCTCTGTTCAACTATTTTTAAAAAAAATATAATTTGATTTAGTCAGATTATAACCCTTGTTATTCTTGAGCTTTCAATTTTAGCTATCATAGCATTATTTTGTTTATAAATCTAACAAATTTTAGCAGTCATTTTCAAGAGAGTCTTTGATGAATGATTGTGTGTGTTAGTGGCTCAGTCATGTCCAACTCTTTGCGATATCATGGGCTGCAGCACACCAGATTCTCTGTCCATGGGATTCTCCAGGCAAGAATACTGGAGTGGGTTGCTATTCCCTTCTCCAGGGGATCTTCCCAACCCAGGGATCGAAGCCAGGTCTCCTGCAGTGCAGGCAGATTCTTTATCATCTGAGATTGGTTTCATTAAAAAGTTTCATTATACTCCTTTCCACATGTTAAACTGCATTTGTAAAGTTTATATTTTCCCCATCCCTTTAAAGGGCTTTTTTTTTTTTATCAAAGGTTACTACAGTTTATACCAAAGGGACTCAGGAACCAACCTGATTAAGCTCTCACCAGCCAAGATGGGTTACTTGAGGGTCTGTAGGGGTGAGACTCCAGGGGCTGTGGCACATCATTCATAAACATTGAAAAGGAATGAAGAAGACCAACTTCTCTACCTTTACCTTAAATCTTAGTATTAGAGAACACTAAGGAATGGTCTCATTTTCTTGAAGGCTGGTAAATAAAGAGAAGGAATCAAGTGCTGATCCCACCTTTCCCGTGAGATCCATCTCTTCTGGTCATCCGACATTGATGAAGGGAAGTTTCTCTTGATCGACATGACCCAGCTAACACCTGAAGCAAGAACGAAGTGCTCCCACCCCCGGGTAGCCCCTGAGGAATTATTGGCCACAGGCAGCCATCAGCAACATCTGCTAATGTCACAGAATTGAGACAGCGGTCACTGTGTACCTCCGGATGGGAACCCACAGGTCCACCTGTCATGCAGCTCTATAGAAAAAGAAACTGAGCTGAAATCTGGTCAAGATTGTAGATGCAACTGCCAGTTTTCACAGTCTGCAGAAGGGATAAAGGAAAATGTTACACTAAACCACAAGGATACAGGAAATGGTTCTCAGACTTTGGAAAGCTTCACTGGACAAAATGAGTCTGTTTCTTCCATGATAATTTTAAGCAATAAAAGTAATAATAATAAATAAGAGAGAGAGATGAGGGGCAGACAGGAAACCTACAAATTATAGGAAACTTAAAACTCACATCTATCCATTTCAGTGTATGACTTTTTCAGATTCTGGTTCAGTCTTTCAGTGTTTTCGTTTGTGTGTGTGTACATGTGTGCAAAAGATGACAGGGCAAATGGGAATGCTGACAGGCATCTGATGACATTAAAGAATGTTTGCATTAAGGACATTAAGCAGTATTATTAGATGTGTTAGTGATGTTGTTAGGTTAAAAAGTTCTTTTTTGTTTTTGAAGTTAAATGACATTTGCAAATTAAATTTTGTGAAGTTTGGTATTTGCTACAAATAATTTTAACTGTGTACATGGTGGAGAGAGCTTCAGTGTGTGGGAATATAGAAGGAACAAGATTGGCCATGAATGGAGAATTGTTGAGGCTGGGTTTACTATACTTTGGTCTCTCTTTTTGTATATGTCTGAAAGTTATCAAAGTAGAAGTTTTTAAAAAATGACTTAGTCTGACACCCAAGATCTCCCAAATATTAGGCAGTTCCCATGAAATACATAAGTGTTCCTATGGTTTGAATTTGAAACCGCAAGTCTAAATTATGCTATATATTTTAATTGGAACCATGAGATGAATCCTCATAAGCAGTGTAAATAACTAAAATACCAAAAATATGCAGGTTTTTCCTAAGTACAAATTATTAATATTAGGACTTTGTTTCTTAGACATTTCTATTCTTAATTCTTGACTGCAAAGACACTGATCGACCAAGGACACATGCAGTCCCATACAATTTTGGCATTTCCACTCCAAGTATTGAATAGTGATTGGGTTGCCATTCTCATGTGGCTGAGGATCTTTAATGACCAATCAGACCCTTGGGCAAGATGCCAACTAGTCCCTGGCTCAGGGCACATGAGGGGCATCCTCAGGGCTCTTGGAGTTGCTATGGCAATGCCCTCTAAATGAGAGCTATTAGCAGCCAGGGCGATGGGTCAAAGTCCTGTCATTCCCTAATTTTTGTATTCCTGGAAGATTGTAATTTCCACTAAAAGAAGTAATGACCAGCACTGCTTCAGTTCATTTTGCATTTCTTTGGTTTTTAAGAGATCCTTAAATGGCTTCCTGGCTAGCTCAAAAGATCTTTAAACTTGATGAAACTTTCTCTCCTAGGTCTCTACCTGACTCTGCAGTAAAGGCCTTTCTAATGAAACAGTAATCTAACATCTGCAGATTCCTTTTGATGCAATGTGAGTCACACTGAGTTACAACTCATTTGTGGTGTCACTTTAGTGAGTCGCAATCAGCGTATGTGGAATTGAAGGAAAGTATCAGAAGTCATCACACATTATAAGGGCAAATATTACTTTTGAAGCTGATTTCATCTGTATGTATGTAGATATAAATAAGTTTCTTATGAATGATAGTGGATTGTTATCAAAAATTTTGAGAATTGCCACTTCAGTGTGGTGTTGTTCAGTTTCTCAGTCATGTCCAGCTATTTGCGACCCCATGGACTGCAGCACACCAGGCTTCTCTGTCCTTCACCATCTTCCGTGCTGGCAAAGTAATGTCTCTACTTTTTAATACACTGTCTGGTTTGTCATAGTTTTTCTTTCAAGGAGCAAGCATCTGTATGCGGTCTTTCAAGAAGCAAGCATGTATGCAGTCACCATTTGCAGTGGTTTTGGAGCCCAAGAAAATAAAGTCTTTCACTGTTTCCATTGTCTCCTCAATTATTTGCCATGAAGTGGCCCAGTGTAGGCCCCCATAAATAGATATTTATTGAATGTAAATACTAGTATAATAAACCACCTGTTTCAGAGGATCTGGGGTGAGGAGCCTGGGGTCTGGGAATCTGTGTTTTAACAAGCTTTCCAGGCAGCCAGGCTGCTAACAGTTGCAGAACTATACTTCGGAAGCACTGACCTATTCTACCCACTCTGGCCCAGGTCACCCACAGACAATTAGCATTAGAACCAGACCTTGAATTTGGGTTGCCCACATTCTGGGAGAGGGTTTACCCAAAACTTCACCAGCATCTCATGTTGGCCACCTTCTCATCAAGCACATTGCATAACCTTCTAATAGATGTCCTGAATGCCAGTTTCCTCCCTATCTACCTCATCTTCTCTGCTGCCCTCAGGCATTTCCCTAAATCACTCAATTTCATTTTCCTCCTCTATACCTTTGGCTTTTTCTCTACTGTCAGTCGTGTTAACACCAAACTCCCTGTATATCCTTCAGGGCCAAACTCCCTATATATCCACAGGCAGCCCCGAGCCTGGCACCTCGATTTCTTCTCTCTGCCGGTTCCCAGCTCTCTTTTTTATCCTTCTGCTTCTGCTGGGGCTACCCCAACAACCTGCATGCCCCAGGCACACCCCACCCTTGTCTGATTCTTCTACTCATATTATATCCACTAATTGGAACTTAGCTTCCATTTTCCTCTGAATTGCATCCATCCTCCCAGACCACGTTCAAGGCCACTTTTCTAGATCTTCCCTGATTTGGAGTTCATAATTTCTCCTCCTTTGCTTCTCTTTGCTCTTTGCCCGTTTTTTGCCATAGCATTAAGACTCATGGCCTTGGACTTCGTTAGCATAACCTGTGTTCCTTTCTCTGATGAGGAAGTAAGTTCCTAGAAGGCAGTTTTCATGTATTCTTTGCTTCTTTATATTAATACATCCTACACTGCTTTACAAGTAGGATTAAGTGATATATCTGTTAATTTTTCTGAGTTATGATTGCCCCAAGTGAAAGGATTCCCTGGTGGCTCAGACGGTAAAGAATCTGCCTGCAGTGTGGGAGACCTGGGTTCAATCCCTGGGTCGGGAAGATCCCCTGGAGAAGGAAATGGCAACCCACTCCAGTATTCTTGCCTGGAGAATCCCATGGACAGAGGAACCTGGAAGGCTTCAGTTCATAGAATTGCAAAGAAGTATTAATTAACAGCTTAACCAAGTAACTTATGTAAAATGGGCTTCAACCTCTGTATGAAGACTCAAAGCTCCCTGTGACTTCTTTGCCATTTTATTCCTTTATAAAACCAATCAAGAACAAACAAACCAAAAAAGTACTGTAGGGTTTGTGTGCTGTTCATCATAAAGAATTCTTTGTTTTCTTCTGGAGAGGAAGTGGGCCGATAGACAAAAGTGCAGTGATATTAGAGAGAAAGGGCTGGCAAACTTGGCTCCTAATAATGCTATTTTTAAGAGATTGGTGGGAAAAGGGGTAGGAGTTAAAGAAATGAATATGGCATAAAACAGAAACTAAGGATAGTAAGTGAAGGGCATCTACTTCGGCTACTCTCTGTATGAGAAGAGGCTTCCCTGATAGCTCAGCTGGTAAAGAATCTACCGGCAATGCAGGGGACCCCAGAGAGAGTTCTGCCAAGAGAATGCACTGGTCATAGCAAACACCCTCTTCCAACAACACAAGAGAAGACTCTACACATGGACATCACCAGATGGTCAACACTGAAATCAGATTGATTATATTCTTTGCAGCCAAAGACGGAGAAGCTCTATACAGTCAGCAAAAACAAGACTGGGAGCTGACTGTGGCTCAGATCATGAACTCCTTATTGTCAAATTCAGACTTAAATTGAAGAAGTAGGGAAAACCACTAGACCATTCAGGTATGACCTAAATCAAATCCCTTACAATTATACAGTGGAAGTGACAAGTAGATTCAAGGGATTAGATCTGATAGACTGCCTGAAGAACTATGGACAGAGGTTCATGACATTGTACAGGAGGCAGGGATCAAGACCATCCCGAAGAAAAATGAAAAAAGGCAAAATGTTTGTCTGAGGAGGCCTTACAAATAGCTGTGGGAAGAGAAGTGAAAGGCAAAGGAGAAAAGGAAAGATAGACCCATTTGAATGCAGAGTTCCAAAGAATAGCAAGGAGAGATAAGAAAGCCTTCCTCAGTGATCAGTACAAAGAAATACAGGAAAACAGTAGAATGGAAAAGACTAGAAATCTCTTCAAGAAAATTAGAGATACCAAGGGGACATTTCATGCAAAGATGGGCTCGATAAAGGACAGAAATGGTATGGACCTATAAGAAGCAGAAGATATTAAGAAAAAGTGACAAGAATACACAGAAGAACTGTACAAAAAAGATCTTCACGACCCAGATAATCATGATGGTGTGATCACTCACCTAGAGCCAGACATCCTGAAATGTGAAGTCAAGTGGGCCTTAGGAAGCATCACGACGAACAAAGCTAGTGGAGGTGATGGAATTCCAGTTGAGCTATTTCAAATCCTGAAAGATGATGCTGTGAAAGTGCTGCACTCAAGATGCCAGCAAATTTGGAAAACTCAGCAGTGGCCACAGGACTGGAAAAGGTCAGTTTTCATTCTAATCCCAAAGAAAGGCAATCCCAAAGAATGCTCAAACTACCGCACAACTGCATTCATCTCACACACTAGTAAAGTAATGCTCAAAATTCTTAAAGTCAGACTTCAACGGTACATGAACCGAGAACTTCCACAGGTTCATGCTGGTTTTAGAAAAGGCAGAGGAACCAAAGATCAAATTGCCAACATCCGTGCACCATTGAAAAAGCAAGAGAGTTCTAGAAATACATCTAGTTCTGCTTTATTGACTATGCCAAAGCCTTTGTGTGGATCACAACAAACTGTGGAAAGCTCTTAAAGAGATGGGAATACCAGACCACCTGTCCTGCCTCTTGAGAAATCTGTATGCAGGTCAGGAAGCAACAGTTAGAACTGGACATGGAACAACAGACTGGTTCCAAATTGGGAAAGGAGTGCATCAAGGTTGTATAGTGTCATCTTGCTTATTTAACTTATATGCAGAGTACATCATGAGAAATGCTGGGCTGGAAGAAGCACAAGCTGGAATCAAGATTGCCGGGAGAAATATCAATAACCTCAGATATGCAGATGACATCACCCTTTTGGCAGAAAGCAAAGAGGAATGAAAGACCCTCTTGATGAAAGTGAAAGAGGAGAGTGAAAAAATTGGCTTAAAACTCAACATTCAGAAAACTAAGGTCATGGCATCCAGTCCCATCTCATCATGGCAAATAGATGGGGAAACAAGGGAAAGTGGCAGACTTTATTTTCTTGGGCTCCAAAATCACTGCAGATGGTGATTGCAGCCATGAAATTAAAAGACATTTGCTCCGTGGAAGGAAAGTTATGACCAACCTAGACAGCATATTAAAAAGTGGAGACATTATTTGGCCAACAAAGTCCATCTAGTCAAAGCTATGGTTTTTCCCGTAGTCATGTATGGATGTGAGAGTTGGACTATAAAGAAAGCTGAGCGCCAAAGAATTGATGCTTTTGAACTGTGGTGTTGGAGAAGACTCTTGAGAGGCCCTTGGACTGCAAGGAGATCCAACCAGTCCATCCTAAAGGAAATCAGTCCTGAATATTCATTGGAAGGACTGATGCTGAAGCTGAAACTCCAATACTTTGGCCACCTGATGCGAATAACTGACTCATTTGAAAAGACCCTGATGCTGGGAAAGATTGAATGCAGGAGGAGAAGGGGACAGCAGAGGATGAGATAGTTGGATGGCATCACTGACTCAATGGACGTGAGTTTGAGTAAACTCCGAGAGTCAGTGATGGACAGGAAAGCCTGGCATGCTACAGCCCATGGGGTCACAGAAAGTCAGACACGACTGAGCTACTGAACTGACTGACTGACTGTGCCTGAGAAGGCCCTGCAGCTCTGCCTTTGTTATAATGATTCTGCTCCGGGTCAGTTCTATTCCATCTAGCAGAGTGCAGAGTGCTATTTGGGCCATACCCAAGATAGCAAATCCTCTGCCCAGATGGGAAGTTAGAGCAGAAAAGCCTGGCACGAAAGTACAGATGGCTCAGGTGCTTTTATTTCACTGACTCTAATGCCTTTTAAGTGACTTTCTTTCTTGTTTAAATTTTTGGCTTCTCTGGGTCTTGGTTGCTGTGCACAGGTTTTCTCTAGTTGCGGTGAGTGGAAGCTGTTCTCTAGTTGGCGATGCTCGGGCTTCTCATCGTGGTGGCTTTTCTTGTCGTGGAGCATGGGCTGTAGGTACATGGGATTCAGTAGTTTCACCTCGTGGCCTCTAGATTGTGAGCTCAGTAGCTGTGATGCACAGGCTCAGTTGCCCTTGGACATGTGGGATCTTCCTGGACCAGAGATCGAACCTGTGTCCTCTGCATTGGCAGGTAGATTCTTAACCACTGGACCACCAGGGAAGTCCCAAGTATCTTTCATATGGTCACATTTTGGGTGCTTTTGACAAGTGAAGTCATTTATTGAATCTATTTTTTGTTTCTGTGGCAGAAGTAAACCTAATTGTTTAAAAAAGGTAAAATCCTCAAATTGAAACAGTGATTTGTCTGTTTTTGCTGTGATAGGTTCCTTGCACTGACTCCATGGAGAGTGTATCATCTGATTTCCGTCATGATCCTTACACGTGTTATTATGCAGATAATAAAGGATATGATTTTGTCTAGAACAAGAGGTAAGAAAACTTTGAATTCATTTTTATGGTATTTAACTTTCTAGATCCTGAATGTCTGACCTTTGTGTAGACATTTTAACCAAGTGGTCTTTGAAAAGGAACAAAATAACAGATTCTATAGGCACTGGCTTTTCTAGTTTAAATGTTTGTTAAGTGTTACTTTTAAATTTATTAAATTTATTTAGTATTTATCATTTATTGAACTGATGTGTCCTTAGTCATAACTGCTGCTGCTGGGCAAAAGGTTTGAGTGTGCTGGTTTCTCTTTTGGCTCTGAGTGCTGTTATTCTGAATAGCATTTTGATATTCAAGTAGGTTGCGGTGAGGATGACAGTTAAATATTTATTACATCCCACATGATGAAACTGGGCCATTGGAAGATGGACTAGTTGATGTAAACTTTTTCTCTGTCTCAGTGAGTTCAGGCCTTAAAAACAATTAACTCATGGTTAAATACATTTTTTTTAATGAATTGAAAAAATAAATTCATTTTAAATACCAAATTTTAAAAAATTCAAGTGAAAATTTGAATTATTTTTAAAAATTGTTTAAGATTTAACTATGCTATCTATACATCTGAATCAAGCGTTTTCATACTTGGGATGGGGGACTTCTTTCTACAAAGGTTTGAGCAAGAGTTTGTAAGTAGGCAAAAGTCCCTGCTTGGAATACTTGGGCTCCATGAAATTAAGTGGACTAGGATTGATTTGATCAAAAGTAGCTAAGAGTGGGTTACAGTGATGCAGTTGATTCCAGTGAATGTAACCCCAATGGATAATTTTGGCCGGGGTCCTTATGGGTGGACGCACATAAGAACTGTCCAGGGTCCTGTCCCCTTTTGGGGACACTGAGGCTGCTGGTGGGACCTCCCTGATGACATCCTTGGGATGAGGGATGTAAGTGGTCAGGGATGCACCATCACGTGTTAAGGAGGCGCCATCACAGTGCTCTGCAGTGCCATTGCTAGCGCTTAGTCACTCAGTCGTGCCCGACTCTTTGTGATCCCATGGCCTGTAGCCCAGCCAGGCTCCTCTGGCCCTGGGAATTCTCCAGGCCAGAATACTGGAGTGGGTTGCCATTTTCTTCTCCAGGACATCTTCCCAACCCAGGGATTGAACCCGCGTCTCCCACATTGCTGGCAGATCCTTTACTGTCTGAGCCACCAGGAAGCCCCTACAGTGTTCTGTCGGTTCAGTTCAGTCGCTCAGCCATGTCTGACTCTTTGCGGCCCCATGGACTGCAGCATGCCAGGCTTCCCTGTCCATCACCAACTCCCGGAGCTTGCTCTAACTCATGTCCATCAAGTTGGTGATGCCAGTGTATGGTACACTGCAGTGTTCTATAGTGCACTTTAAATCTGGTTTATATTTAAGTCTTTATGGTTCTTAAATTAACTCACATGTAAACTAGGAGGATTGTTTCACATGGGTTTCAAGGTTTGGAGGTGATTCCTTCAGTCACTGTTCTGGGAACATGAACAGATTTGGTTTTGTCCAGTCACCGCTTTTCTCAAGTCTATAGATGGGTTTGTATTCTTGTACATGTTCTTCCTTCTTGCCCTGTCCTTCTGTTCGTCACCCCCCTCTTTTCTGTTTCAGAGAACAGGTTCCTAACTGTCTACCTTCTGACCCTAACCGGGCACCTGATACTTTCTGTTCACCCTCACACATGCGTGCGTGCTCAGTTGTGTTCAACTCTTTGTGACCCCATGAACTGCAGCCCGCTAGGCTGTCTGTGCATAGAAATTTCTAGGCAAGATTACTGGAGTGGGTTGCCATTTGCTCTTCCAGAGGATCTTCCCGATTCAGGGATCGAACCCACGTCTTTTGCATTGCAGGCAGATTCTTTACTGCTGAGCCTTGGGGAAGCCCCTCTTTTCACCCTAGAAATACTAATTCTACCTGGAGCTGGGGCTTCCCTGGTGGCTCAGATGGTAAAGAATCCGCCTGCAGTGCGCAAGACCTGGGTTCGATCCTTGGCTTGGGAAGATCCCCTGGAAGAGAGCATGGCAGTCCACTCCAGTATTCTTGCCTGGAGAATCCCCATGGACAGAGGAGCCTGGCGGGATGCAGTCCATGGGGTCACAAAGAGTCGGACATGACTAAGCGACTAAGCACAGCACAGAGTTGGGGCATCTCCATGCTGTAGAGCTTTGTACTCGGGTTGGTGGGATCAACCCATGGCGATACCTGTGTTCCTGCCTGGGCTATAACTAATAGAGGAGAGCCTGTTTCTCTCAAATAGGCTTGGTAACATCTTCACCCTCCAGAAGCTCCCTCAAGGGAATCTTAGAAGAAAGATTATATTCTTTCTTAGAAGAAAGAAAATAACCACTTACCTATTTTACCCGCAGTCATTCTAGCTCGACGGGGCAAGTGGACTCACATAGCAAGCTGAGCATCTCAATGTTTGCACTGGTGCACAGATCTGGTCCCAGGCCGGGCACAAGTTATAAGGAACAGGCAAATGGGGAGGCCAAGGATGAAGTGGAAAGACTTTGTGACTGTTCTTTTTCTCACTCTTACAAGGACTGTTCCCTGTGTTGACTCACCAGCTTGATGCTGTTGCACATGTGGAACTTTCATATCATGAATTGCAGGAACACTCTCCAATGCAAAGATTCAGTCCTTTAAAGTATTAAGGTGGTGGGGTGGGAAGAACACCAACGTCCTAGAGCTAGTTGGTACTATTTCTTAGCAGTGGAGAGGCCTCTTCATAGATTATTGGCTTCCTCTGGCTGCAGTGACAAATTACCACAAATTTGACACCTTCAGTTACAGTTCAAAATCAGTATCACTGGGCCCAAATCAAGGTGTGGGCAGGGCCATGCTCCCTCCAGAGGCTCTCGGGAAAGAGCCCTTGTCTGACCCACCTTCTGCTGGTTCCTGGTGTCCTTCGCTTGTAGGACATCCCTCCAGTCTCTGCTATGTGGTCCTAACACCTCCTCCTCTGCCTGTGTCAAATCCTCCTCTGCCTTCCTCACCTTACAGGAACACTGGTGATTCCATTTGGGCCCCACCCAGATAATCTGGGATGGTGTCCTCATCTCATGGCCCAAAACTGTCACATTTTGTTAATCCCATTTTCCATATCTGAGGGCTTCCAGGTGGCACAGTGGTAAAGACTCTGCCTGCAATGCAGGAGCTCCAGGAGGCAGGGGTTTGATCCCTGGGTCAGGAAGACCCCCCTGGAGGAGGAAATGGCTCCCCCTCCAGTATTCTTGCCTGGAGAATTTTCAGGGACAGAGGAGCCTGGTGGGCTATAGTCCATAGGGTCACAAAGAGTCAGGCATGACTGAATGTGCACACATAACATTTTCCACATAAAGTAACATTTTGCAGGATTCAGGGATTAAGGCCTGATAGTTTTGGGGGCCGTTATTCATCCTCCTACGTAATCGGAACCTCTTTATCCTATGATGAAAAATCCTTCTTATACCACAGGGTTGTGTAGAGGTCAGACAAGAGCATTAAAAAAGAAGTGCCTACATCAGTCATGGGCCCCTCTGTTCAGCTTCCGACCCATGACTTGAATATCATGGGCTTGGTCACCCATCAGTCTGTCCATTTTGAGGGCCTTCCTCTAGCCAGGGCCTGTTATGAGTTCCTCTCTGACCAAGTCCAGCTCTCACGCTTCTGCCTGTAGGGCCGGCATTTGGAATGGACCAATCTTTCTGTCTGAGTTTTCACTGGGGGACATTGCTCCCAATTCAGCATTTCTGCTGCATGAGGAGAAAAGGAGAAACAAGATTCATCCCCGTGTGTTCCCAGGGCTCCCTGTCTGTGCCTGAAGAAGCCCTGGTGCCTGCTTCATCCTCTCCAGTCCAGTCTTTTAGGACAAAGAGCCATTGAGCCCCGTGTTGTTGGCAGGAGCCTGGTCTTACAGGCCTTCAGCCCAGGGCCCTGTGGTGATGAATTAGTCTCCAGGAGGCACAGAATTGGCTTAAAGTTGGACCCAGATATGGGAATTGGCATCATTCAGAGCCACTGGGCTCTCATGAGACACCCTGGCCCCTCAGCAGGAGTGGTGAGGAAAGGACTCCCAAGTCATCTGTCTCCTCACCTTTCCCCCAACTTTCCTGCTTCCCGCAGCATTTCTGGCTAAAGATATTAGCCAAAATCCTCTTGTTAAGAATTTAATTGTATCCCTCCTCTCCCTTCATTATATCTTTAACACCATCTCAGACACTTAATATGAAATAGATGAGCAAAAGTGTGGCCACACTGCCCTGGAACTTAATCGTTGTGAAACCCAGGGGGCCCCATGTCTCTGGTTTCTGAGTCACCAGTGTGAATGCCCTCTGGCTGTGACAGATTTCTGTCTT
Source organism: Dama dama (assembly GCF_033118175.1). Lineage (NCBI taxonomy): Eukaryota > Metazoa > Chordata > Mammalia > Artiodactyla > Cervidae > Dama > Dama dama. Next base: position 62,341,593 of record NC_083705.1, read on the forward strand.
GCTCTTTTGTGCCCCAGTGCCTGCTCCCAGCATTAACCCCTTAGTCTGGTCCCTGGGGAGGTGTCTGTGGTGTGGGAAACTCTTCCTGCAGCCTTCAGCTTCTCCTTGACCACCTTCTCTGTCTTGACTAAAGAACCAGTCATCTTCCATACTCCGCCCCACCTGCCCATCACTGTCTTCAGATGCTCTTCACCTACTTCCCTGGGCAGTGGCAGAGGGCTCACTCAGCAGGGCCCCACATGCTCCCTGTGGAACATGGCCAACCACCATCCCTTTATGCCTTTCCTCCTGCCAAATCTACATGATCCAGTTGATAGGGAACATGGACCCACCTGGAGTCATGGCCTATTAACTGTAGGCGTTTGTGCTCACTCTGTGCTGTCATTCCAGCTTGTGCCCTCATGGCTTGTGTGAAGGCCTGGTTTTGGTCCCCTAGACTGTCATCACAGTTTGGACCTCAGCCTTTGGAAGTGCTGTCTCCAACCCCTGCCAAGCTGGAGGGTGCTTCCTTCTGTTCAGCCTCACTGCCATTGAACCAGCTCTGTGCCCCCAGTTCAAGTGTTTTCCTGCTCAGCCTCTCACCACCGCCCCATCCTTAGCCCTGAGCAGCCACAGACTGGTCTATGTTCAATGATGGTGGTGCTGCTGTCCTCATCATTCTAATTTTCTCACTCCCTTAGGCAGCAACCATTTTTCCATTTTTTTTGTTATAATTAACATACAATATAAGCTTCGAGTGTACAGCATAGTGACTTAATATTTTATACATTGAAAATGAAAGTGAAAGTCACTCAGTCCAACACTTTGCAACCCCATGGACTACACAGTTCATGGAATTCTCCAGGCCAGAATACTGGAATGGATAGCCTTTCCCCTTTCCAGGGGATCTTTCCAACCCAGGGATCATACCCAGGTCTCCCACACTGCAGGCAGACTCTTTACCAGCTGAGCCACAAGGGATGCCCAAGAATACTGGAGTGGGTAGCCTATTCCTTCTTCAGCAGATCTTCCCAACCCAGGAATTGAACCGGGGTCTCCTTCATTGCAGATGGATTCTTTACCAACTGAGCACTTAGAGGAGCCCTCTTTTATATATTATGAACTGATAACTGCAGTAAGACCAGTTACCATCCATCATGTCACCACACAAAGTTGTTACAATATTATTAATTATATTCTCTGTGTGTGCACTGCATTCCCATGACTTATTTATTTTATAGTTAGAAGTTTGTACCTCTTAATCCTCTTCACCTATTTTGTCTATTCCCCTGACCCTTCTCCCCTTTGGCAACTATCAGCAGTTTGCTCTCTGTATCTGTGAGTGTTTCTGTTCTGTTTCTTCATTTGTTTTGTTTTTTAGATTCCACATGTAAGTGAAATCATGTGGAATTTTTTTCTGACTCATTTCACTTAGCATAATACCCTCAAGTCCTTCCACGTTGCTGCAAATGGCAAGATTTCATTCTTTTTGCATGACCAAGTAATACTCCACTATATATGTATATTGGGTTGGCCAAAAAGTTCATTTGAGTTTTTCCACAAGATGTTACACTACATCTTCTTTATTTGTTCATCTAGGTGAAAGGGAACCCAGATCAATTATACAGTTCTAATAATCTGATAAAAGGATGTAAGCAATTTTGAGAAACTTCCTGGGGCTGAATTCTAAGAAGAATTTATCACATAGATCTTTGAGAGGGGCTTCCCAGGTGGCTCAGTGGTGAAGAACCCGCCTGTCAATGCAGGAGACTCTGGTTTGATCCCTGGTGGGGAAGATCACCTGGAGGAGGAAATGGCAACCCCCTCCAGTATTCTTGCCTGGAAAATTCCATGGACAGAGGAGCCTGGTGGGCTATGGTCCATAGGGTCACACAGAGCAGGACAAACTGAAGTGACTGAGCACACAGACGCATGCACTGAAGCAGAAGAGGGACATGTTTACTTGATGGAAAAAAGCAGAAACCGCCTCATGGCCATTTCTTTTCTTGAACTTCATTAAAGCTGGTATCTGGGAACATAGTATCAAGACATAGTCCAATGAAGAAAGTCATTGGAGAATTAAGAAAGCAAATGAGATCTAGGTGTATGTTTATACATATATCAGTTCAGTTCAGTTCAGTCGCTCAGTCGTGTCTGACTCTTTGAGACCCCATGAATCACAGCATGCCAGGCCTCCCTGTCCGTCATCAACTCCTGGAGTCCATCCAAACCCGTGTCCATCGAGTCAGTGATGCTATCCAGCCATCTCATCCTCTGTCGTCCCCTTCTCCTCCTGCCCCCAATCCCTCCCAGCATCAGGGTCTTTTCCAATGAGTCAACTCTTCGCATGAGGTGGCCAAAGTATTGGAGTTTCAGCTTCAGCATCAGTCCTTCCAATGAACACCCAGGACTGATCTCCTTTAGGATGGACTGATTGAATCTATATGTATTTTAATGTTGATTTCATTTGAGCCTAGATACACACTCAAAATGCTTAAAGAATAGATAAAAGTCTCCTTTCTCAAATAACAGTTGTTGCAGTTCCCCTTTGTCAGCACCATTTCAGAGTCCACCTCATACACCACCTCTGTCGTGGTGCTTCCATGACCAGACACATTTCCTCTCCTCCTGGAACTCTCATGGCTTATGTTTCTTTTAGAGTTCCTACATCCCCCACCTTGGTTCACATTCACTTGAGTGCAGGTGCAGTCTGCCCCACCGGACAACACAACCCTCCAGGCAGGACCCTGTGTTCTCTGCTGCTCCATCTCTCCTGCTACCTATCCAACGGTTTTGCATATATTAGAATCTCAATGATATTTGTGGACAGTTTTCCTGAATGACTTATGGTACCAGAGGTAGACACTGTATGATTTGAGAGTTTCTAGACTTTAAAGATCTAAGCATTCCATTTTAAATAGGCCAGAATCTTTCTAAGTTGAGAAATGCCTTAAGAGGAAAATTCCTCCCCTAACGTTTCACGTTTACTTCTATTGCAGGTGCCCAGTTGTGGAGAAGCCTCAGTGAAAGGTAGGGAACTTGCTTTCAATGTTACCACTGATGATGAAGGACGGGTGGGGGACATGACTGGGCCACCTAGATGCGCCTCTGAAATTATAGTTTAGCGACAAGAATGACAACAGTAATCTGCAAGAGTGGGAAAATAAAAATACAGTTGAACTGAGGATGAGGATAAAATTGGGACTCGCTCTTGGAAGTAGCTCGCATATTGCTGTAATATTGGGCTACAAGCATGCTTGAGAGTCACAGTGTGTGAGGGGAGATGGTGTGGGAAGACTTGGGGGGGTGGGTTTCATTAGGAATTTCCTCTCCAACCTCATTTTGGGGTGTGAGCATCACTGCTGAGGTGGGTGAAAAACACGGTGACCCCGAGGCCTGGAACTCTGTTGGAATGTTCCTGAAGGTTAACCAGGAGAGAGCTGTCGGTTCAGAGAGCTCTGGGGTTGGGGAACAGCAAGGAGGGGTGGGAGGCTCGTAAGCCTGACGAGGCGGCGAGTGTACACCAGCCTTTGGGCCCCTTGCGCAGCCGCAGGCAAAGTAGTTCCATTTTCATCCATCGTTCTCCACCCGGAAGTAAAGGTGGTCCACCCGGAAGTAAAGGGCCCCACCCGGAAGTAAAGGTGCTCTGCTGTGTGGAGGAGGAGCGAGTTGGGGCAGGTAATGCAGGGAAAGTAATCAGTATCATGAACTGCGTGTATGAGAAGTGGGAAAGTGAAGAAGATGTAATGGTTAACACCCCGGTAAAATGAATTTTTGTAGTTATTTATTTTTTAAGTTCTGCCTTCAAAGTATTCTTGTATGATTGAAAGAGAGGGTTGAGTGCTCAACTTACATCCAAGTGGACTGTGTGCAGTGAAGACTCAAAAAGGAGACAGGGTAATGCCTATAAAAATCCATGAAAAAAACCCCCCATAACCTGGTATCTAACGTACCCTTAAAAGCTGTGTGTTTATTTCAGGTGTAAAGGCCAATTTTATGATGAGTTGACATCTGTGTGCTTCTTCATTTTGGAGCCCAGATTTTCAAGGAGGCGGGGAATGTAAACTTGCCAAGAGACTCAGCAGAGGGAGATATTGGCTATAAGAAGGGAAATGTGATCTTCTGGGCACAGGCTCACCCCTGCCTGGTCGTCCAGGGCCTGGGTTCTGTCCTGTCCCTGCAGACACACTGGGCCTCCTGGGATAAGTGTCTGCAGATGCTTCCCCAAATGTCAGGTGGAGAAGTTGAGCCTGCTCCCTGATTCTGGTTGGGGGAAGATCTGACCAAATTTCAAAGGAATTTTAAAAGCTCTTCCATGGAATATTCTTTTATATCTACTGATACTCAGTCAGACTGGTTAAGGCATTGCCCATCTTTACTGTAGCCCTTGCCATCCACAGCCCTTCTGAAGTAGCTGCAAGTTGCCTGGGAGAATTTCCACGGTACACTTTCTCTTCGCATGGAAATTAACTAGAGTATTTGATAAGGGTTTGGAGAAAAACCTTAGCTATTAATGAACTCGGCAGGACCAAGGATCTCACTTTGCCAGTGTCAGGTTAGCTCTTTTTAATGTGGCTTTTTAAAGATTTGTAACATTCTACTCCTTTGGGGAAATGCTTGTGTGCCCCCAGAGAAGCCCTGCTCATAGAAATAGCCCTCTTTAGGGAGGTTCTCTTTTACTTTGAAGTCACCCAACTGGATGTTCAAGTGCCACTCATTTTCCATCCTGGTCCTAACTCTGTTCCTAGTGGTCTTGCCAAGTTTACTGCTCTCTCGGCCTCAGTTGTCTCATCTGCAAAGTGAGAGGTAAGAGAATCATCTTGAATATTCATTCCAGCCCTAAAAAGTCTGCGATGTGATTCAAGGGGATTAGTGTTACTTTCAGCTTCCGAGGAGTAGGAAATGGCAACCTACTCTAGTATTCTTGCTTGGAAAATACCACAAACAGTGGAGCCTGGAGAACCACAGTCCATGGGGCGGCGAAGAGTCGGACGTGACTGAGCAACTACATATATTCACGCAGTGTTTCTTTCAGGCTGTTACCCTCTTACCTTTCTGTTTGGCCAGGGCTTCTTTCAAAGTGATTTAATTCTCACTAGAAGGGATACTCCCCCCAATTTTCTTACTGCATTTTCCACTGTATAATTGCATTTTGTTCTCTGTTCATCACACTGGAGATGTGAAATTAAAATATGGATTTCTCTCGTTTCTTCCATGGTTTGGTTTATTATTTACAGTGATTCTTAGTATCTGGTACTGGCTAGTACAGTGGGGTTTTTTCTTATTTATTTTTATTGAAGTATAGTTGTTTGGACTTCCCAGGTGGTGTTAATGATAAAGAACCTGCCTGCCAGTTCAGGAAACACAGGAGACACTGGTTTGATCCCTGGGCCAGGAAGATTCCCTGGAGAAGGGCATGGCAACCCACTCCAGTATTCCTGCCTGGAGAATCCCATGGACAGAGGAGCCTGGCAGGTCACAGTCCACAGGATCACAAAGAGTTGGACACAACTGAAGTGACTTCACATGCATGCCCAAGTAGTTGATTTACAATGTTATTAATTCCTATTTTACAGCAAAGTGATTCGGTTTTATATGTACACACACACATGTTCTTTTTAAAGTATTCTTTTCTGTTATGGTTTATCATAGATTTTTTTATTGATGGATAATAGCTTTATGATGTTGTGTTAGTCTCTGCAGTATGACAACATGAATCAGCTCTAAGTATACATATATGCGCTCCCTCTTGAACCTCCCTCCCACCTATCCCCCATCCCATCCCTCTAGGTCATCACAGAGCACCATGCTGAGCATTGAAACATTCAAAACCATCTTATTTTAAGAATGAAGTGCAGTGATGAGGAGGAGGATCTTTGCAGGCAGAAGGGGGTGGAGTGCTGTTTTGCTCCTGTGAAGCAGGTGGGATTAGGATCTTTCCACTTGCAAGGTCTGCGGTGTTGAGCTCAGAAGTCTCTCCCTCCCTTAGCAGGTGGTTAGACATCAACATTTCTCCCTGCCCTCTTGCGTGACAGCCCGTTCAGCTGGACTCCCAGGTCTGTCAGCCTGGCTTCATCCTTCTTCACCCCAGCTATGCACTAGTGGTTTGTGCTTGGTCCCGGAATGAACCCGGCCTCTTCTCTGAGGGCTGGGTTTAGGGGCCACGAAGTTCACTGTTCAGAGGTGGATGGAATGATGGACCATTCTGTATGACAGCCTCCAGGTCCACCCCTGCCTCTTCCAATGGCTCAGTTTCATTCCTTTTTATGGCTTAGTAATATTCTGTTGTATATATGCACCACATCTTTTTTATCAATTCATCTGATGATGGACATTTAGGTTGCTTCCATGTCCTGGCTGTTGCGAATAGTGCTGCAGTGAACATTGGGGCACATGTGTTTTTATTAACTTGGTTTTCTCTGGCTATCTGCCCAATAGTGGGATTGCTGGGTCAGTCATACAGAGTGAAGTAAGTCAGAGAAAAACAAATGTCATATATTAACACATATATCTGGAATCTAGAAGAATGGTATAGATGAACCTGTTTGCAAGGCAGGAATAGAGACGCAGATGTAGAGAACAAATGTATGGACACTAAGGAGGGAAGGGGAGACACTAGGGGGTGAGATGAATTGGGAGATTGGGATTGGCTTATCTGTACTCATATGTATAAAATAGATCACCAATGAGAACCTGCTGTATAGCACGGGGAACTGTACTTAATGCTCTGTGATGACCTAAGTGGGGAGGAAATCCAAAAAAGAGGGGATAGATGTATACATATCCATGATTCACTTCGCGGTACAGCAGACGCTAACACAACATTGTAAAGCAGCTATACCCCAATTAAAAAGCAAACAGTGGACCATTCTACCTTCATGATGCCATTGTAGAGTTTTTCTACTAACAAAGAGCTCCTTGAAAAGGGAACTCTTGTGCGCTGTTGCTAGGAATGTAGATTGGCACAGCCACTACAGAAAATAGTATAGAGGTTGCTCGAAAAATTAAAAATAAACCATTCTGATGGTGGTCCAGTAATTCCATTCCTGGGTCTAGATCTGAAGGGAATGAAATCACTGCCCTGAAGAGATATTTATGCCCCATGTTCACTGCAGCATTATTCACAGTAGTCAAGACATAGAAACAACCCAGTGTGCACCAATGGATGAACTGATAGAAGAAACTGGTATATATACACAATGGAATATTATTCAGCCACTAAAAAGGAAGGAAATTCTGTCATCCTGAAGAGATGTTTATGCCCCATGTTCACTGCACCATTATTCACAGTAGTCATGATGTAGAAAGAATTCAGTGTCCACCAATGGATGAACTGATAGAGAAAATTGGCCTATATACACAATGGAATATTATTCAGCCACTAAGAAAGAAGGGAATTCTGTCATCCGTGACAACGTGAATGAACCCGGAGGGCATGTGCTAAATGAAATACATCAGACAGAGAAAGACAAATACTGTGTGATCTCACTTACATGTGGAATCTAAAAAAAGTTATTCATAAAACAAAAGCAGAATGGTGGTTGCCGGGGGGCTGCAGAGTGGAAGTGAGGAGCTGTTGGTCAAAGGGTACAAACTTCCGATTATGAGGTGAGTGGGTTCTGGGGGTCTAACGTGCAGCATGGTGACTGTAGTTAACAGTACCATATTGTTTACTTAAAGGTTGCTGACAGTAGATCTTAACTGCTTCCACCATCACCATGACAAAATGATAGTGATGTGAGAGAAAGAATGTGTAAACTGCCTGCTGTGGTCATCAGTTTGCAATAGGTACATCTGTCAGATCACCATTGTACACCTTAAACTTGTGCAATGTTGCATGTCAATCATATCTCAATAGAACTGGAAAGAAAAGTAATTTCTCCTTCCTACAGTCCTAATGGCTTATTTCCATAGACTCTGAGAAAATTTGCTTTGTCAGCTAAGCTTTAAGTATTTCCTCCAAAATTTAGCAAAAAGAAAATGGTGTCTCTGTGTGCATGTTCGTGCATGTTCATTCGTGTCTTACTCTTTGCAACCCCATAAACTGTAGCATGCCAGACTCCTCTGTCCGTGGGATTTCCCAGGCAAGAGCACTGGAGTGGGTTGCCATTTCCTTCTCCAGGTTATCTTCCCTACCCAGGGATCGAACCCCTGTCTCCTGTGTCTTCTGCATTGGCAGGTGGACTCTTCACCACTGCACCATCTGGATAATATGAAGGATATTCTCAAGTATAATGTGTTACACTTAACTAGTAAATAACAGTAAAGCCTGCATCAAATGTCTGATGTCACTGACAATAAAAATTGGATCATTTTAATCAGATGCCATTCACATACCTTTTTCTGTACCTGGAAAGTTCATTTTGTGCAAATGTGATTCTCAGTGGGTAAGTCCTGAGCAGAGCATGTGCTTGACCTTTTTCATTAATAAACAGTAAGGCCCAGCTCTGCATTCTGAACAGGATTTGTACATAGTGGTCTGTCAACTGAACCAAATTAACATTTTCTGTGGCTCATTTCTAGTAAAATGAAAGCTGACCTGGGGTATCATAGCTCTTAATTCTCATGTGGCCATGGCTGTGACAGAATAAAACATCTGTTAACAAAGGAGAAATTGTCCCCATTACCTTTAAAAACATAAAATTGGTTTCAGTTTGGCCAGATTTTTCTAAGTAAGTATAAATCAGGAAGAAGTACTTTTACTTACATATATACTGATCATTTAAAATTTCCCAGATTAAAGAGTTATTTTCATCATAAACCCTGTTTTATGGTTTAGTGTCAGTTTACAGAAAATGTTGTGTTTTTCATTAATGTTACAGATTTTGGGAATTATGACTGAGAACTCTGGGATTTTCTTACAGACATCCCTGGAACCCTGATACCTTGGCTGTTGTCTTTCACAGAAAGTGGGGAGTGGCTCTCCAGGGGTGTAACAAGGGCCAGGTCTACCGTGCCTGACCTCGAACTGACTCTTGGGGGGCACAGCGGAGAATTAACAGACACTGCCTTTCTAGAGCCAGCTGGGATTAGTGGGGTTTTTACCTCCAGTTCGGTCAAATCCCAGGACTCCTCTGAGCTTGCTCTCTCTCTCCCCCCGCTGCTCCTGCTCTAGGAAAAGCAGTTCTGTGGCCTCACTTCGTGGAGTGAGATGCCCTTTTGTCTTGTCAGCTTCCAGATCATTGCCAGTCAAAGCATTCTAGCTGGTTCTGGTTTTTTTTTTTTTTTTGGAGGAAAACGAGCCAAGAACTATTGGTTGTAAACCCCAGTCCTGAGCTTGTTCCAGCTCATAGACCCAGAACCAGTTGGAGCATTGACGTGAGGGCTGTCTATTTAATTAAACCCTGGAGCACAAACACATGCCTTGGTTGAAAGTGGAGTCATCTAGCATTTACTAAATTGTCTCCTTTGAGGAATAGCATTCAGTGTGAAAATTGCGTCTTCTTATTTATGAATCATCATTACTTGTCAAAATTCCACAGCCAGGATGAATTACCAAATAAAAAGAATTAACTAGTCACGTGGTAGCCTCAAATGTTTTCTCTTTGCTGTTTGTGTGTGTATGTGTATTAGTCGCTCAGTTGTGTCCAGCTCTTTGTGACCCCATGGACTGCAGCCCTCCAGCCTGGCACAGCAGGAATTCTGGACTCATGCACTGAAATACTAGATTTTACAGTTTTTAGTATTTTCAGAAGGGTCTAAAATCACCTCGTAACCTGTATTTTGTTACCTTTTTTCATAAGACATCCTATTCTGAAGCTGTATTTTTTTTTAACTTCAGCCAGGACTATAGTTAGGGAGCCATATCTCCATGAGTTTTAAAAGAAAGTCTAGCTATGAAGGATACATTTACCTGGACTGAAAAATTCTTTTCCTCAGAAGAAAAATGCTCCCTTCAATTCAGAACCTGCTGGATTTTAGCACAAGCATATCTGAGCTTGTGGCGTCTCAGGCTGGAGATGTCTGGCCAGCCTGCAGGCAGAGCGCCGCCTTGAAAGTCTCTACCCTGCCAACACAAAAAATGCGAATAGGCCTTTTATTCCTTTTTTCAAAAATCATAACTGAGCACAATTCTGTAGTCATTTATCGTACAATGGAGGGCCGAAGTCCTTTTATTCCTCTCTCTTGGGGAAGAACAGGCCCATTCAGTGACTGAAAGATGGCAGCTCCTAGCCAGCGCTACTGCCGTGTGAACATTGCTCAGAATTCTTCATCCAGATTCCAGTCTGTTGTGTTCATCTCTCAAAGTCGGGCTTTGACAGTCAGACCAGTTGAAGACAAGTACAAAGCAAAGGACAAGCCAAGTTTTTTCTTTTTTGTGTTTTTGACCGTGCCACTCATGGCCTGTGGGAATCTTAGTTCCCCAGCCATGAATCAAATATGCTCCCCCTGCATTGGAAGCATGGAGTCTTAACCACTGGACCACCAGGGAAGGCCCCTTTTAAAAAAAAAAAAAAAAAGAAAAGTTTAGAAAATTTTTTATATTTTATTTTCTAATTAAAATGTTTTAAATTTTAATTTTTTTTTTCCTGCAAGCTGTTTTTAAAGCTGTTTGAGGGCAAGAGAGCTAATTCTGCTTGCTTCCTGTCTCTTCACCATCAGTGGGGTCTCTACATAAAGAGGGTTGACTTCCTGAAAATGCCTCATGCTAGACATTTAAGGGCTTTCCCCCTCACCTCAGGAGCCCATCAAGCTAAAATCCCTTCCTGAAACTGACATGCATCTGCACAATTGCAAACTGATCTGTTTCTTAGGCATTAAAAATAAAATGAAGCAGGAAGTACAAACTGTTATGTATAAATGAGCTACCAGGATATATTGTGCAACGCAGGGAATAGAGCCAATATTTTCTAATAACTGTAAATGGAATATAACTTTAAAAATTATGAATCACTGTGCTGTATACCTGTAACTTATACAACATTGCACATCGACTACACCTCAATAAAATGAAGAAAATGAAACAGGAAATATGTTTTAGGGCCCACATGTTTCATTGACAAGGGAGATAAATTGCTAGACCTGTTTCCGACTGTATAGTCCTTGCATGAGTAATATATTCTCCTTATATTCAAGCAGATTTATCAAGTCAGAATGTGGGTGGAAAACCCCAGGCCAGGCTCTTGGTGAGTCTGGAAGCAGTGGCCCCTTACTTAACACTCGGGGCTCCTAAGTGAAAAACATTCAGTATTATATTTATAATAATTTATAGTATTTGGTTTTATAATTTTGGACGTTCCTTAAATTCAATAATCTGATTTAATAAAATGAGTCCAATTAGTTTTTCTCCCCATTATTTTAGAGCTACTCCATTTCTGCATAATTCAAAGTGTGTGTTCATCATTGTGTTCTATGGCCACACCATGGGTATCTACAGCCACTTGATAAGAAATGAAAATTCTAGCTTTTGTCATTTTAATTATGTTTTCAGATTCTCTTAGCCTCCTTGCTTATTAGGTTTGATTTGGTCCTGGACCCTGTGTATTGGGTTTTCCTGGTGGCTCAGACAGTAGAGAATCTGCCTGCAATGGAGGAGACACGGGTTAGATTCCTGGGTCAGGAAGATCCCCTGCAGAAGTGAATGGCTACCCATTCCAATGTTCTTGCCTGGAGAATTCCATGGACAGATGATCCTAGCAGGTTACAGTCCATGGGGTCACAAAGAGTCGGACATAACTGAGCAGCTAACACTTTCACTACCTTTTTTTCCCTGCATTATTAAGGATTTGAGAATGCAGTTAACTTATAAATATATAAAATACTTTAGCTAGACTAATTGTTACCCAATAGCAGTCTTGCTTCAATAATTTTAAATTACCAGAGAAGGAAGAATGATCAGTAGTTATTATTTATCTTAACTTGCCCTGACCTTTGTTGTGATTATTTGAACATAAATTAAGATTTCACAGGTAGTTGAAGGTTTCTGTCCTCTGCCTGTCTTTCTGTCCTTCTCTGTCCTTCTCTTTTTCTCTATCTCTATTGTTCCAAAACAACATTTATAGTCATATTTTCTAGTAGCATTTAAAACAATTTTTCCTGATTTTAAAAAGAAATACTTGCTAACTTAGAAAATTGAAAATATAGGAAACATGATAAAAAAGATAAAAGACGCTTGCTCCTTGGAAGAAAAGCTATGACTAACCTAGAAAGCATATTAAAAAGCAGAGACATTAGTTTGCCAACAAAGGTCCATCTAGTCAAAGGTACGGTTTTTCCAGTAGTCATGTATAGATGTGAGAGTTGGACTATAAAGAAAGTTGAGCGCCGAAGAATTGATGCTTTTGAACTGTGGTGTTGGAGAAGACGCTTGAGAGTCCCTTGGACCGCAAGGAGATCAAAGGATATCAGTCCTGAATATTCATTGGAAGGACTGATGCTGAAGCTGAAACTCCAATACTTTGGCCACCTGATGGGAAGAACTGACTCATTTGAAAAGACCCTGATGTTGGGAAAGATTGATGGCAGGAGGAGAAGGGGATGACAGAGGACGAGATGGTTGGATGGCATCACCAACTTGATGGACATGAGTTTGAGCAAGCTCCAGGAGTTGGTGATGGACAGGGAGGCCTGGCGTGCTGCAGTCCATGGGGTCGCAAAGAGCCTGACCCGACTGAGCAACTAAACTGAACTGATGATAAAAAAGAAAACAAACTTTATAAACTGTTACCTAGAAATTAAACTCATTTTCAATTTTATGCTTTTCCTGTCTTTTTATAAACGTATTTGTTGTTTTTAGCTGTTGAGTTGTTAAGTCGTGTCCAACTCTCTTTCAACCCCATGGACTTTAGCTCCCCAGGCTCCTCTGTCCAGGGCATTTCCCAGGCAAGAATACTGGGGTGGGTGCCATTTCCTTTCATAGGGGATCTTCCCAACCCAGGGATCAAACCTACATCTCCTGAATTGGTAGGTGGATTCTTTAACCACTGAGCCACTTGGGACACACATTTATTCATTCATCCTTGCAACAACTATTTATTGAATGCCTTTCCGGCCAGTACTTCTAGGCATTTGTGGAATTAAATAAAAACAACAACAAACAAACAACTCTCTCCTCCTGGAGGTCAGATTCTAGTGAGTGAAGCCAGAAAACAAATAAATTGCTATAATTTATAATGTTAAGTGGTGAGCCATGGTTAAAGCAAACTGAAGCAGGAGAGGAGATTAGGGAGTGTGAAGGTGGGACGTGATGGTTGAGTTGTATTAAAGTCCTAAGGAAGATTATTTTTGAGCGATGGCTTGGAGGAGGTGAGGCTGTGAGTCATGTCTGGTTGAAGAGCTTCTAGGCAGAGGAATCAGCAAGTGCAAAGACCCTGGGACAGGAGTTGTATATGAGGGTGATTTTTGTTTTACATCATTACTTTTATTTTTTAAATGCAGCTATGGTAACTAGAATAAATGGAATACTCTGTAGCTGATTAAGATCGTGCTTCATTGTGTTTCATTAAGTTAATTTCATACTCTGCAAAGAGTATGAAAATGGAATATGGGATTTGAAAATGTATCATTTATGGCTAATTATAAAAAATTATAGATTTAAAGTACTGCAGGGTGATATCATGCATGGTACATTACAGCTATACACTGCTACATGTCTGGAAGCTCTGGGTGAGAGGAAGACAAGTAGTCTTTAGTTTCTTGCTTTGTTTATCCTTATCACATTTTTTCTCTCTATAATGAGCATGCACAGTCTTTAACCTGAAGAGAGACGACAGATACTCAGAGAGAGGGGAGAGCGTCCCACCAGGCAGGTGAGGCCTGTGACTGTGGGCCTGGGAGGTGACGCATCACTTCAGGTATTCAGTTCACGTGAGGGCTCTGGCCCGTGAGCTGGTGCCCAGAAACGGGGCTCTGGTTACCAGGATGGCACAGCCCAGGCCTTGGAGACAGGTCAGGGCTGAAGTCCAGAGACGCAGCGGGCAGAGAGAGAGGCCGGAGCCTCAGGGATACATCAGAAGCATTACAGGGGTCCCTGACAAGCCTGAGTGTTGCTTGATACTAAGCCTCTGAGGATTGGGGCAAAGAAAATGACTAATGTGTGATTAAGTGATAAGTTAAAATGATGAATTTCCAAGGTCAGGTGGCATTGGAGGGTGGGATAAAAGTGCTCCCTCCTTTCTGAAGCTCGGGGGCAGGTACTGGTGAAAGGCCTGGGCGCATAACTTCTTGCCTTAGATGCCCCTGGAAAGCTTATTGAAGTAAAATTTGGAAACTCTTTGTATCATCCAGATAAGATTTATATCTTATTTGTATCTCAATCCTTATGCTCCAAACTGCAGTCTTGGGACAATTCAAACAAGAATGAACCTGAGAAGCCATTGTTTTCTCTTCTGAATACCCCGTCTCTGGGTTATGTAGGCCAGTCTGTCTGTCTGTCTGTCATCTGTCAGTCTGAACAACCGAGTTAGGGTGCATCCTCTATAGCTATGCATATTCCTTACTTATCTTTTAATGATTGTATTTGGTATGTTGAGGAATGTAGCTTTTCCAGTAGTAATGTATGGATGTGAGTGTATATTAGTCACTCAGTTGTATCCAATTCTTTGTGACCCCATGGACTATAGCCCACCAGTCCTCTGTCCATGGAATTTTCAGGCAAGAGTCCTGAAGTGGGTTGCCGTTTCCTACTCCAGGGGATCTTCCCGACCCTGGGATCGAACTCGCATCTCTTCTGTCTCCTGGTTGGCAGGCAGATTCTTTACCACTGAGCCACCTTTGAAGTCTATTAAAAATGGTACCGTAATTAATGTAGTCTTCTAGAATGAGTGTCTTAACACTAAGCCTTTTCCAAAAAGATGAATCCACGTCTCTGTGTGTGTGGCTGTGGGTCCTTCCTTTTTGTTGCTATATAATATTCCACCCTGTAGCTATACCACAATTGATTTATATGCTCTTTTCATTGGACTTTGGGGCATTTTTTTTACCAGACTGTCCACAGCTTCTGTCACTTTCTGAGTTTACCGTTATGACAGTACCAAAACTCGGAAAATGGGAAAAGGCAAATACCTAGCACATAAAGTGAATGGTTTTCTAGGCCAGAACACTGTAATTTGAAAGCTTGTGTCTGCATCATTTCTTTGGCTCAGACAGCTGTTTTAATAGAATGAGATGATTGCTTTGCACTCTTGGATTCTTGGCAGTGTTCTAGTGCTGGCCACCACTAGAGGGCGTAGGAGAGCTGGGCCATCAGCGTGTTGAAGACGCTTAGAATAAGGTGACTGCTGTTGAAACCTAGCCCCGTGGCACCAGTGTTTTTACTACGTGCATGTTTCAGCAGGGAGAAAACATCAGTATCGCTCCAGTTACAGTAAGAAAATCCAATTAGAGGTCACATCTGTATCTGTACACGTCTGTGCCAGGTCAAACCCACAGTTGAGTGTTAGTTAGTTCAGTCATTAAGTCACACCACAATGACTCTTTGCGACCCCACGGACTGCAGCACACCAGGCTTCCCTGTCCGTCGCTGTCTCCCTGAGTTTGCTCAAACTCATGTCCATTGAGTCAGTGATGCCATCCAACCATCTCATCCTCTGAAAGGAATAAGGATGAAGAGTAGCATCAAAGAAGAGTGAGACAGATTGGGTGCAGAGGAAATTCACATACAGATGTCCCAAAACAATGACAGATGACTCTTCTCAGATGAGAAACAAGCGGATGTTCGAAGCCTCTCAGGACTCAGTAGTATTTTGAGTGTGTCATCCTGTTCCTATGTATTTGTATCCAGTGTCTTAAGAAGTCTTGTGAATGGTCTTTATTACGTGCTCTGCAAAGTCTACTTCCCTCTCTTAGTGCGTTTCCTGTCTTGGAAATGAAGACCTTCCCGCAGAGCTCTGTTGTTGCTGTTTAGTTGCTCAGTCGTGTCCGACTCTTTGCGACCCCATGGACTGTGGCCCACCCGGCTCCTCTGTCCATGAAATTCTCCAGGCAAGAATACTGGAATGGGTTGCCATTCCCTTCTCCAGGGGATCATCCCGACCCAGGGACTGAACTGACATCTCCTGCATTGACTAGCAGATTCTTCACCACTGAGCCTCCAGGGAAATGTGCCCCCCCCCCCCCCCCCACCGACCCCTACCAGAGCTGTAAATAACTTTGAATCAGGAATCCCAGAAAATGGCTTAATTTGCAGTTTCATGAAGAGAGGGCTTCTTCTGAGTTGAACAACAAGTTGATCAGAACAACTTCTGGCCAGTTGTTCAGCAACTGATCTGTGAAATACTGAGGACAAAGGTCCCTGCTTATTGGAAACACGTGCAAAAGAAAGGAAGGGGCTGCTGAGGTGTGTCCTGGACCAAGTCATGCCCCAGCACCCACCTAAAGATGCCCATCTGCAATGCCTAGAACCTGTGATTATATTCCTAACATGGCAAAGGGACTTGGCAGGTGTGATGACGGTGAGGGTCTTTACGATGGGAGATGATCCTGGATCATCCACATGGGCAAGTATAATTGCAAGGATCTTAGGAGATGGAGGCAGGCAGGCAGAGAGGAGAAAAGATGCTACTGGGCTTGGAGAACGAGCGTGGGGCCTCGAGCCAAGGGCAGGCGGCCTCTAGAAGCTGGAAGAGCCCAGGAAGCAGATCCTCCCCCAGAGAATCTAGGAGGAATGCAGCCCAGCAGACCCATGTTAGACTCTGGTCCCCAGAACTGTATGATGATAAATTTGTGTGGTTTTAAGCTACTAATTTACTAACTTGTATAGCGGCAATGGGAAACTCTATAGTGTTCCTTATGATGAGAAAGAACTGGCTTTGTTTGAAAAGGTTCAGCGTAGGTTTACCGACTCACATCTCCATCCCCTGAAGGAGATGCTGTCTGGCCCCAGCACGTGGGAGAAGCACCTCCTGAAACCAGGAGGCCTCGAGTGATGCCAGGCAAGGTGATACAGCTCCAGTAAAGGACAGGGAGCCCAGGGTGGCCGGGGAGCATGTTCCCACTAGCAAGTAGGTGTTGGAGAGCTTGGAAAGGAAACACGAGGCCAAGATGGCCTGAAAGAGCCTTGAAGACGCCGTACTTGGAGGGACTGCTGTGGTCCAGGCTGCCTGGCCGCTGGGGTAGAACTTGCAGGGAGAGTCACTCGGGGGGGCAGGATGATGTCTGGGGGAGAGCATGGACCTGGGCAGGTGATTGGCATTGTTTTTCATCCATAAATCTCTTCTGGAGCGTTGAAGATAGTGTGAGATAACTCAGCAAATGCCGGAATGCCTGCTGGGGAAGCTGAATTCTAGGCAGGCTGCATGCCTCCGGCAATGAGAGCATTGCTTCTGGAAGAGACACCCAAGAATGTGCCCTTCACTTGTCATTTTAGTCATGTGTCCTTTTTAATTTTTTTTTTTTTGAAAGAGGAGGGGACTGTGCACTTAGGGAGTGGGAGGGGACAGCATTATGACTTAGAGGTACTTCATAAAAGAAGGAAGAGGGCCATGGTGTCGTCCCCTTATTGGGGTAGATTGCATTACTCATGTGCCGTTTTAGTTTTTTTTTGAAGGCTATTCTTACTTGTGCCTGTTTTTAATACCTGAACAACTGGGAGAGAACTTATAATCCTGCAGTCATTTGGCTTGTATTCTTGGAGAGTATTTTTAAACTCTTAACTTTCAAAGCCCTCTAATGTCATTTAAAGCACAAGAAGTGCTTTCAGTATCCATTTCTGCCCAAGTGTAAGTTTTTTATTTTAAATAGGACTTTTGCTTCTGCTGAAAACACCTTTCCTTGGTGTTTGGGTTTTTTTTTTTTTTTTTTTTTTGGAGGGTGGGCCCAGGTATTTTTGCTATCTTTATTAAAATGAGTGATATTTTCAGTGGTGACTCAGGAATCATTGGCTCTGGAAAGAGAACTAACTGAACTCCGAAGCTTATCAAGCTGAACATCCCCAAGTCAGAAATGGATGTTTATTTTGAATAAATTGCATTTATTTTTCCTGGGGCTGAGTTGGAATGAAATCATCTACCTTTATAGGGCTTATAACGGATGCACCAGGCTTGGAATATGTAATGAAAACCCAGTAATTGAGAGGATCTTTAAATGAAAAAGAAGTTTGTATTTTAAAATTGAGAGCTGGATCTGAAATTGATTTGTGGTCACAGCAGGACTGTCCCAAATCTAGGTCCTCAGTAAACTGGACTTGGAAAGACTGCTCTTCTCCACACTCCTGCCCGTATGTGAGCTGTTCCATGAATACATTGGTGACTGTGTTGGAATATTTCTGCTTCCTTTATGGAAGGGGGTGCTCAGTGGTAAAGAATCTGCCAGCAATGCAGGAGACTCGGGTTTGATCCCTGGATCGGGAGGATCGCTTGGAGGAGGGCATGGCTACCCACTCCAGTATTCTTGCTTAGAGAATCCCATGGCTAGAGGAGCCTGGTGGGCTACAGTTCAGAGGGTCGCAAAGAATTGGACACGACTGAATCAGCTGAGCACGCACGCACGCGTGGAAGGGGAGAAGCGACCCTGGTGTGAGGAATTTGCTTGTGCTCTTTGTGTCGGACACAGAGAAAGTTTGAGACTGACTTAGGAGTTTGTCTTTGTCCCTCGTTTGAGGCACAGAAATCCTCCAAAAGTGAAAGACTGCAAGGCTTACAATAAATGAATTTTCTCCTGCTTGTTAGAATGTGGGACTAATAATTTAATCAGTAACAGATAGCTATTTGTAAAATCTGAGAGAAATCTTTTCCTTTTAATACTGCCAGTTGATTTCTAGAATTGAAAAAAAAAAAACCAACAGGTTTCCTCTGCTAAGCATGTGACTTTGAGAGGTAGAGAGAGGCCAATGAGAAGTGAGAGAGGCTGGATGTCGCCTGAGCTCATTACTTAGACTTTGTGTGACCTCCTGGCCTCAGATTCTCTTCCTGCCCATCTCCTCCATTTTATCCTTTTGAATTTAATAATGAGGGTAAGAAAGGGGAATGAAATGGTTGATAAAATTCATAAAGAAGGCAGAATTACAGAGTAAGATGAAGCTACAGGTCATTCAAGCCTTCGAGAAAGATTTTAATGAAAGAAAGTTATGAAGGTAATCTGTCCAGCACTCAAATTCTTACAGAAGGGATTATTTCATAGTCAGTTTTGGTTAAATGGATTCCCCGCTGACTCAGCTGGTAAAGAACCTGCCTGCTAATGCAGGAGATGTGAAAGACCAGGGTTCGATCCCTGGGTCGGGAAGATCCCCTGGAGAAGGGAATGGTAATCACTCCCGTATTCTTGCCTGGAAAATTTCATGGATAGAGGAGCCTGATGGGCTACAGTCAATGGAGTTGCAAAGAGTCTACTAAGCACACACACGTGGCTACCCTTGGTTAAATTGTTCTAGTGTCTCATGACCCCTTGAGATACAAAGGAGAAACACTCCTTTTCATATTCTTTACAGACACTCTTTCCTGCTTATTACAGCTGAGCTCTGGGACTCTCGAATTACAAGGGTTATTTTAAGGGACGTGGTAGATATTTCAGTGTGGACCGCAGGGGACTAAGCCATTTTCAGTCACATACTGCTTTCAATATTGTGACACCTTTCTTTATAAAAACTACGTATTTATTTATTTACTTGCTTATTTGTCTGCACCAAGTCTTCATTGTGGCACTCGGGATCTTTGAACCTGGGCCCCCTGCGTAGGGAGCGTGATGGAGTCCTAGCCACTGAACCACAGGGGAAGTCCCTATATTTTGACTCCTCTGGGAGATGACTTCATAACCACTAGATTGGGTCTGATTCTGTGGGAGGGACTGAGGGCAGGAGTGCGCATGTGGTAGGGACTCATAGGCAGAGCAGATTATCAACCCTAGTCATCCTCCTGTCCCCCACCCTGGAGTCTCATAATTTCAGGATATGAAATTGTTGGGACTTTTGACATGATGATGCCATATTTGTATATATTCTTCCAGACACAGCTGAAGGGTTTTGTAAAACCTACTGTTAACAGAACTGAAGGTATTACATACCTTTGTGTTTATGGAAAGGTTGCGTTGTACACATTGAAACGAGAACTTGGAAGAACCAGAGATATTCTTTGGCCAAACCATCCAACTATTTCTGTAGCCAGAATTAGTGCTGCTGAAGCAGGAGTTACTGTTTGGGGACCATAAACTGTTTCCATTGTTGGTAACACGCTCACGGTTATTATTCAACAAAAGATAGCAGAAAGCCAGCTATGTGCTTGGCTCTGTGGGAGGGTGGTAGAAAGTGAACATGGGATGCATTAAAACCATTCCTTTTGTTCCGAGGAAACCCAGGTCTCCTGTGATCTGCAGAGGAGATGGTTAACTCTCTCTGCTTTCCCTCCCTTAAAATCTCTTTCATCTTGGGCCTGACTCTGAGATTCTGCACTTGAACTTCTTATGATCTTTGCAATGGGATGAAACACTTTACAAACGTCAATCTTTTGGGTCGTGAATGGAGAAGGGGAGGTGACGGTGGCCATGGTCACCCTTCAGTCTCTGCAGAGCTGCTATTTTGGATTCCTGCTTAAACTCTGGGGCCACTTGCCCTGCTGGTGTCTTGAGCTTGAATCAGCGGCTCCATTCTTCCAACATTAAGTAGATGCCTGCTGTGTATAAGGCACTCCACTGGACGTCTGGCATGGCCCTTCATGTTCTGTCAAGAGTTGATTGTATTTCCCTTGATGTTGGAACAAGGGGTAAAGTTCTCAGACATCAGAGAGGTGGTACAAATAATAAGAGAGTTGTGCATTGTCAGAATTGGGTTGAAGCTGTCAGTTCACTTTTAAATAATTCTAAAGCGAGTCTGTTGCTGCTTGCTCTACCTAAAGGGAGAGAGCCAGTGAGACCCGAATGAAAATAGCTGTATTACATCATCAGGAAAAGTTTTCATTGGTACTTTATGTCTTGAGGGGAGGGAGTCTGCAGTTATATTTAGATTGATTCAGTTTTGCTTATTGAAATGGTAATTTCAAGAGAAAGTAAGAAAAAAGAAAGGGAAAGATACTTAAAGAAGTCCACCAGGTTTACCTTGTACACGTTGATTAATGAGGCATTAATTTTTCTGTGTATTGAATCAGCACCCTTTCTTATTCCTGTTTTCCAATTACCTATTATATCTCATTTATTTTTTATTTATTTTTTTTATATCTCATTTAAACCATAATAGCATCTTTGAAGTAACATGTTTCTTCTAATAGCGCACCTCTTTTCAAATGTTGAATGTTTCTTTATCAGGAATATGAAATTTCAAGATTTCTACTGTGGAAAAACAGAGGTACCAAAAGAAATTTTTTTAGTGCTTTTTTTTTTCCTCTTGGTATTTCAGTTATCTGAATCTCAAAGCCTTGCATTTTATGACATGTGAAGACCAGACTTGTTTAGATGCTGAGGGATAAAGGTCTTTAGCTCACCACGTGTATGATGCATTTCATCAGAAGCTGGTGGTGCCTCCGGCCCAGCACTCCTCCTGGGCCCCCCGGAGAAACAGTGTCCCCACATGACCCAGGGCAGCGAGGTGGACCGTGAGAACCACACTCAGGAGACACTAATTCATGTGGCTTCCCAAGGAAGCATCTGTTAAAACAGACAGAAACCCGCCCACCCAGCATTCAAGAGGAGAGGTCATTATTTGGACTCAGTATCATATGGAGGCTGAGACCAAGAAATGTAAGGAACCAGGAGCTGGAAAGTGACTGGAACAGAAGCTGCTAGAAGGCGCCCCGGGAATCACAGGGGACTGGTGGGACGCTCACAGAAGGGGAGGTCCTGGGATGAACATGATGGTATCTTGTGAAGAACCATCATCTGTTGGTGCCGAACATATGCCAGGCACTGTGCTGAATATGGGCTTCCCTGGCAGCTCAATTGGTAAGGAATCTGCCTGCAATGCAGGAGACCCCAGTTTGATTCCTGGGTCAGGAAGATCCGCTGGAGAAGGGATAGGCTACCCACTCCAGTATTCTTGGGCTTCCTTTGTGGTTCAGCTGGTAAAGAATCCACCTGCAATGCGGGAGACCTGGGTTCGATCCCTGGGTTGGGAAGATCCCCTGGGGAAAAGAAAGGCTACCCACTCCAGTATTCTGGCCTGAGGAATTCCATGGACCGTATAGTCCATGAGGTTGCAAAGAGTCTTCCAGGTGGCTCAGTGGGTAAAGAATCTGCCTGCAATGCTGGAGACACAGGTTCGATTCCTGGGTTGGGAAGATCCCTTGGAGGAGGGCATGGCAACCCATTCCAGTATTCTTGCCTGGAGAACCCCCTGGACAGAGGAGCCTGGCGGGCTACAGTCCATGGGGTCACAAAGAGTCAGACACGACTGAAGCGCTTGAGCATGTACACACGTGCTAAATATTATACTTTGAGCATTACCTGCTTTGCCTGCCTGACAGTTCATGAGGCAGGAAGTGCTGGCCCCATGTAAAAGAAAACCACAAAGAAACCACAGCTTGGTTAACTTGACTAAAGTGATGGAGGGAAGACGTCGGCTCACGTCCACCTCCGAAGGGCTGGGTTTACCTCAACATTTTACTGCATCTCTTACCAAACTGCTTCTATTTCCTTTTCCAGGATATAGCTGCTGCTGCTTCTCTTTTTCAATATTTACTTATTTGGCTTCATCAGGACTTAGTTGCAGCACACAAAATTTTTGTTGCATCACGCGGATTTTGCCTTGTGACGCATGGGCTCCAGAGAAGGAGGTCTCCATAGTTGTGCTGCGTAGACTTAGTTGCTCCAAGGCATGTGGGATCTTAGTTTCCTGACCAGGGATCGAACCCGAGTCCTTTGCGTTGCAAGGTGAATTCTTAACCGCTGGGCCACCAGGGAAGTCCTCCCAGAGCATAGCTTCTTGAACAGTATATAGGCAAATTAAAGTATTGTTAAGAGTTTAAAATGTTTTCATCACTTCACTTGCCAGCAGTGAAGAAATGAATGGAATGTTGGCGGCATCATTGTGCAAGGATTAGAGATGCTTAGAGCCCTTGGGGACACTTGAGGTAGGTGGAGCCCTGAGCTGGGCAGTGGGGTGGGAATTGAAAGTGTTAGATGCTCAGTCCTGTCCAACTCTTTGCGATCCCATGGACTGTAGCCCACCAGGCCCCTCTGTCCATGGGGTTCTCCAGGCAAGAATACTGGAATGGGTAGCCATTCCCTTCTCCAGGGGATCTTTCTGACCTAGGGGTCAAACCTGGGTTATTGCAATCTGCATTGCAGGCAGATTCTTTACCATCTGAGCCACCAGGGAAGCCAGTGAGAAGGGAAGGGGTCTCTAAAGTTTAGAGAGTTGTGCTTTCTTTGTGACTGAAAAATATTTATCTATTTTTTTGCTTTTGCTAAAAGCTGATTGTTCAGAGTTGTATGCCTTGCTTTCATCACAGAAATGAGACTGTCTTCTAATAAAAATGTGTTGATTTCTGCCATATCAATTAATTTTTTCTTGGTGTAGAATTTCTCCTTACATGTATAAGAATTGAATCTTAGAAGATGATGTGTCCCCAGTGGAAGGCAGTTTGGACTTTGAGCAAACAAGGTCAGCTCCTGGGCCTCAGTTTCTTTACCAGCTAAACCACGTGAGCAGGCTTCTTTTAAAGCTGTGGAGCTTCCCTGGTGGTCCTTGGAGCAACTAAGTCTACGCAGCACAACTATGGAGACCTCCTTCTCTGGAGCCCGTGCGTCACAAGGCAAAATCCGCGTGATGCAACACGTGCTTCCACTGCAGGGGGCATGGGTTCAGTCCTTCATTGGGGATCTAGGATTCCCACGAGCTTCACGGTGTAGCTCCAAAAAAATAAATAAATAAATAAATAAATAAATAAAGTGGTTTTTGAATTATCTTTTCCTTAAAAACTTGTGCTAATCCAGGCAGAGTAGAGTCCAGAGATAGACTCACGCATGTATGACAACTAATTCTCAACAAAGATTCAGAGGCAGTTCAGTGGAGAAAGGATGAAAGTGAAATTCAAAGTAGCTCAGTTGTGTCCAACTGTCTGTGATCCCCATGGACTATAGCTCATCAGGCTCCTCTGTCCATAGGATTCTCCAGGCAAGAATACTGGAGTGGATTGCCATGCCCTCCTCCAGAGGATCTTCCCGACCCAGGGGTCGAATCTGCATCTGTTACATCTCTCCTTCATTGGCAGGCGGTTTCTTTACGACTAGTGCCACCTGGGATGGCTTTTAACAAATAGTGCTTAAAAAATTGAATATCCATATGCAAAATCATAAACTCTCATCTATACCTTGTACAATACACAAAAAATAATTTAAAAGGGCTTTAAAACATAGGCCTAAATGTAAACCTACATCTATAAGACTTCCAGAAGAGAAAGTAGGAAAACTCTTCATTATCCTGGGTTAAGGAATGGTTTTTTGGATAAAATGCTGTCGGCATGACCTATAAAAGAAGAAAAATGACAAAGTGGGCTCCATCTGGATTAAAAAAACCTTTGTTCTTTAACTGACACTATTGAGGGAATGAAAAGTCAAGGCACAGATGGGGTGAGTTTTGTAAATCATATAGCTTACAAAAAATCATACCCAGAGTCTATAAAGAACTAAAACTTAATAAACATCCCAATAGAAGAGGTCCAAATGGTTTGAACAGATACTTCAACAAAGATAAACACATGACAAGATGCTCACCATCATTAGTCACTAGAACTACAAATCAAAACCACAGTGAGATAACCCCATACCTATTTGAATGGACAAATGGTATTTTATTTTCTTCTGTTCTGTTCTGTACCACACTGCAAAGCTTGTGGGTTCTTAGTCCCCCAACCAAGGACCCTGGGCCCTTGGCAGGGAGAGTAAGGAATCTGAACCACTGGAATGCTAGGGAATTCCCTGGATGGCCATTTTTTCTTAAAAAAGGACTGACCATACCCTGTTTTATGAGGATGCAGAGCAGTTGAAGTTGTCATGTCCTCCCATTCATATAGACTGAATGAATGTCAGACTATATACAGCTGTTTGCTCCATCAGCTGGGCAGTTCTTAAAAAGATAAACATACACCTGCCATGTGATTCAGCCACTCCATTCCTTGGTGTTTACCCAAGAAAAATGAAACGTGTCCACACAGAGTCTTGGCCGTGAATGTGCACAATATCATTATTTGTAATAGCCCCACACTGTCCTGTGACAGGTGACGGATGAGTAAGTTGTGTATATCCATACAATGAACTCTGCTCTACCATGAAAAGGGCTTCCCAGGTGGCTCAGCGGATAAAGAATCTGCCTGCAAGGCAGGAGACACAGGTTCTATCCCTGGGATGGGAAGATCCCCTGGAGGAGGAAATGGCAACCCACTCTAGTACTCTTGCCTGGAGTATCCCATGGACAAGAAGAGCCTGGTGAGCAACAGTCCGTGGGGTTGCAAAGGAGTCGGACATGACTGAAGCCACTTAGCATGCATGCACGCGACAGTGAAAAGGGATGAATTAATGGAACAACTTGGATGAATCTCAAAATAATTATGCTGAATGAAAGAAGCCAGACAAAACAGAGTACATGCTCTAAGATTCCATTTGTAGCAAATTTTTAAAATGCAAGCTAATCTAGGTTACAGAAAGTGGATCAGTCCTTGCCTTGGAACGAAGAGGGGTGATCAGGGAAGGGTGATTGGCAGGGAGTGAAAAGGGTGTCCAGAAACTGGGGAAGGGCGATGGATTGTTTATTATATTGATTTCAGTGGTGGTTTCTCGGGCATGTACATGTGTCAGACGTTATCACAGACGTTTAAATATGCACAGTTTTTTGTACGTCAAGTACACGTCATAAAAGAAAACAAAGCGGCTACAGCAATCGATACCAAAACGTGAGAGAGAACACAACACAGTAGGAGCTGTTCTGTGTAGCCACAACAGTTCAGTTCAGTTCAGTTGCTCAGTCGTGTCCGACTCTTTGCAATCACATGGACTGCAGCACACCAGGTTTCCCTGTCCATCACCAACTCCCAGAGCTTGCTCAAACTCATGTCTATTGAGTCAATAATGCCATCCAACCATCTCATCCTCTGTTGTCACCTTCTCCCGCCTTCAATCTTTCCCAGCATCAGGGTCTTTTCCAATGAGTCAGCTCTTTGCATCAGGTGGCCAAAGTATTGGAGTTTCAGCTTCAGCATCAGTCCTTCCAATGAACACCCAGGACTGATCTCCTTTAGGATGGACTGGTTGGATCTCCTTGCAGTCCAACACAACAGGACAGTTCTAAAATCCTGGCAGGAATTTTTTGAAGCTTTCTCCAGGTAATCCCAAAGCTAGTTCCCACACCCTTCCATGTGGCTGAGATGTCCCTTCACATGTGCTGTGTGGCATGTATTTCTTTTAGTCAAAACAATTAAGCAGTCCTTTGACTTATGAAAACAACGTGTCATACATTCAAAAACAAAAAGAGATGCTTTCTGGAGGCACAGTGCAGAGATGGACAGCGTAAACCTGAGTTCTGAGCTGAATTTGCTGGGCTGTGGGTCTCAACCTTCTCCTTTGTCCTTCGTGGATGGATGTTTGGAGGACATCAGGGTTTCCCTGTTGCCTCAGACAGGAAAGAATCTACCTGCAGTGCAGGAGACCCGAGTTCGATCCCTGGGTTGGGAAGATCCCCTGGAGGAGGAAATGGCCACCCACTCCAGTGTTCTTGCCTGGAGAATTCCCGTGGACAGAGGAGCCTGGCGGGCTAAGTCCGTGGGGTCGCAAATGGTTCAAACACTACTGAGCAACTAACACTTTCACTTTCAGGTTCTACTGATCTGAGACCCGCACCCCCCCACCCCCCCCCCCCCCCACACACACACAAAGGCCTGTCTTCTGTCTTTATAAGGCTCTGTCACCTGCTAGTATTGTATACAGTGGAGTAAAATAAAATATACTTGTGCTTTAACACCCCCCCCCCCCCACACAAAGCCCTCGGGCAGGAGTCGGGTGGAGCGCTCCTCCCTGGCACCATTGCCCCTCGGCAGTGATGGAAAGCGAGCGGTGGCTGCCAGGGCAAGGCAGGTAGGTGTTTAGTAGGGGAGCTTTGGAAGTGTTCTGTATCTTGCTTCTGGTGGTGGTTCCATGGCTGTAGTCATCTGTCAAAACTCACCTGATTTTATGCTTTGAAAAGTGAAAGTGAAGTTGCTCGGTCATGTCCGACTCTTTATGACCTCATGAACTGTAGCCCACCAGTCTTCTCCATCCATGGAATTTTCCAGGCAGCAATACTGGAGCAGGTTGCCATTTCCTTCTCCAGGGGATCTTCCAGACCCAGGGATCAAACCTGGGTCTCCCGCATTGTGGCCAGATGCTTTTCTGTCTGAGCCACCAGGGAAGTCTTATGCTTTAAACGCATGCAGTTTATTCTCTGAAATTCTATCTCCATGAAGTTGTTATTGAGATTGCATTTCATTTTTATCTTTGACTGTGCTGGTTTTTCTTTGCTACATGCAGGCTGAGTGGGGGCTACTCTCTTGCTGCAGCACACGGGCTCTCGAGGGGCAGCCTTTAGTGCTCCAAGGCATGCAGGATCTTCCCGGGCCAGGGACTGAACCTGTGTCCCCTGCATTGGCAAGGCGGATTCTTAACCCCTGGATCACCAGGGAAGTCCGAAGTTGTTATTTTAGAACTCCATAGTTTTCTGCCCTAAGCTCTCAATTCTAGAATATAATGGCCCCTGCACATACACTCTGATTATGTTTTAATAAAATGATAATATTGTTGCCTCCTTTGGTATTTCTTGGAGCAGGAAAGCATAGGCAGGTACATTATATTTTATTGTGAAACTTGGATGTTCTTCCTGTATGTCTGTGTTTCTAAGGACAAAGTCAAGTGTGAAATTGCAGCCATTTGTTTTAGTTAATGGAACAGGAGAAAAAGTGATGTGTGGTCATTTCTCCACAGATTAGTAAGCATTGGGACAGGGCAGGGTCCAAGGTGATGCTTGTCCTGGAATCTCCCAAGCACAATGAGACCACATGATAAATGCTTCTTGTTTACTTGTCACTTGACGGAATTGATGCTTTTTTTTCCCGCTTTAGTTGTTGTGAATGATCCTTTTACACAGCTGCTGTTTCCCTGATCCCCACAAAACACACACAGCCATGACGAAGGTCTCCCAGTCACCTTGTGTCCCCAGTTCTGTGCTCAGAAAGGTCATTTCTGTTTGGTTCCCTGGAGCACCGAGGAACTGATGGACATGAGTGCCCAGCACCCCTGCTTGTCGGGCACCGGTCCCTGCTATCCCTCTCCTTCCGTTCCCTTGTTATATAATCATCAGTCAGCTCCATGTTACTCATTAACCAGCCTCAATCTTTCTCAGATTTGATTTTCCCACAGTGACCAAGTGAATCATTTACAGGTGTGTGAATTTCCTAAAGGGATCAGAATCAAAGGGTTTCAGATTCTCACTGTTTAAGGTCCTGTCGCTCATAATTTGTGGTAGAGGTGAGCTCATTCTTTAGCTCCGGCCTGTGTCTGCAGAGACAGGAGCTTCTGTGTGACAGAAACATGAATCCTGCGTCCCTGAGCCCAACCTCATCAGATCCCATTGTCTCCCTCTCCCCCTTAAGCTGGTACACTTTGTCCTCTCAAGTTTTATCAGTGATTGACTTCACAAGTGACTGTGATCGTAAACAAGCATAATGAGGTCATTGATTTGTTCTTAAGAAATTTACAAGTGCTTCAAAGGCCTCAGTAGGGTAGAGGCCAGTGCCCTGGGAACTGAAACTTCCTGTGTCGGTTGTTTTTAGTTTTTAGTCAGGGGACCCAGTTTGCATCAAGAAAGCTGTGGACTCTGGCTTGCTTTTGTTGTTGTTCAGTTGCTCAGTCGTGTCCGACTCTTTGCGACCCCCATGGGCTGCAGCACGCCAGGCCTCCCTGTCCATCACCAACTCCCAGAGTTTACTCATGTCCATTGAGTCAGTGATGCCATCCAACCATCTCATCCTCTGTCACCCCCTTCTCTTCCTGCCCTCAATCTTTCCCAGCATCAGGGTCTTTTCCACTGAGCTTGTTCTTTGCATCAGATGGCCAAAGTATTGGAGTTTCATCTTCAGCATCAGTCCTCGCAATAAATATTCAGGGTTGATTTCCTTTAGGTTGATCCTTTAGTCCTTTCAGTGAAAATTCAGGGTTGATTGATTGGTTCGATCTCCTTGCAGTCCAAGGGACTTTCAAGAGTCTGCTGCAACTGCACAGCTCAAAAGCATCAATTCTTCAGCGCTTAGATCCCCATCAAGAAGTATTCCCAAAGAACCAATTCTCATAGGTCTACTCACTGAATGTCTGTTTTCTTTTCAGCAGCCACATCCTTTGTCCTAACCACAAAAGCAGTCAAGAGTCTAAAGAAAATACTTAGAAGTTTTACGTTAAAATATTTATTTGAATGTGTGCTTTCTTCAGGCAGAGTTCCTATCTGTTCATTTAAATGTGCCATTCACGTTTTCTACTCCGAGCAAAGCTGACTTGGAAAAGAAAAGTTATTTTAAAACATGTCTTTCAACTTAGGCGTATTGAATAAGTGAAGAATCTGATAGCAGTAATCACTTGACATTTAAATGTCTGGTGTATAAACTACTTAACAAATTTTGACAATTACTCAAAACATGTTTAAGACAAGTCAAGGTAACAGTGAGATCTGCCTTCAGTGAGAGTGAAGTGCCATGGTGAGACTCCATGCCAGGACAGTCGGCTCTGCTGGCGATTGTGGGGACGGGACCTGGGGGCCCAGGGCTGGGCAGCAAGCAGGGGCCCCCAGCAGACAGGAGAGGAGAGGAGGCCGGGCCGGCTGGACGAGGGGCTGGTCTTGACCTTTCCTGTCTGGCCCGCTGTGTCCCGGCCCTAGATTACGAAACATGTTCTGGAAGTTATTTCCAGCCAGCACACATCCCTGCGGTGACAGCTTATTTCTGGATTCCCGGTGTGAATGCCTGGGCTCTGATGACATTCAGGGGTGTGTTTTACAGCCCATCATCTGATTAGTCGCTGAATTCTGAGGACTCTCCCTGCTGGCGTTGGGACAGAGCACGTGAGCGCAGGAACAAAATAACTTGTTTATTTCCTCCAGGCTCCTTGTAACAGACCGCCCGCCAAGTCAGGGCCTCCCTGCCTCTGTGTCCCCTTTGGGAATGTCCCCAGCCATGTGGACGTGAAGTGCGGGGCCCTTCCCGGGGAATACCCCCAAAGCAGAGATTTTTGAGCTGCATATAGGGACACTTTGAACTTGATGTCTGAAAAGATGATTTCAGTCATTTCTGAAAATTTTTGAAATACAAACTGAGTCTGTGACAGCTTCTGACAGACCGGTCTCAGTTTTCCTTTGGAGAAGAGCGTTGTCACGCCTTTTCAGTTCTCAATGGGGTTGGGGCCACCGAGGAGAGAGCGCAGGATGTTCTAGGAGGTCAGAGGTCATGCCAAGAGGCAGAGCCCTGGTTACAACAGACTTGAGTTCAGCTGTCTCCTGACCTCATTGGGCTCATCTTTAAAATGGGTGTAGTGATAGCATTCCCCTCCCAGAGCTCTGGGAGGCTTGATGGAGACCCTGTATGTATCGCATCAAACAGCGAGCAGTGTGCTTGTGGTTCCTCAGAGCGGTCACGGCTCTTGTTACTTGGGGATCATTTTCACGAGACGTAGAGGAGCATTGGGGCTTCCCACGTGGCTCAGCGGTTGAGTCCACCTGCCAATGCAGGAGACGCAGGTTTGATCCCTGGGTCGGGAAGATCCCCTGGAGAAGGAAATGGCAACCCTCTCCGGTACTCTTGCCTGGAGAATCCCATGGACAGAGGAGCCTGGCGGGCTGCAGTCCATGAAGTCGTAAGAAGGCCTGAGCACACGCATGAGAGGAGCTGCTGATCTAAAGCCATTGCCTTGCTCAGAACAAGCCTCCACAGGGAGCCAGGAGGTGCACTAACCCTCCCGCTGCCCGGAGCAGTCACCCCTCAGGTTCCCTTCATTCAGAGCAATCTAGAGCCGGGGTCACCTCTCCCAGAGTGGTGGGGGCCAGGCTCTGTATGTCTTGCTCTGACTTGGGTCCTGCTGGAACTCTCTGTTAGTCCCCACAGATATCCCTGGAGGAGGGCATGGCAACCCACCGCAGTACTCTTGCCTGGAGAATCCCCATGGACAGAGGAGCCTGGCGGGCTACAGTCCATGGGGTCGCACAGAGTCAGATACGACTGAGCGGCTAAGCACAGCCACAGATATCAGTAAAAGGATCGAAGTCCTGCTTGTGAAGGTCCTTGAATAAACCTTAGTGCTGAGTTCCTCCATATTCTGTGAATATACTTGGGGGCTGAGAATTCCTGCATTTGATCTGCCTGCCATCTGCTCCCACAGCAGCGCCCCCTTACCTGCAGCCCAGGGCAGGGTCCTCACACTCCGCTTTGCAGATGAGGGGCCCCAGGACCGGAAGTCACCGCGTGGCCACCCACACTCATGCCTCACACTGTTTTCTTCCCTTTGACGAACCAGAGCCTTGGTCCTATCTGTGGTCATAGCCACATGCCATGTAGGACCCACGCCCACGCCCCACGGTTGAGCCGCTGCAGTGCTGGCAGCTGGCAGATATCCAGGCAGAACAGGGGCAGCATGTACAGAATGGGCTCCGAGGCTCACCGCCTGGGGCTGCAGCCCAGCTCCCTTCCCAGGCACCTGGCTCTGGGCAGGTTCCGAAACCTCAAAGCCTCAATTCCTCACTTTTCTTTTTGGCTGTACCACATGGCATGAGAGATCTTAGTTCCCCAACCAAGGATGGAACCCAGGCCCCATGCAGTGGAAGCTCGAAGCCTTAACCATAGACTACCAGGGAAGCCCCTGATTTCTTCACTTTTGATACATGGGAAATGCTAGTTAATGCAGGGGTCACCATGAGGGTTGGAGCCCATGGAGCCCTGCCAAGGGCCTGGCTCTTCCCAGTAGGGGCTCCAGGAACAAGGGCGATTCTCTGATCTGTGCCGCCATCCAGGGTCGGAGGTTAGGCCCCTCGAGGATGTGGGGGCAGGACAGGCAGAGTGGGATGGGTGGATGCCGGTTAGGGGGAGAGCAGGCAGGGATCCAGAAGGACAGTTGACCCATATGGGACCTTTTGCCATCTTGGGACCCTGTTTCTGTGGATATGCCCTCCTCGCCCTGACAGCTCATCCTGGTGGGACCCTCAAGCAAGTCGGTATTTGAAAAGCCTTCCTCTGGTCTTCTGGCCAAAATCCTCTCCCAGGAGTCTCCAGTGAACTTGGAAGTCCCAGTAGTGGTAAAATCTTCCAACTGTGATGTTTTGTTGTTGTTGTTAACTATTTTTTTTTAAACTTTAAACTTTTTATTTTGTATTGGGGTATAGCCAATTTAGCCCACTCCAGTATTCTTGCCTGGAGAATCCCGTGGTCAGAGGAGCCTGGTAGGTTACAGTCCATGGGGTCGCAGAGTCGGACACGACTGAAGCGACTTAGCGTGCACGCACATAGCCGATTAACAACATGGTAGTTTCAGAACAGCGGAAGGGACTCCGCTATACATATGCATGTGTCCATTCTCTTCCAGACTATGATTTTGATTTGTCAAAGTCCCATGCCCTTGGGCATCCTTTTGCTTTGGTGCCCTCAGCGTCACGCACCGATGGCCCAACAACCTCTAGACTCGCTCTGGTTTTCCACCCAGCTGGCTCTGACACACCCGTGCCTGAGTACTTTCTGTTGGGTGAGATGAGGGGGTAAATGTCAGAGTGCTGAAAAAGTGATAAGGAAGACCAGGGTCTTTCGAGAGACCTGTGTTTGTTCTGAGACCTGTGTGTCTTGGGGGAGCCTTGGGAGAGGAGTTAAAATGTGTGGAAGGGCTGGCACGTCGATTCCATGTTGTGGGAGGTGATCCTCTTAGGTTGACTTATAAATCCTTGCTGCTTTCATTGCAACTGTGAGTAATCAGATCCTTCCTGTTTGAAAACATAAAGGAGTGAGTTTGGGTTTTATCAACACCATCCAGCTTCGGGGCAGTTTGTGAGAGCTTTTCTCTGGGGATGAACAAGAGGGCTCACGGACTTCACGGCCACCCCTGGGAAAAGGCAGGCTTCTTCATTGGTGGAAACTGGTCAGAAAATTGTCATCAATCCCAGCATTTGGGTGGTCCATTTCGAGCAAGAGACAAGAAATGGCTGGGCACTGGAGGGGGGCTGCACGGGACTCATAAAGCTCTCATGTGCTCCTGCCTGTGTGTGTTTTCTTTTTTAAAATATTTGTTTGTTTATTTGGCTGTGCCGGGTGTTAGTTGCAGCCTGTGAACTCTCGTGCTAAGTGCTAAGTCACTTTAGTCATGTCTGACTCTGTGTGACCCCATGGACTCTAGCCCGCCGGGCTCCTCTGTCCATGGGATTCTCCAGGCAAGAATACTGGAGTGGGTTGCCGTCTCCTTCTCTAGGAACTCTTAGTTGTGGCATGTGGGATCTAGTTCCCTGACCAGGGATGGAACCCAGGCTTCCTGCATTGGGAACGTGGAGTCTTAGCCACTGGACCACGAGGGAAGTCCCCCTGTGTGATTTTAAATCAGGCACCAAGACGTGGCAGACAACCATTCTGACCCAGTGCAGGGTGCATCCCACACCTATCCTGTAGCTCCCGCTGGCGTGGAGACCTGTCCTGCCCTTGACCAAGCACTCAGATCTCCTGAGGACTCATGCCAACTGCAAACATGCTTGAACACATTTGGGGGTGGAGAGAAGAGAAGAAACATGGGTGGTCTGCTTTAAATCCTTCCTTGTTAGGACCCAGATTCTCTTAGCTCTTAACCAAATGGGCCTTTGTGTGTTGGTCTATGGGCTTTCCGGGTGGCTCAGTGATAAAGAATCTGCCTGCAATGCAGGAGCCTCAGAACACCCAGGTTCGACCCCTGCGTCAGGAAGATTCTCTGGAGAAGGACATGGCAACCCACTCCAGTATTCTTGCCTGGAGAATCCCATGGACGGAGGAGCCTGGCCGGCTACAGTCCATGGGGTCGCAAAGAGTTGGACATGACTGAGTGACTTAGCATGCACGCACATGTTGGTCTGTGTCTTTGGCTGCTTCAAATTCAGCTTCTCTACTACCCTGGGCGCTCCATGACTTCTCTACCACCCTTCTCTACTACCTACTCTGTGAAATGGAGATCGTGTCTCCTGGATCTGCCCCTGTGACCACCCCCCCCCTCCCCAGCCAGGGCCTAGCACAGTGCCTGGCACTTAATATGTGACCCCTAAAAGTGCTTGATGAGTGAATGAGAGGCCGTTGTTTCCAGAAGAAAAAGGACAGCAGGAGATGCTGCCTTGTGGGAGTTTGGCAGGGATATGGTAGCAATGCAGCGATCTCTGGGACAGAGTATAATTCTAACGGGGCTTCTGCCCTGAACAAATTAGTAAGATGGGTGTTCTGAGTCTCCTGTGAAAAGCGGCTGGTAAGCGCTCAGCAGAGGAAAAGGCGAGCTGGCCAGGAGTGAAGTGTGAAGGTTGCTGTGAGTGCAGAAATCCCCGGGCCACCCCTTCTGATTCATTCACACATTATCACCTGATGGCCTTGGCCTTGATAAGGTTGGCTGAAATAAGCAGGGCAGCCTCTCCTCTCCACCCGCTCTATACATCCACACTCTGCAGCGGGGCCCGGCAGGCATGGGGCACCCTGCACTTCACACAGTGACCTCGGGGAGCGTCCCGTCCCACGGCGTCAGACCAGCGGGGACCTCGTATCTCATGTCTTAGAGTGTGTGTAGACAACACACTTCTCCTACTGTCAGAGCCTCAGTTACTCGGAACACATATGCTAATGCTGGGGCTTTTTGTTGTTGTTGATAACATGCTCATTGTTGTAAATCAGTGGGTGTAGAGAAAATGTGTCATTCTTTTCGGCTGCCCAGACCTTTGCCCTGAAGGAGAATTTTCTGCCTTATCAGGCAAAGAATTCATGCCATTACTTTCTTGTTCAGGTAATTGGGAAATGTTTCTTCACAAATTTGCAGATAATACAGTGTAATATGTGGATTTTACACTTGGCAAAAATGCTTAAAAAATGGCATCTGGGTAATTGCTTTCAGTTCAGTTCATTTGCTCAGTCATGTCCAACTCTTTGTGACCCTTGAACGCCAGGCTTCCCTGTACATCACCTACTCCCGGAGCTTGCTCAAACTCATGTCCATCAAGTCAGTGATGCCATCCAACCGTCCCTCTGTCATTCCCTTCTCCTGTCTTCAATCTTTCCCAACATCAGGGTCTTTTCCAGAGAGTCAGCTCTTAGCATCAGGTGACCAAAGTATTGGAGCTTCAACATCAGTCCGTCCAATGAATATTCAGGACCGATTTTCTTTAGGATGAACTGGGTTGATCTCCTTGCTGTCCAAGGGACTCTCAAGAGTCTTCTCCAACACCACAGTTCAAAAGCATCAATTCTTTGGCACTCAGGTCTCTTTATAGTCCAGCTCTCACATCCATACATGACTATTGGAAGACCATAGCTTTGATTAGATGGACCTTTGTTGGCAAAGTAATGTCTCTGCTTTTTAATATGCTGTCTAGGTTGGTCATAGTTTTTCTTCCAAGGAGCAAGGATCTTTTAATTTAGGTAATTGCTTTAGTCATTCCCTTTGTCATCTGCATGGAGGCCCAGCATGAGGGAACTGAAAGGAAAAAAAAAAAAACCATGAAAAAGTAAAAACATTTTGAACACTAATGAGTCAATTAAAATGAAACCTCTGATGTCCTGGGAAGCTGCATCACTGCCCTGATACCCACAGACGTGAGTGACAGACAGGCTACTGACATTCAGTGTCAGTGGGTCTCCACTGGATGTTGTGCACGCATGCTAAGTTGCTTTATTTGTGTCCATTCTTTGCGACACTTTGGATGATAGACTGCCAGGCAGCTCTGTCCATGGGACTCTCCAGGCAAGAATATCGGAGTGGGCTGCCATACCCTCCTCCAGGGGATCTTCTCAACCCAGGGATCGAACCCATGTCTCTTATGTCTCCTGCATCGACAGGCAAGTTCTTTACCACTAGCTCCACTTGGATATCAGGATGCATCTCAGTGTCTGCCTTCCTGTGTCTGTTTTTAAAGGATGGTTTCCAAGGCCAAGGAGGACATGGCCCATTCCCTCCAGCCTAGCAGTCTGAGTCCTTTAACAGTGCGGCAGGGCCGGGAAGGGCTGATGGTTCCCAAGGATGCTGCTTCCTCATGTTGGAAAGGAACCTTGCAGCTAGCAGGAGGAGGAGCATAGACCTCCCTAACCAGGTTGCTGGCCGCACGTGCTGCAGGAAAAGCCCTCCTCGGGCTGTCCGCTGCCTCGTTTGTTGGGAGAAACCCTGTTTAACGCCTGGGGAACCTCGTTCCCCACCCCCCCCCCCCCCCGCAGTCCTCTCTACCCCTCCACCCCTCCTGTGCTCATCACGCGCCTCTCCGTGTCTTTGACCTGTCCTGACAGCACCCATCACATTACTTTTTAATTGCCCCTTGATTTGTCTTGTCTTCCCCACCAGACAGACCTGGTGATAACAGGGAGCTCTTCTAATCTTTGCCCTCCTGCTGTCTGGCCTACAATTGCCATCAATAAACAGTTATTAGATGAATCAGTCATGTAGCCAAATGATCGAATTAATAAGCAACTCAGATGAGTCCAGAATGGCGCTATGAGCAATGAGTGATTCAGAAGAAAAACACAGCCCTGGCTCAGCCCGTTTCCAAGTTCCCAGGGCCTTGAGCAAGATGCTGCTCCTCTCCGTCTGTTTCTTCCTCTGTGAAAGGGGATTGGGACAACACATTCCCTAAGATGTTCCAAGGATTACATGAAATAACGAACATAAAGCACTCGATCCATAGTAAGCAGTCCTTGGTGCTAAGCAGTCCTTGGTGCTGTTATTATTATCAAGAGGAGAACTGGCCAGCAGTAATGAAGTATCAAAAATGAAAGAATATACAATATTTGTCTTTCTTTTTCTGACTTACTTCACTCTTTATGATAGTTTCTAGGTTCAGCCACCTCATTAGAACTGAATCAAATGCCTTCCTTTTTATGTAGCTAAGAATATTCTATTGTGTGTACCACAACTTCCTTATCTGTGATGGGCGTCTAGGTTGCTTCCATGCCCTGACTATTTTAAATAGTGCTGCAGTAAACGTTGGGGTCCATGTGTATTTTTCAGTTGTAGTTTCCTCGGGGTGGGATGATTTGAGAGAATAGCATGGAAGCGTGTATATTACCATA
The DNA here is from genome assembly GCF_033118175.1 of Dama dama. Lineage (NCBI taxonomy): Eukaryota > Metazoa > Chordata > Mammalia > Artiodactyla > Cervidae > Dama > Dama dama. Next base: position 62,378,684 of record NC_083705.1, read on the forward strand.
TGTAAAATAGATAGCCCATGGGAATTTGATGTATGACGCAGGGAACCCAGAGCCGATGCTTTGAGAGAACTAGAGGGACCAGGGGCTGGGGGGGAGAGGGGTACTCAAGAGGGAGCGGACACAGGTATACCTCTGGCCGATTCATGTTGATGTTTGGCAAAAATCATCACAATATTGTGAGGTAATTATCCTCCAATTAATAAAATAATAAAATATAAAATTATTTAAAAAATGAAAGAATAGGAAACCTAAACATCAGTTCAATCGCTCAGTTGTGTCCGACTCTTGGTGACCCCATGAACTGCAGCATGCTGGGCCTCCCTGTCCATCACCAACTCCCGAAGCTTGCTCAAACTCATGTCCATCGAGTCGGTCATTCATTCCTTACATTGATATTCCACTAAGAGTTAGAGAACAGAAAGATCGTTGTGATTGGAGAGAGCAACATGGAAAATGTGAGACTGAATCTCTGTCTCTTGTGTGTGTTTTTAAAGCCAACATGTAAGGACAGTCAGGATGCCCGCGCTGTCCTCAATGTTTCGCATATGGCAGTATCTCGTTTAATCTTATACGCTCAGTCTAATCCACTTACAACATTTACGTGGGCCTTAAGTCTTCGCAGCCCCTGTTGCCAAGTACTTTTATGATCCTCTTTGCACAGGCGAGGAAATAGGCGGAGGGGTTAAGTCGCTTGCTCGAGCTCACCCCGCTGGTGGGTGATGGAGCCGCATCAGGACCCAGGCGGGCTGCCCGCAGGGGTCACTGGCTACAACTGCCCAAGGAACACACGCGCTGTGCCCAGCACAGTGAGAGGACCAGACACCAGCAGGTTTACTGCTGGGGGTGAGGATGCACAATGGCCTTGGAAGTAAAGAACATTTGTCAGCAGAGGAGAGGTTGATGGCTGGGGTGGGTTTCCTGGAAGTGGACTGGGGGATGGAGATGAGCTACAGCACGTTTGTCTGGATCAAGACCTGGGGGGGGGGGGTGGGGGGAAGGGGGCAGGGAGGAATTGGAGCGGCCACTAGGCCCAGCCTTCTGGGCGGAGAGGATGGTATCGGATGATGGGAGACAGTGAACCTCACTGTGTGCAGGATGAGGTGAATGGGAGAGGCTGAGGACGGTATCCATGAATTTCAAGGTTAAATTTCACCCTCTGGCTAGTTCCACAGGTGGATGCACAGGGGTTTGCCATTGTGTGCAGTGAAGGACATGAAAAATGAAAGCAATGAGAGAGCTGGGGGTCCTCTAGACGGTCCATATTCTCTGAGGTTCCTCTTGCTACTGAAAAATGCTGCCAGACGACCCTTCTGTTGTCTTCAGTGGGCTGAAGCCACTCAGTCGTGTCCGTGTCCACTCAGTTTGTGACCCTGTAGATTGTAGCCCACCAGGCTCCTCTTTCCATGAAATTTTCCAGGCAAGAATACTGGAGTGGGTTGCCATTTCCTCCTCCAGGAGACTTTCCCGAACCAGGGATTGAACCTGGGTCTCCTGCACTGCAGGCAGATTCTTTACTTTCTGAGCCACCAAGGTGGGCTGGTTCAAATCAGAGGCGGATCCAGGAACAGAGAGTTTCTGCTTTGTTCAGGTACCACATTAACAGCGACTGCTACGGCTTTGATTTGCACCTGATATGATAAGAGACTAATTATATGACAGGGTCACCCACATGGCAGGACGAGTCCGGTCATAGCAACACAATATTTACCTGGACTGCACGCCGTCCAGCTGCTAAGTCAAGATGCAATCTTTTCCAGGGACTCGGCCAGTGCAGTGAAAAACAGCCTTCCTTGTTCCTCACACAGGCTCTCTCCAGTTCTAGGAAGCATGACAGGTTATTTTCTTGTCATCTACATATTTAGAATTTATTTACTGATGACCTTTCCCATAAGTATTTTTATATTAAAAAAAAAATCTCCATTTGAAAGTATGATCAAATGACAGGACACCAAAATACAGTGTCCTGACTGTTTTTTCTTTGTAGATTTGTAAAGGTAGGATTTCACACTTTTTGAGGATAGATTTTTATCTGACTACATGTATCCGTGTGGGGAAATTTTTGAAAATACTTGAAAATCACAAAAGAAAATAGAAACTGTAGGGATGATTGCTATAAATATTGGGTTCCTTCCAACAGTTCCTTCCTGTTGGTTTTCTTTAATCAATTAAAAATAGCATATTCTCTAACTGGTGGGGGGGGTGTGTTTAAAAAACAGAGGTTTGCCAACTGTGGCCTGCATTCATTCTTTTATATATTGTCTGAGCTACAGTTGTTTAGTCACCAAGTCGTGTCTGACTCTTTTTGACCCCATGAACTGCAGCACACTAGGCTTCCCTGTCCTTCACTATCTCCCCAAGCTTGCTCAAATTCATGTCCATTGAGTTTGTGATGCTATTTAACCATCTCATCCTTTCTCGTCCCCTCTCCTTTTGCCTTCAGTCTTTCCCAGCATCAGGGTCTTTTCCAATGAGTCAGCTCTTCGAATCAGGTGGCCAAAGTATCAGAGCCTCAGCTTCAGCATCAGTCCATCCAGTGAATATTCAGGGTTGATTTCCTTTAGGATTGACTGCTTTGATCTCCTTGATTTCCAAGGAACTCTCAAGAAGCTTCCCCAGCACCACAATTGGAAAGCATCAATTCTTCAATGCTCAGCCTTCTTTATGGTCCAGCTCTCACATTCATACATGACTGCTGGAAAACTGAGCTACAGTAATGGAGTTGGTTAGCTGGGATAGAGACCATATGGCCCACAGATTTGAAAATATTTAGTGTGGGGCCATTTTGCAGAAATGTTCTCCAAGCTTTTTTAATATGTCGGTATCCTAGGATATTAGCTATTCTTCAAAAATGTGCTTTTAAGGACTTCATGGGGGTCAGGTGTATAGACTGAAGTCATATTTGGTTTCACCTTTTTTGTATTTCACAAGTTTAGTCCATAAGGAAACCTGCTTGGCTCCATCTCCAGAATGTGACCTAGACCCCCAAGCCCCATTCTGTCATCCCCTTGGATGTGGGCCAGATCTTACCACTGACTGATACCCACAATTCCTCTTAACCGTGAAGAGGAGTCTTCATGTAGCAGCCAGGACTATTTTGATGATTTCTCCTTCCATTCAGAATACAACTCATATGCAACATAAGGGCACTTCGAATGTGTGTTGGTGGCCCTTCTTTCCATTGCCAAGATCCAGGAAAAGCTTTAGGCCACCTTGCCTGTGTCAGCTTCCTGGAGTGTGAATAGAAAGGGTCCAGTTTTTGACTTGTAGTAATTGTGAAATCACTGTTAGCTCACTGTGTTGATAGATATAAAAATCACAACTCATTTGCATAACATCTTACGCCTATTTAGTTTCAAAATGCTGTTTTTCCTCTTCTCCCTTCTTGTCAGTTTTATTAAAATGAGGGCCACTTTTTGGCCTTAACACGTTTTCCAGAACAAGTTATTTTCTTTCCTGAGTTGTGATAGAGGACTGAAGTCACAGAAATTGATCCAAGCTGTAAACAGCTATTTCAGTCAATCACTTTTTCACTCTATTTTTATCCCTCCCCCTCCCCTTTTATTGAGATATGATTAACATACAACTTTGTATAAGTTTCAGGTGTATAAGGTAATTATTCAGTACAAATGCATATTGCAAAACAGTCACCACCGTAGTTAACATCCATTGCCATATAGCTGGACTTCCCTGGCCTCAGTGGTAAAGAATCTACCTGGCAAGGAGGAGACTCAGGTTCAGTCCCTGGGTCGGGAAGATCCCTTGGAGGAGGAAATGGCAACCCTCCCCAGTGTTCTTGCCTGGAGAATCCCACTGATAGGAGTCTGGCGGTCTGTAGTTCATAGGGTCACAAAAGAGTTGGACACGGTTTAGTGACTAAACAACAACAACCAGACAGTTGCAGTTGTTTTTTTTTTTTTAGTATTCATTCATCATTTATTTGTTTGGCTGCACCAAGTCTTAGTTGTGGCACTGGAGACCTTTAGTTTTGGCGCATGAACTCTTCGTTGCGCGTGTGGGATCTTCTTCCCTGGCCAGGGGTCGAACCTGGGCCCCTTGCACTTAAACTCTGGACTCCCAGGGCAGCCCCCAGCTACCCTTTTTTTGTGACAAGAATTTTTAAGGTTTACTCTCTTAGCAACTTTCAAATATACAATATAGTGCAATTAACTATAGTGACCATGCTATATATTACATCCCCAGGACTTGTTTATCTTATAACTGAAAGTTTGTACCTTTTTTCCACCTTCACCCAATTCCCTTCCCACAACCCCCATCTCTGGAGAGCTGCATGGCTCCATCTTTGGCACATGGATACTTAGTATAGTAATTTTCTTAAAACTTTGTATTTTGTATTGGGGTATAGCCGATTAACAATACTGTGATAGTTTCAGCTGGACAGTGAAGGGACTCAGCCACACATATGCGTGTATCCATTCTTCTCCAAACTCCCTTCCTGTTGGGCCTTTATTGGACCAGAACCTGATGGTCGGGAGTCAACGATGAAAGAGTGAAAGAAGGAAAGAGCCTAATATTCCCTGGGTTATGCAGCCAGCTTTCGCGCTCCAGGGAATCAGCCAGAAATAGAGAGAGAGAGAGAGAAAGAAAGACAGACAGACACGGGGACCCAAGCTCTGATGGAGCAAAGGTGTTTTAATCAACATGGTGTGGGTATATATCCTGTACTACAAGGTAGTTATTCTCAGCAAAGATAAAGATTAAAATAATTGCAGACTTACAAAACACAAGGTGATCCCTATTAAAGAGAGAAGAGGGTACTTATCACCATAATGAGAAACTAACAAAGGAAATGCCTGTATTCCTCAGCCCCGGGAAGGGTGTGCCTCTTCTCTTAATTCCTGAATATTCAGGAATTAATAAGGACCAAAGGATTCCTGACAGATCCAAAACAGCACACAGGAAGCCTCCGGTTAAATGCTTCTTGACACCTTCCCATCCAGGCTGCCACATAACATTGAACAGAGATCCATGTGCTAGTATATTGGTTTTTGGAGAAATTTTTGCTAAGCTTATATTATGATAATGCAGCCACTTAAGCTGTGAAGTTGCATACCCCCCAAATTTAATAAATCTGTGATAAATGTCTTTCTCTTTAATTTGTGTTATTATTTTTTACCCACCTCTTTAATCAGTGTTGTTATTTTTACCCACCCTGTCAATCAGGCAACCTTTGTGACATCTAAAAGCTTCCCAAACCAGCATTGACTGATGTCATTTCAGTCATTCTTCCTCTCCTAGTGCTTTTCTATTCAAAGTTTTAAAGCTGAATGCACAGCCCTGGTCTGTGACAGATTACAGACATGTGACAACTCCTCGTTTTGAGGGATTTGTTGTCGTTGTTCAGTCGCCAAGTCATGTCCGACTCTTTGTGACCCCGTGGACTACAGCACGCCTGGCTTCCCTGTCCCTCACCGTCTCCTGGCGCTTGCTCAAACTCATGCCCTTTGAGTCAGTGATCCCATCCAACCATCTCATCCTCTGTCGCCTCTTCTCCTCCTGCCTTCAGTCTTTCTTAGCATCAGGGTCTTTTCCAGTGAGTCAGTTCTTTGCATCAAGTGGCCAAAGGATTGGAGTCTCAGCTTCAGCATCAGTCCTTCCAAAGAATATTCAGGGTTTTCTTTAGGATGGACTGGCTTGATCTCCTTGAAGTCCAAGGGACTCTCAGGAGTCTTCTCCAGCTTGAAATAATCTTTTAGAGGGATAATTTCTAGCACAACGCAGCAAAGCACGTTTTAAAGAACTGTGCCTGTTTGGGGGCCTATGGGCATGCATCCAGTGAAGCATACTTTTCAGGCTGACACCCCTAGAGGAACCTCAGTTTTGCCCTTTGGGTTTGTGAGCCTATGCCATCACAGAGACCCCAGGAACAGCTGTTTCTCATTGTTGGGGAGCCTCCCTGTGAACCCCTTCTGTGAAAGTACCTGCACTTGATGGGAGAAGTGGACCCCCCACTCACCCTGGAAGACGTGTGGAAACATGGTGTCCCTGCTTGCACACCCATCGAGGCTGGTGTGGGAAGACATGTTGCTTCTGGCCTCTGTTCCAGCCCCTGACACAGCCTGTCCTTTGCTCTTTGCTGACTTAGGACCGAGGTGGTATGTACATTCTTACTGCTCCTGATGAACACAGAAACTGGGTCAGGAGTCACCTCTTATGGGCCTCTCCAGCTTTCAGTACAGTGTAGGATTTCATCGTCATATGTAAAGTCAAGTTTGGTATAAAATTCACATTGGTTTTAAGTAAGCAGATCAGAAAGCCGTCCCTGGCAGCATAAATCTGCTGTGAAAACGTATGATGAACTGTGTGTATGATGTTGCCATGGTTTCAATGCTAAAAGTAGGCACAGGTGAAGAAGCCAAGTCTCCTTTCCATTTTTAAACTGTGGACTTCCTCTGTACTCAGAATAGGAAAGACACATGAAACGTCAGGACGCATGGCACATGTGGAAAGGAAATCTGAACTTGGTTACAAACCTGGACGTTTTATGAGAGTAAGGAAAAAATAGCAGGTGGTCATGGTTTCATAAGAACGCGCTGGTGTGCAGATGGCCCACCTCCGAGGACACTGCTCATGGCCGGTGGCATCCCCCCGAGGGGCACACGCAGCGCCCCCACCTCACCCATGTCTGTGGAAGTGGACATGCACGTGTGGAGCACAGGTTTTTGCTCCCATGTCTGCCCACCTCTGACTTCTGAGTTCAGTCCCCATATCGTCCCTTGGCTGGTGCTTACACTGAGGGGGGAGGAAGCAAGATGATGTTGGGGGTGTTCAGGTGCACTGTGGTTGATCCTCAGCCCAGCTGGAGAGTGAGGGCTGGAGCTGGGCCAGTCAAGGGGGGAGCTAAGAGGTGGCCTCTCTAGGTCTCTTAAGGGGCTGGAGGAGGAGTCTTGGAAGAGGGCAGGGTGGGCAGAGTTGGCAGCTGAACACTTTGCGCAACAACAAGTCCATCACATAGCACTGGATTATGGCTTCCCTGGTAGCTCAAATGGTAAAAGAATCTGCCTGCGATGCAGGAGGCCTAGGGTTGGATCTTGGGGTCATGAAAATTCCCTGGAGAAGGGAACGTCAACCCACTCCAGTATTCTTGCCTGGAGAATTCCATGGACAGAAGAGGCTGGCTGGCTACAGTCCCTGGGCTCACAAAGAGTCAGACTTGACTGAGCCACTGACATATGTACACACTCTGAGTGCTCATGAGTCCGCAGAAGCCCTGATTGATATAAATGAATAGATGAGTCAGTGAGGGAAGGAGGAAAGGCAAGTCTTCCTTCCAGAAGAATTCTGAAGAATTGAAGTGGCTCCCCCTACCTTCAGGAGGTGAGCTGTGTCCCTGGGCATCCCATCCTTCCCCTTGAATGTGGGTGGGACTTGGATTTGCTTTCTAAGACCAGAGTGTGGAAAGGGAAAAGCGATAACTTTGCAGTGGGGAAACCTGGCAGACACTGTAATCTCAGTGATTGAGTGACTGTCACCAGGGAGAAGTCATGTGGACATCAGGAGAGCCCCGGTGTGATGGGAAAGGCCCTTCTCCGCTGTCTTCCTCCCCCAAACCCATAGTGAAAATCACTCAGTCGTGTCCGATTCTTTGTGACCCCATGGATTATACAGTCCTTGGAATTCTCCAGGTCAGAATACTGGAATGGGTAGCCTTTCCCTTCTCCACGGGATTTTCCCAACCCAGAGATCGAACCCAGGTCTCCCGCATTGCAGGTGGATTCTTTACCAGCTGTGCCATCAGGGAAATCCATAACCTCAGTCGACTCACGAGACAAATATCAGGAAGATCCAAACTGAGGGCATCCTATAAAATTACCTGATAGCTACGAAGGACTCCTCACAGCTGTCAAGGTAAAGGCACTTCCCTGATGGTTCAGTGGTTAAGACCCTGTGCTTCCCACGGCAGGAGGCCCCGGTTTGATCCCTAGTTGGGGAAGTTCCACATGCCATGCAGTGTGGTCATAAAAAAAACAAACAAACAAAAAATGCATCTAGGTAGGAAACCAAGGGAAGAGGAGCAGCTCTCCTGGACCACAGAAGCTCAGGGGGCATCGTGATTGAATGTACTGTGATGCCCCGATGGGATCCTGGAAGAGAAAAAGGACATTAGTGGAAGAAACTAAAAATTAAATCTGGTGTTCATAGTCATCTACTGATGCTGGTGTGTAGTTCTGATGGATGTGCCGTGGTAACGTAAGATGTTAACCCACAGGGATCTAAGTGAGGGGGGTGGGCAGGTGCTCTGGGTACTGTCTTCGAGGCTCTTCTGTAAATCTCAAATCATTCCAAAATGAAAAGGTTATTAAAATAAAACACATTTGTTATGCTTATAGGAGTGAGGGGCTGGGTCCTGGGGGAAGCTCCTCATGGGGAATCATTGTAGAGGCTAGAGATCAGAGAGGAACCCTGTCAGTTTTTTTTTTAACGTGGACCATTTTTTAAAAGTCTTTATTGAATTCCTTACAGTATTGCTACTGTTTTATGTTTTGGTATTTGGGCCATGAAGCATGTGGAATCTTAGCTCCCCAACCTGGGATGGAATCCACACCCCCAGCCTTGTAAGGCTAAGTCTTAACCACTGGACGACCGGGGACATCCCTACCCTGTCAGTCTCAATGGACCCAGTTTCTCTGCTAAGGCTTCCTTCGGGTCCACCTTTTGGATTTATTTCATTGGGTTTTTAAAATGCATTGCTTTTTGCCTGTCATTGAGAGGGCTTTACTCATACCTGCTAGAATGGGCTGCCTTATCTGGAACCTTGAGGTGGCCTGAAGGAGAGATACTGCGTTTCTGAGAGGCCAGGTTTATTATCAGGTGGTCAGACAGCGGCTGAGGTGATAAGGAGATGCTGGTCCTGTAGTTTACTGGAGGGAGCCACCCTGCCAGGAGGAGCAGATATGGGTGTCTGCAGTGAAGGCTCTCTCTTTTTAAAAATTTATTTATTTATTTTAATTGGAGGCTAATTACTTTACAATATTGTAGTGGTTTCTGCCATACATTGACATGAATCAGCCATGGGTGTACATGTGTTCCCCATCCTGAGCCCCCCTCCCACCTCCCTCCCCATCCCACCCTCAGGGTCATCCCAGTGCACCAGCCCTGAGCGCCCTGTCTCATGCATTGAACCTGGACTGGTGATCTATTAGTGAAGGCTCTCTTTACTGATGAAGACCAGCAAGAGACAAAGGTCTATCTAGTCAAAGCTGTCGTTTTTCCAGTAGTCATGTACAGATGTGAGAGTTGGACCGAAAAGGAGGCCGGGTGCCGAGGAGTTGATGCTTTCCAACTGTGGTACTGGGGAATACTCTTGAGATGGTAAGGAGATCAAGCCAGTCCATCCTAAAAGAAGTCATCCCTGAATATTCACTGGAAGGACTGATGCTGAAGCTGAAGCGCCAATCCTTTGGCCACCTGATTCGAAGAACTGACTCATTGGAAAAGACCCTGATGCTGGGAAAGATTGAAGGCAGGAGGAGAAGGGGCGACAGAGGATGAGATGGTTAGTTGGCATCACCGACTCAAAGGACATGAGTTTGAGCAAACTCCGGGTGGTAGCGAAGGACAGGGAACCCTGGCATACTGCAGTTCATGGGTTTGCAAAGAGTCAGACGTGACTGAGCGACTGAACAACAAGACAGCAGATAACCCAGCTTTTCTTGTAGCACACATCTCTAAAGGGACTGATTGGTCTCCAGAAATGGCTGGAGGCCATCAGATGTTAGCCAGGCCTGGAGAACATTCCCAGAAACACAGTTACCTGGAGGGGAGCTTCTTTCAGTGTCTGAGATCTCTTAGCCCTCCCCAAGGCCAGGGCAGCAGGTGGAACTCATCCAGCCAAGGCCACGAGGGCGTCAGTTGATGCGTGGCGAACCAGGACTTGAAAGAGATTCTCTGGTCCCCTGGCCCATACCCTCAAAGCTAATAATGATTAACTATTACAAGGCTATGGAGCTGGATAGTCTCCATTTCAGTTCGGCTTCTCCGCCAAATACTGGGTAAATGTACAACCAAGAAGCATCTTATCAGGTGCTATTTAAGGAATGAAAACTACTTTTTAACACTGACTTAGCAACATGTGATAAGGAAGATTAACAGATGAAAGGGTTACATAATCCTTGGTTAAACATAGATTGTAATTACCCTCTGTTTTTCATTGTGTTTTAAATTAATTTATTTATGTTTAATTGGAGGAGATGCAGATGTAAAGAACAGACTTGTGGATACAGTGGGAGAAGGAGAGAATGGGACAAATTGAGAGAGTAGCATGGAAACATATATGTTCAGTTCAGTCGCTCAGTCGTGTCCGACTCTTTGCGACCCCATGGACTGCAGCATGCCAGGCCTTCCTGTCCATCACCAACTCCTTGAGCTTGCTCAAACTCATGTCCATTGAGTTCTTGATGCCATCTAACCATCTCATCCTCTGTCGTCCCCTTTTCCTCCTGCCTTCAATCCTCGCCGGCGTCAGAGTCTTTTCCAATGAATCAGTTCTTCACATCAGGTGGCCAAAGGATTGAAGCTTAAGCTTCAGCATCAGTCCTTCCAATGACTATTCAGGACTGATTTCCTTTAGGATTGATTGTTTTGATCTCCTTGCAGTCCAAGGGACTCAAGAGTCTTCTCCAGTTCCACAGTTCAAAAGCATCAATTCTCCGGCTCTCAGCTTTCTTTACGGTCCAATTCTCATTCATAACGACTACTGGAAAAGCCACAGCTTTGACTGTATGGACCTTTGTCAGCAAAGGAATGTCTCTGCTTTTTAATATGCTCATTACCATATGTAAAATGGATAGTAAGTGGGAATTTGCCGTATGACCCAGGGAGCTCAACCCGCTGCTCTCTACAATGGATTTTTAAGTGCAAGAGATAAGTTTTGGCTTGAGCTGTGTGCCACTCTTGTTTGAGTCACTCCAGGCTTTACCGTCCACAAAGATCTCTGTCTCTACGATTTGTGGCTTTAGAAATTTTCCATTTCCTTATGTTTACTAAGAGCAGTAAGACCTGCCAGAGTTCTTTCTCTCCTACGGCTATTTGTCCTAAGTTTCTTGGAACCAAAGATTCTCTGTCAAGGACTTTTCACCCCTGAAATACACATAGAGCCTGAGAAAGGGGCTTTCAATAAGCATGCAAGATTATTCAGAAACAGGATTGTTATTCTTCAGGATTTTCTGTGAAGGGAAGCTTGAACCAACAGTGACATTTCAAGCCTTGGCAATTTGATTTCTACCATGTTTGTACTCCTGCTGGAGTTTTATAGAATTGGGAGGGGAGGAGTTTGGAAAGGATGGGAGGGAGAAGAGAAAGAAATAACCCCTCCGATGGAGAAGTGCATCAACAATGTTTTAAAGAAGCAGGCATGAGGAAGTAAGTGGGAATGAAACCAGTCACCGTTGACAACAGATCCTTGCAGAGGCAGACAACAGATCCTTGCAGACAGCAGATCCTAAGTAGGACTTTGGAGAGACCCTGTTAAGTACATTGAAATGGGTCTCAGTAAATGACTCACCAGTAGTCATGTATGGATGTGAGAGTTGGACTATAAAGAAAGCTGAGTGCCGAAGAATTAATGCTTTTCAACTGTGGTGTTGGAGAAGACTCTTGAGAGTCCCTTGGACTGCAAGGAGAGCCAACCAGTCCATCCTAAAGGAAATCAGTCCTGGGTGTTCATTGGAAGGACCAATGTTGAAGCTGAAACTTCAGTACTTTGGCCACCTGATGCAAAGAGCTGACTCATTTGAAAAGACCCTGATGCTGGGAAAGATTGAGGACAGGAGAAGGGGATGGCAGAGGATGAGATAGTTGGATGGCATCATCGACTCAATGGCCATGAGTTTGGGTGAACTCCGGAAGTTGGTGATGGACAGGGAGGCCTGGCATGCTGCAGTCCATTGGGTCCCAAAGAGTTGGACATGACTGAGCGACTGAACTGAACGGAAATGACGCACAGACACACAGCCCCGGCCGGTGAGACAGGGTGATATGACTCATGCGGCCCCAGCTCCTGGCTGGCTTCCCAGAGCCCTCTTCCCCTCGCGCTTCCTTCAGCAGGTGCCGGGCAGCCTCTTCTTCCTCTCCAGGTCTCCCGAGGCTGCTCCTGTGCCCCGAATGCACCGTCCCTTTCCTGCTCCTCCCCAACTGCCATCACCCCACTGTGAACCTGCCTAGTGAACCGGCAAATGGTTCCTTCATAGGTTCAAATGGTCATTCACTCCTAAATATCATGATTTAAAATTTAACAACACATAATGAACTTTTATTAAGAAATACATAAGCCAAAAAAAAAAAAGAAATACATAAGCCAAAGCTATGATTTTTCTAGCAGTCATGTATGGATGTGGGAGCTGGACCATAAAGAAGGCTGAGTGCCACATAATTGATGCTTTTGAATTGTGGTGCTGGAGAAGATCAAACCAGACTGCAGGGAGATCAAACCAGTCCATCCTAAAGGAAATCAACCCGGAACATTCATTGGAAGGACTGACGCTGAAGCTGAAGCTTTGGCCACATAATGCAAAGAGCCGACTCATGGGAAGAGACCCTGATGCTGGGAAAGATTGAAGACAAAAGAAGGGGATGACAGAGAATGAGATGGTTGGATGGCATCATTGACTCAATCAACATGAGTTTGAGCAAACTTCTAGAGAGAATGAAGGACAAGGGAGCCTGGCGTGCTGCAGTCCATGGGGTGGCAAAGACTGGGACACGATTTCGTGACTGAGCAACAGTAACAAGAAGCAAAGACCAGCTTACTGTATAGCACAGCGAACTATATTCAGTATCTTGTAATAACCTCTAATGGAAAAGAATCTGAACGAGAACATTTTATATATATATATAAAACTGAATCACTTTGCTGTACATCTGAAACTAACGCAACATTGTAAATCAAATATACAACATTGTAAATCAAATATACATCAATAAAAAAATGTTTGATTTTAACTTGAAAGCATCAAATACAGCCCCACAGAGATCAGCATGAGCAAGACGCACTGGCGTAGGACCCACCTCTTGGGGGCTGTTGGGTTTTTCACTGTGCTTCTTGCCTCCTCCTTTTCCCGAAACTTCTCTCTACCCCTTCACCCCCTTTTCCCTTCAGTCATTCGCTGATTCTTCCCCCATAGTCTGATCCTTCCACTCCTGAGTGCTGGCTCCTCCTTCGTCCCTGGGGCAGCTGCATCCACAAACGTCCAAACCACAGTTTCCCGACAGCTTCGCTCCAGCAGTATCTTTTTTAGGAAAGGACACAGTTCAATCCGTGATGACAAGTCAGACGATGCATGTGGTATGGACCAGACTGGAAAGGTGTGAGAGTCATTCCCTGGCTAAACTGAATGATCTGTGGCACAGACTTGGCTCCAGTTGAGGAGCATCCCTGTTGAGACCGTAACAAATTATGTGATAATCAAAACAAGAATCAAGCACAAATTAGCGGCATGGAAGTTCTGACAAGTAAGAATATGGTAACTTGTTGGGTTATCCTACAACTGATGATAACTAAACAGGGACACTGATGAGAGTGCAAGGGGTCTGTTATTGATTATACCAGGACAAGAGGTAAAAAGGAGGCCTGTCCCAGGTTGGGAAATAGGAGGACTACAGTGGTATCTCCAGCAAAAGGAAGGAGGAGGTTGACCAGAAAGCTGGAGGACAGGACCTCAGAAGTTCCATGTGTTGGTTATAGAATACCAACTATGTTTGGATGAAAAGAAATTTGGGGAAAATGCTTCATAACTCTAAGCTTAAAAAAAATAAATTGGGTAACTGAGTTGTTTTGTTGTTCAGTCGTGAAGTCGTGTCTGACTCTGTGACCCCCGTGGACTGTAGCACACCAGGTTCCTCTGTCCTCCACTGTCTCCCTGAGTTTGCTCAGATTCGTGTCCGTTGAGTGGGTGATGCTGTCTAACCATCTCATCCTCTGTCACCCCCTTCTCCTTTTGCCTTCAGTCTTTCCCAGCATCAGGGTCCTTTCCAGTGAGTTGGCTCTTCACATCAGGGGGCCAAAGTATGAGAGCTTCAGCTTCAACATCAGTTCTTCCAGTGAATATTCAGAGTTGATTTCGTTTAGTATTGACTGGTTTGATCTCCTTGCTGTCCAAGGGCCTGTCAGGAGTCTTTTCTATCACCACAGGTTGAAAGCATCATTTTTTCCATGTTCAGCCTTCTTTATCCAGTCAACTGGGTTGATTCTGTTCTAATTATTATAAAAAGAGACTTAGAAAAAAGATTCCCACTTTCTCTTCTAGGCCGTCCAGATGATCCTGGTCATAGTTTTCCCTCTGTATCTCACACAACTCTGGATTTCCACAGATTCAATTCAGGGGCTGCCTTTCTGTAGAATCAAGTCCCCCTCTCAGTGCCCTGCCCCCAATTAATCCTGAATCACTCTTTTGGGTTGTTGTGTCTTTTGTACACTAAGCTTTGTCATAACATCATTTAAGGAAAATAAGTTTTTTTTTTTTCACTTGGAAAGCCACGGATCTAGGACAAGTCTCAGTATGACTCCACCAACCAGAAAGCAAGACAGAGGTACCATCTCTCAGTGTAAGATGTTATGACTGTTCATCAGATCATCACTACTGAATGACATCATTCACATGGTATATGTGTATAGTCATTTGAGCTTTTTATTTCTTTTTAATCTAAGAGGAAAAAGACGTCCTTTTCTACTTTGTTCCAGAAATGCATTGGCTTGGATACTAATTGGCATCCTTATTCCCCTTTTGCAAAGTGCATAGTGTATACGCTACCTTCTCATGGGAAACAAATTCTCTGTTGGTGACACCGTCTTCTTCTATGAAGAATATGCATTGAAAGTCTTTGGTGGGCTTCCCAGGTGGTGCTAGTGGTAAAGAATCTGCCTGCCAACACAGGAGACGTGAGAGACACAGGTTCGATCCCTGGGTCGGGAAAGAGGGGGACATGGCAACCCACTCCAGTGTTCTTGCCTGGAGAATCCCATGGACAAAGGAGCCTGGCAGGTTACCGGGCTATAGTCCATGGGATCACAAAGAGTTGGACACAACTGAAGTGACTTAGCATGCACGCAGGAAGAAGGTGGAGAAGGGGTATTCTTATCCTCTCAAGTCAGTGAGTGGAGGGAGGGCTTGCTTCTATTTTCTTTCTCTCATTCTTTCAGTCAACACAAATCTTTTTCTGAACAGTCAACTGCTTGTAGATGGGAACTCTTTCTGGTCTGGCTTGTGGGAAAAGTCCTGAAGGCCTTGTTTCTCAAGTGAAAGAATATAGATTTTTTTTTTTCCTTTAGTGTCAGGAAACCACAGAAAATTTTTTCCCTTCCACTTGAAAGTAATCTATTTTCCTTTTTCCTATTTTAAGAACATTTTCATATCAGATGAACCATTTGTATTTGTTGCTGAAAAACAGAAAAAACAGACAGGCAAAAAGAATACAAGTGAAAATATTTATTGTTTTCTTAAGCTGGAAAAAAACCCCCACAATTAATAGCTCAGTGTAGGTCCTTTGAAACATTTTTCCTTTCTCTCCCCTCCCCCCTTCTTTTCCCCTTGTCTCCTATTTTCCCTCTCTTCATTCATATCTTTATTCAGATATTTTCATCAATATATAAATGTATATTTTTACATCAGTGGGATGCTATACATTTTGTTTTCTAGTCTCTTTTTAAAGCTGACTATATTATGGAAAGATTTTCATAGTCTGATCCTTTTTATCATAGGATTTCATTGCACCAAAATTTAATTAACCCCTTGCTGATAAACCTCTAGGTTGTTTTCGGGGGTGGGGGGGTGTTTGCAATTATAAAGAGTGCTTGTATTTATTTTATCTCTATGTGTTTTTATTTTACATATGATGTATGAAGTACATAAACTATTTGCAAGTCATATATGTACATCAAAATACATATAAAAATGAAGTCACCATGTATTTGGAGGGTGTGTCCTGCTAGGGGTGCTTGATCACAAACATTTGGTGGGCTGAGAAATGGCAACCCACTCCAGTATTCTTGCTGGAAAATCCCATGGATGGAGGAGCCTGGTGGGCTACAGTCCATGGGGTCACATAGAGTTGGACATGACTGAGCGACTTCACTTCACTTTAGCCGAAACAACAGATGATGCTGGACTGAATTAGGACAATAACTACAGAGGGCGCAGCCTCCAGGGTGGTTACAAATACAGCTCATGTGTTAGAGTAGATAGTACTTAGTGAGTCTCCTCTGGCTGGTGACGGAGAGGGAAGAATGAATATAATCCCCATGCTTTTGTCTTAGTTGACCATTTGGAACATTTCTTCACTTACTGATGTAACTAATACTAACTAATAATATCACCCTAAAATAATATGGTATGTGCTGTTCTAAGAGCTAGGTCTCCCACCCTCTGTACTCCTGTTGAGAAATAATGAAGAAGAGGCTAAGATCCCAGGGTATCTCCTAGTTGGGAGGGATTCAGATAGCTGTCATGTCAACAAGTAGTGAAGATCCATGGAGATGTTGCAAAATTCTATGAAGAAAATGCATCAGAAAAGTAAGATTGAGAATGATATGAGAAATGATTTTTCTAAAGAAAGAAAAAGAAGAGAAGAAATAGGAAAGAATACGGGAGAGCTGGTTGCTGAGAGACGGTGGGTCCTCTCTGGACTTGTTTTGGAGATGTTTGTGGGAATTCCAGGTATTAAAAGATATACTGAGGCATATTAAGCATTTTAAGAGTTTATTTGAGCAAAAAATTCAGTTTGAACCTGGCAGCACCAAACCAGAAGTGGTTAGGATGCTCCATTGCCAGGAACTGGGGACAAATGAGTCTTTTATAGAGAAGACGCAGAAGCAGAGAGAGGAAATCATCTGATTGGCTGTAGCCTAAATGGTTGCCGACAAAGGTCTGTCTAGTCAAAGCCATGATTTTTCCAGTGGTCATGTATGGATGTGAGAGTTGGACCATAAAGAAAGCTGAGCACCGAAGAATTAATGCTTTTAAACTGCGGTGTGGAGAAGTCTCTTGAGAGTCCCTTGGACTGCAAGGAGATCCAACCAGTCTGCCCTAAAGGAGATCAGTCCTGAATATTCATTGGAAGGACTGATGCTGAAGCTGAAGCTCCAATACTTTGGCCACCTGATGTGAAGAATTGACTCATTGGAAAAGACCCTGATGCTGGGAAAGACTGAAGGCAGGAGGAGAAGGGGACAGCAGAGGATGAGATGGTTGGATGGTATACCTGACTCGATGGACATCAGTTTGAGCAAGCTTCAGGAGCTGGTTGGTGTTGGACAGAGTAGCCTGGTATGTTGCAGTCCATGGGGTCGCAAAGAGTTGGACACGACTGAGCGACTGAACTGAACTAAGTGGTCGCCCTTATTTGGGAAATCCCGGTTGGATGTATGTGATTGGCTGTTCTTATGTTTCTTAACCTTGCAGCATTTGTAGGCTCAGGTTATGATTATATTATGTAGGCTTCTAAGGCATTAGAACCACCTGGATCTGATGGCATCCCTGTTTAATTAATTTAACACAGGTTCAGATGTCTAGTAGGCAGTTTTGTGTGGGTACATTTCTAGCAACTGTCAGTAGGGAATATCAGCTAATATGTAACATTTGCCAGTTTCCATGCCATGGCTAATGCAAGCCACCTCCTTCACAGTGCTGAATGTGGGGTGGTAAGAAATGGTAAGAGTTTTCATGAGCAGGTCAGAGGCAGCTTTGGTGGACCACAAGCTAGTGGGTGACAGGACTCAAAGCTTCCTCAGTTTTTGATAGGGTTACATCCTGATAAACTCATTCTAAGTTGAAAATGTAAGTCAAAAATGCAATAAGACACCTACCTTACTGAACATCTCAGTTTAGCTGAGCCAGTCTTGAATGTGCTCAGAACACGTCCATGATTCTACAACTGGGCAACATCATCTAAAAAATAAAAATAAAACAATAGTCTCTCAGTCATGTCCGACTCTTTGCAACCCCATGGACTGTAGCCTGCTAGGCCTCTCTGTCCCTGGAATTATCCAGACAAGAAACCCGAGTATCCTGCATTGCAGGCAGATTCTTTACCATCTAAGCCACCTGGGAAGCCCAGCGTCGTCTAACACAAAGCCTATTTTATAATGAAGTGTTGACTGTCTCATGTAATGTATTGTCCCAGGTGGCACTAGTGGTAAAGAACCCGCCTACCATTGCAGGAGACAGAAGAGACACAGGTTCAATCCCTCGGTCAGGAAGATCCCCTGGAGGAGGGCATGGCAACCCACTCCAGTATTCTTGCCTAGAGAATCCCATGGACAGAGGAGCCTGGCAGGCTACAGTCCATGGGGTTGCAAAGAGCTGGACACAACTAAAGCAACTTAGCACATCTCATGTAATGTATTGGACACTGGGCTGAAAGTGAAAAGCAGAATGGTTGTCTGGATACAGAGTGGTGGTGAGTGTATCAGTTACTGACCCTCGTGATCACTGGGCTGACCGGGAGCCCAGGCCCACTGCCACTGTCCAGCATCACAAGAGAGTGTTGTACCACATCTTGCTGGCCCAGGAAAAGATCAAAATTCAAAATTCCAAGTGCAGTTTCTATGCATGTGTATCACTTTCACACCATTGTAATGTTGAAAAATTAAAAGCTGGGGGCCGCCTGTATAGGTTTGAAATTTGGAAGAGTGTGTGACTAGGAATATAGATTTGGATGTAGAGTTGAGAGTTAAAATCCTGGAATGGAAAGATTTCCTAGAAATCTTTTTATGTGTGGCATGAAGAGGAAGGTGGCCCATGTTAGAATGCCAGGCCTGTGTTCTCAAAAGAGTGGTTCCTCCACCAGTGGCATCTTGAAAGCAAATTCACGGCCCAACCCCCAGAAGGAGAAGGGGAAGGTGACTGAGGGTGGGACTGTACGCCTGTGTTGTTTCAGGTTTGGGAAGCCTGGCCCTAGAGATTAACAACACTCAGGAGTCAGTTAGGCACTTCCCTGGTGGTCCAGTGGTTACGACTTGTCCTTCCAATGTAGAGGATGCCAGTTCGATCCTTGGTCAGGGAGCTAAGAGGCTACATGCCTCAGGGCCCAAAAAACCAAAACAGAAAACAGAAACCATATTGTATGTAACAAATCCAATAGTGACTTTAAAAATGGTCCACATCAAAAAAAAAAAAAAAAATCTTAAAGGTCAGTTGGAAGAAGGAAACCTAGAGACCAAGAAGGAACATTGGGAGAAGTAAAGCTGAGCTCAGAAAGTGGTCTTGGAGCCCAGGATGGAGAGAGTGTTCAAGATCAAGGGAAGTGGGCAGCCGTCCGTTGCCTGGAGGTCAGGGCACAGTAGGTGGACAGTAAGCCTCAGCTGCCTTTGAAGACACTGTGTTATCCACGGTGGGGTCAGCAAGTAGGCTGCATTTGGTGAGGAATGAGTTGACCCCAGACCCTTGGTTAGGACCTTGGGCTTTAAAGGGCAGAAGACAGAGATGTGAGACTATAAGGAGATGTGTGGTGAGCGGTGGGGTTTCTCGAAAAGGTCTGTGTATGTTTGTGGGCCAAGGAGAAAGTACACTTGGGAAGGGTCAGTAAGTGGCAGGAGCTGGCGATACAAACCAGAGAAGAGAGGAGGGGAGGGAATCAAGAACTTGGGATACAGCCTGCCCTGAAAGAAGTTGCTTACGGGCTCCTGTCTCCAGAGGTGGAAGCAAAGCAAGGATGGGAGAGGGTTTTAGGTGGAGAAGAGCAGAGGCCAAGATACAAAAGGAAAAAATGCTCAATGGACTCTTTTCAGTGTTGTCCTATTAATTGCCTTTTGTAACTGGCACCTCTCTCCCTTCTGATTAAAAGTGATTCTGGAAATGTTTTTGAAACAAGTAATAAGTTTGTGTTAGCCAGTCAGCTCTCAAAGGAACTTATGTTTTATGTGTTGTTTAGGCCAGTTTTGGCAGAAAAGTAGAGAATTAAAGCTCTGGAGCGCTACAGGTCAGTGGAAACAGAATGCAAGCTACCTATACAGCTGTGTATTTCTAGCAGCCATGGGGTTCCCCGGTGGCTCAGATGGTAAAGAATTTCCCTGGAAACCTGGATTTGATCCCTGGGTCGGGAAGATACCCTGGGGGAGGGCATGGCAACCCACTCCAGTGTTCTTGCCTGGAGAATTCCATGGAGAGAGGAGCTTGATGGGCTACAGTCCATGGGGGTGCAAGAGTTGGACACGACTTAGTGACTAAACCACCCCCAATACCTAACCAAATCCCTCCTGTCTCACCACCCACCAGGCTGATCACCTGGCCAGCCTTCAGCAAGAATTTTGTTAGTTCAGTTCAGCAAAGAGGCAACCCACCCCTCTTAGTAATTTTCTCTCTACCAAGACAAGCACCGCCTCCCACCACCACCACCGCCATTTCTAGCCGTTCATGCTAATTTTGCCCAGTAACTTGCAGGAGAGAGAGGTTCCCTCCTCTTGTCTCTGAAAATTCCAGAGTCTCAGTCCACACCGCTGTAGGAGAGATGGGGAAAGCAAAACTCTTAGACCAATGATTGTGTGGAGAGAAAAAGTGCATTAAGAAAAGTGGACAGGGGCATCCCTGGTGGTCCAGTGATTAAGAATCTGCCTTGTAATACAGGGGACACCCGTTTGACCCCTGGTCAGGGAACTAAGATCCGCCATGCCGCAGAGCAGCTGAGGCCAAGTGCAGAAGCTAGAGAAGCCCATACACCACAGCGGGGACAGGGTGCAGCTGAAACTTTAAAAAAGGTTTTTTAAAAAGTTTTTTTAAAAAAGAAAAGTGGACATTTAGCTTTGAAATGGCATTTATTTTCTTAGGCCATAATACTGTGTGATTAAACAGCAAGAGAAAATGGAAATGTTCACTTAAAATATACTACTAAAATTAAACACATACGAATTTTGGAAGAGTGTGGGTATAAGAGAACTTGAACTGTACACGTGTCTGGCCATCTGGGTGCCCTTTTGCCGGAATGAGAGGCTCTGCCATCTGTTCAGCTGGAGGAATGAGAAGAGCTCTCAGGACTGGAGGCTGTTGCTGGCTCTGACCCCAGCAGCTCACCTCACTGCTGGGCCCTAGCTCCAGCGTCTGAAAGTCTTGGATGGCTTTCGTGGCCCTTTGGGGTCTTTCCCACGTCTGTATTCTGTGAGTCCTTAAATTCGTGTGCCCATAGATTTCGCATCATTAATGACTAGGGGACCCTGGGCATCCTAATCCCCTGCAGGACCGCAGGTGTCTTTGGGGTGAGGAAGCGGTGCCCTGTGTCCTGCACCCTGGAGTTTGTTATCTGCGCCATCACTTTCTCCCTCCTCGGCCTTGTGAATTTCAGAAATGAACACAAATATGCCAAAAGGGGAGTTTACAGTTGGAGCAAGAAATTTAAAAAATGCACGAAGGAGTGCTTAAAGGAAGTATTGTTAAAGGAAATTAAAGAAGATATTTTATGGTAGTGATAGTGATTCACCTCTCATACCGATCAGTTAATTGTCCTTTAAAACTGAGAGACTGGTGTCAGGGATCTTAGTGGTCAGTTCTGTAATCCACAGCTGAGTTCAGCAACAGCTGTATGTAGATATTCAAGAAATAGTAAAAGAGGAGTTTACAAGAATAAAAAAAGAGGTAAAAATTAACAAGATAGAATTGTTAGAACTGAGAATTAGAACACAGAATTAGCATTGTGGTTGATCAAGGGAAATAGTCGCATGGATATTCTCATGAACTTTTCACTTCATTAGACCTGGAATTTCTAACACAGCACATTGCTCCAATCCTGGGAGACTTGGGCATACTCTGATCTTCAGAACTCTGCTTATGACTGTTTTCTTCCAAGCTCAACAGTATTTGAGTTATGTATGTATTTGAGTTACTGCAGCAATTTACTTTTAGACTTTGAAGTCTAAAACTCTAGGTCTTGTGTAGAATACTAAAGGACTGTCTTGATTGCAACATGCATGTGTCCCAAAATAGCTAACACTCCTCAAAAAAAATAGATAATATTTGTTTCAACTCTTCATTTTTTTTAGTACTCTAGAAATCACTTCAGAGACTTGTGAATGTTAAGTGTACATTGAATATAGAGATATTGCTGGGATTAGTTAATGTGTTCCATTAACCATGGTACACATATTTTAAAAAGTGTACCATTTTACATATACACAATGGAATATTACTCAGCTGTTAAAAATAAACACATTTGAATCCATTCTAATGAGGTGGATGAAACTGTAGCCTATTATACAGAGTGAAGTAAGTCAGAAAAACACCAATACAGTGTATTAATGCGTATATATGGAATTTAGAAAGGTTGTAATGATGACCCTGTACACAAGACAGCAAAAGAGACACAGATGTAAAGAACAGACTTTTGGACTCTGTGGGAGAAGGCGAGGGTGGGATGATTTGAGAGAATAGCATTGAAACATGTATATTGCCTTATGTGAAACAGATAGCCAGTCCAAGTTTGATGAATGAAACAGGGTGCTCAAAGCCAGTGCACTGGGCCAACCCAGAGGGGTGGGATGGGGAGGGAGGCAGGAGGGGGGTTTGGGGTGGGGACACATGTACACCCGTGGCTGATTCGTGTCGATGTATGGCAAAAACCATCACAATATTGTGGGGTAATTAGCCTTCAATTACAATAAATTAATTAATTAAAAATAATAGATAAGTAATAAAAAAACTGTGCTATTTTGTTTCTTTTATTTTTAAAATAAATTTTTATTGGAGTATAGTTGGTTTACAGTGTTAATTTCAAGTGTATAGCAAGGTGAATCAGTTATACATATATCCATTCTTTTTTAGAGTCTTTTCCTATATAGGTCATTACAGACTATTGAGTTGAGTTCCCTGTGCTATACTGTGGGTTTTATTAGTTATCTATTTTACATATAGTAGTGTGTATATGGGGCTTCCCAGGTGACGCTTGTGGTAAAGAACCTGCCTGCCAATGCAGAAGACGTGAGGGACGTGGGTTTGATCCCTGGGTCAGGAAGATCCCCTGGAGGAGGGTACGACAATCCTCTTCAGTATTCTTGCCTGGAGAATCCCATGGACAGAGGAGCCTGGCAGGTTACAGTCTGTAGCCTCACAGAGTTGGAGACAACTGAAGTGACTTAGCACGCACGCGTGCGTGCACGCAGTGTGTATATATCAGTCCTGTTCTCCCCAGTTTATCCCTTCCCCCTTCCCCTTTGGTGACTGTGGTTTGTTTTCTGCATCCGTGACTATTTCTGTTTTGTGAATAAGTTCATTTGTGCAGTTTTTTTAGATTTCATATATAAGTGATATCATGTGATACTTGTCTTTCTCTGACGTACTTCACTCTCTATGGCAATCTTTAGGTCCATCCATCTTGCTGCTGATGGCATTATTTCATTATTTTGTATGGCTGAGTAATACTCCATTGTATATATGTACCACATCTTCTTTATTCATGCATCTGTAGATGACATTTAGGTCATGTCATAAATGTGGCTATTTACATGGCTGTTGTAAATAGTACTGCAGTGAACATTGGGGTACATTCATCTAAGGAAAATATATTGTTTCTTAATAATTAGATCTTACTTATGGCCTTTTTTGCCAACCAGGAAAAGAAATGATTTCAAGTTTCTGTGCAAAGCTTTTAGGTTACATTTTTAAAGGGATCTCAATAATATTTTGCCCAGCTCTTTTGAAAGTAGGACGATGTAATTTTTGTCCTGCTCTTAAAAGTTGTAGCGAGTTTGCAGATGACATGACCCTCTACATAGAAAACCCTAAAGACTCTTCCAGAAAATTACTAGAGCTAATCAATGAATATAGTAAAGTTGCAGGATATAAAATTAACACACAAAAATCCCTTGCATTCCTATATACTAACAATGAAAAAACAGAAAGAGAAATTAAGGAAACAATACCATTCACCATTGCAACAAAAAGAATAAAATACTTAGGAATATATCTACCTAAAGAAACAAAAGACCTATACATAGAAAACTATAAAACACTGATGAAAGAAATCAAAGAGGACACAAACAGATGGAGAAACATACCATGCTCATGGATTGGAAGAATCAATATTGTCAAAATGGCTATTCTACCCAAAGCAATCTATAGATTCAATGCAATCCCTATCAAGTTACCAACGGTATTTTTCACAGAACTAGAACAAATAATTTCACAATTTGTGTGGAAATACAAAAAACCTCAAATAGCCAAAGTAATCTTGAGAAAGAAGAATGGAACTGGAGGAATCAACCTGCCTGACTTCAGACTCTACTACAAAGCCACAGTCATCAAGACAGTATGGTACTGGCACAAAGACAGAAATATAGATCAATGGAACAGAATAGAAAGCCCAGAGTTAAATCCACGAACTTATGGACACCTTATCTTTGACAAAGGAGGCAAGGATATACAATGGAAAAAAGACAACCTCTTTAACAAGTGGTGCTGGGAAAGCTGGTCAACCACTTGTAAAAGAATGAAACTAGAACACTTTCTAACACCATACACAAAAATAAACACAAAATGGATTAAAGATCTAAATGTAACCAGAAACTATAAAACTCCTAGAGGAGAACATAGGCAAAACACTCTCCGACATAAATCAAAGCAAGATCCTCTATGACCCACCTCCCAGAATATTGGAAATAAAAGCAAAACTAAACAAATGGGACCTAATGAAACTTAAAAGCTTTTGCACAACAAAGGAAACTATAAGTAAGGTGAAAAGACAGCCCTCAGATTGGGAGAAAATAATAGCAAATGAAGAAACAGACAAAGGATTAATCTCAAAAATATACAAGCAACTCCTGAAGCTCAATTCCAGAAAAATAAATGACCCAATCAAAAAATGGGCCAAAGAACTAAACAGACATTTCTCCAAAGAAGACATACAGATGGCTAACAAACACATGAAAAGATGCTCAACATCACTCATTATCAGAGAAATGCAAATCAAAACCACAATGAGGTACCATTACACGCCAGTCAGGATGGCTGCTATCCAAAAGTCTACAAGCAATAAATGCTGGAGAGGGTGTGGAGAAAAGGGAACCCTCTTACACTGCTGGTGGGAATGCAAACTAGTACAGCCGCTATGGAGAACAGTGTGGAGATTTCTTAAAAAACTGGAAATAGAACTGCCATATGACCCAGCAATCCCACTTCTGGGCATACACACTGAGGAAACCAGATCTGAAAGAGACACGTGCACCCCAATGTTCATCGCAGCACTATTTATAATAGCCAGGACATGGAAGCAACCTAGATGCCCATCAGCAGATGAATGGATAAGGAAGCTGTGGTACATATACACCATGGAATATTACTCAGCCGTTAAAAAGAATTCATTTGAACCAGTTCTAATGAGATGGATGAAACTGGAGCCCATTATACAGAGTGAAGTAAGCCAGAAAGATAAAGAACATTACAGCATACTAACACATATATATGGAATTTAGAAAGATGGTAACGACAACCCTATATGCAAAACAGAAAAAGAGACACAGAAGTACAGAACAGACTTTTGAACTCTGTGGGAGAAGGTGAGGGTGGGATGTTTCGAAAGAACAGCATGTATATTATCTATGGTGAAACAGGTCACCAGTCCAGGTGGGATGCATGAGACAAGTGCTCGGGCCTGGTGCACTGGGAAGACCCAGAGGAATCGGGTGGAGAGGGAGGTGGGAGGGGGGATCGGGATGGGGAATACGTGTAAATCTATTGCTGATTCATGTCAATGTATGACAAAACCCACTGAAAAAATAAATTAATTTAAAAAAAAATAAATAAATAAAAAGCAGAGACATTAAAAAAAAAAAAAGTTGTAGCGAATGAGGGTACCTGGTGATTGATGACCTGTGTGTGATAATGGGGCTTCCCAGGTGGCGCTGGTGGTAAAGAACCCGCCTGCCAATGCAGGAGATGTAAGACATGGGTTCCTTCCCTGGGTCGGGAAGATCCCCTGGAGGAAGGTATAGCAAGCCACTCCAGTATTCTTGCCTGGAGAATCCCATGGACAGAGGATTCTGGCGGGCTACAGTCCATGAGGTAGGTCACGGAGAGTCAGACACAACTGAAACGACTTTGCATGCACCCATGCACATGATGAGGGGCCAAGCTATCAAAACATCTCAGGCCAACAGCTCAGCCATGTTTCAGTGTCAGGCTGCTCCCTGATGACAGAGGGAGGTCCCTCCGAAGAAACCCTGTTGCCCAAAGAAACTCACAGACTCATGTTTGTGTGCTTACTTCTGAGTTGAGAAATCTAGATGACCCAAAGGAAGACTTTCTTGCAAAACAATATTACTCCAAACACAACTGTTTATCAGTATCTCCCCCTCACCCCGCCACCCTCCCCGACCCTTTGTGTGTGGGGGGGTGGGGGTGGGGGTGAGAAGTGATCTTTTTGCTGAGTGGCTAAGTGTTTCCAGAACAAACAAGCCTCTCGGCTGTGCAGTCCTGCCCATCTGCTCTCCGCCCTCCAGCCCCTCCTGTGAGTTGGAGATCTGATAGCCCAGGCTGAAGTTTGAAGCTCCCTGTGGCCACGCCGCCCTTTGGGGTGGGGGTGGGGGGTGCCTTGTCAATGCCAGGAAAAAAAAAAAAAAAAACAGGAAAGAGAAAGGGTAGGCTGGCTTCAGTGAAGTCATCCCAGTAAAGGTTAATAGCTGGGTGGTGACACCTCCTCACAGGACTGGGGCGAAAATGCTGGGCAGCCAGGCAGCGCTTTGCTCCCAGCTGCCTGTCACGGTCCTAGGAGTAAGAGGTGACCTGTTTATATTTAGAAGGGGCCAGTCCTAATAACCCGGCTCCCAGCTTCATTCAAGGCAGCCCGGCGCTTCGGAAGTTTGTAAACACCTACTTTCTGAGTAAGGGAGGAGTACTTTTCTCCAAAAAGGAAAGAACTTCACTACTGGGTTTTTTTCCCCCTCCTGATAATCATTATCAGTGCAGAGAAGAAACTGCTGTAGCACAGAAGGGCTGCAGCTTTCTCCACTCTGTTATTATTTTTAAAGGGCAGAAATGCCTGAAGGCGAAGACTTTGGACCAGGCAAAAGGTAATTATGATCTGTATTTTCTTTTTCCTTGAGTCTATTTCCTTTGCCGTTATCTTTTTTTTTTAAAATATTGTGACTAATTTTAAAAGTAGTTGAAATTAAAATTTAAAAAGGAGTGCAAACCCTTTAATTCCAAGAAAGAGAATTTTCTTTAGCACGAAGAGAGACCTAAAATTAACAGAACATACCCTTAGAAACATATGCCAATAAGCACTTTTCTTGAACGAGGAAGGGACAGCCTGGAATGATCAAAAAGTGCTTTGTCCTACACCCTGTAAAGTCTACTTGGGGTTTTTCGATGTTTCATTTTTAACTTTAGGTGGTAGTTGTTAGAAATCTAAGCTAGTGAACATTTTGCAAAAATGCTTGCATTTTAAAGACTTGTTGAACATTTCTAAAAGTTAACTGTTAGACCAACATACCCATTTTGATATTAAACACTTTTTTTTTTAAACTGCAGTTCTCGTCTTTGAAAATATGATCATTGGGACCCGCATATGCAGTACATTAGCCAAATGTTTTATTAATACCTGGCTCTAAGAAGGGGTATAGAGACGGGAAAGGAAGCAGGCAATTATTCCTATTAATATGAGCATAACTTGTGTCCACACTGAAAGTTTCCATGTCTAGCCCCACTGCCGTGTTAACAAAATCTGTATGAAGTGGTGTCATTGGAATTCTGATTTGGGTCATTGAAATTCATATATGAAAAAGTAGAAAGAAACTTGTTTTGAAAAAGGACAAGAGGCTATTGCCAATTGTCAAAGAAAGTGGAAATCGGTAAATCTTTAGGAATAGGAATAGCATGATATTTTTTTTGTCATTGCAGCCATATGATTGTGTGTGTGTGTTTGTGTGTGTGTGTGTGTGTGTGTGTGTGGCCTATAATATAGCTGTAATCATTTCCTTAAAAGCTACTTTCGTCTTTAGTTTTCTAGTTTTCATTTTCTTCCAGATTCCTTCCCAGTCCCTAAGAGGGGACATTAAGTTTACATTTAATTGCATGTTAAAAGAACTTTCTATAAAAATGAGACATCAAGTCAAGTGCTTGAAGATGACAGTCATACACGTGCCTAGATTTAGGACACAGACTAATTGATTAAATAGTTGAGAAAACATTTTCAGAGACGTTTAAATGTCAGTTTTGGTCTGAGATGATGGGTGATCTACCAGGATCATATGTGTCCCACCTTATGACATTTTAATATTTCTAAAAGCAGGACTTTCCCCCTTTCACTTTACATCATGGCATTCCTAACGACTCTGCGTAAATTTTTGCATAGAACAGGCATTTTTAACAGATACTTGTGAATGGAATGTATTTATATACCATTTGAACACTTGCAATAAGTATCTAGGGGGCCTGATCATTTCAGAGACTGAAGGGAGAGGCTTAGCAGAAATGTAATAAAGGTTGCCTTAATGAAATGTAACTTTCCCACAATTCAATTAAATCATAATTAATTGTGGCTAGTTATAAATATTTTTAACTAGCAGTTTATGATGTAAACTCAACAAACAGGTTTTTTTCTAAGAATGTTTTACTGGTTACAGGATAAACAGGCAAGAAGGAGAACCCTGTATATACAGTATATGTGTATCTATTAATAATAATTATCACCAAAGACCAATAACTTGTGGGACGTGGAAAACACCCTCGCACTGCTCTGAAGTCGTGTACCCCCGCCTCTCCTTGTTATTCTGCTGACATACTCTCAGCAGTTGGTGGTTTCTATAGAATATACTTTGCTTTGCCTCATACGGTTTGTTTCTACCGTATCTGTGCAAAGAGAGTTAGAAAGGGCACCCCAGAGAGAGAGGATGTCTAGAGCCAGGCAAGAAGTAAAATATTACACGAGAGGGAATTTTACTCTTGCTAAATTTGAGATGGAATGCTGTTGGACATGCCCTTTGGTGCCACTCTTTAGAAGAGAAATAAGTATTGTAAGTCTTGAATCTGCTGACAAAGTGTGTTGTTGGAGCTTGTTTGTGGCAGGTTCTGGGTGAGTCCCACATTTAGGGCTCCTTCATGTTTAGTCCCATTTTGGAATTTGCTGAAGCGAATGGCTCTGTAGCTGGCAGTGAGCTACCCCTGAGTTCCATCAGTGGAAAGCAAGCGAGGGCAGGCTTCATGAGGGTATCCAGATGCACGATTAGGGCGTTGCACGGGCCGACTGCTGTGTGGCTGTGGTCCAGTGGGCCCGACGTGCCGTCGAACGTCCAGCAGTGGATTTCACGTGAACACAGCCACCTGGGGGCTGGGGAGGCCGGGGAGAGACCCTCCTCCTGGCCGTTTATCTTACTGCGTCGCCAGTCATAAGCCCTTTCGGTAAGAACCTCCAAAGACTCCACGCCAGTTTCAAGGTCAGGAGATGGGGGGAGAGGGTGTGAGAGAAGGCCATTCTGATGCTGGGTGGGGAAGGCAGAAAGCCAGGCGCCGGCGCCAGAGGAGAAGGAAGTGAGGGCCGTGGGCGGGGAGGCCCACCGGATCAGGAAATACCAGGAGAGGCCTCCTTGAGCTGGGGGCTGGGCCCTGCATGGCCCCTTATCCCACCTCTCACCTCATTTGGGGCCCCACCTTGGATAGCACGAGGGTCCTGGGGCGTCTTTAGTAGCCCAGTGAGGTGGGGGTGGGGGGTGCGTGTGGACAGGAGAACCGGTTTTCTGTTTTTCTGTTCCAACTGCCTCGGAGTGGGGGACCCCAGGCCTCCCAGACTGAGCTCCGAGTGTGTTTTATCACAGAATCCTTTCCACGCGTGATCATTCTGTCCACGCGTTCCCTGGTTCACTCGGGCTGTGTTTAATCAAGCTGCATCTAAGCTGGTGGCCGTGCCGGGTGTGATGGTTTGAGCCTCTGCTTTCATGGAGCACACAGTCTGAATGGGAGTGATTGACTTCACAAGTTAAAAAAATCAGTAAAGAATACTTCTGATAATAAGGGTTAAAAAATATAAGAATGGTCCTGTGGGAGATGACCTGGTGGGCGTGTGGGGTGAGAGAGTCTTTAAGCAGGCCTGTCTGAGGAAGTGCCCTTGGAGCTGAGATGTGAAGGGGTGGTCACGTGGGGGTGTAAGGTCCCCAGGAAGGAGACCCAGCTCGGGTCAAGATCCTGAGTGTGTGTGTGCTCAAGTCGCTAAGTCATGGTCGACTCTTTGCAACCCCATGGACTGCAACTGGCCAGGCTCCTCTGTCCCTGGGATTTCCCAGGCAAGAAAACTGGAGTGGGTTGCCGTTTCCTCCTCCAGAGGGTCTTCCTGACTCAGGGATTGAACCTGCCCTCATCTCCTGCATTGGCAGGTGAATTCTTTACCATTGAGGCGCCTGGGAAGCCCGACACCCGTTAGAAGCAGACGGACAGGAAAAGACAGCAGTGACTAGGAGAGAGGTTGGCCAAGCCCACAGCACCTCCTGGGCCTCAGCAGAGGCTTGGATGGTCCTCAAGGGCCTGAGAAGGTAGGGAAGGGTCTGAGGCAAGGGGCTGGGGGCCTCCTAAATACTCGCGAGATGTCATGAGGTGATGCATGCTTTCATGAATTGATCTCAGGACCTTAACACGGTTTCTAATTTCTCATAGAAATATGGATTCTGAAGGTAAAAATGCTCATTTTAAGAACATATCCGAGTTTATAAGTTGGAATGAGAAAAGCCTCACAAAGTCTGACCAGTACCGCCAGCCCACACACACAGCTCAAGCTTTGTGTTGAAATGGGTTCCCTGAGCAAGTATATTTTAGTGTTCGCAAGCCTGCCCAAGTCCTCATTCTGCCTGCCATTTGGTTTTGAAATAGGCACAGAGGAAGTTAAAAGATAAAGGTCACACAGCCATTAAGTGAAGGAGTTGCTGTTTGAAGGCAGGCAGCGGCCTCCTGAGTCTGTGCAGTCAGACACATGTATAGTTATATGGTGTTGACCCACAGCATGGGCTGGACGCTGAGAAAGGCCAGTGTGGTCAGCACACTGGGAGAAAGGAGAAGGGTGGCTGGAGGTGGGAGGGGGAGGTATATAGGATCCCCTCACTGGGCCTTGTAGTCACTGGTATGTTGGTAAATGTTCAACAACCGGCTCTCTGTTCTTCAGCATTTGTTGATTCCTGTGATGTAAATACAATCACTGTGGTCAATTTCAAACCACCCGCATGTGGTCAGTGAAAGTGGGGTTCAAAAGAGATTGGAAAAACTGGTTCTTGCAAACCTGAAAGGGTCAGCCGCAACGTACAAGTGGTGCAAGTGAAGTGAGTGAGTTGCTCAGTCGTTTCTGACTCCTTGCGACCCCATGGACTACACAGTCCATGGAGTTTTCCAGGCCAGAATACTGGAGTGGGTAGCCATTCCCTTCTCCAGGGGATCTTCCCAACCCAGGGATCAAACTCCGGTCTCCCGCATTGCAGGTGGATTCTTTACCAGCTGACCCAACCGGGAAGCCCAAGAATACTGGAGTGGGTAGCCTATCCCTTCTCCAGGGGATTTTCCCAACCCAGGAATGGACCCAGGGTCTCCTGCATTGCAGGTGGATTCTTTACTAACTGAGCTATGAGGGAAGCCCGAGTCAGCCTTCTCTAGTAGTCAGTGGTGCAAGAGTCAGCCTTTAATTCTATTAATAACTGCTCCATCTTCCTTTATATATCCTCAAGGCATACTAGACATCCAGGAAAGCTTTGTCAAAGGAATGAATGGTTTATTTTTCTTCCACCCTTTGATGCAGTTGTGGAAAATATCTCTCAGGCATAGTCAATGTTTACCATTTTCGGAATCCTGCTTTGACCCAGCTGGGCTAATATTTGAAATTGATTAAGAGCTTGGAGAACAATGTGATATGTCCTTATTGCAAGACAGTGTGTTTAGTGAGAGATACCTTTAATCACCAGTTAATAAACTATTAACTTCCCAAACCCTCGCAGCTCCCCAGTACGCTTCTGATAGTCAAGCTCTGTTAAAACTCATTTCTGTTTTATCAACACAGGGTAACTCATTCTCTGCAATCCTTAAAATGTGACGAAGGTGGCTTTGGTTTCCACTGCCAGAAGAGGGCTGCAGTTGTCGTGTGGCGGGCCACCGAGAGGTCTGTCCCCAGGCTGCCGAGAGAAGCTGTCCCTGACAGAAGGACTGTCCCCTCGTTCAGGCCACCCTTACTCCCAGCTTTTTGTCTCTTCGTGGGCAAATCTGTGTCTGGAGCCACTCGGTGTCTCCAGAAATCTGATTCCCATGGAAGGCATGGGAGGGCACAGCCTCACCCGAGGAGCAAAACTCACACACAAGGTTTTCCCACTGAAGATGTCATGACTGTTCATTTAGAAAAGATCCGTCATAATCTTACTACCCTAAAAAAAAAGAATTGTTATATTCTGTCTTTTCTAGTACTTCCTTGGACAAATTTTCTTGGCAAAGTTACAGTCATTACATGTTTTACACACAGTTTTGGATGTTGCTTCTTCCTCTTCTAAGCACTTCTCAGTGGCACTAAAGATTTGGGGAACATTTTTTAATGCCTCAAAATACTCTCGCCTTTGAATTTCTCCCATTTATTAATATTACTGTTATTCAAGATTATTTTGTCATATATAAATGGGAGTGAGGTATACCACTTTAATTTTTCTCATTAGGGGAATGATTAGATCCAAGGGTAAGAGGTCTGAGCTGCCAATTTCCTAAGGCCTGGTTCCAGAAACTCTCCAAGTATCATTCGCACCATTCCTGATGGTCAAGCAGTCAATCCCAGTTTGAAGGGAGAGGACATGAACCCCATTTTCCCTTGGGAAGAATGTCAGTGAATTTGGGGGCTTTATTTTAAAACTTGTAGACAGGGGAAACTTGTGTACTCACTATTGATTTTTGTAAAATGTTATCAGTTGTCATTTGAAAGGATATCGAGGGTAAAAATTACAGTCTGGCTCCCTCTTCAGCTTTTAAAAAAAATTGCAGGCTAGTGACATTCCTAAGAGAGGAATGTTCCAATGGTCTGGTCTCTTGGTGACTTTTTTATATAGAATAACTTCTTAGTTCGTTGACGCTCACATTTTTACACATAAACACTTAACTATTTTAACTCTTCTGTAGAGTGCAGACATGGTCTGTGCAGTGATGCAAAGCTGTTTCCAGTTCTGGCTGCAGATCCCATTGGCTGCTTCACCAATGACTAGCTGAGTGGCATCTTTGAATTTCATTTTGTTATCAATAAAATGGGGGTAGTAATACTTGCTTTGTAAGTTTGTCTTATAGATGAAATATGGTAATCCACATTAAATATTTAGCTTTATAAGTGGCTCATCGTAAGCCCTCAAGAAATGATGATAATAATACTTGCATAGGTTATATACTTCCTTAGGCAATATAGAATAGGTCACTTTTGAGTGAAAACGCTTCAACCATCTGTGGTTTCATCCTTGTGAATATTTTGATTGCTGGTCATGATCCATGCAGAGGGTATTCAATGTGTGTAATCCATCCACTCTAGATGGTGGACTCAACCTTGGGCGTGTACAGAATTGGCCCATTCCTGTTTGGTTTGGTCCAGATGGTCGATTTGGATAGGGCCACAACGGGGTGTGTGTTCAGTTCACAGTATTTTGATTCTTCCTGGGATCGATGTAACCCAGGTGAGCAAGTGTGTCATGCCAGTGACCTGTGTTGAGTCAGAGTACTTACTCTTTCTTGGGGGAACAAGGATGTCTGCCCAGTGCATCCAGCAGAGAACCGAGTGCCCATGGGAGGGAGTTCAGTGCACATGTTGTCCCTTGTCTAAGTGTGTGTGTGTGAGTCGCTCAGTTGTGTCCGACTCTTTGCTATTCTGGACGGCAGCTCACCAGATTCCTCTGTTCATGGGATTCTCCAGGCAAGATGGGTTGCCATGCCCTCCTCCAGGTTATCTTCCTGACCCAGGGATCGAACCCAGGCCTCCTGAGCTGCAGGTACTGTCTGAGCCATCAGACAAGCCCACTTGTCTAAGTGGTTTGCTTTAATCGTATGGGCACCATGATCCTTCTAAACGATCGTCCTTTCATCTCTGATTCAGCCATTTGGGGGTAAACCACAGCTCACTTCTAGATGGTATGTGGGACACTCCAGAGGTACTTCTCTATGCTCTTCTTCCTCTGGGCTTTTCTATTTCCTCTCCCATCGGGTGTTTTAATCTTGCTCCTTTGTAGGGCCACAGGCCCCATGGCTGCAGGGGCTGTGCTCAAGGCACCCAGCTGAGAGAATCAGTGGTGGGGGGGCACTGATGTCCATCCTGGGCTCCACCCCCAAGCCCTGTGCCCTGGAGTGATGCTTCATCTCCTGGAAAAAGGTGCACCGTTTTGTACAAATACAGCCTGTGGACTAACAGGCTCTGCTCCCTGAGCTGTTTATTTATCCCTCGTTCGCTGTGTACTTTTATAAGTGACCTCAAATCCTTCTGGACCAGAGTGAGATAAAGTAATTACCAAGGGAACAACCTCTGCCATATACGAAGATGCTGTGAAGGGTTGAGGGCAGGCGGAGAAGGGGACGACAGAGGACGAGATGGTTGGATGGCATCACCGACTCAGTGGACGTGAGTTTGAACAAACTCCGGGAGATAGGTGAAAGACAGGGAAGCCTGGCATGGTGCAGTTCATGGAGTCACAAAGAGTCGGACACAACTTAGCGACAGAACAACAACAGCAACATGTATAAAGAAACAGAACATGAAGTGTGCCTCTCCCCTAGTTTTAAACTTTAGACAAGGGGACACAAAGGATTCAGTACTGGAGAAGGTCAGTTATAGGTTAAAGTTAAGGGGAAAGAAATTCAATGCCTCAATTTTGTGTTTGAGAAAATAGGGCATCCACTTGCAGTCTTTTAAAGGAAGGTTGCTTTGAAAATCAGAAGTGTTCTTCAGCAATCACATTGCTCTTTCAAATAAAATCAAGGAGTTTCAGTTGGTTTCTGGGGCCGGTTGGCCACATCACAGCCTAGTAAAAGTGTTATAATAAGAGCCAGCCCAAAGTCAGAGGAAGGACCTTCAGGCAGAAGTGAGTTAAAACTCTGTTGATGTTTCTCCAGCTGTTCTTGTGAAACCACCAGTGAACTCTGAAAAGGAAAATAAAAGGGACCTCCTGGGGGAGTCCTGGCTCCCGGTTCTTCAGCCAGAGTGACCTCATCTCATCCCATGATTTGTGAGTGAGGTGACCAGTTAGGATGATTCTACCTGAGCTGTTCCTCCCTGTATTTTTTTCTGATTTCTCTCTCATCCTCTCCTGCATCTGTTCTGTCTCTAATCTCTTTCCCCTGGTGCCTTCAACCCAGGAACTACCTTCTCACTCGTGGTACTCACCACCTCTTCGTCCCAAACTGCCAGAAGCCTGGATGTAGCAACGCATGGCAGTACATCTAGATCACACACTGTCCTGTTGAAGACATTGGGAAACAGTGGGGTAGGGAGTGTCCTGGCTGTTCCCGGAAGGCACACAGAAGCTCAGCGCCATGGGGACACATGTGGGACCCGTAGAAGGAGGCTTCCATGAATCTTCCGGGCAGGACGCGCTCCCCCACTCCGACCCCCCACGCCACAGCCTCATTTCTGCAGGGTCGCCCTGCCTTGGGCGTGACTGTCACCCGCTGGCACAGCGCCATGGAGGGCTTTTAAAGATGCTGCTCTGTGGATTCAGCAGCATCTGGAGAGGGGTCACCAGCCCACATGGCCTTCCTTGGAAGGGCAGATGCGGGATGAGGTGAGAGAGGGGCTGAGGCCCCCACCTGCCTGCTCGTCTCGATAACTCTGAGTTATGACAGGTTGCTGTGTTTCCAGGGTGGAGACTGGCTCCCCAGATCTGGGCAGACACCCACTTGTGGTGGTGCATCAGAGGCGTCAGCTCGTAATTACCAGCGAGATGCAGCCTCTTTGCTTGCTGTGAACTCAACAAGCAGCCATGCACCAGTGTTATCCCATGACTCAGGAAGGAACATCTCCTGGTCGGTGTTTTAGTTGAACTCTAAGCAAGTGTTTTATTTTTTAAAAGAAAACAAACCCATCTGTCAGGAGAGCGTTTTCACATTATGCTTGTAGAGATCATGCCTATAGACTCCGTCTTCAGAGAAGAGGTTGTGATTGTTGTTAGTCACTCAGTCGTATCCAGCCCTTTGCGATCCCATGGACTGTAACCCACCAGGATCCTCGGTCCGTGGGATTTCCCAGGCAAGAATACTGGAGTGGGTTGCTATTTCCTTCTCCTGGGGATCTTCCCGACCCAGGGATCGAACCTGTGTTTCCAGCATTGGCAGGCAGATTCTTTACTGCCGAGCCACCAGGGAAGCCCAGAGAGCATGAGGGGATTACAGATGTGTTTCTATGTTTTGGGGAATTATTAGCATCTACTACTGGGAGTATTCTATGCAGGACTCATTAATGATGTGGCGTGAACACGTCATTGTTGTTGGTCATTCAGTTGCGTCCGACCCTTTGCAACCCCTTGGACTATAACCCTCCAGGCTCCTCTGTCCATGGGATTCTCCAGGCAACAGTATTGGAATGGGTTGCCATTCCCTTCTCCAGGGGATCTTCCCAACCCAGAAGTTGAACCCAGGTCTCGCGCGTTGTAGCTCCCGCCGTATGAGCTACCGGGGAAGCCCATTATGTGGCGTATGTATGTTTAAACGTGGCTCTCTTCTCTAAGAAACTAACTCAGTGTTTCTGGAGTAACTTGTTACATAAGTAGTGGATAACTTTCCTTCTAAAGTGATTAAAGTAGATATGAATTCTAAGTAATCATAGTTTCCCCACTTTGTAATACTTTGAAAACTTCCTTTTAGAAGTGTGTTTGGTTGTATGAAGGAAGACTTGAGACATAGATTTCTTTGTAAAAGGAATACACACATCAATAGATTATAAACCTAGACTTAATCAACTTGCTTGCTGAAACAAGAAGAGATTTGCTCAGTAAACTAAGATACGACAGACATTGGCAGCAACAATAAAGGAAGAAACAGATAATCCCTTTTTTTGGGCACTGCAGAGGGGAAAATAGGAGGCAGTTTGTTCCATAAGTGTTGAGGGTTTGATGGCAAATGACTTCATTCTCTGATGCCAACTCCTATAAATTGGAAATGGTGCCTGTAGCTCTGACGGGATTGTGAGGCCTCCTTGGGAAGATTCTGGAAAGAGTATGATGACAAATTAGCATGGTCTGCGGTACTTGGGGAGGGTAGAGTGGTTACGTGTCGGAAGCCCACTGCACCAGGGTGAGGAGTTGGGGCTGGAGTTGGAGGGGGTGGGGTCTAATCTTTGTTTATTTAGATAAACTTTGAAAGACCCTAAAAGTTTTCAGTGGTATTTATGGCTCCTTGACTTTTCCTCTCCGTTAGATACCAGTGTTCTGAAGCTTAGCACCTTCACCCAGGGAAAAGTCTGAAGGTTAGATGCCTTTTGCTAAAACCTGGATAAACTTATGGGGCAAGGGCTATTTTAAGATCAGAGGAAATTTTTCTCACCATAATACTTGACAGGTCAAATCTGGCATTCAACAGCTTCAACCAGTAATATGACAAACTGTGTGCTTATATTCCATGCGCAAAAGGCCTGTTTTGGTAACCACAGGCTTGAGAGGCGGGTGGGTTGGGGCTGAAAAGACCTGGGTTTGCATCCTGCATGCTGCTGCTTCTTGGTTGTGACCCCCTTCTCATCTGGAAAATGGGGGCATTTAGTCCCCCTTGTCAAGATAGTTGTGAGGATTAGAGAAAATGTTATCAAGCTCCTAATGCAGTTCCTGGGCTTCCCTGGTGGCTCAGAGGTAAAGAATCTGCCTCCCAAGGCAGAAGAAGCAAGAGATGGAGGTTCGATCCCTGGGTTGGGAAGATCCCTGGAGGAGGAAATGGTAACCCACTTCAGCATTCTTGCCTGGAGAATTCCACTGAAGAAGAGCCTGGCGGGCTACAGTCCATGGGGTTGCAAAGGATCAGACATGGTTTAGTGACAACAGCATGTAGTGCCTCACATTTGGTACATGCACAATAAATGGAAGGTGTCCTTGCACTAGAAGCCCTTTGAATGGTTCCTGGTTGGATCTTTGGGCTAATCAGTGATCCCTGTCACCGCAGTACCCAGAAGTTCAGTAAAGCCCTGAGGCCAAATCCACCCACAGCCCGTTTTTATAAATTAAATTTTACTGGAACACACCATGCTCTTCCATTCACATGTTGTCTGTGGTTGCCCTCACGCTGTGAAGCAGAGTTGTATATACAGACTGGCCAGCAGGGCCCAAATATTCGCTCTCTGGCCCTTTCCAGAACACGTTTGTCTCCTCTGCTCTAGGGTATAATAGCTTCCACTGTTCGTCTGCATTCCGAGTCGTCTGTTCATCCTCAAATGTCTTAATGACTATTGTTGTCACTACTGTAATTGCATAATTTTAATTATGTGAGTGAGTGAAGTCGATCGGTCGTGTCTGACCCTTTGCGACCCCATGGACTGTAGCCTACCAGGCTCCTCCATCCATGGGATTTTCCAGGCAATAAACTGATGAAATAAGAGATCAAAAGGAGTATTGTTGTGGGAGGGTCTACTGGCTGTCCCCAAATCCTTGACTTCCTTTCCTTTGGTAATAAGAATCGCAAGTTCCACCTGGAAGATGGCCACCAGCAATTGAATTACATTTCCTAGGCTCCCTTGCAGCCAGACATGGCCATGTGACTACATTCCAGCCGGTGGGAGGTGCTTGGAAGCTTCAGATACAACTTACAGGTCGTGATTTCAAAGGGAGAGAGAGTGCCTTCTGCTTGCATCCCATAGACCATGGGATGGCTACGTGATGTTGAGAACATGGAGCAACAAGATGGAAAGAACCTGCGTCTTCAACATTGCAGAGATCTCATGTCAGCCCTGGACCACTGTGCTCTGCTGTCCCTGAGGGAAAAAAGAAGTGCTCTCTTGTTTAAACCCCTGTCACTTTGACATTTGACACAACAGGCAAACTTTTATCTTAATACATCCAGCTGTTTATGAAAATTAAGTTAAATATATTAGAATCAGTAAGGACCAGTTACAGAGTAATAATACTTTTTTGAAAAAAGTGGACAAACAACTAAAAAGGTTGGTGGGAAATAAGCATAAAAATTGAGGATGATCCTATATGTGGGTTGTTTGACTTATTAAATTCTTGTTGCTCTGTAAATAAATGAAACAGGAAATTATGGGTAATTCACTGGGATGTGTTTTATGCCAGAATGCCAGTCCTGTTCCAAGCCCTAACTCAACTGGTACATTTATAATTCCCACAGCACATATGCAGACATTAATGTTTACTGGATTGAGTTGACGGACCCACGAGTGTACTGCCTCCTTTGTCCGTCTCCAGTCAGCATTCAAGTTCTACCCTGAGCCTAAGGATACCAACTTCTCATTAGCATGGCTGAGAATTAATCATCTACACGAGCCCAGATAGGGCTTCCCTGGTGGCTCAGTGGAATGAATCCGCCTGTCTTCTGGGTCCAGGAAGATCCCCTGGAGAAGGAAA
The DNA here is from genome assembly GCF_033118175.1 of Dama dama. Classification (NCBI taxonomy): domain Eukaryota; kingdom Metazoa; phylum Chordata; class Mammalia; order Artiodactyla; family Cervidae; genus Dama; species Dama dama. The sequence continues at coordinate 62,418,144 of NC_083705.1, forward strand.
TGGCAACCCACTCCAGTGTTATTGCCTGGAAAATCACATGGACAGAGGAGCCTGGGTCCATGAGGTTGCAAAGTCAGACATGACTTGGGGACTAACAATAACAACAACTGGGAAGTTATCTAATACTGAAAAAGCAGCTTAAAAGTGATCATGGTTTGCAACAGATAAAGATGGGCTGTGTTTGCTCTTTTAATCCCCATGATGAAAATCTGAGCTAGGAAGTTTAATCACTCCCAGGTAATTAGGCCCTGACAGTAAGGAGCACCCGTTGCTTCTGGTAAATTTGCCTTTGCCTTCTGACCCTCACATCTGCAATCTTCTGCTCAATGTTCCCGGTGAAATCAGAGGTCCTGCTTTGACCAGACACAGAATTTCAACTCACATGTTTTAGCGACATTGGAAAAGAAAGATGACAAACCAGTGAAGGTTGGAGCCTTGGGGCCACCTCGAGGGTCCAGCTGACTGAGCCTGCAGAGGGTGGGCTGGCTGGACAGGGCATCTGCTCTGGCTTTGCAGTCCCCAGGGCCTGGCCGGGAAATCAGTAAGGGAAAGATGAACCTTCCTTGTCATTCTGTCGCTCAGTTGTGTCTGACTCTGCGACCCCGTGGACTGCAACACGCCAGCCATCCCTGCCTTTCACTATCTCCCGGAGTTTGCTCCAACTCATGAAATTCCTTATATGGTTTTAGGTTTCTCCATCCTAGGACCACAGATATTGACAGTTTACATCTTTAATATCCTCACGGCCTCAGAGAATGGAAGCAGATGGGGCCCTCACAGCTTATTAGGAGGTCTGTTTGCTGGGAACCTCTCTTGGCCTGGGATCTGACACTTTGACGTCAGTACTTGACAGATCGCTGATAGCTAATGGTGGAGGTTCTTTTTCCTATCGGTATCACCAGGGGTGTGTTAAGGGATGTCGTCAGCTTTAAACAGTCCTCTCTAAAGTTAATGTCAGTTTCTAAATTGACTCTTTATAGTAGAAAATAAACGTTTATTTCATGAAAGTAGAGGACATATCTAGAGTTTCCCTGAGTTCAGGTAAATGTGAATGGGTTATAAAATCCTTGAGCAGAAAGTGTCATTGATGATCATATCCAGCCATACTCAACCTGGGGCCCATGAACCCTCTGAATCCCTGAGATATTTCAAAGAGGGCTAAGTATTATCCAAAATAGTGAATATCCTTTCTGGTCCAGCTCCTTAGTTTATAGAAACCTGAGTTCCTCCTGTGGAGTAGTCAGAATGGCTCCCCAGGGACTTCTGGGATTGCTGTGCCGCTGATTTGTGTATTATCATATTCCTGCATTCTTTAGCATAACCCATGAGAAGAACATTAATTTCATTTCCTCTTATGATTCCAAAGAGTCCCTTCATAACAGAGTTGATTCATTACTGGCCTCTCGGGCTATATATTCAAAATAAACTTAATTTTTCAGTGAACCTTATCATATTCTTAGCGTCTGGGGTGTGTGGTGGCTACACTATGTTCAGGGATTGTTCAGGCCATGTTGGTACTGGATAGTTTTGTTAAAAGTACATAAATTAGAAGGTATAGGCTTTTGTTTATGACAAGAGAAGCAAAGGCATATATCTGTCTGTAGAAGCAATTACCTTTTCTAGAACCCAGCATTTTGATGAGCCATCTTTTCCATTTCTTGAAAATGCTTGGTAGCATGAGCTAGGTAAGAACAAGAATGTGCATGATGAACTCAGTTCTGCTCAAAATACAATTCTAAACATAGAATGCCTTTCAAGACAACAATGAAAAGATCTCCCCCTGTCTTTCAGTGCATATTTGTTTAAAATAGTCATCATGTTGTTTAATTATAGATGATTTTCTTTGACCATCTGCCTCCATTGGTTTTATTTTGGCTGTGGTCAGTTCCTTAAAGACCCGTTATCTTTAAGCCTCTCACCAAGGATGATGAACTCACAAGGAGCTCAGGATGAAATATTTAGCATCACTTTACTGATCCACTTAGGGCTTCTCTGATAGCTCAGTTGGTAAAGAATCTGCCTGCAATGCAGGAGAACCCCGGTTTGATTCATGGGTCGGGAAGATCCCTTGGAGAAGGGAAAGGCTACCCACTCCAGTGTTCTGGCCTGAGAATTCCATGGACTGTATAGTCCATGGGGCCGCAAAGAGTTGGACATGACTGAATGACTTTCACTTACTGATCTGCTTAACCGGATGGAGACCACCCTGGGAATGTCCAGGCCCAGTTACATGCCGTGTCGCAGTAGTCTTGTCCTTGTGGTTCTGGATGGTTCCACATGGGAAAAAGTGTTGAGGCAATCCGAGTGTGGGTTGGAAAAGAGTTTGCTGACACAGAGCATTTCAGAAGGCAGTGAGTTTATTAAAAGCAAAAAGCAAAGATACTGAGGGTACTGCAAATGCAGCATGTCAACCTCCTGACAGACCAGGGAGAGTCGACACTTTTGGAGGACTAGCAGCCAATTTTTATAGCTTCAAGACAAGGAAAATTCCTGCTGGAAAGTTGGCACTAGGTGATTGGTTAGGATGCCATAGGGTGACTTCTGGGGTGGGCATTTTGCCTAATATGAGGCAGGAAGCCTGCTGGTGACGACAAAGGGGGCTTTTGGCAACAGTCACGAAGGGGCTCAGTCCGCTTCAGAGATGACCTTGGTTCTGGGCTCTGCTTCTGTGGCCTTGGTACAAGGCCTTGCACCTGTGGCCTTGGGGCAGGACTCAACAAAAAGTAAATGATTAAAGTTAATCAAAGAGCTATTTCACCTTACTCAGGCTCTTATCAAGTCTATTTCATGTTATAGTGTTGGGGAGGAAAAAATTTTCCTCAACCCTTCTAGGTACTTCTGGCCAGTCTAAGAATTAAATTGGCATGAGATAGATGAACAAAACAAAATCAAACAGAAGGTTATTAGCATGTGTATACATGAGAGACACTCAGGAGAACTGAGTAACTGTCTACAATGGCCAAAACCTTCACCTTAACTACCATCTTTAGCTACAGACACAGAGAGTGTTGGGGGTAGTGGTTTCGAACTTTTAAGACTAGAAGGCAGTTGACATGGAACTAGAAAAGCAAACATTTGGGGACTTCCCTGATGGTCCAGTGCTTAAGACGCCACACTCCCAGTGCAAGGGGCAAAAGTTCCATCCCTGATCAGGGAGCTAGATCCCACGTGCCACAGCTAAGACCTGGCACAACCAAATAAATTTTTAAAAAAGCAAATGTTTGGTAAACAAAGCTTGGCTGGGCCTGCAGAGCAATGGGGCCCAGAGTGGACTCTGATCTCTGGGCCTGCTGAGTTTCTCCCACCATACTCAGATCCTGTTCTTTGCCGACATCTCTGATTCTCACTTGGTTCCTGAGACAGGCCCTCTATCTACGTTATTTTAGGCATTTTAGGGGGAAGGTCAAAGTTTATTCCTGAGTTTTTTTGGGCCTTGATTGTTTTCAGCTCAAAATCATCCACAATTTGGGGTGGCAAATTTTGCTCCCCTGCAATAGAGTATGAGCAGAACATGGGATCATAATACATTCTGTATGTAAAAACATGAAGGCCTGTAGCATTTTACTGACGAGATAATCCAGTAAATAGTGACCTAGAGGGAGAGGAGTAATGGGTGTGGATGTATTGGACTGGCCAAAAAGTTTTTCCCGTTACTTCTTATGGAAAAGCTGGAATAAACTTTTTGGCCAATAACATGGGGCCCAAGCAAGCTGGGGAGGTGTGAACACACACTTTGCTAGGAGATCTGATTCAGTGTCAGTAGCTTCCTAGAAATGGCTACAATATTGGGCAAGCAGGTGTTCTCCAATATACTGGCTTGGCAGCTTACCCACACGGAAATCGCTCATGGCAGTCTTTAGATTCTCCTGAACAGCATGGAAGGAGTTTGCATTCTGGAGGCAGCCGTGAGTATCTGCAAAGATGAAAGAGGACGGGGGAGATGGCAGGCACCTCTCTCACTGGCGTGAAGTTCAGCCTAGATCATTCCAGTCTCCTTTATTTGCATCAAACTATATTACACAAGGGAATATGAATTTTTAAGGATAAGGTTTTCTAAGCAAATTGTTATTGTGAATGAGATGAAATGTTGGGGGAACTCTTTAAATAAGTGTTTGTAGGAACCCCTCCACTTTTCGGGTATAAAATGAACAATAACAGTTATCAAGGTGGTGAAAAATGCACTGAAGGTAACTCCTTTTTAGTTCATTACCAGCCAAATTCTTTTTTTTTTAAACTTTTTCTTTTGTGTCGGAGTCTAGCCGATCAGCCAGTTAACAATATTGTGATAGCTTCAAGTGAACAGTCAAAGGACTCAGCCATACATATACACGTATCCATTCTTCTCCATGTGGTGTTGGAGAAGACTCTTGAGAGGGAAGCCTGGCGTGCTGCAGTCCTCAGGGTCGCAAAGAGTCAGACACGACTGAGCGACTGAGCGGCTGAACTGAACTGATTCTTCTCCAAACTCCCCTCCCATCCAGGCTGGCCTATAACTCTGAGCAGAGTTCCCCATGCTACACAGTAGACTCTTGTCGGTTATCCATTTTAAATATAGCAGCGTGTATGTGTCCATCCCAAACTCCCTAATGATCCCTTCCACCCCATCCTTCCCCCCGCCCTGGCCCCTCACAACCATTAAGTTCTTTCCCTCAGCCTGTGAGTCTCTTTCTGTTTTGTAAGTAAGTTCTTTTGTATTGTTTCTTTTCAGAATCCACATGTAAGGGATGTCATATGCTATTTCTCCTTCTCTGTATCAGCCAGATTCTCACTACTGCTCTGTGTAGGAGAAAGTAGGGGAAATGCATTCCTGTAACAACTCTCTAAAAGCAGACAGGCTGTATTAATTGCTTTTTCGAATTTTTGTTTTCTTAAAGAAACTATCACCAGAAGAAATAACTTCTTCTGAAGTTTATCTTCACTCCACAGCATCAACCACTGCACCCCCTTCCCCAACAAAACGTGGCTCCTCAGTAACTGTGCCAGGTCCACACATACTCCTTTCTAGTTAGTGCCAGACACACCCCCACCTCCCGCCGCGCTGCTGTTGGATATGGCCTTGTACTCATTCACTATTAAAACATGCAATATCCACACAGTACCTCATTGTTAAAAATCTGCTTTTGAGGGAGGCTGATGACCAGTTTAGCAAGCAATAAGACATCATAACGCTACTCTCATTTTTTCTGTGACTGGTAACAGTGATCTTGGTAGGGGCACATTCTTGTGAAGTGAAGTGAAGTGAAGTCGCTCAGTCGTGTCTGACTCTTTGCGACCCCATGGACTGTAGCCCACCAGGCTCCTCCGTCCATGGGATTTTCCAGGCAAGAGTACTGGAGTGGGTTGCCATTTGCTTCTCCACACATTCTTGTAGGAATCATCAACGTTGTTTACTGGCTTTTAAAAGAAAAGAAACGAGAAATTCACTCTTTAAAGATCTAAGGTGAGACTGGAGCCCGGGATTTAACAGTGTAGCATTTGTGTGTGTGTGTGTGTGTGTGTCTGTGCTGAGTCTTCTTTATTTTATTTAAATTTATTTATTTTTAAATGAAACAAAGATGAGTATTTTTAATGATGAAAGGTGCAATTCACAGAGAAGATAGACATCATAAACCATTAGACACCTAACAACAAAGAAACAAAGATACATAAAGCAAAAATCAGAGGAAATATAAGGGAAAAGAAATATATATATAATCATAGTGAGACATATTCTTCATTACAGTTCTTGGGCTTCTTCTGTGATGGTGCTTGAGCTCAGCTGCCCTGTGGCAGGCGGGATCTTAGTTCCCCGACCAGGGACCGAACCCGTGTCCCCTGCATTGGAAGATGAATTCTTAACCACTGGCCCACCAGGAAAGTCCCAGCAGTGTAGCATTTTTAATAAATACCTCAATGACAGATAGTCACTGACTTCCCGTTTGCCATATTCCAAGACTCCCTTAACACAAAGGCTGCCAACAAATTCTCGAAACAAAATTGATGTTAATTGACCTTTATAAAAAAAAATTACTTCTTGGAGGACTTTGATCATCATTCAGCTTGTTTAGGTTATATATACCTATTCCAGCCCAGTGCTATGGCTAAGGTTTCTCAAAAAACAAAATGAGGAACTATACAGTTAATGAAACATTTTGCACCATAAGAAATACATTCTTCAGTATTGTCACAGAAGCTTAGGTTTCATGCAACTAGGTCAAAGGGTTTTGTTTGTTTGTTTTAAGAAAAAGCAGGGAGGGGACATTTTCTTTTGACTCCAACTATAGTAAATCCTGGATGGTACTTCATTGGAAATGTTGATCCCAAACAGAATGCAGAGAAAGGCTTATATCTGAATTAGCAAACGTGCTTCTCAAGAACAATTTCTGTTTTCTTTGGAGAATGTTTCCTGGTTCTCAGGTATTGTCCTTGAGGGATAAAGTAGAAACCTTTTCTTTCCTCAGGGGTAGTTATTAAAGCAGATTTCAGTGTTCACAAATGAAAGGGTGTTGACTCTCCTGAAGGTCTCAAGTAGGAGCCTGTTAGGAGCTTCTAATGGAATTTAAATTGTTCATGCCCTTGGCTTAGGAAAGTCTACTTGTTGAAAAATTAACAAAATTGAAAACACTGGAAAATAACTACTACGGGCATCTGTTCATAGAAGCTAGAAGCATAAGAAGTAGTGTGATGGGCATCTAAAAAGAAATTATAGAAACGAATTTACAAAACAGTAACAGATCCACTGACTTTGAGAAGGAACTTATGGTTGCAGGGGGTGGGGGAGTGGGAAGAAGGGGAGAGGGATAGTTCGGGAGTTTGGGATGGACATGTACACACAAATGTATTTAAAATGGATAACCAACTTACTGTATAGCACAGGGAACTCTGTTCAATGTTATGTGGCAGCCTGGATTGAGGTGGGGAGTTTGGGGGAGAATGGATACATGTGTATATGTGGCTGAATCCCTTTATTGTTCACCTGAAACTATCACAGCATTGTAAATCATCTATACCCCAATACAAAAGAAGTTTTCTTTTTTTTTTTTTTTAAAGTAATATGATGGGCAACCAAATGCCAGGCTTCCAGATGGTTTTGGTGAATTGATCATTGATGATCTCTGCTCCCTGGGGAAGTGGCAGGGCAGAGGCTGAGGTGGAAGAATGGGCAGTTTCATAAAGTGACTGATCTCTAATTCCTTTGAGACATGGTATAAAAAGAGAGAAAGAGCTCCGAATAAAACACCAAGTTGCCTGGAGGGAGGTGAGGCCCAGCTTCTTAGGCCTGGAAGAGCCCACACTGAGGTGGGCCTCCTGGTCCCTGGCCCAGGGAGAAGGATGTCCACGTGGCTCGTTGATCTGAGAAAGTGAGGGCTTCACGTGGAGTGCTGTGTAATTTCTTAATCTTGTGTTTGCTTATTTAATCCTCCAGTTGACATTTCTCATTTGCTTTGTCATGGTTCTAATTCTGTGAGTGTTTGTGCAGGGAAACAAATCCTTGTTTTTTATTTTGTTTCGCTGCCTACACACCCTCACGCGCAAACACGCCCGCACGCAGGGGAACACGCCGTGGATCTGGAGGATTAAAAACAGTCATAACACATCGCAGTAAGAAATGTCCAAATCTGTAACTGGAGACTGATTGACCTTTCTAAGAAAAATTCTGCAGGAGTTAACATCAACAGATGTTCACTACCAACAGAGAACATGAGACCGTTAGTCACCAACTGAGAATGGCAGGGCGATGGAGGGCTCGGGGCCAAAGTATATTTATAGGTGCGATGGGTGAAGCAGCTGTTTGTCCCGGTTGCTAGGTGACAGCTTAGGTTATAACACATTGCCCCCTTCAAAAGTTTGTCAATATATGGGATGGTGACTTTGTTGACTTTCTATAAAATGTGGTTCAGCTTTAATTTCCAATCCATATGGATTAATAATAAAACCAGAAAGTGTAAAATAATGTATTTTCTCTGGAGGTAGTTTGACAGTTCTTCTAAAGATCTTTGGAAATGGTTATTGCAATATGAGTGCTTAGGGATATGGAGAATCTAAAGAGTGAGTAGAAAGGTATGCTTGTGTGTGTGTGTACTTGCACATGTGTTTGAGCAAAAACAGCAATAGATGAAAATATTCTTTAATGAGTTGACGTTGCCCAACAGCAATAAACATATCCTTCTGTCCCCATAACAAGATGAATATTCATGGAGTTTCACATTCTGAATGACGTCACGGGCCCCAGTCCTGTCTCCATGGGTCTCACTGGTGCTCGTGAGTCACGTGAAAGTAACAGAATGTGGGCCTGGATCCAGGGATCTCCATGGCATTAAGACCCAGGTTTTGCCAGAAGGAATTCCACCCAAAACACCAATTCCCAGTTCAGGAAACGTTTGGAATAAATGAGCCCTATTTCCTTATTACCTAATTTCAATGGCACTTTAATGCTCCATTTCTGAGAAGAGAAAATTAAAACATTCCATGTAAGTGAAAGTTGGTTTGCAAATTATTTAGACTTTTTGTGTATGGTGTATTCTTACACATATAAAGGAATACACACTAAATATTGTGATAGGTAACATATAGAAGCATTCAGATAAATGAATAAAAATCATACATGGTGTCATTAGACTTGGCACAGGATATGGAATCACTTGAGGGTCCTGGAATATAATTAGCTGAAGCAGTGAAGACAGGAAATAGGAATCTAAACTCCTGGGTCCCAAGCTTCACCTGGGAACGTAGATGAAGCTGAACCTTCTTCAGCATCTCTATTTCTGTAGGTCAGCATTCTGGGGTCCGTAATCCATCCGTGTTACTGCTCTAGCGTTCTTTCCCATTCATCTTTGAAAGACTGCCAAGTTCCATTCCAGGAAGTTCTTCTTGTGTCTCACTTCTCATGATCAGCATTTTCAGTTCCATTTAGGAAGGTTTCCTATTCCATGTGTATTTGTTCTCTGACCTCAGCAGTTAATGTATCTAAGCCTTAGTTTCCTCATCTGTAGGGCAGAATAATAAATCGCACCTCATGCATAGGCTGGATGTAAGGATTGAATGTGATGGTATGTTTTCAACATCATAGGATGGTGCTTGGCTCCTTGGAAGAATTAGTTGTTATTCTGATTTCACATTGTCTGGAACCCCCTTTACTTGAAGTTTTCATCATCTTTTTTGGTGTGAGTTTTTGTTCTGTTTCCATCCTTCCATTCTATTAAAACTTTATTTAAATGTCATCTAAATAGACGTCATCTAAATGTATCTAACGTCATCTAAATAGACCTCATCTAAATTTATTAAAACGTCATCTAAATAGAACTTCTAAAAAGCACTAATTTGAAAATATACATGCACCCCAGAGTTCATAGCAGCATTATTTACAATTGCCAAGATATGAAAGCGACCTAAGTGTCCATCAACATATGAATGGATTAAAAGGACGTGGTGTATATGTATGATGGAATATTACTCAACCATGAAAAGAATGAGACTTTACCATTTGCAAAAATGTAAGTAGACTTAGAGGGTGTTATACTAAGTGAAATAAGTCAGACAGAGAAAGAGAGAAAGAATACTGTATCTTCTTACTTACATGTGGAATCTAAAAAATATAATAAAGTGGTGACCATGATAAAAAATAGAACAAACTAGTGGTTACCATTGGGGAGGAGGGGACAGGGCCACATAGGAGTAGAGGGGCGTAAGAGGCACAGACTATTAGATATAACATAAACTACAAGGATATATTGCACAACAGAGGGAATACAGCCAATATTTCATAACTATAAATAGAGTATAACCTTTAGAAATTATGAACCAGTATATTGTATACCTGTAACATATAATATTGTATATCAGTATTACAAGTTGATTGTATACCAACTGTACTTAAGTACAAATAAAAAATAAAACAGTGAAAAAACTAACAAATGAAACCATGCAAGTACTTAAAACTAAAAAAAAAAACAAAAAACCCAGAAAGTAAAAGTGAAAGTCTCTCAGTTGTGTCCTATTACTTGCGGCCGCAAGGACTATAGCCTGCCAGGCTCCCCTGTCCATGGAATTCTCCAGGCAGGAATACTGGAGTGGGTTGCCATGCCCTTCTCCAGGATATCTTCCCAACCTAGGGATCGAACCCGGTCTCCTGCATTGCAGGCAGATTCTTTACCATTTGAGCCTGCAGGGAAGCAAAAAAGAAACTAAACTGTCATGCTAAACTCTGTGGAATCTTATTCCATAACTCTTTTTAATAGTTGTTTCTACCTTATAATTTAAAATATATTCTACAGTTCTCCATTGCACCCCTCCTCCCTGAAAAATGTAGCACTTTGTTTTACATTGTAAATGCCAGAAATCAGACTGAAGCCAGCTAAAGCCAAAAAAGGGGGAATGGACTCTACAAAGAGGGCATCTATGTTTGGGTTTCTTTTGGACTCAACAGAAACCAGATGACCTCACACCGAGCGTCAGGATTCATTCATAGCCTCCACCACCTCTCACCCTACTCCTCACACTCCTTGTCCTGCTTGCTGTCTCTCTCCGTCTGCTCCATGATTCCTGTCTCTTGTTGGTGATTATCTCCTCAAATCTAAAGCTCAAGAAATATGTGCAAGAGTTATTACAATATGCATTAGATGCAGACGCATACTGTCTGCACTTATATAATTCCATTTATACGAGGGACCTTGTTGTTGTTCAGTCAATAAATTGTATCCAACTCTTTGCGACCCCATGAACTGCAGCACACCAGGCTTCCCTGTCTTTCACATCTCCCGGAGCTTGCTCAAACTCATGTCCATTGAGTTGATGCTGCCATCCAACCATCTCATCCTTGGTCGCCCCCTTCTCCTCCTGCCCTCAGTCTTTTCCAGCATCATGGCCTTTTCCAGTGAGTCAGCTCTTTGTATCAGGCAGCCAAATAGTCAAATTCATAGTCAGAAAGTACATTGGTAGTTGCCAGGGGCCAGCTGAGGAGTGGGGAGGGAGACGGGGAGTTGGTGTTTAACAAGGACAGAGTTTCAGTTTATGAAGGAGAGAAATTCAGCCAACGGATGAAGGTGAGAGTTGCCCAACCGTGTCTATGCACTTGGTGCCACGCCACTGTGCAGCTAAATATGGTTAAAATAGTATGTTATGTTGCTTTGACCACAATTTAAAAAAAAATTAAAAAGGAAATATGTGCAAGGATTTAAACTTTGGTATATTAAAACCTCTTCTTTTGCTTTGAAAAATTTTCAGTTTTAAAAATATCTTCTGAGTTTTAGGTTCATTGTGCTCAGCTGCTCAGTCATGTCCAGCTCTTTGTGACCCTGTGGACTGTAGCCTGCCAGGCTTCTCTGTCCGTGGGATTTTTCAGGCAAGAATACTGGAGTGGGTTGCCATTTCCTTCTCCAAGTTTCGCTAGTAGATACTAAAAAGATCTATTATCCTATAAAATAGACAATAATGAAATGATAGTAGCATATTCACCAGGCTCTCCTAGTATAGCTAATCCCCAGCTTAGATTTTGAGTGTCCCCCCCGCAAATGGCCCTCGATTCACTGAAATGTCATTTTATAAAAGTGAGTTTCATATACAATGCGAGCAAGAGAGAACTCATTTTGGGGTCACACTAACCCTTTTGCTCACTGGTTGAGATGTAGTGAGATCATCTAGAGATCCCTGAGGTGGGACTGGTGAACGACAGACAGCCGCACTCAATGTAGATTGATTGAAATGAACCGAAAGGGAAATGATACTGAAATGCACTGTTTGTACTCTGCCAGGATTCATTTATTTCAGCATTATTTTTGGTTGTGCTCAAAGACACTTGGGAGTGAAAGAGATGCAACAGGCTGCTGGCGCGTGTTCTCTCCTCCGGAATTACCGTCTATTTTTAAAGAGCACCCGGGCGTCACAATTCTTAGTCTCACAGAACCCCCTAACGGGGAGAATTGTGTGCTGCACCCGGAAAGCCAAGTGCACTCCTGGTTCATGTGCGGAGCCCTTAAACTGTGCAAAGGCTAGTGTGCCTTTTAATATAAAATTTAGACAGTGTTTTTAGTTAAGTAGATTTTAAAGAGAAGAGATACACAGTCATGTAAAAGGAAAGTACTTTGCTATATATGTGAAACCAACACAATATTGTAAATTAACTGTACTTCAGTGAAAAAAGATGAAGATAATTTTTTACCACTGAACTATAGTGCCACCATTATCATTTGTTAGTTTGATATTTTGTCGAATAAATACTGTGCAAGGAAGTCACTGTGCATATATTAAAAGAGTACATCATATATGGTAGCGTCAAAACCCATCAGATTTCTAGGAACAAATGTCATGAAGGGTGCATAACCCTCTACACTGAAAGCAGCAAACAAAAGATAAAAGAAAAACAAAATTATAGCTATATGTTCATACACATCTGTGTGTGCATGTGTATTTCATAGCTTTGCAATAGATCTTGAAATATAGTAGCATATGTCTGAACCTTGGTGCATCTTCTTCAAGATTTCCTTGGCTGTTCTTGGCATTTTAACTTCTCATGTAAATTTTGGGATTAGGCAGCCAATTGGCATAAAATCTGACGAGATTTTGAATTTGTAGGTCAAATTGGAGAAAATTGACATGTTTACAATATGCCAATATATCTACTCCGTGAACATACTCCTCTGTTTACTAAGGTTTTCTTAAGTTTTTCTTACTAAGATTTTGTAGCTTTTAGTGTAGAGATTTATGCATCTTTTGTAATGTTTACTCCTAGGAATTTGGTGGTTTTTGATGAGACTGTCAATTATATACTTAAAAAATTTTTGTTTTTGTAAGTTTCTGTGTTATAAATAAATGAAAACTCAATTGAATAAAAAAAGGTATGAAAGAAAAAAATTAGAAAATCATTTAGATCCCAGTTTGACCATGTGGGTTATTTGGTCCATAACAGAACTCACCACTTTTTATTCCCATGTATGACAGAGTTTGGAGGAGGAAATGGCAGCACACTCAAGGATTCTTGCCTGGGAAATTGCATGGACAGAGGAGCCTGGCAGGCTACAGTCCCCGGGGTCACAAAGACTCAGACACGACTTAGCGACTAAACACCAGCATGACAGTTATAGTACTTTAAATCAGTTGGATCCTTTGAGACCCTGCTTTAAGACATGTTAGGGCCACAGTGGCATTTCAGTCTGGACTCATTATTCTCCGCTACTGAGGTCGGACCTCTGAACACTCTACCCAGCTGTGTGAATTCTGAGCATTTCTAGTCCCGTCGGTGGGATCCAGTGTCCTCCCCAGCCCTGTGAGCACAGGCCTCCCTTCCCTCGTTCCCTCACATCCTTTCTGATGCTTTTTGTTCCTCACACGTACGGTGTGGTCCCCTCAGCCGGAGAGTCCAGGGGACCCTGGAGGTGGCCTGTGTACTCTGTGTAAGCTCTTACCCCCCTCCCTCCCCCCACACACTGTCCTGCCAACTCCAGCCTCTCTCTATTCTCACGTCTGCCTCCTCAATTCAGCTAGCTGCCAGGACCCTCCTTAGGAGGGGGTGGCACCTCCCTGCTCCGGAAGGACAAGTTGGGTCCCTGCTATACCATCTTGCCTGAAGCAGAATTCCCCTTTTGTCTCTTATTTTTGAAACAAGAATCCTATGTGATTTTCTCACTGGGTGTTTCTTATTTTGCTCTTAGGATAAGAAACACCTGACTCAAGGTGAACTTATTTGCAAAGGAGAAGTAGAGACACAGATGTAGAGAGCAAATACTTACGGACACCAAGGAGGGGAGGATGAGGATGAGTTGGATGGAGGAGCTGCAGGGAGAATTGGGAAATTGAGACTGACGTATACACACTATTGATGCTCTCTAGAGCCGACTGTAGAGCACAAGAAGCTCTGCTCAGTGCTCTGTGGGGACCTAAACGGGAGGGAAATCCCAAACAGAGAGGATATACGTACACGTATACCAGTCCATCCTAAAGGAAATCAACTCTGAATGTTCATTGGAAGGACTGACGCTGAAGCTGAAGCTCCAACACTTTGGCCACCTGATATGATGAGCTGACTCATTGGAAAAGACCCTGATGCTGGGAAAGGCTGAGGGCAGGAGGAGAAGGGGACGACAGAGGATGAGATTGTTAGATAGCATCACTGACTCAATGGACATGGGTTTGAGCAAACTCTGGAAGACGGTGAGGGACAGGGAGGTCTGGTGTGCTGCATTTCATGGGGTCAAAAAGAATCAGACACGACTTAGCGAGTGAACAACAGCAAATAGCTGATTTTCTTTGGTATGGTAGAAAATAACATTGTGGTAAGGCAACTATGCTCCAATAAAAATTAATTTTAAAGAAAAGAAACTCCTGCCTGAGAATCACCTGGGATGCTATTTTCAAAGGGCAGATTTCTGAGGTCGCTCCAGACCTGCTTTACCAGAGTCTCTGGAGTAAGGCCATGACTGCTGTTTAACCAGTGCTCTGGAGTTCACACACTTTCCACGTGGGAACTGCCTAAAGAGATCACTTTGGCCACATCTAATGTCTGTGCCTAATTGTATTATAATTATTCCCAGATAGCTCAGTTGGTAAGGAAACCGCCTCCAGTGCGGGAGACCTGGGTTCGATCCCTGGGTTGGGAAGATCCCTTGGAGAAGAGAAAGGGTACCCACTCCAGTATTCTGGCCTGGAGAATTCCATGGACTGTATAGTCCATGGGGTTGCAAAGAGTCAGACACAACTGAGCGACTTTCATTTTTACTTATTTTTCATTTTTTCAATTCCATGGACAGAGGAGCCTGGCAGGCTTCAGTCCATGGGGTTGAAAAGACTTGGACATAACTGAGCGCATGGTGTGCACGCGCACACACACACACACACACACACACACACACACACACACACGGAGGCAGAAGGAAGGGATGTTGGCACACATACACACACACACACACGGAGGCAGAAGGAAGGGATGTTGGCACACACACACACACACACACACACACACACACGGAGGCAGAAGGAAGGGATGTTGGCTTGACTTCTGGGAACCCAGAGCTCCCTGCTGGGACAAAGTGAGGCTGCTTGTCTCAGGAGCCATTTCCCTTAGAACTTCTCAGGCTGGTGGAACGATGTTGGTTCTTCACTAAGCAGCTGCTTGTCTTGAGCATGTTCTTTGTCAAAAATCTATCCCCTTAGTGTTTCTCAAAAAGGAGACTGTAGTTTGTGGTATGACTCTGGGAACTCAAACCGGGGCTCCGTGACAATCTAGAGGGGCGGGATGGGGATGGGAGGGTGGCTAAAGAGGGAGGGGACATATGTATATGTGTGGCTGATCCGTGTTGATGTATGGCAGAAACTAACACAATATTGTAGTTGTTCTTCAATTAAAAATAAATCAATTTTTTAAAAAAGGAGAATGTAACTAAATTTAGGAGTGTTTTGAAAGCTCTGCACAGCTGCAGACCCTTGGGCAGAGCCCAAGTGACAGATGGGAAGGCTGGGAGGTGTGGCTTCTCCGGGAACCATGTGACCTGGATTCTTGGAGAGTCTGGGAAGCTGGGGCTGATGGTCAGGACGGAGAGACTCTCACTTGTCCTTGTCTCCTGGCTAAAGTGTACCAAAGATTTGCTTCCCGCTGGACGCAGGATGGAGAGAGAAAATTAGCAGGGTACGGAAGCAAGTGAAGGTTAGGGAGGAAGGAAGGAAAGAAAAATAAAGTAGACCAACAAAAGAAGTGCATGTTCTCTCTGAAACTGTGGAGGAAAAATCCTAAGCCCTGGAATATTAATGCTGAAGCCATTGGTATCTTTTTTTTTTTTTTCCTCTTGGATGAGCGTCAATCACAGATCACTTAACACTCTTTGGTGAAGAACTTGGTAAGTCAGACAGAGAAGCAGAAATATCATATGGCAGCCCTTACGTGTGGAATCTAAAAAGAAATGATACCAGTGAACTCACAGAACAGAAGCAGAGTCACAAGCTTATGATTGCTGGGGGAGGATGGAGGTGAGGGGTGGTTAGGGAGTTTGGAATGGATATATACGTGCTGCTGTACTGAAAATGGATCACCGCCAAGGACTTAGTGTAGAGCGCAGGGAACACTGCTCAGTGTTACGTGGCAGCCTGGATGGGAGAGGCGTTTGAAGGAGATGGATACGTGTATATGTGTGGCTGAGTCGCTGATTAACAACAAGCAGAACATTTGTTAATCAGCGATTCCCGAATACGAAATAAAGAGTTTAAACAAATTTTAACGATTAAAAAAAAAAAGAACTTGGCCAAGATTCACACCATTTTTCAGCCTCCTTTTCTCTTGGTTGGGTCTTTTGTTGCACGTTGATCAGCGCCAAGGATGGTGGGAAGAGAGCCACATGCCGTGTAAAAGATCTGTCTCCCTCGCATCGTCCAGTATTCACAGGAGATCCTTTCTCTGGTTATGCGTTTTCCAGACGAGGCTCTCTAGGAAAACCTAGAGTTTCTTTATGGAGCAACTCAGAGCCTGTGTGCACCCACGCGTGTGTGTATGTATGTGCAGCTGTAACCTGTATTAACTTGTCCACCACCCATCAGACATGAATCTTATCTTCTGATGAATATTTGGATTCTGAACAGGAAGTACTTTTTTCTTTCTGTAGAGAATAGGTCCTAATGATGCCCTGTTGGTCTTGGTCACACTTCATTCCCCCTGACTCTAAAGGAGTGAGGTTGATCAGCTTATGTTCCTTCTTGTTCTAAATTACAATGCATGGTCTCTTCCAAGATGTCATTGAATGGATTCTTCCCTTGAAGAGGGCACGTGTTTTAAAGGGAAGAGAACTGTATTGGAAATCAGGCTGTGCCCTGAACTAGCTGAGAAAATAGGGATCTCCCTTTCCCCATTTATAAAAGAAGGGAATTTGAAAAGTTGCCAATTGTCCCATCTCATCCTAAATTATATAACTGTATTATTCAAATATATTATGAAACTGAATTACCTAAATAGAACTGTGGTGACGTGAGTTACTGGTAGACTATATATAATGGAAGACAATGGAAATTATGGTCCACTGGTCCTCAGAATTAGCCACTGGACAGTTTAAAAGTCTTATGAAACTCCCAGAAAGTAACTCTGCCAAGTGCATTATTAATTAGAGTGTACATGTAGAGGGACATCTCTTCTTGGCCCTTGAGTTCCGAATTTTCTTCTTAAATCGTATTTCCATTAAATTTTATTCAGGACAATCCATACATTTATTTTTATCTCAGGCATTTACACTCTTTCCAAAACCCATTTTGTTAGATGATATTTTCATGATGTACACAATGGATTTCTCATTTCTGTTTGTGATTTTTACAGTAATGCAGGTATCATTAGAATTGTTTAAGGCATTTAAAAAAAATTTTTCGGAGAGCCACAAGGATTTTAGTTCCCCAAATAGAGATTGAATCCTGGCCATGGCAGTGAAAGCATTGAGCCCTAACCACTAGCTCATGAAGGAACTCCCTAAGGGGATTTTGTCCAAAATAAAGATAAGTAGTCAGTGGAATTTATTGTCCCAAAGTACTGTCACAGGAGGTAACATTTGTGTTTTGACTATAAGATGTGAAATGGGATATACTCATGTAAGAATGTTACTCATTTAATTAAAAGAATGATTATGCATTTAAGCATCGAAAATCACTGCAAATGGTGACTGCAGCCACAAAATTAAAAGACACTTGCTCCTTGGAAGAAAAGCTATGATAAATCTAGACAGTGTATTAAAAAACAGAGGCATTACTTTGCAGACAAAGGTCCATATAGTCAAAGCTATGCTTTTTCCGGTAGTCATGTATGGATGTGAGAATTGGACCATAAACAATGCTGAACACCAAAGAATTGATGCTTTTGAACTGTGGTGTTGGAGAAGACTCTTGAAAGTCCCTTGGGCTGCAAGGAGATCCAACCAATCAATCCCAAAGGAAATCAATCCTGAATATTCATTAGAAGGACTGATGGTGAAGCTGAAGCTCCAATCCTTTGGCCACCTGATGTGAAGAGCCAACTCACTAGAAAAGACCCTGATGCTGGGAAGGATTGAAGGCGGGAGGAGAAGTGGGCAACAGAGGATGAGATGGTTGGATGGCATCACTGACTCTATGGACAGGAGTTTGAACAAGCTCCAGGAGATGGTGAAGGACAGGGAAGCCTGGCCATGCTGCAGTCCTTGGGGTCACAAAGTGTCGGACACAACTGAGTGACTGAAAAGCAACAACGATCAAGGAATTTTAAATCAAGGCTGTGAATGTGTACATGTATATAGCTTTAAGAACAGTGATATTGATACATCATTCTTGTGTATCCAGCACTTGAATTAAGATATATAACATAAGAATATTCAAGAATTGCCAACTTAAGTCTTATTCCTTACACACTCTCATCTGAGGTAACTGCTCTCCTGAATTTTGTTTTTTTTCTGTTTTTAACATTCCCTTGCTTAAAGAGCTGTTGGCTTAATGTGATTTTGAGCTTTAAAAAAATGAAATCATGCTGTGTGTATTCTTCTGTGATTTTTTTCCCCCTCAATATTACGATATTACATACGTATTCATGAACTCTACCCACTCGTGACTCACTGAGCAAGCCTGCTGACACTGGTGACCAAATCTAGCACTAGGCCTGCATATCCTATGAATGATTCCAGACCTATTAAAAGAAACAGTCAGTGCCTGGCTAGGAGGTCACTATCTGTAACAAAACCTTGCCAGTGCATCAACTTAATGGGAAATGATTTTGTACAGGAGAGTAAAAACTGAACTGGCTACTAACCTATGGCTTCCTTTTTACAACAACATAGGCTGTTAACAAATTGCCAGGGGTAGGCTCCTCTGCGGCTGGCTCAGTGCATGACGTGCTGGGTTGGCCAAAAAGTTCATTTGGGGTAACATCTTATGAAAAAACCCAAACAAAATTTTTGGCTAACCTAATAAATAAAGACTAATTTCTACTCTCTAGGCATAGTAAGTAGTATATGAGCATTTGGTTAAATTGACTGGCAGATATAATTCTAACAAAAATCTATGAAAAACATAATGGAACTAATTTGATTATTATTATTTTAATGATTACAATGGAATGAGTGATAGCTAGACGTCCCCAAAAGTTCATTTCTTACAATAGTTGGGAAATCATTTGGCAAATGTCTGCTTCATGGAGTAGCATCGGCCTGAACACTGGAGACTCAGAGACTGTCTGGCAGAGCTTTGGTTGAGGCTGATAGAGCAAAGAGGAAGGACAAGACATTTTTTTTTTTTTTTGCTTTTTAGTGCTGTTGAACTCACTTAAATTAGCTTAAAATTCATATTAACAAGGGAAATTGTATTGCTTATAGTTTTCTTGGTGTTGATTTGAAAGTTTTTTAAAGAGAAACAGTTTCTGGGTAGTTGAGCATCTAAGGGCCAAAGTGGCTTTGATTTGTCGTAGGGCTGAGTTGAAGGCAGGAGGAGAAGGGGACGACAGAGGATGAGATGGTTGGATGGCATCACGGACTTGATGGACATGAGTTTGAGCAATCTCCGGGAGTTGGTGATGGACAGGGAAGCCTGGCGTGCTGCAGTCCATGGGGTCACAGAGAGTCAGATGCAACTGAACGGCTGAACTAGAAAAAGTGTGTGGAAGTGTTAGTCGCTCAGTCGCGTCTTACTCTTTGTGATCCATGGAATGTAGCCCTCCAGGCTCTCTGTCATGGGATTTTCCAGGCAAGAATACTGGAGTGGGTTGCCATTACCTTCTCCAGGGGGTCTTCCCCATCTAGGGATCAAACCTGGGTCTCCTGCTCTGCAGGCAGACTCTTTACCGTCTGAGCCACCGGGGCTACTGGAGTCCAATCTAGAGATCAGTCTCACTCTGGCACCCTTGCAGTCACAGCTCAGAGGACACTTCACTAACAATGTGTCCTCTACTGGACACATTTGTTTAAAATTATCTATGGAATGTTTGAATTTGGGGGCCCTTGGTAGATCTTGTTTGGTATATTTATGTGATAAGGTAGGATTCCAAGAGTGGCATTTGAACTTGATGGCTTTGTAAGAAATGCCCAGTGTCTGCATGTCTCCTTCCTAGAGCAGTTGTGAACAGTTTTTAGTTCCTGTGGAAAAAATGAAGACGGGGACCCACAGTACGTGCTTGGCACGTGCACCACGTTCAGCATGTTTTTTGATGATGGTTGAGAAAAGATACTCTAGAAAAATATGGGGTATTGTGAGATCTTGTTGAGCCTAACAGTGTTCTACTGAGTTGACCAACACGGAGTACCACTGACTGTTGAACAACCCGGGTTTGAACTGTGTGCATCCACTTAGAGTGGATATTTCTCAACGGTAAATATACAGGGTCTGTTGTTGGCTAAATCCTTGGATGCAGGGGAACGACCAACATGAAGGGCCAACAATAAATTGTACATACATGCATTCAGTGGAGCGTTGTGCAAGGATCAAGGGTGTACTGAAAATGCAATATTAGTGTTGATGTTGAGGATGATAAAGTTTATGCCAAGGTTTCTTTCAAGGTGCTGTAGCTTCTGTATCCTTAAGGTTTAAAACATTACTAAGAATCCCACAAGGTCTCTTCCTACCATCCCAGCTCCCTGCAATGTTATTCTCTGGTTCGCTCTGTTGCAGCCACACCAGGCTCAATGGTGCTTCAGCTCCATCTCACACCAGGACCTCTTATACATGCTATACACTGTTTTGTCTGGAACCCTTCCAAGCCATTATAGGAAATAGTGCAAATCCAGATCGTACCATAAAAGTAACATCTTCAGAGATGCCCCAGAGCCTCCACCCTATGCTTTTCCTTTGTTGTGACCGGAAAATCATGGAGTTCCATGCTGGCCTTGGCCTGTGAACTTCCCCGGACATATATCTGACTTGTTCATCTCTGAATTCATATGGCTTTTCCAGAGAGTGTAGTCACTAGGAGGTGCTCAGTGAATATCTGCTGAAGCAATGAATATTGAGTGAATTATCCAAAGTTCAGTTAAAAGTTTTGTTTTCTTTCTCTCTCTTTAGCTGGGAAGTTATCAATTCGAAACCAGATGAAAGACCTGGGTTCAGCCATTGTCTTGCAGAATCATGGATGAATTTCAGCTTATTTCTTCAAGAAATGTCTGTGTTTAAACAGCAGAGCCCTGGCAAGGCAAGTTTTCCAGGGAAGAAGAATGATGTGTGTGCTTTAAAATATGCAATAAACTTGGAAACAAATGAATTAACCTATTTCATCAGCTTGTAGGAGTTCTCCAACTCTGAATATAACATACTAGGAACATGTGCCATAAAAACTGATATTAGCAAGGTCTGGACATGTTAGTGTGTTAGCACTAGAGAGTCCTCAACCTTATAATTTAGTTGGAATTTGATTTCTATTTTATCAATATCTATGTAGCTTTTTAGCTAAAATGAATGATGATTTGTCTTCTCAACCAGACCGAAGATAAAAATGTGTTAGGGCCTCTGTGACAACCTAGAGGGGTGATGGGATGGGAGGTGGGAGGGAGGTTCAAAAGGGAGGGGACATATGTATACATTTGGCTGATTCACATTAACGTATGGCAGAAACCACCACTACGTTGTAAAGCAATTGTCCTTTAATTAAAAATCAATTAATTAAAAAAAGAATTTCAGTTTATATTAATCTAGTCTGGTTCTCAAGTCAAAGGGAGATAGAATGAACACACAGCCCTTTGAGGATGCTTTTGGAGGTAACTGAATCTCACTTTCAGTCTAAAAAAGTGAAGATTCTTGAATGATTTACTTAAGAAAGGAAACCTTTGGCAGCAACATTCATAGTGATCATATGAATGGAATGAGTATTTTTCCAATGAAGATGAAAACCCATGAGGAGAAGAGTCAAGAGTGGTTTTGAAGGGGCTGCAAGGAGAAATGCACACTGCAGTGTTTCTATGTGTAGAAGCAGCTCCAGCTGTGTCCCGACACCACGGGTGAGGTGCAGAGCCATCAGTAGACCCTCCCCTTCCAGGGCTGTAGTCAGGTTTCTTGAACGTCCACCTGTCATTGGAAGGAAGGACCTAGGAATGTCCTCATTTAAAATCCCTCTCTTAGAGGAAGTCTAACCTTCAGTGAAAAGTCGAACTATACTTGGACAGCTTTTGAGCACAGTAACGTTGCAACATTATATATGGATAAATCATTCTAATCACTGAAGGCAGTTTTTAGAATAGATACCAATATGGTGGCGGGGGCGGGGTGAGTTTGCGCTTTTGTTGCTTCTTTTACTGAGATGATTAAACACATTGTCAGAAGATTCTGAAGTTAAACTTCTGCATTGGGTTATACTAATGTGCCCAAACTTAGTTAGCGTTAAGATGACGATGCTCTTAATACAGATTTAGTGGATAATATGAAATCCCTTTGCAAAACTGAATTCTGTATATAGTAATGCTTTAATTGTTCTTTTAACTTTTATGGTCTTTCCTCTTCCATTTTGCTAGTAGAACTCCATATTCTTCAAGGATCCCTGATACTTGAGAAACAGCTCTTAATTTTGTTCCCACAGGTTCATCTGCTTTCCTTTGACTAGTGAATTTGTTAACCCTCTGCCAAGAATGAAAAATCAAAATTAATCTGAATTTTAGACCCCCTGCCTGTTTCTCTTTCTCAGTTGTTGATCAGAATTATATATGCTGTCCTCATGACTTATTTTGAAATTCCCTTAATGAATTTTCTTGGCTTATCGAAATTTAGTACCATAATTTAAAGCAAAGGAGTAAGATAGTTAAAGAATAGAGTATGGGAAAGAAGTGAAGACTTTATGGGACAATTTTTCTGTCTTGATGTTTTAATTTCCTAAAACAACTGCGATTCTTTTGGCCACAACCGACAGAGAGAAAGAAAATAACTGAATTTTGCCGCAGGAATTTAGTTTCACTCATCGTTGGTTTCCAGGTGACATAGGAGTGGCGTCGGTTTGAGGGGCAGATGGTTAGAAAGGCGGACAGTAATGGCCAGTAGATTTATCCTACAATCTACTGGTAATCTACAATCACAATTGCTTACCCGCTGGGTAAATTGCTGTTATGTTAATGTAAATACCTCTTAATTTCTCTAATGTGTTTTGCTGGATTTGTGGATTTTCATGGACTTACAGATGTAGTTTGAGCTTATAGATTTCATTCCTGGTCTTCGTTGTTTTCATTGAGTGACCCTGAGTAAAAGAAGTTTCCGGGTACATACTACTCTTCAGGTCTCTTGCATCTAGTAAGATAGCCGCTGGCATGATTAATGGGAGATGTTCTCTGCACCAGAAATTAGCTTCTGGAACCTTCAAAATGATTATTATTAAATGTGAAAGTGGGTTAAGGCTCGTTGAACACAGCAGTCATGAAGTGCAGAGAACACTGTTGGAAGAACATTTGCCACAACGTGATAGATGGCAAACAGATCAACAGTTGTGTGTGTGTCCTCTGCTCTGAAGTGTCTTGGTGTTATGAGCAAGTGAGTAACTGTCACATTACTTCTGTTACTTCTAGTTTTGTCTCCTGGTCTGCAGTGTATGCACCTTTTTTACCATCTTGGGAAGTTACATTCCTGGGGTTATACTCAGCTATCTACTGTGTAAGTATGTAGACCATTAGGCTAATTGATACGACACATATGATGTTCTTTAATGGTCTATAAGGAACTTCCATAGCTTAGAAGAGCAGGTGTGAGTTCTTGATTATAAAGCAAGTTGACTCTTTAATTTTCTGCTCTTCAAAGTTTCTCCTTTTTCTAGAGACATGTTGCTTTTCCACAATTGTACAAATCGCTGTCAAAAAGCAAGGTTGTAAATGACTCATTTTATTTTAAATTGTGTCAATAAAGCAATAATGTTATATTCTCCGCCCCTCCAAAACACATGAATCCCTTTGCTATTGTGTGTGATTTGCAGCTCAAATGTAATTAAAGGCACAGTGAGGGCGTCCCTGGTGGCTCAGTGGTGAAGAATCACCTGCCAAAAGCAGGAAACATGGATTTGATCCCTGCTCTGGGAAGATGCCACATGCCTTGGAGCAGCTAAGCCCGTGCACCACAGCTATTGGGCCTGTGCTCTGGAGCCCGGGAACCACAGCTTCTGAGCCCACGTGCTCCAACCACTGAAGCTCACACACCCTACAGGCTGTGCTCCATGACAAGAAAAGCCACAGCAAGTGGAGAGTAGCCCCTGCTCGCCCCAACTAGAGAGAAGCCCACACAGCGATGAAGACCTAACACAGCCCAAAATAATAAACAAGTAAAATTATTTTTTTAAAAAAAGCACAATGAGACACCATTATACCCCCACCAAAGTGGCAGAAATTAAAACTACTGACCGTATCAAGTATTAGGCAGGATATGGAACAGTTAAGAGTTCTCATGCACTCTTGGTGGATCCATAAAATGGCACAGCCACTTTGGATAGCAATTTGGCTGTTTTTCAGAACACGACTCTATGACCCAGCCATTTCAAAGCAAGGTGTTTATTTACCCAAGGGAAATGAAAGCATACACCTTCACAAAGACTTGTCCATAGATGTTCATAGAGGCTTTACCTATAGTCTACCCACTCCAGTATTCTGGCCTGGAGCATTCCATGGACTGTATAGTCCATGGGGTTGCAAAGAGTCGGACACGACTGAGCAACTTTCACTTTATCTGTAGTAGCTGAAATCAGAAGATAATTCATATGTCCATCAATAGATAAGTGGGTAAATAAATTGTGATATAATTCATACAGTGGATTACTACTCAACACTAAAAAATTGATAAATGCAACAGTCTGGATAAATATAAAAGTAATTAGGTTGAGTGGGCGAGGCCAGGTTTAAAAAGAGACTACACACTGTATGATTCCCATTATTTATAATTCACAGTAATCTTTAGTGACAACACACAAAAATGATTGCCTAGGATGAGGTAGGTGGGGGTGGGAAAGGCAGGAGAGGAAGGGCTAAGAGAAACAGGAGGAAACTATGGGAGCTGGCAGGCATGTTCATTATTTGTCATAAAGATGATTTCTTCGTTGTATGCATGTGTCAAAACTTTTCAAACTGTACACTTTAAATGTATGCAATTTATCATATATCAACTATAACTCAGAAGTGCTGTAAAGAAGTTGTGACTTCATGCTTTTCCTGAAAAGTGTGACAGTCTGGCCCTGCCACCTTTTTCGATGGGGCAGCAACTCTCCCCTAAACTAACCTTCATATTTCCCTATTTTTCTTGCACCAGCCTTTACATTTTACATATACCTTCTCGGCTTTTAAAGATATTTGAGTTTACAACTCCTCTTTGAAGAAGGTAAATGGGCATGTGTCCTAACAACTGGCAAAGAAATAAACATGAGGGCATACAATGTTGATTAGGGCATACTGTGTTGATCTTCATTTCTTTTCATATTCCTAAAGCCTAGCACAAAAGGCAGATGAAGTGCAGTGAAAGTCACTCAGTCATGTCTGACTCTTTGCGACCCCATGGACTGTACAGTCCATGGAATTCTCCAGGCCAGAATACTGGAGTGGGTAGCCTTTCCCTTCTCTAGGGGATCTTCTCAACCCAGGGATCACACCCAGGTCTCCCGCATTGCAGGCAGATTCTTTACCAACTGAGCCACAAGGGAAAGCAGATGGTCAGAGCTTAAATCCATTCTCCCAGGTAGAACTGACGTGGAGTGCGTCAGCCCTTGAGCTGACTTGTTTAAGAGAGAAAGGAGAAGAGAGCCAGGGAAAGAGGGTCTAAATATGGGCCAGGCATTATTCAGATGGTCTGTATTTATCTCAGTTATTCTTCACAGCAACCCCCAGAGATGATGTTATTATCCTATTATGACTGATGAGAGGCTAATGGATAGTGATAACTTTTCTATGGAGAAACGTCATTTAACAAATGAGTAGAGTTGATATGTTAATCCAGGACTGTTTTGTAAGAAGCATGTAACCTTTGTATGAATTTTGAGTGTAAGAGAGTTGGAGAGGATGGAGTTATCTAATTTCAAAGTCTTTGAGAACAATGACCATGAGGGGGTGTGTGTGTGTGTGTGTGTGTGTGTGTGTGTAGGTGAAAATGTTTTCATTACAAGGGGAAGAATGAAATTATGAACTTATTTCACAGAGGCATTTCCCCAAGGAAAAAAGCCCACTTTGTCAGTAAAGGAACTGAAATAATTTTGTGAAATACTAATAGGTGGTTGGAAAACAAGGTCATTTCCCCTAACCTCTCTTCCTCCTTATCTTTCAGTGCTGTGTGCATTTTTGTGTCCACTCTTCAAGTGTAATGATATTGGACAAAGAATATACAGCAAAATCAAGTCATTTCTCCTGAAACTAGATTTTGGAATCAGAGAATATATTAACCAGAAGAAACGTGAGAGATCTGGTAGGTAACATTTGGATTTTAGATTCCACACCTGAAATGAGGCATTGCTGGCTCTTTATTATGAAATCACCTTGAATGCATTTTAGGGCGTTTTAGCCATTAACTACATATTATTACAGAAGCAGATTCCCCCACAAAGTAACATAGCCTTTTCCTATTTAGGCTTTTATTATTCTTTTCTCACACATATAATAAAGTGACTTTTTAATCCAAACTATCGGGGGAAAGAGAAAAGGCTTTGGAGGTCTATATTTGATATTTATTGTTTACTTTCTCTACATTGTTTTCTTTTGGGGTAATTGCTTGCAAATAACAAGTGACACAGGTAGGGCAGAGAGTGGGAGCCATGGAAGAGGGGAAGGAAAAGAAAATAGAGGGAAGGCCAGTGCGATCCTTTTTCACATTTTAACTTGGCCTCTGACCTTACAGATTCTCAACTAAAGCGAGCACCAGAATTATCTCGAGAGCTCCTTAAAGTTTAGATTACACGGCTTCCCCCAGAGTGTCTGATTGAGTTGGTCTGGGGGAGGGCCTGGGAATTTGTGTTTCTAAAAGATTCCCAGTGCTGCTGCTGCTGCTGTGGTCCAGGGGCCACGCTGTGAGAGCCACTGGTATGGGCCATTTCCCTCGGAAGCCAAACACTTGCAAATAGGTGATGCTCGTTATGTGCAAACATTTAATTATGTGGAGGCATTGGAGGATATGAGGATTGTGGGATCAGGATATATAATGGATAAAATACACTCTGTCTGAGCCAGCCAGGAAACTGAAAGCTTCCAAATTTTTTCTCAACAGAAGCAGATAAAGAAAAAAGTCACAAAGATGACAGTGAATTAGACTTTTCAGCTCTTTGTCCTAAGGTATTTTTTGTTCAGTTTTCAATTCGTTCCTGTGTGGTTTGCCTGTCAATGTATCTACTTGTACCAAAAGTGGAATGATTTTCTTAATACAACGTCTCCTATTTCTCTAAGATGATTAAACTATTAAAAGGAAAACCCTCATCTGGTTCTTATTATTCTGACATTTTCGGTGTTAGTTGGATTTTTAGAAAGACCTCCCATAGAAGTTTGAAATGTGTCACTGGCATTTATATTAATACAGATTAGCCTCACCACTGCCGCCAAAGAATTGTCTGTGTCTGACACCGATGTGTCGGAGATCTCCTGGACGGACAATGGGACCTTCAACCTCTCAGAAGGATACACTCCACAGACAGACACTTCTGACGGTATGCTCATGCCTGTAGATGCTGGGTTATTTTGAGTCCATGTAAAAGTATTTAACTGTGTCAGCTTCTGACTGGATAAAGTGTGCTACATCTATGCAATGGAATATCACTGGGCTATAGAAACACTGACGCTTGCTACAATATGGATAAACCTTGAACATGATATGCTGAGTGCAGGAAGCCAAACACACAAGTCCACGCATTGTGTGACTCCTTTTATATGAAATGTTCAGAACAGACAAATCCATATGGAAGGAAATTAGATGAGTGACTGCCCGGGGCTGGGGGAAGAGGGACTGGTGGGTGACTGGTAATTAATATGTTTCCTTTTGGGTGATGAGAATGTTCTAGAATTAGACAGTGGAGATATTGTACAGCCTTGTGAATGTACCAAAGACCACTTAACTGTACACTTTATTATTTTTTTGTGTGTGTGTGTAATAAAGTTTTATTAAAGTATAAAGGAGATAGGGAAAGCTTCTGACATAGGCATCAGAAGGGGGCAAAAGAGTACCCCTTTGCTAGTATTAGCAATGGAGTTATATACTCTCCAATGAATCCAAAGAATGTCTGGAGGCTGCAAAGACCTCACCAGACCCACTCCCATAATTTACATTTTAAGATAACAGAGTTGGCCAGAAGGTTTAATCCAAAGATTGTCCTCAAGCAGGATACATCCTTTTAAAGACCAGACCTACTCCCATAATTTATGTTTTAAGATAACAGAATTAGCCAGAGGGTTTAATCCAAAGACTGTCCTCAGGCAGGATACATTATTGTTATATAATCCTAAGGAATGTAGAGGAAAAAAAGTAAAAAAAGTTTGTCCTTTCTTCCTCCTTGAATATCCCAGACCTCTCTCTCCTTGGGGACCCCTAGACTTCTTATCACCCTGCCTAGGAAATGACTCTCTCATTCCCCCCTTTTCTTTTAGGAGAATTATGTTGCCTAGGGAAAAGGGACATCGTTCTCATTCCATAACTGCTTCCGAGCTGACAAGGGGCGTTGTCCCTAAATTGGTGAGGCAACATATTCTCCTAATCCTCATAGTGAGGATGTCTGATCCAGGGGCTCCAAGTAATAGAGGAGGCTGTGGCACTCATAGGAGCTCAGACAACTATTTGTAAATTGAAAGCTTTTAGATGGTTAGAAAACCCCATTATACAGTTACAGATGTAAGGCAAAATAGTCGTTAAGCCAAGTTAAAATCAAAATGAAAAGTCACATTATGTCCATAGTTACATCAGTCCATCTTAAGGTTGTTAGATGTCATCAGTTTAAGAAGAGGCATCACATGCGATTGTTGAAGGTATTTGCAGACTTGGAGAAAGTCCTTTCCTTGAAGTGGAGATGTCCACCATGGAACGCCTTTCACGGATGAAGAAGGGAGTGGTCCACAGACCCAGCAGTTAGACCGATTGTGAAATGCAGCATAGGAGTGAGCCCAGGACAGGAAGGCATTGTCTTGAGGATCAAACGGCAGACTCAGGATTTCTGGAGTCAGCAGAAGTAGGCCCACATAGATTATCAGGCCCATCTTTTGGCTCGTCCAGTCCCATTACGGAAGCGGATTGGGAAGAAAGTGGGCCAGGGGCTTCAGCAAGCATGGAGTAAGTTGCCCCAGTATCTTGTCCTGAACGATCCCGGATGAGCCCCCAAGATGAAAGCTTGTTGCTGAACGATAAGATGCGGGATTCTTGGCCTCCGGAGGAGACGAATTCAATCCGGGGCCAGAGATGAGGCTGGATCGCTCAGAGCTTTTGTGTAATAAAGTTTTATTAAAGTATAAAGGAGATAGGGAAAGCTTCTGACATAGGCATCAGAAGGGGGCAAAAGAGTACCCCCAACTGTACACTTTAAAAGGGTAAGTTTTATAGTACATGAATTATATCTCAAAATCTATTATTTAAGAGTGTGAGAAAAAAGTCTAAGCCAGTCCATGTCCAAATCTGCCTTTATTCTGAAAATAATTGACAGTGAAAAAACTTCTGGAATGTCTGGTGGCATTATTTATAGCAGTAATGGGAAATAGTGAGACACATACACATACACGCTCAGTCGTGTCCCAACTCCTTGTGACCCCATGGACTGTAGCCCACCAGGCTCCTCTATCCATGGCATTCTCCAGGTAAGAATACTGGAGTTGGGTAGGCATTCCCATCTCCAGGGGATCTTCCCAACCCAGGGATTGAACCTGGGTCTCTTGCATTGCAGGCAGATTCGTTACCATCTGAGCCACCAGGAAAGACCACAGTAGTGAGAGAGGGGAAGAGAAAAGCCAATCCCATATACCCAGGGCTAGCTCTCATTAAGAGGGACTGAACCGTGGGGTCAGGTTTCCTGAATCAAAAGCTGACTTTAGGGTTGCTCATATTTTTCTTCCAAGTTAGTTTAAAAAAAAAAAGCTTTCTTCTTTTTTATAATTAGGTTAAGTACAATTTAAAATGAAATTTGAGGCAACTCTTGTGCAATAACTTTTGCTGGTCTCATTGGATTATTTTAACCATATACTGAAAATATAAGCAATTATAATGGAGGATTAGGAATAAATTATTTTACATGTCTTTACAGGCAAGAACATACTTCGTTTTTCTAGAAGAAGGAAGAAGGCTATGTGATGTTGAAATAATACAGTTTGGGAGATTGGGAAACCCAAGTGTAGTCTTGCCTTTGTCATTAACTTACTAAATGGCCTTGCACAGTGACATAATTAATTTCTGTGGATCTCAATTTCCTCATCTTTAAAGTGCATTAGAACAAGAGGCTCACTGAAGTCCTCTCAAGCTCTACAAGGTGTAAACATCTGCAAGATCAGGATAACAAACCCTTTGATTTTAAGCATGTTGTCTCAGGGGCTGACCTGGTGGCTCAGATGGTAAAGAATCTGCCTGTAATGCAGGAGACCTGGATTTGATCCCTAGGTTGGGAAG
The DNA here is from genome assembly GCF_033118175.1 of Dama dama. Classification (NCBI taxonomy): domain Eukaryota; kingdom Metazoa; phylum Chordata; class Mammalia; order Artiodactyla; family Cervidae; genus Dama; species Dama dama. The sequence continues at coordinate 62,448,597 of NC_083705.1, forward strand.
ATCCCCTGGAAAAGGGAATGGCAACCCACTCCAGTATTTTTGTCTGCAGAATTTCATGGATACAGGAGCCTGGCGGGCTACAGTCCATGGGGTTACAAAGAGCTGGACAAGACTGAGTGACTAACATTTTCACTGTCACTACACTCTAATCAGAGCCCAAGCTGACTTTAAGATAAGTTGAATAGTAAGTCATTACACACTTCTTGTCCTTAAAGAGGAAAGTTAAGGCCATCAGGGGACACAACGTATTTGTGTACTTGTGGAGAGTCCCAGACTTGGGAGTAATCCGATATATGGTTAAGTTGATTGAAGCTGAGCTGGGAGTCTAGAAGAATGCCAAGGTGATCCAGAGGATTCCAATTAAAAGCAGGGATCTTTTAGACAATTCAGACTTCAAATTTATTATGGCTTTACAGGGTCTTATAAACCTTTGATTTTTCCATTTTTTTTGTATGTCTGTGATAGTAAACTGTTACTTCATAAACTGGGCTTCCCTGGTGGCTCAGTGGTTGAGAATCCGCCTGCCAATGCAGGAAACACAGGGGATGAGAGTTCTACCCTTGAGTCGGGAAGATCCCCTTGGAGAAGGAAACAGCAGCCCACTCCAATATTCTTAAGTGAAAGTCGCTTAGTTGTGTCTGACTCTTTGTGATCCCTATGGACTATGGGGTGAGACCTAGGTTCAACCCCTGGGTTGGGAAGATCCCTTGGGAAGGGAAAGGCTAGCCTACCCGCTTCAGTATTCTCGCCTGGAGAATTTCATGGACTGTATACAGTCCATGGAGGTCGCAAAGAGTCAGACGCAACTGAGCGACTTTCACTTCATTTTCACTTCCAGTACTCTTGCCTGGGAAATCCCATGGACAGAGGAGCCCGATGGGCTGCAGTCTATGGGATTGCCAGAGAGTCGGACATGACTTAAAGACTAAACAACAACAGCTTCATCAGTTAAAAGTTGAATCATTAAAAAAAAAAAAATTATTACGGTTTTGCTTAAGCCTCAACTTCTATCCTGCATTTTACAGATCTTGACCGACCTAGTGAGGAAGTTTTCTCTCGAGACCTTTCAGATTTTCCATCGCTAGAAAATGGCACGGGAACAAACGATGAAGATGAATTGAGCCTTGGCTTGCCCACTGAGCTCAAGAGAAAAAAGGAGCAGTTGGACAGCGGTCCCAGACGGAGCATAGAGAAGAAGTCAGCAGCTGGTCTCACCCTTCCTCTGAGCAGTGACCAGACCCTGCACCTGATGAGCAACCTGGCTGGGGACGTCATCACGGCTGCGGTGACCGCCGCGGTCAAAGACCAGTTGGCGGGCGTGCGCCAAGTGCTGTCTCAGGCTGCTCCCAGCCCCGGGGAGGACACAGACACGGAGGAGGGCGATGACTTTGAACTCCTGGACCAGTCAGAGCTTGATCAAATTGAGAGTGAATTGGGACTGTCACAAGACCAGGAAGCAGAAGGCCAGCAAAATAAGAAGTCTTCAGGCTTCCTTTCAAATCTGCTTGGAGGCCATTAGTCTGGGAATTGGCTTATTATGACAGAGCACAAACTACCAAAAGAATTTCAAGCAAGCAAAAAAAAAAAAAAAAAAAAATGAAATCTTTTCAAACTGTGAGCTTTACTGATTACTTTAGAATTTTTTTGGTCTTTCCCCCTCCTCTGCAGTGAATTCATTGGATATATGTCAGCTGACACTGATAGATTGATATTTCTCATAGTTATTTTTATGTAATGAGCATGGAAATGAACTTTATATATATATGTGTATATATATATATATATATATATATACACACTTACTGTGTTGTCGGAGTTGAATATTAGAAGTTGTTTTTAAAGCAAAATGAAAACACCCAATTATTGAGATCCTCCCATAAGTATTCCTTAACGTTTTCTTCACAATTTTTCAAGCATGCAAAAAGTTTATTGTAACTCACTGAAATATTAACAATTAATTGTGAACACATACTGTATTGGCTCCTTGTTCCTAATATTGGACACAGTTAAAAAATTTTTGGTGGATTTTGACATAAAAAGACAAAAATTATCAAAGTCACTTTGGTTGAAAGACTTGGGAGATACTATTAAAATCAATTTCCTAGGAGAATTTTTTGAAAATATATTTACGTTAGATAGGCTGATACATTTCCATGTTATTTCTGCAGTTGTAGATTTTAGGCTTCCTTGTAAATGGCATGCTCCATTGACTGCCAAGTTGGAGTCTTGGCAATGGGTGATATTAGCACGTAGAAAGCAAGTACTTAGATATCATGTGTCTACAAGGTGTTGATGTAAACAGAGATCGGCTACACTTTGTTGTTTCATTTGTCATGTATTTGTGATAAGGATGTTGTGAGTGCAGATCTATTCTGCCTGCTCAGAACTAGGTTCAACCCTCACCTTTCATATTACAGAAAAAAGTCTCTTAAAATTGTGAAACTAGTTCCTGGTATGTTCTATAAGTGATGTGGTCATCCACCGTAGAGAAACCAGAACTATTTTCATAGTCTGACTCCCCGGCAGGAGAGAAACTTGCTTGGCTTTCAAGTGTATTTATTTGCCATTGAAGTCGAAACCTGTAATCTGTTTCTTCTTAGGAAGCTAGAATATATATTTTCCTTTACTTTAAAGTTTTTAGATCACTTATAGATAATCAAATTCGGCTTAGCTTTTTTTTTTTTTTTTCCAGCTTAGGTTTTTAACACAGGACTAAAGAGCAGAAATCAAGCTAATTCTGTTTGTGCAATAGAAACTTTTAATAGTGTCGAGGGACCATGTCAGCAGCTACCAACCATCTCTTCAACCTTCAGGTAGAGCTGGCATTAGAACAGATGCACACAGACATCTGAGCCCCTCAGAAAGGAAGGATAATCCAAGAATACAGGAAATCTGCGGTCCCCTCTCTTTGTTTCATCCCTTCCCTTCTGTGTCTAAACAGTGATAATACATCACCTGACCTTTTAATGTAGCATCTCATATTTAGTTTTTCTTTCTGAGGTATTAAAATATCTAGGCTGAATTTTGCCAAACGTTTAAGGGAGAGAAGTGACTGAAGACTCTGACCGCTTGCTTTTCGTGACTGATGATGCATCCTTGTCATTAGTGCCTCATGACTGTGTTTGACGTCCTTTATCGAAACAAAAGTGAGCCTGTGCCTTCATCATCTTGCCCCTTTCGGTACAAATGAAAACCTGGTGTTAGATCTATGAGCTGTGTGGGTTTTCGAGGAATATCCCTGACTTCTGTTTCAGCAAGGGTTTCTGGACATGAAGAAAAATACAGTCACCTATTTATAAAATAGTTTGTTACCAGGTTTCTTTTTTTATGTGTATGTTTCTTCATTGGAAAAAATACTCTTGGCCATGAAGTCAGAAAGTTTAAAGGTCTTTTCAGTTTCTTCTATGAGGAGAAAAATAAGTTAAATTTAACTCAAATAATTAAAGAATGTGTTACAAGCTTCGGTCAGTTCAGTTCAGTCGCTCAGTCGTGTCCGACTCTTTGCGACCCCATGGGCTGCAGCTTACAAAGAGATTAAACTCAAGATTTGATGGTATAAATAGTAAAGCTAGAATCAAATGTTATAAGCTATAAATTAAAAGGGGCTGGGGATAGGGAGGTAGGTAGATAGGGTAGAAAAATGTGTTACCAGCCGTGTGGTGGAGACATACCAACTCTCTGTGGACACTTGCGTTATAACTACGTATGCACTTGAATAGTATTTGTTGAAGAATGGTGGTGGTTTAGTTGCTAAGTCATACCTGACTCTTGCGACCCCATGGAGTGTAGCCCGCCAGGCTCCTCTTTCCTTGGGATTTCCTAGGCAAGAATACTGGAGTGGGTTGCCATTTCATTCTGCAGGAGATCTTCCTGACGCAGGGCTTGAACCCAGGTCTCCTGCAATACAGGTGGATTTTTTACAAATTTACGGATTCTTTACTGAGTCACCAGGGAAGCCCTATGTGACTATAAATTTACACAACGTAATAATGGTACTCTTAAGTCTATCAAACATTGGGATGTCGAGGGTTTTCATCTTATATGTGTGCATGTATGTGTTTCTGGCATGTCGGGGAGGGGGGGACATTACATATGTTCCTGTTTCTGGTTTTAAGATGTGCTAACAATAAACCTAGTGATTGATTCAGTTCAGTGGGAAACTACAGATCCTTTTACTATGAGAATTTATACAGTCATTAAAATGGGAAGCATGGATATTTTTTTTTAATTGCAGAGGAGGTATAGAAAGATGTCTTGTTCACTTCTCATAGGAAATGCTGAGCAAAACCATACAATGGGAAAAGCATACACTGATCATGCATTTTGATCTGAAACAATAAAGCAGGGCTCAAGTTCATTTTGGAAGGTCAATCTAGGTTTAAAGCAGTATTTATATTCTCATTCTGCAACATTTTTACTGTTTTCTCCCTAAAAATCTTCAGAAGTGATTTTTGAAAACACATTAACATAGTACCTCGATATGCTGAGGAGAAATTTAACGCAAAGTTCTCTTGGTCAGTGGGCTTGCATTTATCAGGGACCTGTTGATGATAGATCTGGTCTTTTCTAATGTTTTTTCCAATCAGTTGCAGGTACTGCTGCTGGATCTACTCACAGTCCAGTTATATTCCTCATGCCCATAAAAACAGAAACACTCTGAGTCTCTGCTGTTTACCAACTGCAAAGTGAATGGCAAATTCTAGAATTTAACTCTTTACCCAAAGGTGATACCTTAATACTTCCTCGTCTTCTTTCCCCTTCTTTACCATATCTTTTGTATCACACAAGCTAGGTATGTAATCTTCCTAAATATGCCCCTTATTTTCCTCTGTCCACAGGATCTCTTCTCTAGCCCCCTTTATTTCCACCTACAGATGAAGTCCTCATTATCCCCACCTCCTTCAGTACCCATCTGAAATGTCAACTCCTTAATGAAAACTTATCTCCCTAGTTGATGCCATTTTTCTATTCTAAATACCCATCGCCACTTCCTTTGTATTTCATTGTACTTGACCCATCTTTATTCTGTTAGTTACTTGTGAATTTCTTATCATCCTTAACAAGAAAGAAAAATTTTAAATAAAGGTGTATTAATTTAGAACCAGTAGGATATTATGTATGTGATTTTGTGATAATAAAATACAGATATTTGGTCTTTGTCCCATTCCTGGCATGGAGCTCCTAAAGCCCTTGGAAGGTCTTAAATGATGAGAATGATAAATGTGTCTTTGTTATCTTGATGAGGTGACTTTTGGACAGCCCTGGGTAGGCTAGCTGAGAGGATGTCATAACCAAAACTCCAGGGAGAGAGAATCTCTTGTTCGGGGACACTTCCAACCTCACCCTAAGTAGCTCTTCATTGGGCCATTTATTTACGTCCTTTAGTTTCCTTGGTAGGGCTTCCCCGTGGCTCAGTGATAAAGAATCTGCCTGCAATGCAGGAGACGCAGGAGACACAGGAGACGTGAGTTCGATCTCTGGGTCAGGAAGATCCCCTGAAGTAGGAAATGGCAACCCACCCCAGTAGTCTTGCTTGGAGAATCCCAGGGACAGAGGAGCCTGGCAGGCTGTAGCCCAGGGGGTCACAAAGAGTCACACGACTGAAGCTACCTTTGTACAAACTTTCCTTTGTAGTAAATTGGTAATCTAGTGAGTAAACTAGTCTCCAGATTTCTGTGAGCTGCTCTAGTAATAAATTACTCAAGACTGAAGAGGAGGTCTTGGAAACCTCTGATTTACAGCCAGTTGGTCAGACGCACCACAACCTGGACCTGGAATTGGCTTCTGAAGTGGGGTCAGTCATGCAGGACTGAGCACTTTGGCCTGTGGGATCTGACTTCATCTCCAGGTAGATAGTGTTAGAATCAAGTTGAACTAGAGGACACTAGCTGGTGCTGGAGAACTGTTTTGTAGTCTGGGAAAAAAACACACGTGTTCCTGGAGATACAGGTAGCGAGGAGAGGTGATAGGAGATACTGAAAACCAGGCAAAAGAATGTAACCTTTGTATGGGCAACAGATAACCATTCTTGAGCAGAAGGAGCGACACAAGAGAAAAGATGGTTGAGGATAATTATTGTAATGATCTGTGTGCTGGAGGGTAGACTAAGAGGAACAAGAAGGCTTTCCAGGAGACCAAGTATTAATAGAATTGCAGCCCTTGGGGAAATTCACATGATGGGGAAAGTAGAGTCCCTTTGAAGGAAAAGTGAAAACACTCCGGTGAGTTTAAAGATGCTGAAATGAGTCATGAAATAGATGGAAAGAGGCAGGGAGGAAATGACCTGAAGAAGGAACAGATGCTTGAAGAACCACAGATATGGAAAAGAGAAAACAGAAATTCTTTACTTAACATAACCATTCTCTGCTTTAATTTTAGAGAAGCTTGAAAATATATATTGTATTGTGTATCCCTGTTGGGTTCATACTAATTACATTTCTTGAGACGGGTATTCAGAGGACTCAGCTATTTTAAAAGATTGTGATAATCTCAAAATAGAATTTTCTGGAATAAAAATCATCACAAAAGATTTGTTCAACACATACTAAACAATCCATATGCCAGCACTGTTCTAAGTTTGGAGTACATAGCAAGGAAAGGAGTCCCTATTCCCAGGGAGCTTGTAATCTGAAGATGGAGAACTAAGCTATAATGGGACCGACTATCCTGGTCTGCCCAGGATGGATGCAGTTCATGGGATACTGGACTTCCAGTGCTAAAACTGGGATATTAGAAACAACAAATCCTAGTGGTGGCCAGTTTCCCTAAGTGGTCCCCAAAGACACCCCATTCATGTACTCACATACTCCCTCCCACACTGATTAGGGCTGACCTTTGTGAGTAACAGCATATTGTAGAAATGGCCGTGTGTGACTTAAAGACATTGTGACTTCCACTTGCTTACTTTGAGGGAAGCCAGTTGCCATGTTACAAGAACACTCAAGCAGCTCCATGGAGGAACCCAAACCCTCCTGCTATCAATGTGCAAACAAGCCTCTTCTGAGGGGATCCACCAGCTACAGTCAGACCTTCAGCTGCCTTAGATTCTTGATGTGACTTAAGCTCTGTCCCCTGAAACTTTATGAAATGGTGAGCCACTCCAACTCCTGACTTACAGAAATGGAAATAAGCAAGGTCTGTTGTTTTCTTGCTAGATGTTAGGGGTAATGTGATATGGAGTAATACATGTCTAGTATGGTGATGTGTAAAGAATGGTAAAAAAAAAAAATTCGCCTGCAATTCAGGAGACCCAGGTTCAATCCCTGGGTCAGGAAGATCCACTGGAGAAGGAAATGGCTACTCACTCCAGTAGTATTGCCTAGAGAATTGTATGGACAGAGGAGCCTGGTGAGCTATAGTCTATGGGGTCACAAACAGCTGGACACCACTGAGCGACTAACACACATATTGCTGTGGAGAAAAGTATGCTTGGGAAAGATGAGCTTGGAGTAGGCACTACTATGACAAAAAGAGGGTGTGGATAGGCCCCTCCTATAAAAGCATTTGGGCAAAAACCTTAAAAGTAGGGGAGCAAGACAGCAATAGTTGATCCAAGCAGAATAGTAAATGATTTCTGAGACGTAATACCAACAAAAGATGCTTGCTTAGCCTTGTTAGAGGAACAACAAAAGTGTCAGTGTGACTGAAGCGGGTAAGCAGGGTCGGGCAGGAGGTCAGACATAGATGTAGCGGGCATCCTAGAATAGAAAGGGAATCCTCTTAGTCACTTTGGGCTTCCCTAGTGGTTCAGGCAGTAAAGAACCTGCCTGTCATGCAGGATTTGATTCCTGGGTTGGGAAGATCCCCTGGAGGAGGGCATGGCAACCCACTCCAGTATTCTTGCCTGGAGAATCCCATGGACAGAGGAGCCTGGTGAGCTGCAGGCCATAGGGTCGCAAAGAATTGGGACACAACTGAAGCAACTTATCACACATGCACAATAAAATACCACAGACTGGGTGGCTTATAAACAACTCCCCCCACCCCCCACCCCCGACACACACACACAGTTCTGGAAGCTGGAAGTCAGGGTGTCAGCATGGTCTGGTGAGGGCCGTCTTTGTAGTCTCAGACTTACTATATCCTTTCCTGGGTCTCTTTTAGAAGACCACTAATCCCATTGGGAGAAATCTGACCTCACACCCTAACACCTCCCAAAACGTCCCCCTTAAATACTATCATCTTGGGCACTGTTTTCAATCTATGAATTGTGGGGGAACACAAACATTCAGACCAGAGCAGGAAGGTGTCTGAATTTTATTGTGAGTCAGGGGAATCCACTGGAAGGTTTTCAGCAAGAAGAATACAAGACTAGACTTGATTTTTTTTTTTTTAAGTCTTTTCTTTGGTGCTCTGGCTCCCTTGTATTCAAAACATGTAACCATTCAATTCTGAAACAGGCTGATTGCTTCAGCCAGGCTGTGCACAGAAGTCTAAGAACTCCCCTTTCCGTCCTCAACAGAAGTGCCTCCTATAGAACTGGGCTGGGACAAAAGAAAGGACGCAGATAACTGAGCATATGAGATGAAGCTAGTGAATATGAAATGAAGTGAGGTGGGCGTTAATTGTAAATTCACTCTGGAATCCCAAGATTTAGTACCAACAAGCCAAGTAAAATGTCTCCTTAAATCCTTTCTCTTGACTACCTGTTGAAATAATGTTCAGGATGTGTGCTGTGCGGGCTAAGCTGCTTCAGTCCTGTCTGGCTCTTTGCGACCCTATGGCTTGTAACCCACCAGGCTCCTCTGTCCATGGGATTCTCCAGTCAAGAATATTGGAGAGGGTTGCCACATCCTTCTCCAGCGGATCTTCCTGACCCAGGGGGTCGAACTCACGTCTCCTTCATTGACAGACGGGTTCTGTACCACTAAGGCCACCTGGGAAGCCCGATATACTGGGTTTAAAAAAAAAAAAAAAAACTGACCATCTTAAGACTTTCTGCTTTCTTAAAACGTGGCTACTGTTAGATTTAAAATGACCTACACGGCCGGGATTCTATTCCTACTGGACAGCGGCTGGACGGGGCTCTGTGCTCCCAGATGCAAACTATTGATCCAGGAGTTTCCCCTGCGCCCTTCATTGGAAGGGCCGCCCCAGTAAGGCCGAGGCTCTAGCCTGGACTCTCTGGTTTTCCTGTGAATTCCCTCAGACTCCAACCTGAGTCTCAGCCCTCGGGGCGAGGGCTCCGGCGGTCCGACCAACGGTCTAACCAGCAGCCCTGGCTTTCGTGACACCCACTCCCGGGGCTGCAGGGGCACGAACTAAAGAGAGTCCTGGACCGTCGGGAGTTCTCCGGACTCCCCAAGCCCCGTTTCCGCGAGGCGGCCCCGCTTCCTGGCCTCAGGTCTCAACTTACAGAAAAAAAACAAACCCAGACAGTGACTCGGCCGGGGCTAGGCCTGTCAATCAAGAACCAGCTCAGGCCACGCCCACTTCTGTTGACTCAACACCCATCTCAGGTCGACTGGGCGGGGCCGGATCCGTCACTGGCTTCCCCTACGTTCCCGGGACGCTCCGCGGCGGGGGCGTGGCTACAGCCTGAGAGGCGGGACTTCCTGTCCGGCTGGGGAGGACACCATTCAGTCCGGAAGTCAGCTCTCAGTCCGGATCTTCGTGGGCCTGAAGGTTTGTGGTGAGAGCGTTTGGTGGGGTCAGGCCTCTGGTCGCTAGATTTCTGCCTCGGTCGCGCTTTATTTCCCGCCTGGCTATGGCGACCTACACCTGCAACACCTGCCGGGCGGTGTTGGAAGACGCGGAGGCGCAGCGGGCCCACTACAAGACAGACTGGCACCGCTACAATCTGAGGCGCAAAGTAGCCGGCATGGCCCCGGTCAGCGCCGAGGGCTTCCAGGAGCGGGTGCGGGCACAGCGGGCCCTGGCGGAGCCGGAGAGCAAGGGCGCGGCCACCTATTGCACCGTCTGCAGTAAGAAGTTTGCCTCCTTCAAGGCCTACGAAAACCACCTCAGGTCCCGGCGGCACGTGGAGCTCGAGAAGCAGGCGGTGAGTCGGAAAGTGGCGCTCATGAACGAGAAGAACTTGGAGAAAGGGCTGGGCGTGGACAGTGTGGACAAGGATGCGGTGAACGTGGCCATCCAGCAGGTCATCAAGGCTCAGCCGTCCACGTCTCCCAAGAAGGCGGCGCCAGCCCCCGAGGCGGAGCCCGGGTGTCCCGTGGCCGCCGGAGGACGTGGGACTCAGCCGCGAGACCCGGGCGAGAAACCTCCCCGGCTGCAGTGGTTTGAACGGCAGGCGAAGAAGTTGGCGAAACAGCAGGGGGAGGAAGAGAGTGAGGAAGACCTGGATGGGGACGGTAAGGACCGGCCTGGGGGGCGGGTCAAGGGAGGGGTTGGTCCTCCCTCAGGTTTTCAGTTTATCCTTGAGGTTGGAGCGGGGCGGTGTCAGTTTTTAAGTGATGATGATGAGTGAAGGTGGTTTCCATGCTTTCTGAACTGATTGGTGTGGCCAGCATCCTTAGAAGGCATTTTGTCAGTTCAGTCAGTCAGTTGTCAGTTCAGTCGCGCAGTCGTGTCCGTCTCTTTGCGACCCTATGGACTGCAACACGCCAGACCTCCCTGTCCATCACCAACTCCTGGAGTCTACTCAAACTCATGTCCACCGCATCCGTGATGCCATCCAGCCGTCTCATCCTCTGTCATCCCCTCACTGTTGTATTAAATAGATTCGGATACTGAAACCTTAAGATGAGGGGAGGGTGAGAATTAGCTTAGTATATATTTGTAGAATGAATAGATCCTTTCTCTGTTTATTGAGTGGGGAGATTTTTAACATATGCAGAGGGGTACACATTACCCCCCACACTTTCTGATGTAGAATGTGTTATTTCTATTGGATATCTAGTTATGATGGCTTTGCACTTAGCATAGTTTGATAAAACCGTGAACTGAGAGGTTCAGAATCAGCTAGCTAACCTGAAACGTGAGGTTTGAGCCTTCAACCTAGCTTCCTTGACTTGGTGAGTTTTTTGTTTTTTTCCTTCCCCTGTGGCATCTCACATCCCACATCCCACTAACACGGACTGAAAGTGTTCATATATACGTAGGAAAGGAGCCAAAGCCCCCTTCAAGGGGTTTACTGTGCCCTGAACAAGGAAGACTAAGGCTTTCCTTAGCCTTGCAGGCTGGTGAGTGGTAAATGAATAGCTAACACTGACATCTTCAACTAATTTTGTTTTCGAAATCTCTGGCTTGAAGATTGGGAGGATATTGATTCTGATGAGGACTTGGAATGTGAGGATGCTGAAGCCACGGAGGAAGAGGAGGAAGAGCAGGATGCAGAGGAGGAAGAGGCAGGAGGAAGCACCCCCCTTGGTGCCATTCCCATAACGGACTGCTTGTTTTGTCCACATCACTCAAGCTCCCTCACGAAGAATGTGGCTCATATGACCAAAGTCCACAGCTTCTTTATTCCTGATGTAGAATATCTTTCAGATCTTAAGGGACTGATTAAATATTTGGGTGAGTATAATGTTCTTTTCTTTTTTAATGATGAAACACTGCATTATTGGGGGACATTAACTTTGTGTTTTTCACCAGTCTTGAATTGAATGACCTGCTGATTATGTGAAAATCAAAAACTTGGTGCCTGTTTTTTGGATTGTGATGAGATAGATGATGAGATATAATCTGGCTGCAAAAAGCTGCTTTCATATCTTTTTCTCAACTTATTTTTCCAGGAGAGAAAGTTGGTGTTGGGAAGATTTGCTTGTGGTGCAACGAGAGAGGGAAGTCCTTCTACTCCACAGAGGCGGTACAGGCGCACATGAATGACCGGAGTCACTGTAAGCTCTTCACAGATGGGGACGCTCTGTTGGAATTTGCGGACTTCTATGATTTTAGGTCAGTTTGGTTTGTAACAGGGAGCGAAGCAAACTGATCACATTTGCATTGGATTCACCTGTGCCCCTACCTGTAACTGTGTCTGGCTCTGTCAGATATCCTATTCTTAATACCCTCTTAGAACACTTTTGTAAGAGGTGGTTATTTCCTGTCATTTTGTAAATGAGAAACTGAGTATCACAGAGTTAAACACACATATCTTACAAAGAGACGATCTCAGGCCCAAACTGTAAGTTTGTCTGGTTTGAAAACTGATTTTTGTCTGTTGTGGTGTCAACAGTCCGAAGTTCAGTTTCGCCTAAACAGTTGGCTCTTGGTGTCAGAGTGCCTATGACCTAGCACAGGTGTGCTTTGCAAGCAGGTGTGTGTCATGACCCTGCCAGGAGTACAGAGTCCACCTGATACAGGTGTTCGGAAAAGTCCTGGTCTGTTAAGTTGTCCTTTTGCATTTTCCTCCTGATTTCTCATTTCTCACTTGTCCTGACAGATTTTCATTATAGCCACTTTGATGGCTGTGTAGGGGTAAAAGTGGCGGCTCTGTAGGAGTATCCATTGTGGTTTTGATGTGCATTTCCCTGATGAGAACTAATGCAGTTGAGAACCTTTTTAAATGTATGTTAACTGGGTATCTTAACCACTCAGATATCTCTTGTGAAGTGTCCGATCTAGTCTTTTGTCCATTCCTGTCGACTTATCTGCCTTACTGTTAACATTTTAGTGTGAGTTTTCCCAATTATTTTCTGTGTGTATTTGTGAAAGACAGAGATTCTTCTAGAACTACAGTGTCTTAATTTGCTAATTTCTAGATGTACTCGTGTCACTCTTTGGGGTAATTAAATTAAACATTAAAAAATTCAGTTCTTCAGTTGCACCACCCACATTTCAAGACCTATGCTTAAAAGCACATGTGCTTTGAAAGTAGCTACCATACTGGACACGCAGACTGAAGATTTGTATCATCACAGAGTTCTCCTGGACTATGCTGTTCTAGAACTTGTTTCTGTAAGGATTTAAATTGAGGAGAGCTGCATCTCCAACTGTACAGTCTCCTCCTCTTCCCCTGTTTGCCAGCCCTCCTTGAGAGAAACAAATAACACAGGTAAAAGAATTGTTATAGGTTATTTGCTCACTGTTTTTAAGAACAGTTTTGGGTTCTGAACAAAACTGGGCAGAAGGTATAGCAGTTTCTTATGTACTCCTTACCCCACAAGTGCATAGCCTCCCTCATTATCAGCATCCCCCAGAGGCACATATGTTGCAGTTGATGAACCAAGTTGACCCGCCAGTTATCACTGAAAGTCCGTAGTTTAGTGTTCACTCTTGGTGTTGTCTACTCTGTGAGTGTGGACAGATGTACATATAATGACATGTATCCACCGTTAGAGTAGTTTTATTGGCTTACAGATCCTCTGTATTCTGCCTGTTCATCATTCTCCTCCACCCGACCCATAGAAAACAGTGATACTTAATGTCTCCTTATTTTTGCCTTTTCCAGAATATTGTATGGTTAGAATTGTACAGTATGTAGGCTTTTTAGGTTTCTTTCACTGCTTCTTTCACAGTAACATGCTTTTAAGGTTCTTCTGTGTCTTTTCATGGCCCACTAGCTCATTTTTTTGTGTGTGTATAATCCAAAACTATTCCCTTGCATGGATGTACCACAGTTTATTATTAGTCACCTCTTGAAGTCCATGTTGGTTTCTTCCAAGTTTGAGGAGTTTGGGTAAATCTTCTGTAATCCATGTGCAGGTTTTTGTATGGACAGAAGTTTTTGACTCCTTAGGATAAATCCAAGCAGCAGGCTGGGTCTTATGGTAAGAGTATGTTTGGTTTTGCAAGAAGTGGCCAGCTCTTCCAAGGTGGCTGTGCCCTTCTGAATCCCTGCTGGCAAGAAGGATTCTTGCTGCCCAGACCCTCCCCAGCCTTAGATGTTCCGGGTCTGGGCCATTCTGATAGGTGTGTAGTGGTATCTCTGTGTTTTAATTTCCATTTTTCTGATTACATATACTGTGGGGCATCTTTTTTATATGCTTATTTGCCATATGTTTTTTCTTAGGAGTCTGTTGAGGTCTTTGGCCCATTTTTGGCCAAATGGGTTATTTTCTTACCGTTGAGTTTTAAGAGTCCTTTTTACATTTGGATAACAGTCCTTAACAGCTGTGTCTTCTGTCAATACTTTCTCCAAGTCTTCATCTTGTATTTTAATTCTCTTGATACCATTTTCACAGAGCAGAAGTTTTTAATTTGGATGAAGTTTAGCTGATCAATTCTTTCTTTCATGAACTATGCCTTTTGTGTCTTGCCTAAAAAGTCATCACCAAACCCTAAGTCATCCAGGTTTTCTCCTGTATTGTTTTCTAGGACTTGTTATAGTTTTGTATTTTACCTTTAAATCTGGGATCCAATTTGAACTCATAGACTGTGTGCTTACTTTACTAAAGAGAAAATGCTAGCAAATTGATTTCTCTCCAGAAGCTTTCAGTGTAGTCCCTGCAGATGTTAACCCCCACCTGCCACCCCTTTAGTGATCTAGTAGGTTTGCAGTATTTTAGTGAGATTTGGGGTCTTGGTCTGTGTGCTAATGGCATTCCACGATTCCAGGAGTAGCTACCCAGATCACAAAGAAGGTGAGGAACATGATAAGACTGAAGAGCTGCCCTCAGAAAAGACCCTGGATTATGACGATGAAACCATGGAGCTGATTCTCCCTTCCGGTAAGTGCGTTTGTCCAGAATATGAAGCTTCGCGCCACTGAGATTATCAGAGAAGTGTGTTCCCATCACTTCCCTTCCATGCTGTGGGGAGAGAACCTACAACTTCACGTGTTTGTTTATGTTCCCTTGGACAAGGTAAACTCTGAGAAGGGCCCCAAAGCTCTGATTTAGCTGTTTTGTTTAAATTGCATCAGTGTTTTCCTCTGTTGTGATTTCCTCTGTTGTGATCCTTCCTTTGTTGTGATTTATAATGCTTTAATTAGCCATTTCCTTTCTTTTCAATACATAAATGTTTTGTATTCTGTTTATTAACTAGTTTTTTGGCTCCATCTGAATTTTTCTTGTTAAACTTGACTTTGCCCTTATTCCTTGAACTAATTCCTGTTTCCATGGTTGTTCAGACTTGAATGTGTTAGTCTGGCATGGTTGGAAATGATTGACAGCACCTACGCTTCCTGTTCATATTCTGGGTGCAGGGAGAGGCTTGGAGTATTGATTTCTGCCTTCTCCTTTGGGGAACAGGATTCATAATGGTAGAATTTTGTCCCAGATATGAAAAAAGGAAGGAAAACTATGAATATGAGAAGTGTGAAATGTTGTTTATAGTGTTATGCTTAGCTGATAGGAATGGGAACAGCTAGGGGATATACATTTAAAAAGGTCAGGGAATGGAATGCTAAGATAATAAGGTCCTAATAATATATTTACTGGGAGGTTAGCATATTCAGGCAGATATATTATTTTATCTTTAGATCAAGTCTGTGAGTTAGATTCTGTTGTCCTTCATTGACATATGAGCCACCTGAAGCTTAGACAGGATAATTTGCCTGAGATCGTGGACCTCATCAGCGAAGAGCTCATTCCACCTTTCCTCCACTGCCTGGGAGATTTGCTGTAACGGTGGGGGTGGGAGCAGCCATGCTGCCAGTGGAGTATCGTCTGCCATGAAGGAGCCACCTTGTGCTCTTTGCTACCCACATGGAATGTTGCTGTTTAGGTACAGACAGCCCTGCTTAGCCCAGAGTAATAACCTTCTAAGGTGAAGGGCAGCTTTATACAGTGACAGTTGGAGGAAAGTGCCGGCAGAACCTGTCTTGAACATGTAACTCCTCTACAGTGATAAGAAAGCTATAATGCAGCAGAATATTGTGGCCCACACAATACACAGTAGCAAAACAGGCTTAAGTGTATCACAAGGGATCTATTCTCATCTTCCCCTGGTGAAAATACTAATGCAGAACCTCAGAAATAAGTTTGATAACTTCTTTTTCTAAAACTGTTTGCTTGGGCCCTTATTTTATTAGGCTTCCCTTCCTTGCATGCTAAGTCACTTTAGTCATGTCCGACTCTTTGGGACTGTATGGAACCCAGCAGGGTTCTTTACCACTAGTTCCACCTGGGAGACTAAGATCACAGTAGACTTTGAGAAAGTGAGTGAGCTGGTCCCTGACAGCAGTGTCTGGCTGTAACAGGATCACTAGGAATGTGGGCTTCGTTTTGCAGCCACTTTACTTTAGCACTTTTCATTACAAAAGTCTGCTCAACAGTGAGCATATCCTATTTAAGAATATAGCCTATTTTGAGAGAAATTTTCACCTGGACTTAAAAGTTCAGAAGCTTCAAGACTCCTTACCTATCTGGACAACATATTGCCAGGAGTGATCCAGTCTCCTCAGGTTTGCCAAAGCCAAAACTGGGTGTCTTCTCAGGATTCTTTATTCCTCTCCTAAATCCAGATGGTGACTAATTGCAGTTCCTATATGGGTTTTGAATATTTTTTCTTTTTTTAATTCTTATCTATTTGTCTGTGTTACCACGAAAGGTTCCTGTCTGGCCTTCTCCAATCTGATTTCCACTTGGCCACCAGAACATTCCGTCTAAAACAAACACCATTCTGTTATATTTTCTTTTCCCTCTGGAATTCCCAGGGGGAGTCCTGGCCTTCAGGGTCACTTTGTCACCCAGTGTCTTTGGGCACTTCCTTTTCCTGCCCACGTGAAGTTTCCCTCTTTCTGGGCCTTTGCACATGCGCTGCCTCTGTCTTCCTCTGAGACTCAAGTTGGGTTCCCCGCTCCAGGAGGCTGAGCTCAGCTCCCGCCCTAGGTGAGGACAGTCTCCTCTGCTCCTGTGACGCTCGCATGGCCTTCGTGATGGGTCTCTTTTTCTTGGTACTTCTTGACTCGCTTGCCTTTTGTTCCTGTTACTATGAGGACCAAACTGGCTTCTTTCATCTCAGCACAGCGCCTCAGACACACGGGAGCCACGTAAACGTCTGTTGACTGAGTTTCTGGAAGGTTGGAGGTGACTTAAAGCAAGGTGACTTCCCTGGGCCTGCCACAGGGCAGGTAAAGAGAGCCGAAGGAGCCCTCCTGGGATCCAGTGTGGCCTCGGGGACCAAGAATCATATTTGCCTAACGCCCCAGGTGGCAGATTGCTCTGCCTGTTCATCACACAATCAAAGAAGAAAGGGCCATGAGATTAACTTGTAGGTCCAGTTATTTTTAAGATATTTTTTTATGTGGACTTTTTTTTTTTTTTAAGAAATCTTTATTGAATTTGTTACAACATTGCTTCTGTTTTATATTTTGAATCAGTGGCAAGTGGTATCTTAGCTCCCTAACCAGGGATCGAACCCACACCTTCTGCATTGGAAGGCAAAATCTTAACCATTGGACTTCCAGGGGAGTCCTACTCTTGTGTTTTTAAAACATGAACTTCCTAACTGACAGCCGCAGGTCCACATACCGAGTCATGCTGGTTTAAAGTGTCGGATGGTGACTTCAGGGCAGCTCTTGAGGGAGACTTGGCAGTAGTGAGTGACCCTTGTGGTCCTGGAGTACCAGGCAGTGCTGTACGTTATACAGCCTCTGGAGAGACCTCACCGATGGCCAGGTACTGCCCCAACTCG
This sequence comes from Dama dama, assembly GCF_033118175.1. Taxonomy (NCBI): domain Eukaryota; kingdom Metazoa; phylum Chordata; class Mammalia; order Artiodactyla; family Cervidae; genus Dama; species Dama dama. The sequence goes on from NC_083705.1 coordinate 62,466,075, forward strand.
GGGTAACTGTGCTCTGCACATCTCTTCCTGGGACATTTTCCTGGGTCATAACGGCATCAAGTAACCTGTGTGGCCACACAGATTTTTTTGACCATGTGGATAAGTGTATTTTTTTTTTCTTTTTTTTTGGGGGGGGAGAGTCTATATGTAGTATCTAAAAAGCACATGTGACCTGGAGCCAGAAAAAGAACTATCTAAATATACATCATTCATTGCCTTCCTGGGTCTTCTTCACAGATGAGTGACTTCTGAAACCTTATAATAGAATTCATTTAAATAACAATACTACATGGCTTTCTTAGTGAACCAGAAACTAGCAATATTCTGAAATTTTTTTCAGCTCTACAGGTACATATACTTTTACTATCTCATTTTAAAAACCAGTCATCCTCTGGTCAGTCTTAGTTGTAATGAGATATGACAGTGTCTCGTCCATTGATTTTCTCCCTCAATACTGGTTTGGTTTTTTTTTAATGAACCAAGGAAATAGGAACTCTCAAATAAACACTGTTTAGACATATAGTGGTATTATGGCAGTATATTCAATAACGTGGTTATTTCTTTGAACAAACTCACCATTCAGAAACCTCTGATTATGCTCAGTTATATGACTGGGTCAGTGTGGACGTTAGCATGAAGCAGATTTGAAAAGGATTCTAATGTGGAGAGCATCAGTTCAGTTCAGTCATTCAGTCGTGTCTGACTTTGTGACCCCATGAACTGCAGCACGCCAGGCCTCCCTGTCCATCACCAACTCCCGGAGTTCACCCAAACCCATGTCCATTGAGTCAGTGATTCCATCTAACCATCTCATCCTCTGTTATCCCCTTCTCCTCCTTCCCTCAATCTTTCCCAGCATCAGGGTCTTTCCAAATGAGTTAGCTCTTCACATCAGGTGGCCGAAGTATTGGAATTTCAGCTTCAATATCAGTCCTTCCAGTGAACACCCAGGACTGATTTCCTTTAGGATGGACTGGTTGGATCTCTTGTAGTCTAAGGGATTCTCAAGAGTTTTCTTCAACAGCACAGTTCAAAAGCATCAATTCTTCAGCACTCAGCTTTCTTTATAGTCCAACTCGCACATTCATACATGACTACTGGAAAAGCCATAGCCTTGACTAGATGGACCTTTGTTGACAAAGTAATGTCTCTGCTTTTCAATAAGCTGTCTAGGTTGTTCATAACTTTCCTTCCAAGGAGTAAGCGTCTTTTAATTTCATGACTGCAATCACCATCTGCAGTGATTTTGGAGCCCAGAAAAATAAAGTCAGTCACTGTTTCCCCATCTATTTGCCATGAAGTGATGGGACCGGATGCCATGATCTTAGTTTTCTGAATGTTGAGCTTTAAGCCAACTTTTTCACTCTCCTCTTTTACTTTCGTCAAGAAGCTTTTTAGTTCCTCTTCACTTTCTGCCATAAGGGTGGTGTCATCTGCATATCTGAGGTTATTGATATTTCTCCCGACAATCTTATTTCAGCCTGTGCTTCCGCCAGCCCAGCATTTCTCATGATGTACTCTGCATATAAGTTAAACAAGCAGGGTGACAATATACAGCCTTGATGTACTCTGAATCAGTCTGTTGTTCCATGTCCAGTTTTAACTGTTGCTTCCTGACCTGCATACAGGTTTCTCAAGAGGCAGGTCAGGTGGTCTGGTATTCCCATCTCTTTCATAATTTTCCACAGTTTATTGTGATCCACACAGTCAAAGGCTTTGGCTTAGAGAGCATAGTGATATTTAATCAACTACCCTTAGTAGAGTCTACGTAAAACTGGTTTCAAAACCAGCAAGTAGTTGGGATTCCTTGACTGTAGTTGCTTCAGGTCAAGTTCAGTTCAGTCGCTCAGTCGTGTCTGACTCTTTGCAATCCCATGGACTGCAGCACACCAGACCTCCCTGTCCATCACCAAATCTTGGAGCTTGCTCAAACTCATGTCCATTGAGTTGGTGATGCCATCCATCTCATCCTTTGTCATCCCCTTCTCCTCCTGCCTTCAGTATTTCCCAGCATCAGGGTCTCTTCCAAGGAGTCAGTTCTTTGCATCAGGTGGCCAGAATGTTGGAGTTTCAGCTTCAGCATCAGTCTTTCCAATGAATATTCAGGACTGATCTCCTTTAGGATGGACTGGTTGGATCTCCTTGCAGTCCAAGGGACTCTGAAGAGTCTTTTCCAACACCACAATTCAAAAGGATCAATTCTTCGGCGCTCAGCTTTCTTTATAGTCCCAACTCTCACATCCCCATACATGACTGCTGGAAAAACCATAATTTTGACTAGATGGACTTTTGTTTGCAAAGTAATATCTCTGCTTTTTAGTATGCTGTCTAGGTTTGTCACAGCTTTTCTTCCAAGGAGCAAGCATCTTTGAATTTCATGGCTGCAGTCACCATCTGCAGTGATTTTGGAGCCCGAGAAAATACAAGTCTGTCACTGTTTGCATTGTTTCCCCATATATTTGCCATGAAGTGATGGGACCAGATGCCGTGATCTTGATGATTCCAGAGGCAGTGACATAGAGCATCCAGTAGAGGGCGCCGTGAGCATTCATTTCCAAGACTGGTCGGCTCTGTTCCCCCTTAGCTCTTCCTGCTTCTTAGTGGAGCAGATTGGTGTGAGGACATCTCCAGTTAGTTGCTGACTAGCCAGAAGAATCTGCCACTGAATCCACAAGAGATACATAATCAATCTTAGGGAAATTACTGTTAGAGATACTTTCTTTTTCACTGTCTAATGTCAAATGTTAGGCTATTTGTTAAGTAGGAGTAGACAGTCTTTTTCGTTTTAATTGAGGTATAGTTGATTTATGCTGTTGTGTGAGTTTCTGGTGTACAGCAAAATGATTCTACATTTTACATATGTGTATATATATGTGTGTGTGTGCTTGTTCATTTTTTCCGTTATAATTTATTACAGGATATTGAATATAGTTCGCTGTGCTGTACAGTAGGACATTGTTGTTTATCTGTTTTACACATAGTAGTTTGTACCTGCTGCTACAGATACAAAGCCCTGATTTCTCCTTCACTGACCCCCTTTCCTCTTCAGGAACCATAAGCTTGTTTTCTATGTCCCTGAGTCTGCTCTGTTTTATTAGGAAGGTCATTTGTATCGTATTTTAGATGAGGAGTGGATAGTCTTGTAAGCAGTTATTACTGTGGCAGAAGATAGACGGGCAGGTGGGAGCTGCAGCCTGACTCTGATGCGTCCCACCTGCTGTGGACAGGCGCGCTGCCTTCTGTCAGGAGTCCTCGGTGAGGGCCTTCAGGCTGAGCTCTGCTCCCGCTCCTGTCCCTGCCACAGCACGCGGAGCTCTAAACACCATGTCAGAAACCTTGGCATTGATTCACGAGACCTCTTCAAGCATGTTTTAAAAGACAGCCTTCAAGAATACGTATTTCTAAATGCTGCTTACGAAAGTAAATAAATCAATTTAGTAAGTCCTAATGAGCAGCATTATCATTTAATGATTCTGAGGAAATCACTGTTGCAAACTCAGAGCATCCTGACCTACATTATAAATAGAAAGTCGTCATCAGCACTCTGGGCTTTCCTGCTAGAGCCTCCATGTAAGTGCGAGCCTTCTCCATCCCCGTGTCTCACTTGCTTCTGGTGGTCTGGGGGCTTTGTTAACTCTTCTGCCACCAGAGCAATCAGGTCCAGGGAGATGTCTTTCATCCATGTTAGTATCCAGAGACCACAACATCCTGGAGTTGAAAATTTCCTTTTTTGCCGTCTCCTGAGTCTGGTTTCAAATCAATCACTTGGAAGTAATCACTTATTCATATCTGCGTAGGGAGCAAAATGTTGCCCAGGTAGCTTGTCAAGTACCGGGGCTTCACACAAAATAACCTGATAGGGTTTTTTCTAGTAGGTTAAAAATCTAGATCCTAAAAGCAAATATAGACATCTATAATAGTTATAGTATTCCATTCATGGTCTTTCTACCCAGAAAACTTCCAACATTTAGGAAGTAGTAGGTGGGGGTTTCTCCACCTCAGCACTGTGCGCGCTTTGGGCCAGATGATTCTTTGTGGAGGGGCTGTCCTGTGTCCTGTAAGGTGTTTGGCCAAATCCGTGGCCTCGACCCGCTGGACGTCGGGAGCTTCCCTCTACCTGTGACAACCAGCAGTGACTCCAGTCATTGCCTCGTGTCCTCTGAGGATAAAGTCACCCCTATTTGAGAAGCACCGCATTAGAGAATGTTAGCAAAGGAAAAGTGGATTGGCTTCTCTTCTAAACCCGGACTGTGGCTTGTAGAACTAAACATCAGGCCATTATTGGTGCTAAGTCTTTTTTCTAGGAAAGAAAGTTAAAATTCCTTGTCTCCTAGGATCCTGTTACCTGTATTAGTAGGGACGGCCATGTGAATTTCTATGGAGGCGTATTGTAAGTATGGATGCTGCATTTTTCACCTGATAGTGACTTGCCATTATCTCTGTTTTTTAATGTCTCTGCTGTTTTTTTTTCCTCCTTTAGCCGTAGACTTAATTGGTTGAATATTTGCCATTATTATTCTATACACAAATTTTAATTTCTTACAAAACTCTATATTCCATCTTGCTAGGTCACTTCACTCTGTGTTTTGTGCCACATTTCCAGCAAGAAGTATTTCCCCAAATCACAATCTGCCTGGTTGTATGTTGTTGTTGCTTAGCTGTTAAGTTGTGTGCGACTCTGCAATGCCATGGACTGTTCTGTCCATGAGACTTCCCAGGCAAGAATACTGGAGTGGGTTGCCATTTCCTCCTCCAGGGTCTTTTTTTTTTTTTTTTTTTTAATAAATATTTATTTACTCATTGATTTGGCTACACCAGGTCTTAGTTGCAAACTCGGGATCTTTAGTTGTGGCATGTGAACTCTTAGTTGCAGCATGTGGGATCTAGTTCCCTGCCCAGGAATCGAACCTGAGCCCTCTGCTTTGGGAGCACGGAGTCTTAGCCACTGGACCACAGGGGATGTCCCTCAGTGTCTCTGCTCCAGTTTTCCTTCTTTCCCTCATTGGTTAACATACAGCTTCATCTTCAGCTGGTAGAACAGTGTTTTTTTTCTGGCACATGCGTTTTCCAGCTAGATGAAAGTGAAAAGTGATTTGGAAAGCCTTTGCTTTGTAACTCTGCTTTGAAAAATGATCCAATTCCATGCTTCAGTACTGTTCTTTTGAAAACCAGGTGCCAGGGTGGGTCATCGCTCCTTGATGAGATACTACAAACAGCGGTTTGGCTTGTCGAGAGCTGTGGCGGTTGCTAAGAATCAGAAGGCTGTGGGCCGGGTCCTGCAGCAGTACAGAGCCCTGGGATGGACTGGCAGCACAGGTACGTCTGTGGGGACCTCCCGGGCCAGCCCAGGAACTGCGTTACACAAAGGGCCCGGGTGACATGGTTCTCTTCACTCTGTCCTTTTGGGTCGTCTCTGGGGGAAACTTAACCTTCTTGGCCTATGACCACTTGAGATATATATGGCAATAAGCCCAAAACTCCATGACTTAAGAACTTCATATTCCCCAGCACAGTAGCTTTTTAAAACTGCCTGTAAACCAGTAAGTTTTTTTAGGAGGTATAATTACAAAAATAATTGCTTAACAATCATCAAAGGTTGAAATTCTAGAGGTTATATAGAGGAATTAAATAATGTCCTTGAGGCAATAAAGTTTGAGCTGTGGAGTCAAACATGACTTATCTGATATAGGTTCTTATATAAAGAGTCTGAGTAATTTAATTAATCGAAGCCTCTGCTTTCTCACTGATAAAATGGAGGAGGTATTAATAATATCTACTTAGAGAGTTGTGCGGGTTGAATGTCATAAAGCATGTATGACATAGTACATGCACATAATAAAGGCCGGCTATCATCCTTCGTTTTGAAACTTTTCCTTAGAAAGCTTAGTGAGTCTCAGAGGGCTAGAGCAAGCTACTGAAATTGTTCAGCTTTGGAACATCATTTGTATGAAATTATTTAAATCTATTCTGATGTCTGCTGAGTGCAGCTCGTTTTGCTTGGATCTTCAAGGAGAACGTCAGTCCCCTGAAAACAGGAGAGAGGGGAGAGGTGCTTTCCGATAGCCTGGAAGGTGCTGGCACTGAAGTCCGTTGTCAGTGCCTCTGTGTTTATATATACACGTGGGTTCCCTCACTGGGACTCCCTGGGAGCTGTGAGGCCACTTAAATGTAGTAGACAGACTTCCTTTTAGTCTTGTCAGGAATTCTTGTCTGACTTGGTTTATGGTCTGCCTTTCTCTGTGCCTTTGGTGAGTGGGCTTCACCTTTTGGGCTTCTAGACCTTTCCAGATGATGAAAACTGAAGAGGCATGTGTATAGAGAGAGCAGTCCTGGTGCACGTCACCCCCCAGGGCTCGTTGGATGGAGACATCAGATAATAGCTCCTGTTTAAATATTAGTGTCCACTTACCCGAAACCAGCTTTGATTCTCTGCCAAGTTGGGTTTTCTCTGGTCACAGCTCACAGCCCTTTGCCTCATTCTCATCCCCTTCCCAACCCCAGGAGCAGCTCTGGTGCGCCAGCGGGACATGCAGTATGTCCAGAGGATGAAGTCAAAGTGGATGCTAAAGATGGGGATGAAGAACAACGCCACCAGGCAGATGCACTTCCGGCCCCAGGTGCTGTTCTGATCGGCCAGGGGCTGATCGAACCACGGGCCTTCTGCTGCTACTTCCCCTGTACTTCCTCAGTCCTGACCTGATAATAAAAGTCAGGATCACATTGGCTCTCGCGTGTCTTTTTTGGACAGAGTTGAGGGGTCATCTTTTCACCCAGTGAGTACTGTCTCCACTGGACGCAGGCCCTGCCCTGCTCCTGAGAGATGCTGTGTAGTCTCGGCGTGGGGCTGGTTTAGGGCTGTCAGAGTAGCATGGGGGACTCAGGAGTGACTTGTCTGCTCTGAGCCTGGCTTAACGTTCAGAGGGACACCTTGCTGTGTCCTGAAGCCACAACCCGCATTAGGTGCTTTGAAGCTTCTGGGGGAACAGAGTGGAGTGTCCCTCATTGGAACATACTGTGGCTCCTGAGGTGGGGACGGTCTCTGGGCACTTTCATTAAATCCAAGTGGAGTAAAAAAGCATGTCAGTGGCTGGCTCTAAGAGTCCTTTCTTTTTAATTTGCTTATTGTTTTTGGCTGTGTTGGGTCGTAGTTGCAGCGTGCAGGATCTTCATTGTCATGAGGGGTCTCTTGTTGCCGCGCACGGGCTCTGGAGCTCTCGAACTTTAGTAGTTGCAGTGCACGGGCTTAACTGCCCCACAACATGTGGGGTCTTAGTTCCCCGGGCAGGGATCGAACCCGAGTCCCCACTCTGCAGGGTGGGTCCCCAACCACGGGATCACGAGGGAAGAAGTCCCTCTTTATTTCTAACTGAGCCAGTGCTCCCTGTAGAGTAGGAAGAAAATAAAAGTAAAATGTCGAGTTTTCATTTTAGAAACAAAAAGAATCTTAGGGTTCAATCTCTGAAGAGATGCTCAGTAGAGGTGGTTTAGGGGGAAGGCCATGGTCTTTTGGAAGTGAAAGTAAACGTGAATGAAGTTCAAATCCACTGAGCTCCCTTTCTGACTTTGGAAAGTGACTTGATGTTTAAAATCTGTACAGTGAGGTGTTTATTACCTCCTGGGTGGTTGTGTAATTAATTAATCAGCAGTGGCCCCATCAGTCACTCAGTCCCTGGCACAGACTAAGTGCTTCAAGTTCTGCTGGGTGGAGCAGGGGCCCTGCTGAGGAAGAGGGTGTCTGGTCAGCGTGGTGGTCTCTCCCAGGAGTGGGTTCTGAGATGCCCAGAGATCGTACACCTTTACCATACATTCACCAGCCCTTGATTGCTATGGCGACACTTATGTTTCTTTAAATCTTAGATGCAGAATTGAATTGATTTTATTTCATTAGTACAGGGCTCACTATCCAACAGTGGAGGGCTCCCTGGTTTAATTTTATTCCATCCTGTATTCTAACATTTTCATCACACAACAGTCCTCCACCCTCTTCTGTTTGACTTTTTTTTTTCATTTATTTTTATTAGTTGGAGGCTAATTACTTTACAGTATTGTAGTGGTTTTTGCCATACATTGACATGAATAAGCCATGGATTTACATGTATTCCCCATCCTGATCCCCCCTCCCACCTCCCTCTCTACCCAATCCCTCTGGGTCTTCCCAGTGCACCAGGCCCGAGCACTTGTCTCATGCATCCAACCTGGGCTGGTGATCTGTTTCACCCTAGATAATATACATGTTTCGGTGCTATTCTCTCGAAACATCCCACCCTCGCCTTCTCCCACAGAGTCCAAAATTCTGTTCTGTACATCTGTGTCTGTTTTTCTGTTTTGCATATAGGGTTATTGTTACCATCTTTCTAAATTCCATATATATGTGTTAGTATGCTGTAATGTTCTTTATCTTTCTGGCTTACTTCACTGTATAATGGGCTCCAGTTTCATCCATCTCATTAGAACTGATTCAAATGAATTCTTTTTAATGGCTGAGTAATATTCCATGGTGTATATGTACCACAGCTTCCTTATCCATTCATCTGCTGATGGGCATCTAGGTTGCTTCCATGTCCTGGCTATTATAAACAGTGTATTGCAAACTGGTACAGCCGCTATGGAGAACAGTGTGGAGATTTCTTAAAAAACTGGAAATAGAACTGCCATATGACCCAGCAATCACACTTCTGGGCATACACACCGAGGAAACCAGATCTGAAAGAGACACGTGCACCCCAATGTTTAACATTTTTAAATCTATGTCCTGGGAAATTATATACTGCTTGGCGTGGGGTATGTTTTTAGTTTATACTTAATTGAATGTGGCCTTCCCAGGTGGCACAGTGGTAAAGAGTCCACCTTCAATACAGGAGACACAAGAAACACAGGTTTGACCCCTGGGTCCAGAATTTCCCTTGGAGTAGAAAATGGCAACCCACACCAGTATTCTTGCCTAGAGAATCCCATGGACAGGGGAGCCTCTCGGGGCTCAGTCCCTGGGGTTACAGAGAGTCGGTCCATGATATTGTCCTATATAGCTCTTGTCAGTTTTGTTTTTCTCTCAGTATTTTTTCATTCAACCCGATAAGCTTAATTCATCATGTAATTGCTGGGAGGCATCCATACTGTGTCCCCACACAGAACTTCCCTTCCCTGGCAGCTGACGCCTCCTTCTGTCTAGCCTCTGGTCCCACAGCAGCCCTGCATTGATGGTGTGCCTCATTTGTATAGGTGCCCTGTTAATTTTGAGCCCTTTTTACCTCTTGAGTGTCGATGAGGACAGTTTGAAATATTCCATTTATTTATTGTTATCTCCTTCCAGGCTTCAAAAGACCGGTTCTGACTTAAGTTTGTGAAGGAATCCACTATACCGCTACCTACATTATTTTAACAACTTTTAAAAATGCAGTTTATGTGCGTTTCTGGAGTAAAATTCTACTTGGGAACAAAGGCAAGGGAAAAAGATTTGAACAACTTCTATAATTAAATAAAACAAGGAACATGAGAAATGAGCTTGTTTGGGACAGGGGACTTTTTTGTGGTTCAGGAAACTGTGGACATGTCTGATAATTAAATTTCCCTATAAATCTCTCCTTTGTCTCTTTCTCTGGGTGCGCTGTGCCCGTCTGCCTTGTGTAGTTGGGCTTCCTGGAGCTTCCTGGCCCATTCCCACAAAGCCATTTGCCATCAGGTCTCCCCAGTTCAGTCCTTTCAAAGCCACATGTTCCTTACCTGGTGTTTTAAGCCGCTCACATTGCAGAAGAGGCAGAACCTGTCAGATTACCAGCTTAGAGTCTAAGGGAAAGCTCCCATCCTTAACCTCACACTCTGTCACTCTGAATTTCACTACTTAAAATGTATTGTTGACATACTGCTTTCCTTTCTCCAATTATTTATTCACATTTTAAAAATTAAATATTCAGAGTAACTCCAAAGTAAATTTTTATTAAATCCAAAATTTTTATTTCATTCTCATCAAGACTTCCTAATACCGACTATAAGATAGTTGTCTAAATTGACAGCGGATACCAAAGTAATCTTAGCAGCGGTTCTGCATCAGGACTGAGTGAGCGCTGGTTGCTGCAGCTGACGGACCATGACTTGGGCGGACTCTTTCGTCCTGGGAGTAACCCCAGGATCGGCTGGTCCTTGAAAGTGGGTCTGTCTGTCTTTGGTTGAGATAACAAGACTGGGATCAAAAGTGAGAGAATGGAATCTTATCCCCTCTCCATGCGTTTTACCCACGTCCCTTGCAGCTCTGCTGACTGGTTGCACCATGTGCTCTTTCTGCTTTGTGGACACTGCATTTCTGTTTTATGGAGTGTAAAATGCTTCACTGTGCCATTTTCTGTTTCTCCACTGTGAGGTGTAGGTAACATTTCTGTTTCACACGTGAGAAAATAGGGGAGTTTAGTAGCTTTGGTAGGGAGACAACAAAAGGAAGCCAGAGATTTCTGGTCCCGTGTTCTCATTTGTGTATTTGTTTGACCGCACCGTTCTTAGTCATGGCATGTGTGATTTTCGTTGCAGCATGTGGGATCTGGTTACCTATCCTGTGTGCTATGCTTAGCCGCTCAGTCACGTCCAACTCTGTGACCCCAGGGACTGTAGCCCGACAGGCTCCTCTGTTCATGGGATTCTCCAGGCAAGAACACTTGAGTGGGTTGCATGCCCTCCTCCAGGGTATCTTCCCAACCCGGGGATTGAACCCAGGTCTCCCTCATTGCAGGAGAATTACTTTACCATCTGAGCCACCTGGTTACCTGACCAGGGATTGAACCTGGGTCCCCTGCATTAGGAGCGTGGAGTCTTAGCCACTGGACCACCAGGGAGGCCCCTGTCCAACGTTCTTAATGTTGTAACATGTTCATAAAGAATGTTTAGCAGCGTCTCATCCTGAAGTGCACACTTAGTGGGGCGATAAACATCTATTCAGGTCCCTTTGATATATAGCAGGTGTGAAAGAATATTGTTCTAAATCTAGAAACACGTGAAATTTAACATGTATGTTAATGTTACCTACACGATGCACACAGAGTTAACATAAATGTTACCACATAAAAGAAAATATCATTTTTTTCTTACCTGGAATGTGAACGAATTTGGCCTTCAACCAATTTTTGCGTCACTTGTGGGTTCTTCATTGCTGTCCTCTGAGATATTTCAAAACTCTATAGGATTCCGTTGGCCATGATTAATTCAGAATTCACAGTTATTCATTTGTAGAAGACCAGGTAATTGCTGTGTTTCCAACTCAACAGGCAGACATTCTAGCAAGGGAATGTCTTGCAGTCCTAGAGATACTTTTAAAGTGCACTGAAGAGTACCTGTCATTTAATTTAGAGTCATTTGTAGCTGGTAAGTGAATTATTTATGCCACTGAAATTGATGGAGATTACGAAGATTTGATTAGCTTGCTAAATGCTGCAAACATGTCAATGTTAGGATAATAATTTCTTGATTATTATTTTAGGAAAATAATTTCTTGATTACTTGTGGGGCAGACTGTTCTGTAGATGTGTTCTTTCCTTCCCGGGCCCTGAGCTTCCCAGCCAGACTGCGTTTTCCAGCCTCCCTTGCAGCAAGCTGTGGTCTTGTGACTAAATTAGGGCCAATGGCTGTGAGCAGAGGTTGGATTCCATCTAAGTGCAGATCATCTCTGACTTGGAGACCAGCAGCATTTTCACTCTCTGACTCTGTTTTTCCTCTGCCCACCCGGAGGTGAGTTGTCACCACTCTTACCTGTAGGTGAGGCTGACACCTTAGAAGACAGCAGAGCGATCGTGCGGAAGAAAACAGGGTCTCTAAATGACATCACGGAGTGGAGCTGCCTCGCTGACCCAAGCTGGCTGGACTGTTATGTGAGATAAACTGAAGCCTCTGCGTGCTAGAGTTTCTGTTACAGTTGCCTCGCTTGTAATCTAACAGTGAAACCCCACGGTAAGGCTAATGGGACCTGGCAGAAGGCAACAGTGTGTGAGATGCAACTGACAGTTGCTCGGTTCCTCTTTCCTCTTGCCCTTGTTCTCAGAGGTGGGCTATATTGTTCTGTGATGCAGGATTGGGGGACAGTGAGGAGAAAAATGATACGATCTTAATGGGACTTGCTCAGGTCAATGTGTCCAATATGTCTCTTTTTAAGATTATTTTAAGACCGTGTGTGCGTGTTAGTCACTCATTCGTGTCTGACTCTTTGTGACCCCATGGGCTGTAGCCCACCAGGCTTCTCCGTCCATGGGATTCTCTAAGCAAGAATATTGGAGTGGGTTGCCATGCCCTCCTCCAGGAGATCTTCCCAATCCAGGGATCGAACCCAGGTATCCCGTGGAGCCACCAGGGAAACCCTTTCAGAGACAGTAGAGACTGAAAATGAATATTTTTTTGTTAACCTTGTTTGGCAACCTTAGAACATGCCTGTGGATTCTTTGACCCTGCTCCCATGGAGAGGTAGGGTCTGCCTCCCCTTCCTCTGATTCTGGGCTGGCCTTCGATGACTTGCTCATAACCAATAAAATGCGGTGGGCGTGATGCTGCCAATTCCACGGATAATCACATAATGCAGTTTGGCTCCCACCTTGCTTCCTTGGCTCCTGACCACGATAGAAGTCTGACCCCCACCTCCCCTGGAGGTCAGGCTGTACAAAAGCCCAGGTTATGTGGAGAGGTCACTGTAGGTGCTCTGGTTGATGGTCCCAGTTGAGGTTCCACTCAGTGGCCTACTCCAACTGCCAGCATCCAAGGTCAGCATCTTGCATATCACACCCAGTCAGACCTTCAAGGAACTGAGCGTCCCCTGACATCTGACCACAGTCTTATGACAGATCCCACCCCAAAACTGCCCAGTGAGATTTCCCCAAATTCCTGACTCATAGAGGCTGTGAGAATTTAAAAGAAAGAAAATTGTTTTACCCCATTGGGTTTATACAACAACAATGGTTAGCACACTTTACTGTTGTACCATCACATGTTTCGCCCAGTTGGCATTTTGGTTTCCACTTGTCAACTTTAGGTGCAGTTTTTCTGAAAATATGGCTTCAAGGGCAAGGGCTTTACATACATTATTTATATTACTTAATTTTTACAATGTTCTTATCAAGTAGACGCAATTATCATTTCCATCGTATAGCTCAGGAATCTCAGGCATGGCTGCCAGGGTCTTGCTGCTCTTCATCACTGTGCTTCTATCAGCTGTGCTGCTTGAGTCACAGAATTTCAGGCTTTGGTGACAGTTTAAACAGGTCAGTTCCCACCACCCACCTCTTCCCTCCCATCTGGGTTACATATAAGAACCCGGGTGCTCCGGGTGGTAGCATATGACTCCTCTGTGGTATATACGTCAGTTACTGACAGCACGGGGAAACCAGTATCTCCACGCTGGGCTCGACACTCACTACACGACTCAGCAAAATCAAACTTTTTCTCAACTCTTTCAAACAACCTTTTATTATAAACTATTTCCTGAGAAAACATGATGCATTTCTTTGGAGGAAAAGAATGCTCATTTAGCATAGACCTACAAATCTATTAAAAGCCCTAAATCACACTAAAACATCAAGCCTGTTTCTTAAGGAAATCTACAAGTTTGATTTTATTGAATAAGACCTCTAAATCCAAGGAGTTCATTATTATGTTACTCCATGATATTTCATTATTAATGACCATATTTGATATTCCATCAGCAAATACCATCTTCACCTGGAGTAGTGTGTCTCATACATGTTTCCCTGACCAAGAGCATCCATTTTCTAAACCCAGCATCTGCAAATGTGGAGAATAAGACTCTATAGAAGCAAGGGATTTTAGTTTCTGTGAAGAGATTTGCTTTCTTCTTAGTACTGGTGATGGGAATATGAAACTGTCAGCAAATGGGAACTACTCTAACATTTATGCTTGAAGCCTGAGTCCCCTTCCAAGATGTCTTTCCTATTTCTAATTCAGTGAAGGAAGTCTATGTGGATAATTTGGTAGTGTCTTCTTTTTATTCATCTTGAAGCATGCAGTTTTCCCGCAATATAAACATAAGAATATGTAATATGTAAACATTCATAACAATGAAACAGAGCTTATTATGTGCCAGATAGTGCTGTGTGTACTTTTAGATGTGTTAGACCATCATGTTCTCACAACAAGTATGGGAGGTAGGTAATATCCCCAGTTATCCAAGGGGGGAAACTGAGGCACTGACATCCCTTTGTTGTTGTTGTTTAGTTGCTAAGTCGTGTCCAACTCTTTGTAACCTCATGAACTGCAGCATGCCAGGTTTCCCTGTCATGAATTTAGCATCATGGTATTAAAATGTCCCCTCCTTGACCATGTCAAAATGCAGCAAATGTTTGTTAAAAGGAAGGGAGCAGAAATACTAACTTTTTAAACTACCGATGTTTATTTCAGTAGATATTGCCTCTGTAGTGAGGTGGGAGGACTTGATTGTTCTCCTTTTATTTTCCTCCCTCCCTCCCTCTTTCTTTCCTGTAATTTTACCCTTCAAAAGTGGGCTTTCATGTTTCTTTGGACAGTAAACCACTGATACTTCATTGCTTTCATTACCTGGAATTCTTTTAGGGACAGCAATTACAATGACAGCATTTAGTTGAACCCAGGGCTTCTCCCAAGATCCGTAGTAACTAGTGTGTGACAGTAAACCTGGGCTCATGGATGGCTATCTGGTTTCATTACCATGGATACACGTATTCAACAATTCAATTATGTGTTGTAGTGGATACTGCGGTGTGCTGCCTAATCTCCTCTCCAGACTGAGGCACTCACACCCCCAGATGCCAGGAGAGCTGGCCTCTGATATTTTACTGTTGATCCTGTTTGGGAATAGCCCTTAGCAGAAAGAGGCTGCCCTGCCCAAGGCCACAGCTCTTTTGCATCCAGCGGCTGGTCCCCTTGCCTAAATTAGGTCAACTCTGAGAGCTTCCCCAGCTCCAGAGCTCTCCATGGGATTGAGGCCTTCATTGCAACTGCATCATAGTTCAACTTCTCCCACTGTGGGTTCCTTTTTCTCGTACTTCCTCATAGGTAAAGATCCCTAAGGCACTCCCTGGTTAAAAAAAAAGTCCTGAATATAAATCTCCATCTCAGAGTTTGTTCAAGAAAGCATAACTAAAACTAATGATAGCAGGAAAGGTCCCAGAAAAGCTCTTACGTGAGATCTGGAGCTGGGTCACCAGCTTGTTGTTCAGTCGCTAAGTCGTGTCCAGCTCTGTGACCCCCAGGGCTGTAGCACCCCAGGCTTCTCTGTCCTTCACTATCTCCCAGAGTTTGCTCAAGTTCATGTCCATGAAGTCAGTGATCCTATCTAACCATCTCATCCTCTGCCATGCCCTTCTCCTTTGCCCTCAATCTTTCCCAGCATCAGGGTCTTTTCCAATGAGTTGGCTCTTGGCATCGGGTGATCAAAGTATTGGAGCTTCAGCTTCAGCAACAGTCCTTCCAATGAATATTCCTTTAGGATTGACTGGTTTGATCTCCTTGAAGTCCAAGTGACTCTCAAGAGTCTTTTCCAGCACCACAATTTGAAAGTGTCAATTCTTTGGTGCTCACCCTTCTTTATGGTCCAACTCTCAACATGACTAATGGAAAAACCATGGGGCTTCCCAGGTGGCACTAGTGGTAAAGAACCTGCCTGCCAGTGCAGGAGACGTAAGAAATGCAAGTGTGATCCCTGGCCGGAAGATCCTGTGGAGGAGGGCATGGCAACCGACTCCAGCATTCTTGCCTGGAGAATCCCGTGGACAGAGGAGCCTGGTGGGCTAAGTTCATAGGATTTCAAAGAACTGGACACAACTGAAGTGACTTAGTATGCATGTTTGCACCTTAGTTGGCAAGCTGACTTCAATCAATGAGAACACCATCTCTGGGGGTGGGTGGAGAACAGCTAGCCCCCAGCACTCTGCAGCCCTGCAATTGTTAAAACTCACTGTGGTGAGACAGCCAGGAGGGAATGCATAGGAGGGCGAAGGATCTGGACATCTGAGAGGTTCAAGGGAAGTGGTAATCGTAGGTACAGTGGAATTACTTGGCTGTTGCTGAGTGTTGTAGAATGACTTAGAGGAAGCAGTGAAAGGCTGGAGTGATTAATCACCAATCTAAGGCTAAGTGCGAGAGCCAAAAGGCTTTGGAGGTTTATAGAGAGACTCCCATCTCCTGCAGCCAGAGGCAGAAAAAAAATGCCAGCATTCAACCTTGGACTTAACTAGAAGGTCAACAGAGCTCCAGAGAAGTTTAAATTTTTCAACCCCAGCAAGTCTGCTGTGCCAAGGTCAAGGCCCTAATTGGGAATAAATGAGATGCTGAGACTTGAGATGCAGACAGCTGTGTTCATGCACTATTAAAACTCTGGAATCTCCAAATTCCCTTGAGCCCCCTGGGCCTGCTCCTCCCCATGAAAAGTTAGCTCTGCCCCCTTACTTGAAGATGAGGTAGCAGCCTGTCCACCATCAGCATGACACCAGCTCCCAAGCCAAGATCCACCCCTACCTCCATCCCTGGACACTAGACACTAGACACCAGAACAGGGATCAGCAACTACATCCTATGGGTCAAGTCTAGCCTGTAGTCTGTTTTTTTGTACATAAAGTGTTATTGAAACGCAGCTCTGCTCATTAGGTTACATCTTGTCTTTGGCTGCTCTCATGCCAGAGTGAGAGACTTGAATCGTGGCAACAGACCCTAAAACAAGACTGACTCTTTACAAAGAAAGTTTGCTGACCCCTGAGGAGAAGAAAATGGCAACCCACTCCAGTATTCTTGCCTAGAGAATCCCGTGGACCAAGGAGCCTGGTGGGCTTCTGTCCATGGGGTCGCACAGAGTCGGACGTGACTAAAGTGACTTTGTAGCAGCAGCAGCAGCAGCAGAGCTCAAGTCAAGTCACAATAAAACCCAGCAGGAGAAGTGCTGGTTCCGATAAGGGAGTAAAGGGAAAATACACTGAAGAAGATGAAGGTCTTAGCCAATAAATACTAGCAGAAGTGGAAGAGTACACACGGGATTGAGTTCTGAAGGGCCTGGATTAGGAGGATGGATAAAGGAGCATTTCTCCACATGAAAGAACTCTCCTGACATATAGGGTTTATTAACACTCTCTTGGTTGGCTCTTGGAAGCTTAGGAAAGCAATGACCATGCTAAGTGGAGGATATATGTGAGCAATGCCTCGGCTGACACTGGAGAAAGGGATCAAAATTCTCCGAGAAGCAGGCACTCCAGAGTGGATGTGCTCTGTATGGTTGGAAAATTACCGGTTCACTGTGTTTTATAGGGGCACCCAGAGGATGCTCTGGTTACCAAGACTGTAAGCAATGAACTGGAGAGAGTGACATCCTCTTCCCTGAGAGTCTCAGTGGGCTGACCTCTGCAGGCAGGGCTGATGCTATAAAAGATGCTGATATAGGATTGGGCTCCCTGGAAACAATGAAGATGAGATCTCAGTTTGTCAGACGTCAGGTCATTATTGTTCAGTTGCTTAGTTGTGTTTGACTCTTTGCAACCCCATGGACTACAGAACGCCAGGTTTCCTTGTCCTTCACTGTCTCTCAGAGTTTGCTCAAACTCATGTCCGTTGAGTTGATGATGCCATCTAACCATCTTATCCTCTGTCGTCCCCTTCTTCTTCTGCCCTCAGTCTCTTTCAGCATCAGGGTCTTTTCCAATGAGTCAGCTCTTCGCATCAAGTGGCTGAAGTATTGAAACTTCACCTTCAGTATCAGTCCTTCCAGTGAATATTCAGGGTTGATTTCCTTTAGGATTGACTGGTTTGATCTCCTTGGAATCAAGGGATTCTCAAGAGTCTTCTCCAGCACCACAGTTCAAAAACATCAGTTCTTTGGCTCTCAGCTTTCTTTATGGTCCAACTCTCACATCCATACATGGCTACTGGAAAAACTATAGCTTTGAAGGCTTTGAGGTCAAGTAGCAAAACATAAATATTGGAAGCAAAGAGGATGCAATTTTAACGAGTGGTACAAGTGGTAAGGGGACCCTCACTCACAAGTGGTGAAGATGACTAATAGAACCTGGTATTGTTAAGGGCAGGAAGAAGAGTGGCTAATTAAGATAATGCTGACAATCTCCCCACCCCCCCCCCGCCCCCCCGGCCCAGTGAAAAGTCATGGCCAACTTCCAGACCTGAGCTGGTCCTTCAAATTCAAAGCTGGCGCCTGAAGTTGAAAGGCTGGTTTGAAAAAGGGTCCTGCTATACCCTTTTTATACCCTGCTATACCTGTTACATACAGTAATAATTTTCCTAGTCTTTATCTAAAGGTTTGTGGGTAAACTTCTCCTTGGGTAACTATAGAGTGATTTCCCAAAGATGTCAGAGACTCTTGGGCATGGCAGTTCCCATTGATTTGCAGAGATTTTTGTATTTCATCATGGCTCTTTACTCAAGTTGGGCCTAGTTGGGAGGGGATAGGTAGTAAGATATCCAGGCCTAGTATTATCCACAGTGGGTTCTTTGGCTCCGTGGATCCACTTGGTGATCATTGGTTCAGTCTCTGAATGTGTCAGTGAATGGGCGTCCTTCGTAGTTGTAAGAATATCATTGTCTTTCTGGTTTGTAAAGTGAGCTACTGTAGAGGAGAAGGCCACATGGAGGAGGACCCTGAGATGTTCCCACTGTGGTTGAGAGAGTAGTTTAAAAAAAAAAAACAGTATCACAGATGGGGAGAGTGGCAGCGATATCTGCCCCCTTAGTAGGCTCCACACTGCCAGGGTAGTGGGCACCACAGGCCCCCTTTTAATTTGCCACTCTGCCCCGTGTGAAACCAGGATCCTGGACTGCCCTGCTGGTGCAGAGGATAACCTGCTGGTGCAAGGGACATGGGTTTGATCCCTGGTCCAGGAAGATCCCACATGCCATGCCACAACTTCTGAGCCCGCGTGATGCAACTGCTGAAACCCATGCACCTGGATCCTGTACTCTGAAACAAGAGAAGGCATCGATGAGAAGCTTGCTCCCCACAACTAGAGAAAGGCAGTGCAAGAGGAAAAAAATAAAAATAAAAAAGCAACAAAGACCCAGTGCAGCCAGAAAAAATAATAAATATAATAAACAAAGAAAACCAGGATCCTCATCATTGAGAACAGACTTAGTGCATTACCATTGCTATATATCCAAACTGGCAGCACAGACTCCAACTCCAAGACCCCAAAGCTATGTCCTCCCCTGACCAACCAGTAACTTGTTAGCAACTTGATGGCATGGGGTCCCTTTCAATCTGCCAGTGGCAATGACCAGAACTGATACGTATTCCAAGAAACACCTTTGCTTTTCCTGCCTGAATGGACTCAGTCAGAACTGCCATCCGTGAGTTTGTAGGTTATTTGATAAACTGGCACGGGAGTATGCACAGTGTGACTCTGGACCAAGAATCCCATTTAGTAGCAACTGGAGCCTACCTACACAGGAACACACCACCCCTAAGCTGCCTGTGTAACAGAGCCTTTGGAAGACACAGCTAAGGTGACAGCCTGGAGATGAGACCCTGGGAGGACTGGGTGGCATTAAATCAATGTCTGTTATATAGCGCTGTGCTCCCAATAGGTGGAATTGATTGGTCCATAAAACAAGGATCGGAAGGAGGCCGGGCCCATTTACCATTTCTCTCAACGACCTGCTTGGGGAATTTGTGTTCCTCGTCATTGCACATTTAGTCTCTCGGGTGCTGGAGTTCAGGGAGAGGTTGCTCCTATCAGGGGACACGGTGAGAACTGAATTCAGCTTGAAGCTACAGCTGCTGCCTCGTTACAGCCACATCCACCCATGTGATTCACTAGGCTGGTCCTTGGGACTCCCCGGCCACATATCTATGGCTTGACTTTGGTCATTTGCCACCACGGCCATGTCCTCAAGGTCACTCCTTGAGGGCTCGGAGCCTTCAGAGATGAGAACTGGTTCACCCACCGCAGATGAGCCACCCTGACTAGCGGTGATGCTTTAGAAAGAATAGCTGGGAGGGAGAAAGTGGTACCAGCTGTAGGGGCAGGGGCTGGAGTTCATCCCAACAACCTTCCTTCTTAACGTTTCCCTAGAAAAAGAGATCATTCAGAATCACAAGGAGGTAGGAGCCCCTGGAGGAGGCCATGGCAACCCACTCCAGTACTCTTGCCTGCAGAGTCCCATGAACAGAGGAGCCTGGCGGGCTACAGTCCATGGGGTCACAAAGAGTTGGACACCAATGAAGCAACTTGGCATGCATGCATTCCCACATGAGACAAAGTCAGTGTGTATAGGAATTGGATTTGAACGGCTTGAGGAGTGAACTGTAATAGATCTAGGGTCTCCCCTTCAGGAATGAAGCATTCATTGCTTAGGTAGTCAGAAGGGTTGACTGACTTCTGCTAAGGTACTCACCAGTGAGTCCTGCTCAGGAATGGCCCTTGGCCAAAGGGCGATTCCTCCGTCAAGGTTACAGCCAATTTTTCAATGGCATCTGGAGATGGGCTTCTGTAAGGACACAAAGGCCTGGCCCCCTTGCCTCTGTGAGGGTCTCTGAAGGGCCATGTCCACTTGCCGTCTCCCTCTGGTATTACTGAGGCTCCTTCTGCAACTGTACCCCAGCTCAGCTTCTCCCTACGCCCCATCCTGCCTCCCTTAGCTCTCACAGCGGGTATGTGAGAGCACTTCCCCCCAGAAACCCCTGTGTGTGACCTTCCATCTCAGAAGCTGGTCCCCGGGAACCTAGGACCGCCCTCTGGTTTAGGCATCTTACAAATGCATTTTCCCAGTTGTTGTAACTCTGGGGTTAAAAATAGACCTGTGAGTAAGAGTGAATAATTTTCCCCTACAAATTGAAAATTAAAATATTCAGTAGTTTCATTCAGCAGAAAACCTTGTGCCGAACACAAAGGGCTCTGTTTCAATGGGAAGGCATCTCCACATGGCATCTCATCTCTTGTGAGCTTTTGGTGTTTCAATTATTTATTTTTTAATCAAGTTCTAATCTGTTGTTTGGATAGATGTTTCTGAAGTATTTTTTAATGTAGGAAGTTTTTTAAAAAATTAGATCTCGGTCTGTTATTATAAAGACTGTGTGGAAAGATGGTAAATGGAATTATTTTTAACCCCTGGATGCTATTAGCTTGCTTTGCTGTCTCCCTGGAAGAGAAGGGCTATTAGAATTGTTCTTTTCTTCCCTCCACTCACAATTAATTTTGCTTCATTTTGGGATTCCCAACATCAGATTTTTGGGGGAAAAAAATCCAAACAGCACCTTAACCTCTTTGAAGAGGATCACAGACAACTGACCTGCAAATTGATCTTCTCTTTCCATCTCCAAATTATTTCTTTGCAAAGAGAAAGACATGTTTGCTGAGCATATTGTAGATCTTTTAATTCACTGAATTTCTTTCTTGAAGTCCTAGTTTTTTAAAATATGAATTTGTTTATTTATTTATTTTTGGCTGTGCTGGGCTTTCTCTCGTTGCAGCCAGCAGGTCTGCTCTCCAGTTGTGTACAGGTTTCTCATCGTGGTGGCGTCCCCTGTTGCAGGGTAGGTCGAGGGTGCTTGGGATTCAGTAGTTGTGGCTCCTAGGTTGTAGAGCGCAGGCTCAGTAGCTGTATACATGGAATTAGTTGCCCTGCAGGGATTTTCCTGGACCAGGGATCCAATTCATGTCCCCTGCGTTGCCAGGTGGATTCTTAACCCCTGGACAATCAGGCAAGTCCTACACTGTTAGTTTTAATGGTTTTTCTATTAAATTTGTGGTAGTTTTTAGTCCCAAACAAACATATCGTAGGTGATCAATTTTTTTTCAAATTTTTAATCATTAAATTAATCAGATAATATTTGCAGTGTTTCCAAATTTCAAATATATGTAAGAAATCAACATATAGATTACGGAGAGATTTTATGAGAGTTTTGTTTTCCTCAGACTGTTTATTTCATGACTTTCTAGTCCTTGGCAAGTTTGGAACTTCATTTCTATAGGTCTTGATGTCCTCTTAAATGTAATTGATTAGTGTTAAAGTTTTTTTATTAGGGAATTTCCCAAACATGCACAAAGGTATAAAGAATAGTATAATAGACTCCTGGGCACCCGTTGCTCAATTTCAACAATGATCAACATTTTGCAAATTTTATTTATTTACCCATCTTTACCACCTCCTTACTGCTCCCACCACACACACACACACACACACACACACACATACAATTTCTTCCTGGAATATTTGAAGAAATATCAGACACTGCATCCTTTTCCACATAAAGTATTTTATCTGCATTTAATTAATATGACTTCAAAAATATAACACTGATATAAAAATATATGAGTGTTGAGTTGAGTGTTAGTTGCTCAGTTGTGTCCGACTCTTTGGGACCCCATGGACTGTAGCCCACTAGGCTCCTCTGTCCATGGAATTCTCCAGGCAAGAATACTAGAGTGGGTAGCCATTCCCTTCTCCTGGGGAGGTCTCCTGCATTGCAGGCAGATTCTTTACAGTCTGAGCCACCAACGAAGCTCTAAAATATAACCACCTGAATGTTATTATACCCCAAATAACAATAAGATATTACATATTCTAACACCCAATCTATATTCAAACGTCTCCAATCATCTCAAATTTTTCTTTATGGTTGGTCTACTTGAGTAATAAAAATCAATGATGTTCATAAACTGCATAGTTGCCATATCTCTTAACTATTTTAAGCTGCATGGTCCCCTCCTCCCCTCTCATACCATTGAATTTGTTGGAGAAATCAGATTACTCATCCTTTATAGGATTGTACCCATTTCTAGACATATATAATTATTTTTATGTGATGTTTCTAACTTGCTCCTCTGTTCTTTGTGTTTGCTATAAACTGGTAGTTAGACCTGAGACTTGATTTGATTAAAGTTCAGATGTTTTTTGGGGTCATATTAATTCTTAGGTTGTATACTTCCCATGGAATCATATCAAGAGCTTAGGAAATCTGGTTGCCCCACTTTCAGAAATGTCACCAATTCGTCCAGGTGGTGTCAGAATGTCCTGCGAGTGTCTTAAGAACATTTCACTTATGATTTTAGGATTCACTGATGACCATTGCTTAGATGCAGAGTTTCATTAAGGATTGAATGCAATTCTCTTGCCAGTTAGTTAGCCATAATTAGTCAGCAAATTAGCCATGATTCTCTGCATTAGTTAGCCATAATTCTTCTATAAAGAATAATTCATCCTCATCAGTTTCTTGGCTTCCTTGAAACAAAGTTTGTATAGGAAAAGCATGCCAATTCTTTATTCTTTCCATATATTTATCAATTTCCAGAGCAATGAATTAGTGCCCTTATGACATCCAGTGGCAACTAGTAAGTTTAAGAAAAATATCATGACTGTATGGGGGGCTCCAGCTTCATCCATCCTATTGGGACTAGTTCAAATGAATTCTTTTTTGATGGCTGGGTGGTGTTCCATGGTGTATGTGTACCACGGCTTCCTTGTCCGTTCATCTGCTGATGGGCATCTGGGTTGCTTCCATGTCCTGGCTATTATGGACAGTGCTGTGATGAACGTTGGGGTGCGCGTGTCTCTTTCGGATCTGGTTTCCTCGGTGTGTGTGCCCAGAGGTGGGATTGCTGGGTCATGTGGCAGTTCTATTTCCAGTTTTTTGAGAAATCTCCACACTGTTTTCCATGGCGGCTGTGCTGGTTTGCATTCCCACCGACAGTGTGGGAGGGTTCCCTTTTCTCCACACCCTCTCCAGCATTTATTGCTTGTGGACTTTTGGATGGCAGCCGTCCTGACTGGCGTGTGGTGGTGCCTCGTTGTGGTTTTGATTTGCATTTCTCTGATGGTGAGTGATGTTGGGCATCTTTTCATGTGTTTGTTGGCCATCTGTGTGTCTTCTTTGGAGAGGTGTCTGTTTGGTTCTTTGGCCCATTTTTTGATTGGGTCATTTGTTTTTCTGGAGTTGAGCTGCAGGAGTTGCTTGTGTATTTTTGAGATTAATCCTTTGTTGCTTCGTTTGCTGTTGTTTTCTCCCAATCTGGGGGCTGTCTTTTCACCTTGCTTAGAGTTTCCTTTGTGGTGCTAGAGCTTTTAAGTTTCATTAGATCCCACATTGGAATTTTTTGAATAAAGATTTTTTAAACATTAAAAAAAAAAAGAAAAAGAAAAATATCATGAATTACATATATACATAATATTTTAATTGAGTATGATTATTATTCTTTTAGTAGTCATAATGTTCCATTTTGCCTAATGGGCTCTCTTTCAAGTTGGCTTCCTTTTGACATTATCTATTTAGTCTTTAATAGTTTCTTACTTTTTTGCACTTCGAGATGTCCCAAGTTCATCTTGTATATTTCACATTCCATTATAGATTCTCAAAAGGTAATTTATGGGGTCAAAAAGAATAGCTATCTTTAAGGTTGTTTGAAATAGTAGAAGGTGGCTTTAAGAGATGGTTAGAACATGATTAGAATCCTAGCTCTATTGCTTACTAGCTCTGGGAACCTAGAAAAGGTTTTATCTTACAACACAAGAATAATAAGAACTCATAAGGAAGAGGAAGTTATAATAACATACAGATTTATTTTATTATAGTGTTAAGTGAAAAAATCAGGCTTCACAATTTTATAAAAAAAACACATGAAGAAAATATTGTGATCAAATATACTAACTTGTCAGTAGTGGTATCTCTTGATGGTGGGCCTACAGGTAATGTATTCTTTGTTTATGCTTCAAACTCTATTGTTTCACATAACCTAGAATGGAAAGAAATAAGATAACTTCATTAAAAGAAAAATAAACCTATAGAATAAATCCTATAGTGCTGATGCAAATTCATTTGGGATATGATTCGTTGCATATACTTTTTGTATCTCTTATGGTCAATTTATTCCCCTTGTCCTTTAGTAGGATTTAATGCAAATTCTTTAATAAGGAAAAATACTGATGTACCTACCCTCTACCATCTGCCTCATTTCTCTACACCCTCTTCTATTGATTTCAATAGACCAGGTCAAAGCTGAGCGTGTCCTGCTTTCAAGGATAACCTCTGAGGGCCTCATGTGCTCTGCCTTCTTCTCCCAGGGGATAGCCTGTAGGTTCTGGGGTGACAGCTGATGGCAGAGCAGTAAAAACAGGAAGTAAAATAAAATCTCCATTTGACACACTTATAAATCAGCTTTCCTATGGGACACAGTTGTTGGTGTTGGTGCACAATGAAAATGGTCTTATTGATCAGAAAACTAAACCAACTGTTCTTTATTCACCCGAGGATTCAGAGTGACTTGTCAAGGGTGAATTCATCTGTAATCCTTTAAAACTATGGCAAATGATGAAAACTTGTGGGGAAGATATCTGCAGAGGTTTCTGATCTAGGATTCAATCTGCTTTTCAGGAATCATGTTTTGCTCTTGGAGTCAAGGATTCTAGTTTTTGCTTTTCAAATGGTTGATAAAATTCTACAGATTTGAGGTTTAAGGGAGGATGATGATATTAACATCTTTATTATTTTTTCTATTTCTATATCTTATTTCCAAGGAGAATTCTTGATTTTAATTTTGAATCAGTGTAGGCTAAGTCTGACATTGGGGAAACCTGACTAGTGATCAATTCAGTAGATTCTGAACAGTGAATTGCCTTGGACATGTCTTCAGATGGCTATATAAGAAGATACATGTAAAATGAAGTGTCTTGGAAACTGACAATAAATGGGAGGGCTGTTTTTTCTCTATTCTTTTTCTCTGTGTTCCCCTCATCAATGAGCTGATTTAGATGCTGATCTGTAGATGAGCCAAACCCAAGTATCTGGCATCTGAACTCTTGTCACTTAAAGCGTTGCTTCTTGGGACGTTTCTGGCACCCCAGTGGTTAAGCTCTTGTGCTTCCGCTGCACCGGGCGCAGGTCCATCCCAGCTGAAGTGAAGTGAAATGAAGTTGCTCAGTTGTGTCTGACTCTTTGCGACCCCATGGACTGTAGCCTTCAAGGCTCCTCTGTCCACGGAATTTTCCAGGCGAGAGTACTGGAGTGGGTTGCCATTTCCTTCTCCAGGGGATCTTCCCAACTCAGGGATCGAACCCGGGTCTCCCTCATTGCACGCAGACGCTTTACCATCTGAGCCACCAGGGAAGCCCATCCCAGGTGGGGGAACTATTAATAAGATCTTGCGTGTTGATCCCACACACCACCCAGTAAGGCCAAACAAAAAAGTTGAAACAAGTATACTATCAAGGGTGAAGCAGATCACCAGCCCAGGATGGATGCATGAGACAAGTGCTCAGGGCTGGTGAACTGTGAAGACCCAGAGGAATCGGATGGGGAGGGAAGCGGGAGAGGGGATCGGGATGGGGAACACATGTAAATCCATGGCTGATTCGTGTCAATGTATGGCAAAAACCACTACAATATTGTAAAGTAATTAGCCTCCGACTAATAAAAATAAATGAAAAAAAAAGTGTTGCTTCCTTCAACAACACATCTTTAGTGAGCCCTCATTCCTCATGCAGGTTCTCTGCTAAGTGTTAGAAAAACACTGATGATGGAGATAGAGGGCCTGTTTACAGAGACCTCCCAGCCTGGCTGGCTGGACCTGAGATAAGAGATTAGCATTGCCTACACCAGGTGTGATGTGTGATAGTACTTGGGACAGTGTATTGGCCAAAGAAACAGAACCCACACACTTCTCCCCCACCCCTCATTATTTTAAGGAATTAAAATAAGGTGTGCAACTGTGGCAGCCTGGTGAGTCTGACATCTTCAGGGCAGGCGAGCAGGTTTGAGACCCAGAGGAGTTGGTGGTGCAGTCTCAAATCTGAAGGCAGTCCTGAGACAGAACTCCCTCTTCCTTTTTAGGAGGAATATCAATCTTTTTTTCTAAACTTCAGGCCTTCAACTGATCAAATGAGGCCCACCTACCCATTCTTTTTTGTTTTTTAAGTTAATTTATTTGGCTGTGTCAGATCTTAGTTGTGGCACTCAGGTTTCTCTTTAGTTGCCGCACAAATAGCCCCACAGCATGTGGGATCTTAGTTCATTGACCAAGGATAGAACCTGCGTCCGCTGCATTGGAAGGCAGATTCTTAACCACTGGACTACCAGGGAAGTTCCCACCTGGCTCATCTTATGTCACAAATTCAAGATACAAAATGATACACAACAAAAATGAGTTTCCCCCTCACTCCTGACTTTAAGCCACCCCAGGCCCTTCCCCAGACAGAGCAACTATTACCAATTGTTGATTTCCTTGTAGAGGTATTTTTTCTATTCACTGATGAACAAATGAGTATGGTATTTTAAAATGATATGCCAATGATAACGTCTTGCTTCTTTTCTAGCTTGCAAAATATCTTGGGGATTGTTCCACTTGAATTTAATTAAAGCTGCCTTTATTTTTTTATTGCTACATACTCTTCCATTAAACAAATATACCATAATTTATTTAGTAGGTCCCTCAACTGGGTTGTTTTCAGTCCCACACTAGGACACACAATATGGCCATAAATATCCTTATACGTATATACACCCTCTACCCCCATTCTTTAGGATAGATTCCTAGAAGTATAATTGCTAGGTCTAAGGGGACATGCATTTGAAATTCTGACATACTAGCAAATTGTCCTCCAGAGAGGCCCTGCCAGTTAACATACCTACAGCTGGTTCTTTTCAGACCCAATTTGCAGATGCCCAGACATAAATCATAGGCATTATTTTCAAGGGTGATGGATTCTGATCCATTCTCTCCTTTCCCTCATGCCCCTGGTCCATTCACTACCATTTGAGAATCTGCTGCCTAGGGTGTAGCCTGAGGAAAGGGAACATAGTGAAGGGAACTGGTCCATGGAGATAGCAACACCGGAGCTGCACACCATGACTATTTGGCTTTGATCAATTACAGCAGCGTAGGTCTCCACCTGGTGACTTGCCAAGACCACTCCGCTCACAGGTGTCCATAGTAGAAGTTGAACTCTTAATCAAGTTCCTGTTCAACTCTTAAACTTATGGTTACCAAGGGGAGAAGGGGGAAGGAATGAATAGGGAGATTGGGACTGATGTATACGCTACTACGTATAAAATAGGTTAACTAATGAGAGCCTAATGTACAGCACAGGAAACTTTACTCAATGCTCTGTGATGACCTCAATGGAAGGAAATCTTAAAAAAAAGTGGATATTTGTACATGGGGGCTTCCCCGGTGGCTCTGTAGTAAAGAACCCACCTCTAATGCAACAGACACGGGCAGGAGACTTGGGTTCAGACCCTGCGTCGGGAATATGCCCTGGAGAAGGAAATGGCAACTGACTCCCTGGGAAATCCCATGGACAGAGGAGCCTGGGAGGCTACCATCCATGGGGTTGCAAAAGAGTTGGACATAACTGGGTGACCAGAAAACAGCAATATGACTGATTCACTTTGCTGCATAGCAGCAACTGACATGACAATGAAAAGCAACTATACTCCAATAAAAATTAATCTGAAAATACACAGACTTTGACAAGAACAAAGGAAATGGGGAAAAAAGAACAATTCAAAGAAGTCCTGCTTATTTAAATGAAAATCAAATTCCTTTAAAGACTGTTTAGTCTTTGTTTACATCAGCTCAAGTTGTAGAGAGAATGAAAACATATTGTTACGTTACAAGGAGAGATTCTCACACTGGAGACCACCAACATATGCTAGAAGATTTGTAAGTTTTCTCTGAGAATGTAAATATTTTACATGTTTATTTCAAACACAGTCTTTAAGGAAGAATATAAACATATAGTCTTAAATCTCCAAAATAGTTCTTGTTCAACTCATGACTTCTGGGCATCACAAATACATGACCATGTCTAAATGAGATAATTCATCTGCATCATTTATGATGAGCTAATTCATATTCATCCTATAAACATTGGTTCATGTGTGTCGTTTGTGATGGTCCATGTCTCATTTATGAACTGGTCCGTGTGCATTGTTTAGGATGGTACCTGGCACTTAGTAAGCTCTCAACGAGCACCAGCTATTATCGTCCTTCTGGTTCATTAGGAAGGGGGTGTGGAATGGCTATGGTGGGGGGCACTGGAGGAGACTGGAGGGGGCTGGATGCTGATGGGGATGGGGCTGGAGCCCCAGAGAGGGCTAGGATGCCCTCCTGGTCCTCCCAGCCGTGTAATTCAAGCAACTCCAGCTTTGTAGCAGCGTTTGAGTCGTGGGGGCCGAGGACCATTTTTCTTAATTGAGCGAGAGCTAATGAGAGCTGTATTTCTTTGAATCTGCCCATTGGATGAGAACAAACATTAATTACCATGGGGCTGGAAAGGCCAGATACAATTTACCGAAGAGAGGACATCTTCTCCCATCAGTTATAAAGCTATGTGCAGGGGACCAGAGTGCTTTCCAACAGCGAAAGTCCATCACTGGCTGTGGCATTAAATACAGAGCAAAGGCCCCATAAATGGTACCCACGTGTGAAGCAATTTAACGTGGGCGGCCCCAGCAGCCATGCTCCGGCAGCCGCCTCCGTGGGAGCTTTCAAGCCTCAGTAACTTGCAGGATGACTGAGGAATAATAATGCTCTGGCTTCCTTTGTGGACACAAGGAAGCCTGCAGAGAAGGAGCTGGCTTCTCCTAACTGAAGCAAGATCCCGATGGCATGGTCACCTGGGTCCCCAGGGAGGGCGGGGTTGGCTCTCCCCCGCACCCCCCGCCAGCTCCCCCTGCCCTAGAAGACCCCATGGTCTGCTGGTGGCTACAATTAGACACTTCGATGAACCTGACAGGCAACCCCAAGCTCCCAGGAAAATAGTGATCCGGATGCTGTGTCTCCTTCTTTTTAATCATAAACACAACCGACCATTTCATGTGTCACAGCTCTCATCCCACCAAAAGCCAGTCTCCCTGCTCCAGTTTGAGAGCCCAGAGAGAGCTGCTAAGTCTTGGGGACTCAGCGAGGTTGGTGGTTATCCTGAGCACATCTCAAATGATGCAGTTGGCTTGGTTTATGGTAATGGATGGGTTCCTCCATGCTTTTCTAGTAATTTGAGGCGTCGAGGACACTGCCTTGCCCCGGGAAGGACAGGACAGGGAACAGGGAAGGCGTGGAAGAGGGTGAAGGAAGTGCTACTGGGCTTCTCATTCTCCTCTTTGTGACCATCCTCTTTAAGAGCTGGGAACCCAAGTCCCCTGGACCCCAGCACCCATCTCTCCAGAGCAGACCCAGGGCCTGCTGGACCCTGGGCGTGTCTGGTGTGTCCAGGTGGGCAGTACCTTCTGGCTCAGCCCATCAGCTCCACCATCCTGGTCCAGGGGCCACTGCAGTCCCTGTTCCCGGGCCTCCCCCAGGTCATGCTCCGCTTCACGTCTCTGGGTTCCTGGGAGGACCTGGGCATGTTGTCTCATGTCAAGGCATCGCTGCCTGTGGAGTTGAGGCCATGTGGCCCAACAGAGAGTTTGACTCTCTCTGTTGGAATCTGGGCTCTCCTTCTTACTGTGTGTCTTTGAGGCAACTGCTTAACCTCTCTGTGACTTAGTTTCCATATCTGTAAAGTTTGGAGGATAGCAGTACGTCCCTCAAGGATGGTCAGAATTAAATGACATCTTGTATGTAGAGTAAATGGAACGGTGCCTTCTATATAAGCAGCCCCCAGGTCCCTGATCCTAGCTACTTCATGCTTTGACCTAAGACCTCTTTCCTGGGGCTCAGATCTAGTCTGGCGGGTCTGGGGTGTGGGGTGGGCAGGGAAGGAGGGCTCTGCCTTGTGGTAAGCATCTCATCCTGACCTCTTGCCTTTGCAGTAGCAACTTTCCCCTCCTCGTTCTGGTACAAAAGAAGTTGAGAAGCTCCCAGGTGTGTCAGCCTTGGGGCCTGCCTGTGAGAACCAGGCTGGCTTCGCTAGGCCCTGTGGACAACCTTGGATCATTGAGGGAGTCCTCTGGAGGCCCACACACACCCTATGGGGCCTTCTTGCCCATCTTACCAGCCAAAGCCCATGGGTCACGTTTGAGTTTCACTTTTAAGTGTGCTGCCATGATCCCCAAGATGACGGCCAAGCTTGGGGAGAAGAAGGGCCTTTACAAACCCCCTCACCCCCTAGTTAGTTTCATCTGGACACTGGCGGGCTGAGCCGATAGGTATCAGCTCCAGAGGCAAGTCCCTTCATGCAGGTCTCCACGCACACCCCGATGGTAAGAATTTCTTCTCGGGATTAGGTGGTATTAGGAACTCCTGATCAGGAAGAGCATTCTCCTCTGTTAGGAGAGAATTGGGGGAAGTTTCAGTCTTTCTGGGCTCCTGGCTGGGCTCAAGATCCTGGATTTTGACTCCAGGAATTTTCTAGTCCTGCTGAGGTTAGCAAGGGTGGTGAACATGAATTATTTGCCATTTTTTGTGTGTGTATGTGGATGTCAATTATGATTTACATTTTTATTAAACAATCCTTTTTGATGCTTTCATTAGTTTATTTGTTTATTTCTTGGCCACACTGACTGGCATGCAGAATCTTAGTTCCTTGACCAGATATCGAACCTGTACCCCTTGCATTGCCAGCGCAGAGTCTTAACCACTGGACTGCCAGGGAAGTCCTACTATTAAGCAATCTTGATGATTATTCCCTTTGTTTATATCTTCCAATGATTATTTTAACCCCTCTTTCATCTTTGCCTTTTGACTTATAATTACTTTCCCCCATCCTTTTAAAAAATAGTCTTATTGAGGTCAATTGATAAACAAAGAACTGCATGCATTTAATGTGGACAATCTGATGAGTTTGAACATCTCAGAACACCTGTGATCCCATCACCATGATCGAGACAATAGACTCAGCCAATACCTGCCAGAGTTTCTCTGTGTCTTTCCAACCTCACCAGCCAGTTGGTTTTATATGGTAAGAAAAAATTCTTTATTATGTGGTTCCCTCTCTTTTCACATTAAAATATTGTATTTACTGGCAGTCATTTGATTTGGACTTTTCCTCTGTCCATGGAATTTTTCAGTCAAGCATACTGGAGTAGGTTGCCATTTCCTCCTCCATAGGATCTTCCCAACCCAGGGATTGAAGCCATGTCTCTTGCATCTCCTGCATTGGCAGGCAGATTCTTTACCACTAGCACCACCTGGGAAGCCCTTGAACTTTTAGTATTGTTAAAAAAAAACTGAGGCATATTACAGATTTTAAGAGATTTTTGGAACAAAAATCTATTTGAATCGGGCAACCTCAAACTGGAAGTGGTTAGGAATCCTCTGCTGACAGGATCAGGGGAGAGAATTATACAGAAACGGCAGGAACAGAGTGAGAAAACGATTGGTTGGCTGTAGCCTAAAGCCTAGTTGGCTATTTGTGATTGGTTGTCCTTAGATTTTGATTTGAAAACTTGAGGCCTTTACAGGTTTGGAATGCCGTTGGCTTACACAGGCTGCCGTGGTCTTGGTGCTACTTCTGTCTAACGGCCTACTTGTCTAACTGATGTAAAGATGTCAATTGAATCCAATAAAAATGGACAATGATTAACCATCTATATTTATTTAAAAAATGAAAATACCTTTTATTTAAAAAATAGAGTTCCACTGAAGACTAAACTGTGCATAATCTCTGCTTTAAGGAGGTGAGTCCAACAGTTTAGAAACCAATAATCTGGGGATAAACTCCTTTCCCACCCCCACACACTCTCTGCCTCTCTTTCTTTTTTTCTTCTTCTTTTTTTTTAAAACTCTCTCTCTCTCTCTCTCTCTCACGAACACACACAGTAACTGATAGACTGATCTTAATGGATGATTGTTTTTTCCAGCTCAACTGGTGTTCTAGGTTAGAGATAGAAATATGGTCTATTTAGACCAATAGAAATTGGTCTAAATATCCCAATATTTGGACTGGCTGCTCTCACTAGCAGCATACCCCTGGGAGATCCACTTGGTCGCTCTGGGCCCCAGTTTCCACGTCTTTAAAAAATACAAATGTGACTTCTTATTCTATAAGATCACTTCCTGTCCTTTTACCAGAAGACCTCCAATGTGCAGTGACCATTTATCCACAAGCCACAAAGGCAAGGGTTTATTTGCATACAAATAGAAGGCTAAACAGGAGATGCAGATAAAGGCCCTCAGTCTGGATGGTCTGTGAGGACACCATCCTTCCGGAGGCGCCCAGGTAGGACCAGCTCAGGCTGGAGACATGAACCCGAGCTGGAGTGGCAGGGCGCTATCAGGTGGGCCCAGGTGCACTAGGCCATCTTGAGTCTTAGTGCTCAGCCTGGGGGAGGCCTTATCACTCCAGCCCTGGAATTTGGAGCCATTATCTACCAGGGCAGAGGGAGTAAAAATAACATCTGGGCCTGATTTACAATGTTGTTTTAATTTCAGGTAGACAGCAAAGTGAATCTGTTTTACATATATACCTAGAGGGACCATCCAAGATTCAGGCAGGAAATTCTTCCATCTTTCTCCTCATCTATTCCTGAGCCCCTGGAACAACCGGTGTTGGCTATTTACCCAACAGCAAACTTATCTCTGACTCTGCCCCATGGCTTCTTATTTCCTGCCAGATCCATCTTCCCACCATGACATACAAAAGCCAGATATGCTCCTAAATCGTCTTGATGATTCTCTTGAAGCCAGTCCTGGTTGCAGAGAACTGAAAGGAAAAGACGCTGTATGTGTGTGTGAGGGATCTTAAGAAAAGTTGATTTCATAATAAAAAGAGAGAATTGCTTTGGACGGCAAGGAGATCAAATCAGTCAATTCTAAAGGAGATCAACCCTGAATATTGGTTGGAAGGACTGGTGCTGAAGGTGAAACTTGTATACTTTGGCCACCTGTTATGAAGAGCTGACTCGTAGGAAAAGACCCCAATGCTGGGAAAGATTGAAGGGACAAGAAGAAGGAGGTGGCAGAGGATGAGATGGTTAGATAGCATCACTGACTCAATGGGCATGAATTTGAGCAAATTCCTGGAGATAGTGAACGACAGGGAGCCTGGCATGCAAGGGGTTGCAAGGAGTCAGACAGGACTTAGTGACTGGACGACATTAAAAGAGACTCATAAGGGGAAAAACCAATATTTTTCACTGGGTGTGGTTAAACTGTGGGTGATGCCTGACTCCGCAGCAGCCCTCTTGCAGTCCCAAGGATGGACATTCCAACACTGAGAAGTGCAGATTAGGATAGAAAGAGCCTGAAATGCTATCCCTGAACTGTCACACCAGTCTGGGAATCACTCTTCCTCTGGGCTTCTTGCTTTATGAGATAGATGTCGTTATTGTTCAAACAACTTTTGAGTGCCTAGGTAGGAACCTGCATCTGAAAATATCCTGATATACTTACTTTGTCCCAACTTCCACTGCACACTCGGGCTCCTTGCTGCTATGCCCAACACAGCTCCCTCATCACAAACACAGACATAGTTCATAGTCCAGGGACAGTCCTTTGCCATCAGGCTTAGGACTGCACAGACACACACGCATATGCACACACACACACACACACACACAGTGCCTTCATTCTCTTCCTTTCAGTGCAGTGTGTGTGTGTGTGTGATGTATTTAAGTGCCCAGGGAGTATCAGTGAAGCCCAGAATCTGCAGATGTGAAGTGACAGTGGTGATGAGTGGCTCTGAGGCAGTGGGTCTGGGTAATGAGTGAGATGTCTCACAGATGTGTGGGAGGCGTGTCCTCTTTAATCAGGGCTCGTTCCTGCCTTTCCTGAGTCTCTTGCCAAGGAGACATTTGTATTCTGTTGACTCAGCATTAGCTGGAAAATCCAAGACAGGCTGGATTTGCTTTGAAAGGGCTAAAGATGCCTGAGGAGTGGGCTCCCAATAAGGGATGGAAGGCATTTCTATCGGGGTCAGGAAAGGGAAACTGCCGCTCTGGGTTCACATGACTAACTGGAAGGATTCTCGATGCCCTGCAGAGGCCAGGAGCCTTGGGAGGAAATAGCTGTGCAGTCTTGAAGTAAGAGCTAATGCACGTGACCACTACGCATAGTCAGATTTGTATTCCAAATGTTGGGCAATCAGATGTCTAAGTTCCAGGGGAAAGAATAAGTAAGAGGCTATGGTCAACTTGGCTTTTGGAAAAGCCGGGCTTGGATGCATAAGACTGGATGTTCTGGGAAAGGCAGGGCGGGGCACAGATGTGAGGTAGTGAAATGGGAGGAAAAGAGCTCAGTCAACTCGGAGGGGAGGAAAACCACCATGGAAGTTTCTAGAACATTACAGATCACCAAAAGCCATGGCCACAGGAAGCAGGCATTTAGGTCCATGCTGCTCACTAGGAAATAGGCCTTGAATGCAGCCCAAGCCTGATGACGCATCAGAATTATTAGACGGGGAGCTTCTGTAAAAAATGCACGTCCCACCTGTTGCAGGAGGTCACCGAGAGGACGAGACTGTTGGTCGACCCTCCAGCTCGACTTGGGTCATCAGAGTCTCCTCATCACCCCTTCCTGTCCTTGGAACGTACATTCTGCCCAGTTCCCACGGTGGGAGCTGTCTTCCAGAACACAGTCATGAGAGGGCAGTGAGTGGCTGGACCATCTGGTGGCACATGTGACTGAATCCAGTTAAGGCCTCCTATAAAGTTTGATGTGAGCATGTGTGGAGGTCTACTGGTCTTGCAGCCACCCACAGCAAGCTGCATTTGTGAATTCCCTTTCTTATGAGACCCTCCACCTGCCAGTCTGGACTGGCTCCCTCTCTTCTGCCTCTCCTTGTCCTCTGTGTGGGGATCAGTCAGATCACGAACCGACACCATCCTCCTGCCTCTGGGATTCTGATTCAGTAATTCTAATTTCAGTTCAGTTCAGTTCAGTCGCTCAGTCATGTCTGACTCTTTGCAACCCCATGAACTGCAGCACGCCAGGCCTCCCTGTCCATCACCAACTTCCGGAGTCCACCCAAACCCATGTCCATTGAGTCAGTGATGCCATCCAACCATCTCATCCTCTGTTGTCCCCTTCTCCTCCTGCCCTCAATCTTTCCCAGCATCAGGGTCTTTTCAAATGAGTCAGCTCTTTACATCAGGTGGCCTAAGTATTGGAGTTTTAGCTTCAACATCAGTCCTTCCAATGAACACCCAGGACTGATTTCCTTTAGGATGGACTGGTTGGATCCCCTTGCAGTCCAAGGAACTCTCAAGAGTCTTCTCCAAACACCATAGTTCAAAAGCATCAGTTCTTCGGTGCTCAGCTTTCTTTATAGTCCAACTCTCACATCCATACGTGACTACTGGAAAAACCGTAGCCTTGACTAGATGGACCTTTGTTGACACTAATTTCGGTGGTTCCTGGAATTTCTCTTTTGAGGAAGATTTACAGGTGATTCTCATGACCTGTTTGATTTACAGGTGACCTGACTTAGGCAGGTTGGGAACTCAAGGAATTTGCTGTCACAGTATGAACTCAAGGGTTTGGAGCAGGATACACTGAGTGGAAGTAGGCAGTCAGCACTGAGATCGGGGTCAGAGGTATGAATTCCTCCTCCCAAGAAATTAAGCAATCACCCAGTCTTGGGCTGGACCTCAACAATCTCGGGGAAAGCATTATACATTCTTGTCCTATGAGCTGTGCCCTGGTGTTCCGAGTTTACACCAGATGAAACTGAGGTCAAAGAGGGGAAGAGATTTGCCTAAGATCACACGTCCAGTAGATGGAGGAAACAGGAAGTGGACCCAAGATTTTCCTTTGTCCACTGTCAGTGGGAGGTCACTGGTCATGTGGACCCTAATTAAGAAACAGAAACTTGAGCAGAGAAAAGAAAGGAAGGAGGAAAACACTGGACTTGATTCTCCCCAGGAGTGGGAAGAGAGGAAGGTATTCCAAAACAAGAGAAAAACCTCTTATTTTCTGAAGTTGGCTCTGGTTATTCATCATTTCTTCATCACAGTCTCCACGATAACTGTTCACCTCCCTTACTCACGACCTTCTCTTGAGTCCTCACTTCCTGAACAGTGGGAAACTCTCCTCCTCCTTTTCCCAAACCTGATTGGTTCCTTCTTCTCATTCACTTTCCCACCAGCCTCTTGCCACTTGGCAGGATGTTGTGTAATATGGTGTCTCTTCGGCTTTCTTTTTACAGAAGCGCCTTTCCTACCCAGTCCCTTAGGACACAGAGGAAGTAGACTGGACTGCGGCCTTCTAGAAGGAGTTCTTTGTTGGATACCAGCTTCTTCTAGTGTTTAAGTCAGGGGTCCCCAACCTCCAGGATCTATTGCCCGATGATCTGAGGTGGAGCTGATCTAGTAATAATAGAAATAAAGTGCACAATAATTGTAATGCACTTGAATCATCCTGAAACCATCCCTCTGCCCACGGTCCACAGGAAAATTGTCTTCCATGAAACCTGTCCCTGGTGCCGAAGAGGTTGGGGACTGTTGGTGTAAATAATACCTCTTCAGCAACCAAAGATCGAAACCATCCACTTGTCTGAAACAAACAAATCCATCGCTAGTTTTTACGATACCTTTTGCATCTCCTGAAATGCTATACAAAGAACCATGGAAACACTTACAGCTCTAAAAGAGTCAAACACAGCATATTAATACACA
The DNA here is from genome assembly GCF_033118175.1 of Dama dama. NCBI lineage: Eukaryota > Metazoa > Chordata > Mammalia > Artiodactyla > Cervidae > Dama > Dama dama. The sequence continues at coordinate 62,503,510 of NC_083705.1, forward strand.
CTTACAAGAGCCATTGTGCCTTTTGAAACATTTGTCTTTCTAACCACGAGTAGCCGGGGCTCTAGAACAACTGGGCTCAGGGCCCTTTCAAAGGAAGGAGGGAAATGCCATTTGTTATGGATAGTTCACAGGGCACCTAAGAATCCTCTGTCATCCGGTTAAAGCAAAGGAAAAATAAATGCTGGTCTTTTTTCTAGAGTTAACCAGCAACAATAAGGTCTATGTTCTTCAGGTTTCTGCAGAAGACATTTTGAGCAGCAATGCATTAGGACTTAAAATAGTAATTAAAATATTATGCAAAGCATTCCCTTATTTATAACATACTAAATTTATCGTAAAGCAGTTTGTTTTCCTCCATGACTGGGTGTAATGAGTTTCTTTCAGAAGAACCATAAAAAGCCCGCTCAGAGAAAGGGGACAGTGTTGTTTTTAAATAAGCAATGTAGTTGTCAGCAGATGGTATGAAGATTGATGACTAATGCATTTTTAATGCAGATAATTTATTAGATAATAGAGGTTTTCCCCTTCTTAAATTTCCAGTAGGAGGAAATCATTGAGTTTTTCCATTTTAAATTAAAGGCTTTCTACAGCTGGTTTTTCACAAAGCCTTACAATGGATGATCCAGTTCAATTATGCAACAGGCACAGTTAGGATGAAGCCCACTGCTGTAGCTTCCCCCTCATCCATTAACCTTTTATCTCAGCTTGAATCCCCATACCCACCCTGAGAGTATGAACCAAATACAAGCCATACCCTAACGAACACTCCTAGTAGAGGGCTGTTAGTATATAGTAAGTGCTCCATACATGTTCGTTGGATGAAGGAAGGAGTATGCTGTTGTTTTTATTGGAAACGCTAATTCATAGGTTCCTTCTGCTGTCCTAGCTCATTTCTCAGTGATGACTTGCCATAATTCCTACTGCTTCCTGTCCCTCCATATGGTCTCCAGAGGTCAGGAGGCAGGCAGAGGCTGAGCCAACTGTGGATTCAGGTCTCTGTGTTCACAGACATGGTTAACTCCTTTGCCTATTCGGGCTAAGAATAATGAACCCAATCATGTCCCTATTTTCTTTGCTGAATGAAGTTGAAACTGTTCTATACCACCGGTGCCAAGTGGTCAGGCTTCACTGAGATAGCTGATGGAAAATTTCCTAATCAAGTTGGCCAAAAACTTGAGATGAATAAGGTGACACTTCACAGCAATTCTTCATAACAGTGTTAAAGAAACCGCCTACCAGAACCCTCTAACACTGTTAGTGGGAATGCAAACTAGTACACTATGGAGAACAGTGTGGAGAGTCCTTAAAAAACTGGAAATAGAACAGAATGTGGTCCACTGGAGAAGGAATGGCAAACCACTTCAGTATTCTTGCCATGAGAACCCCATGAACAGTATGAGAAAGCAAAATGATAGGACACTGAAAGATGAACTTCCCAGGTCGGTAGGTGCCCAATATGCTACTGGAGATCAGTGGAGAAATAACCCCAGAAAGAATGAAGGGATGGAGCCAAAGCAAAAACAATACCCAGCTGTGGATGGGACTGGTGATAGAAGCAAGGTTCGGTGCTGTAGAGAGCAATATTGCACTGGAACCTGGAATGTTAGGTCCATGAATCAAGGCAAATTGGAAGTGGTCAAACAGGAGATGGCAAGAATGAATGTCAACATTCTAGGAATCACCGAACTAAGATGGACTGGAATGGGTGAATTTAACTCAGATGGCCATTATATCTACTACTGTGGGCAGGAATCCCTTACAAGAAATGGAGTAGCCATCATGGTCAACAAGAGTCCAAAATGCAAGTACGTGAATGCAATCTCAAAAATGACAGCATGATCTCTGTTCATTTCCAAGGCAAACCATTCAATATCACGGTAATCCAAGCCTATGCCCCAACCAGTAACGCTGAAGAAGCTGAAGTTGAATGGTTCTATGAAGACCTACAAGACCTTTTAGAACTAACAAAATACCTTTTAGAATTAACAAAACACCTTTTAAAACTAACAAAAGACCTTTTAGAACTAACAAAAGAACCAAAAAAGATGTTCTTTTCATTATAGGGGACTGGAATGCAAAAAGTAGGAAGTCAGAAAACACCTGGAGTAACAGGTAAATTTGGCCTTGGAGTACAGAATGAAGTAGGGCAAAGGCTAATAGAGTTTTGCCAAGAGAATGCACTGGTCATAGTAAACACCTTCTTCCAACAACACAAGAGAAGACTTTACACATGGACATCACCAGATGCTCAACACCGAAATCAGACTGATTATATTCTTTGCAGCCAAAGATGGAGAAGCTCTATACAGTCAGCAAAAACAAGACTGGGAGCTGACTATGGCTCAGATCATGAACTCCTTATTGCCAAATTCAGACTTAGATGGAAGAAAGTAGAAAAACCACTAGACCATTCAGGCATGACCTAAATCAAATCCCTTAGGACTATACAGTGCAAGTGAGAAATAGATTTAAGGGACTAGATCTGATAGACAGAGTGCCTGATGAACTATGGACGGAGGTTCGTGACACTGTACAGGAGACAGGGATCAAGACCATCCCCATGGAAAAGAAATGCAAAAAAGCAAAATGGCTGTCTGAGGAGGTCTCACAAATTGCTGTGAAAAGAGGAGAAGCGAAAAGCAAAGGAGAAAAGGAAAGATATTCTCATCTGAATGTAGAGTTCCAAAGAATAGCAAGGAGAGATTAAAAAGCCTTCCTCAGTGATCAATGCAAAGAAATAGAAGAAAACAACAGAATGGGAAAGACTAGAGATCTCTTCAAGAAAATTAGAGATACTAAAGGAACATTTCATGCAAAGATGGGCTCAATAAAGGACAGAAATTGTATGGACCTATAAGAAGGAGAAGATATCAAGAAGAGGTAGCAAGAATACACAGAAGAACTGTACAAAAAAGATGTTCACGACCCAGATAATCACGATGGTGTGATCACTCACCTAGAGCCAGACATCCTGGAATGTGAAGTCAAATGGGCCTTAGAAAGCATCACGACGAACAAAGCTAGTGGAGGTGATGGAATTCCAGTTGAGCTATTTCAAATCCTGAAAGATGATGCTGTGAAAGTGCTGCACTCAATATGCCAGCAAATTTGGAAAACTCAGCAGTGGCCATAGGACTGGAAAAAGTCAGTTTTCATTCCAATCCCAAAGAAAGTCAATGCCAAAGAATGCTTGAACTAATGCACAATTGTACTCATCTCACATGCTAGTAAAGTAATGCTCAAAATTCTCCAAGCCAGGCCTCAGCAATACATGAACCATGAACTTCCAAATGTTCAAGCTGGTTTTAGAAAAGGCAGAGGAACCAGAGATCAAATTGCCAACATCCGCTGGATCATTGAAAAAGCAAGAGAGTTCCAGAAAAACATTTATTTCAGCTTTATTGACTATGCCAAAGCCTTTGACTGTGTGGATCACAATAAACTGGAAAATTCTTAAAGAGATGGGAATACCTAACCATCTGACCTGTCTCTTGAGAAACCTATATGCAGGTTAGGAAGCAACAGTTAGAACTGGACATGGAACAACAGACTGGTTCCAAATAGGAAAAGGAGTACATCAAGGCTGTATATTGTCACCCTGCTTATTTAACTTACATGCAGAGTACATCATGAGAAACTCTGGGCTGGAAGAAACACAAGCTGGAATCAAGATTGCCAGGAGAAATATCATTAACCTCAGATAACACGAATGACACCACCCTTAAGGCAGAAAGTGAAAAGGAACTAAAGACCCTCTTGATGAAAGTGAAAGAGGAGAGTGAAAAAGTTTGCTTAAAGCTCAACATTCAGAAAACTAAGATCATGGCATCTGGTTCCATCACTTCATGGGAAATAGATGGGGAAACAGTGGAAACAGGGTCAGACTTTATTTTTTGGGGCTCCAAAATCACTGCAGATGGTGACTGCAGCCATGAAATTAAAAGACGCTTACTCCTTGGAAGGAAAGTTATGACCAACCTAGATAGCATATTTAAAAGCAGAGACATTACTTTGCCAACAAAGGTCCTTCTAGTCAAGGCTATGTTTTTTCCAGTAGTCACGTATGGATGTGATAGTTGGACCATAAAGAAAGCTGAGCACCGAAGAATTGATGCTTTTGAACTATGGTGTTGGAGAAGACTCTTGAGAGTCCCTTGGACTGCAAGGAGATCCAACCAGTCCACCCTAAAGGAAATCAGTCCTGGGTATTCATTGGAAGGACTGATGTTGAAGCTAAACTCCAATACTTAGGCCACCTGATGTAAAGAGCTGCCTCATTTGAAAAGACCCAGATGCTGGGAAAGACTGAAGGCAGGAGGAGAAGGGGACGACGGAGGATGAGATGGTTGGATGGCATCACTGATTCAAAGGACATGGGTTTGGGTGGACTCTGGGAGTTGGTGATGGACAGGGATGCCTGGCGTGCTGCGATTCATGGGGTTGCAAAGAGTCAGACACGACTGAGTGAATGAACTGAACTGAACTGATGACCCGGTAATCCCACTGCTGGGCATACACACCAAGGAAACCAGAATTGACAGAGACACATGTACCCCAATGTTCATTGCAGCACTGTTTACAATAGCTAGGACATGGAAGCAACTTAGATGTCCATCGGCAGACAAATGGAGAATAAAGCTGTGGTACATATACACAATGGAATATTACTCAGCTATTAAAAAGTATGCATTTGAATCAGTTCTAATGAGGTGGATGAAACTGGAGCCTCTTATACAGAGTGAAGTAAGTCAGAGAGAAAAACATCAATACAGTATATTAACATATATATATGGAATTTAGAAAGATGGTAATGATGACCCTATATGCGAGACAGCAAGAGAGACACAGGTGTAAAGAACAGACTTTTGGATTCTTTGGGAGAACGCGAGGGTGGGATGATTTGAGAGAATAGCATTGAAACATGTGTATTACCATATGTGAAATAGATCACTAGTCCAAGTTCGGTGCATGAAACAGGGCACTTAAAGCCGGTGCACTGGGACAACCCAGAGGGATGCGACAGGGAGGGAGGTTCAGGATGGGGGCCATGTATACCAATGGCTGATTCATGTCACTGTATGGCAAAAAACGCTACAGTATTGTAAAGTAATTAGCCTCCAGTTAAAATAAATGAATTAATTTTAAAAAAAGAAAAAGAAACCGCCTACCAATGCAGCAGACTCAGGTTCAATCCCTAGGTCGGGAAGATCTCCTTGAGTAGGAAATGGCAACCCACTCCAGTATTCTTGCCTGGGAAATATCATGGACAGGGGAGTCTGGTGGGCTTTAGTCCAGGGAGTTGCAAAAGAATTGGACACGACTGAGTGACTAAACATCAAAACAACAAAGAAAAATAAGTTTAAGTAGAAATGTCTCTGGGTAAGATGGGGGCACCTAGACCAAAAGAGCTTATGGGAAAAAATCTTTTCCTTAAAGTCTCATTTATGAGACTCACTTTAAGTACCTGTTTGTTATAGTAAAATCAAACAGGGTAAACAAAGCAGAAATTTCCTACCCATCTCTGGTTATTACTGGATTGAGTATTATTTCCTGAAAGATAACCTGAGTTTCAACTAACATGAGGTCACATTCTCAACTACAGTTTGTGAAACCCTGGGTTAGTGTCTCTTACTGAGAGGTTAAGCCACTTGGGTCAGATGCTGGTCAATTTTCTGTGTTAAACTTGGTGAGTCAATAGTATCCAGATTTTTGTCAAACATTATTTTAGATGTTTATGTGAAGTTATTTTTTAGAAAAGGTTATGATTTTAGCCAGTAAATTTTCAGTAAAACGGACTAACCCCCCAGCCCCCCACCATAAAGTGCATGAATGGGCCTCATCCAATTAGTTGAAGTACTTTTCCCTAGGGGAAGAGGTAATCCTGCTTTCATTCTCAAATTGCAACTCTTCCCTGGGTCTCCAGCCTGCCCATCCACCCTGCAGACTTTGACCTTGCCACTGTCCACATTTAGGAAAGCCAATTCCTAAATAAATAAAATGTCTAAAATAAAATGTCTCTTCCTCTATATATGCATATATCTTATTTTCTTCTTGCTTCTCTGGAGAACCTGATTCATACAGTTTATGATAATCACATGGTGGATGGAAAGGGTAACTGATTTTTTGATAATCAATCAAGGAAACAGGCACCAACATTTTTTTCAGAAAAGAACGGTGACGGACTATGGGCATTGGGTCCCATCACTAAATGGCAAATAGATGGGGAAAAATTGGAAATAGTAAAAAACTTTATTTTCTTGGGCTCTAAGATCACTGTGGATGGTGACTGCAGTCATGAAATTAAAAGACTCTTGCTTACTGGAAGAAAAACTATGACAAACGTAGACAGCATACTAAAAAGCAGAGACATCACTTTTCTGACAAAGGTCCATTCAGTCAAAGCTGTGGTTTTTTTTCCAGGAGTCATGTACGGATGTGAGAGTCAGACCATAAGGAAGGCTGAGCACCAAAGAATTGATGTTTTTGAACTGTGGTGTTGGAGAAGACTCTTGAGAGTCCCTTGGACTGCAAGGAGATCCAACCAGTCAACCCTAAAGGAAATCAACCCTGAATATTCACTGGAAGGACTGATGCTGAAGTTGAAGCTCCAATACTTTGGCCACCTGAATTGAAAAGCCAATTCATTAGAAAAGACCCTGATGCTGGGAAAGATTGAAGGCAGGAGGAGAAGGGGACAACAGAGGATGAGTTGGTAGGATGGCATCACTGACTCAATGGACATGAGTTTGAGCAAACTCTGGGAGACAGTGAAGGACAGAGAAGCCTGGCATGCTGCAGTCCATAGGGTTACAAAGAGTCGGACATGACTGAGAGATTAAACAGCAATGGTTGTCTCTACTTATGCTGAAATTTTCAACACATGTATGTGAGTTAAGTCACAGAAGCCTTATCACCTGCACCCTGATGAAATGCTTGTCAAGTTTTCTCTTTTTTCTTTTTTTTTGTTTTTGCTTGTCAAGTTTTCAAACCACTTTTTCCCTGTGGCAGTTTCATTATAGGTGACCCAACTCAGCTTTGCCCTTGATTAGATGTTTGAGAGAAGTCATGCTAGATGATTCACTAAGAAAACTGATGAATGAATAATGAATCCCTTTAATGGATTCAGTTTTTTACCTTTTGTAAAGATGCCCTTTGTTTTCACTTCAAGAGGAAAAAGCTATTGATTCAACCCTGAGTTCCTAAATTCTGATCTATACCTCCCAGTGGGACAAGCATCCCAGTTTGCCTGGGACTCAGATTTCCTGGGATCTAGGACTTTTAGTGATAAAACCTGAAAAATCCCATGCAAACTGAAATTATTACCAGTTTACTCACTTAGTAACTATGCTCTCAAAATCTCTTCCTTTTTAATTGCAGCTTAGTCTGAAACAATGAGTCTCCAAGTCAATAATATTTGTCCCTTTTTGGCCACCTCATTGAACATGGTTGAATGTTGAAGATGGTTGGATGGCATCACATGAGTTTAACAAACTCTTGGAGATAGTGAAGAACAGGGAAGCCTGGCATGCTGCAATCCATGGGGTTGCAAAGAGTCAGCATGACTGAGCAACTGAACAACAACCGAACATGGTAATAAACTCATGAGGCAGACAGTTGATTAGTTTGATGAAAGATGCAGTTGCTGAAGTCTCTTAGGATGAACCATGGTTGCCAAAATTTTGGCTACTCTGATTAGGCTCTCATATCCCCTCATTTTTTTAGTTGACACACCACGAATGGTAACTTAGTTGTTTCTGTGACTGTATAAGAGATGAAAAGGACTAATTTTTTATCAAGTGACACAAGCATGAACTCTGACATATTCTGAGAAATCAGACTTGCCAGATCCTACTTCTGGGTGGAACACTGCCAGCCCTGGGTTCCAGGCCCATCTGCATAATTCATTCCCCCTCCAGGATGGCTCCCAAAACAGTAGTAATCTCATTGAGTTCAGTTCAGTCACTCAGTTGTGTCCAACTCTTTGCAACCCCATGGACTACAGCACGCCAGGCTTCCCTGTCCATCACCAAGGGTGAGGACTAAAGGAAGAAGTATGAATAAAGGAGAAGTGAGGAATAAAGGAGAAGTAGGGGTCTTAAATGACACCAAGATTTTACACAATGATATTAAGTATAGGATATGGGAGAGGATTCAGAGGCAATTCAGGATATACATAGAGAGGGTGTCAAATACTAGGAAATGTTCTGTTTGTTCAGCTGAATCTTAATCTCATTCAGTTACCTGCTAATTAGAAGGAATCAAATTGCATAACCACTCTCAGCCCTTTATAATTTTTCCCTCCAGCTTCACAAAAAAACACGTAGTGTGCTATTTTTTAAAATATATATATATTATTTGTTTGGCCGCGTCGGGTCTTGGTTTTGTCAGGTAAGATCTTTCGTTGCAGTGCACGGACTCTCTAGCTGTGACGGTTGAGCTCAGTATTTGTGGCATTCGGACTTAGCTGCTCTAGGCACGTGGGATCTTAATTCCCTGACAAAGGCTAGAACCCTTGCCCCCTGTGTTGCAAGGCAGAGTCTTAATCCCTGGATCATCAGGGAAGTCCCCCAAGTTGTACTTTTCAACATGGAAAAATGGAATTCTTTACAACTTCGTGTGCATATGGGATGATCATAACTTTTAAGGGTAAGTGTTTCAAAGGCTTCCCTTAAATAATTGGTGAAGTAAGTGTCCCTGGAGAGGTGCGATAGACTTAAGGAGGTCAGGGAAGCATTTAGAGCCAGTCTTCAAGGCCAATGGCCTTTCATGTCTGTTCTGTTATCCTCAGGGTTAGGGATAAGAGAAAACAAAATGCCCTTTGAACTGGGGTTCAAAATGGCATTATTTATGGATTATCAATTAACGGGCTAAAGGCTAGAGAGACAATAGAGGATTCACAATTCTGTCTGTTAGTCCCCATAAACATAATAAAGATTTCAAATAGTTACCATTGAAACCAGGGGAATTGATTGTGTGGACAGCAGACCTCATGGTTCTTGTTTACATATGTTTAGATGCCCCCCAGCTCATTGCCCGATGCCCTGTACAAGGAGAGCCTCAATAACAGTGGTTGACATACTGCCAGCAGCTTTCATTTATATAAAGTACTGAAAAGAAATGTGATCTGTTGTCACAGTTCCCTTGTGTGTGCTGTATGTACCGAGAGATAGAGGCCTCTATGGTTTCAACATCCTAGAAATGCATTCAAACAGCCACAGAAGTTATCTCACTGCTCAGACTGTTTTACAAAAATAAAACCATAGTGAAGGTTCATTTAATTAGGAAAATGTGAAGAAGGAAGATTTCGCTGGTGGAGACAGTGAATACAATAATCTAGATGAGATAATGGAGGAGAAAAATAGAGCCATGGAAGGTCCTTTAGAGGAAGAAGTATATTTCCACCAACAATACTAGATGGGGAAGCCAGTAGAATTGAGGAATAAAGGAGAAGTAGGAGTCTTAAATGACACCAAGGTTTCACACAATGATATTAATTATAAGATATGAGAGAAGATTCAGAGGCAATTCAGGATATGCATAGAGGGGCCTTCAACGACTAGGAAATGTTCTGTTTGTTCAACTGAATCTTAATTAAAAAAATTTTCTTATTGGGGGTCGAGTTGCCTTACAATGTTGTGCTAGTTTCTGCTGCACAATGAAGCGAGTCAGCTCTATGATGCATATATCCCTTCCTTCTTGGAATGCCCTTCCAACATCCCATCCAAGTCCTCACAGAGCACCGAGCTCCCTGTGTGATACAGCAGGTTCCCACTGGCTATCTGTTTTACACGTGGTGGCATGTATCAGTCCTCTTGCACTGTTGGTGGGAATGTAAACTGGTACAGCCACTGCAGAGAACAGTGTGGAGCTTGTTTGAAAAACTAAAAAGGGAACTACCATCTGATCCTGCAATCCCACTCCTGGGCATATACCCTGAGAAAACCATAATTAATTTTTTATTACAGTGTATGCATGCCTGCAGAGAAGGCAATGGCAACCCACTCCAGTACTCTTGCCTGGAAAATCCCATGGATGGAGGAGCCTGGTAGGCTGCAGCCCATGGAGTCAGACACAACTGAAGTGACTTAGCAGCAGCAGCAGTATGCATGCCTGCCTGCTTGAGTAGCTCCTTTTTTAGTTTTTAAGGAACCTCTACACTGTTCTCCACAGTGGCTGTACCAGTTTACATTCCCACCAACAGCACAAGAGGATTGATATATACTACCATGTATAAAATAGCTCCAATGCTTTGGCCAGCTGATGCGAAGAACTGACTCATTGGAAAAGACCCTGATGCTGGGAAAGATTGAAGGCAGGAGGAGAAGGGGACGACAGAGCATGAGGTGGTTGGATGACATCACCGACTCTATGGACATGAGTTTGAGCAAGCTCTGGGAGTTGGTGATGGACAGGGAAGCTGGGTGTGCTGCAGTCCATGGGGTCGCGAAGAGTCAGACATGACTGAGTTACTGAACTGAATGATGCATGCCTGCTAAGTTGCTTCAGTTGTCTCCGAGTCTTTTCGACTGATGCTGTGGACTGTAGCCCACCAGATTCCTCTGTCCAAGGGAGTCTCCAGGCAAGAATACTAGAGTGGGTTTCCATGCCTTCCTCCAGGGGATCTATCTGACTCAGGGATCAAATTCGAGTCTCCTGCATTGCAGGCAGATTCTTCACAGCTGAGCCACTGGGGAAGTCCTTTTTTATAGTATTATTCTTTTAATAATAGACATAATATTAGTACAAATTATAGTATTTATTGACTTTCCCTGGGGCTCGGATGGTAAAGAATCTGTCTGCAATGTGGAAGCCCTGGGTTCGATCCCTGGGTCAGAAAGATCCCCTGGAAGAGGGCTTGGCAACCCACTCCAGTATTCTTGCCTGGAGAATCCCAATGGACAAATGAGCCTGGTGGGCTACAGTCCATGGGGTCGCAAAGAGCTGGACATGATTAAACACACAGCACGTAGTATTTATTGGACTTCCAAGGTGGCACAGTTGTAAAGAATCCACCTTGCCAATGCAGGAGACGTAGGAGATTTGGGTTTGATTCCTGGATCAGGAAGATCCTCTGAAGAAGGAAATGGCAACCCACTCCAGTATTCTTGCCTGGGAAATCCCATGGATGGAGGAGCCTGGCGGGCTACAGTCCATAGGGCCACAAAGAGTTGGACACAACTTAGCAACGAAACAACAATAGTATTTATTTTATGTATATATACACACTTTTGATGTGATGTTTTGTAATTATAAAGTGTTTTAAGATTATCCATTGAAATAGCCTCTCAAAAATTAATTAATTAATTAATTCACAATATATTCTGAACATGTTACGTGAGGGGCACTGGGCTTAGTATATGGAATGTGGTCATTGTCTTCAAGGAGCTCAAACCCAGAAACAGGATTTTGCCACTGGAATTATGGAGTCTACTTGGTAAGGTGTGACTTCTTTAGGATGTGATGGGATCCACATGTGTGAATGTCATGTAGTTTCTGGAGTTGGACTTTGATTTTTTTGTTGATGTTGTTATCTGACTGTGCCAGGTCTTAGATGTGGCAAACAAGATCTTCAATCTTCGCTACGGTGTGCAGGGTCTTTAGTTTCGGCATGTGAACTCTTAGTTGAGCCATGTGGGGTCTAGTTCCCTGACCAGGTATGGAGCCTGGGCCCCCTCGACCGGGACCACGGAGTCTTTGCCACTCAACCACCAGGGAAGTCCTCCAGAGTTGGACTTTGGCACAGATCAGACCTTTCCTTTATTCATTATGATCACATAGTACCTAGCACTCCTGGCACACAGTAGGTGCTTAATGATATTTGTTGAAGGGGAAAAGGCAGGTGGGAGGGTGGCACACCCACTGGAAATTACAGAAATACCTGGGTGGCCATAAGACGTCCCTGCTGGCCAGAGTCCCCTGCAGTGGCCAGGCTTCCTCTGTCCTTGAGGACTTTTCTTTGCCTTGTTCTGCCTCCCTAGTGATACCAGTGAAAGCCTTTTTGTTCCCACATTGCTCTCTGGGGCAACCATGCCAAGGACTTGATGGTGGCCTCCCGAGAGAAAACAGCCTCTTCTCTCTGCCCTCAAGCACTATTGTCATTCCAAAATCCTCTGCTACCCTCCATATTCCAACGCACTTACATTTGCTTTCTTAGAGTATCGTAACCAATGAATGAACTTAGAAATCAGCCAGAATGTGCAGACATCTGACAAGTAACAGGTATGGTCTTCATTTGCACAGTTCCCTGAACCCAAATATGAACTTGAACTTCCAGGTTCATATTTGAGTCTTTTAATTCAAATATTCATTTTGGGGTTATGTGGCTGAATTAGGGAAGGAATGTCTGCTTCTTACATAGTGGCCTTTAGTCATTTGCCAACGTGACTCTGTGACTAAATTGGTATCAGATTATAGATTAGGTCCTGTGTCCTTTTGAATCAGCAGTCTGGAGGAGATGTGGGGTATGTAAGCAGCTCCTTTGCCTCTTTTCTGTTTGATTATCCCTATTTTCTTTGGACCTTAATCAGAGATGAGATCATTCAGCAACATTTAACTTAGTTCTTGACCGCTTACTAAATATACGCAACTAAATATATACAACATATATTTGTTGAAGGAAATGGCAACCCACTCCAGTGTTCTTGCCTGGAGAATCCCAGGGACGGCGGAGCCTGGTAGGCTGCCGTCTATGGGGTCGCCCAGAGTTAGACATGACTGAAGCGACTTAGCAGCAAATATATACAACATACAACAAATATTACTAAACATATACAACACTTTACCTAACCTGGTGATTCCTTTCTTGTATTAGGAAAAGTAAGAAGAAAGAATTAAGTAGTTAAAGAAAGACCCTCTACCCCCAGTTTACCCCTAGTAAATTTGCAGGTGGACCATTTGGGCAAAAGAATATCCAGTTTCAGGTGGACCACAAGGGCAGGGGTCTTCCCAGGTGGCTCAGTGGTAAAGAGTCCACCAGCCAATGCAGGAGATGCAGGAGACACAGGTTTCATCCTTGGGTTGGGAAGATGCCCCAGAGGAGAAAATGGCAACCCACTGCAGTATTCTTGCCTGGAAAATTCCATGGACAGAGGAGCCTGGTGGGCTACAGTCCATGAGGTAACAAAAGAGTCGGACATGACTAAGTGGCTGAGCAGGCACACACGCATGTGGGTAGGACAGCATCCCAAGGAAGATGGGGAGAAATCAGCAAATCTGCACGCAATGGAAAGATGAGCAAAAATCTGACCTCCTGCCTCAATGATTAATTGAGATCGTTTCCCCTTTATCCCTTTAAAAATCATCTTGTCTGAGTAGAATCTCTGGAGTTGGTCTCTGGACCTAAGTCCACCATCTCCCCAGACCACTGGCTTTTCTGAAAAAGTAACTTTCTTCTCTACCGAAGCTTGCCCCTCGATTTATTGGCTATTGAGTGACCAGTTGCTGAAACTGCATTTGGTTACAGTTAGAAATAGTTTGGATTTTCCAGCCATTTGGAAAATATGCTGATCCAGTAGGCTCTCGGATTCAAGTTCTTATTAGCTTGTTTTTCCTTTCATCTGTAGCCAAGTGAGGAGTGACCTAAGCAAGAAATATAGAGGGCATGATTTCATCCCTACAGATCTGAAACCCAGCCTCCGAAGGGGCAGTTGTAAAGAGCCTGCATTCACTTGAGCCACTGGGAATCCCTGCTGGCTCAGACGGTAAAGAATCTGCCTACAGTAGAGGAGACCAGGGTTCAATCCCTGGGTGGGGAAGATCTTCTGGAGGAGGAAATGGCAACCCACTCCAGTATTCTTGCCTGGAGAATTCCATGGACAGAGGAGTCTGGAGGTCTACAGTCCATGGGGTAGAGTCAAACGTGACCTATGATTGACACAACAGCTACGTTCACTTGAACTTCTCTAAACGCATGGTTTATTTGAGAACATGTTCCAACACTGAAAAATCGTTTTCTTTCCCCATTTCTTGAATGGATGTCCCTTTCCCTCTCTTTTCTGCTCTGTTCAAATAGTGAAATTGGCATAACACATTTGCATGGAGTTGCATTGCTCTACTGCAAGGATGCCTTCAAGAAAAGAGATTTCTATGACATGTGCACTGAAAACACTGCTGTTGCTTCTTTTTAATCATTTTATGACCAGTGTATGTGTTTCCTTAAATTAATAATTAGCATATTTTGAGTATCTACTATGTGCCAGATACTGCACTAGGGGTATTATATATTTTAATTTCAATATTTGATTTGTATATTTAAATTTGTATCCTCAAAAATGTCCTCTTATGTAGTACTTACTATATTTTACAGAAGATGAACAGAAATTCAGAGTGTTGGGGTGAGAAAGTCATGTTACATGCTCAAACTGGTATTCGAGTTCAATCTGAACACATAGACTCTTCATTCTTCACCATGTGTGTGTGTATGTATGTGTGTGTTAGTTGCTCAGCCTTGTCTGACTGTTTGCGACCCCATGGGCTGTAGCCCACCAGGCTCCTCTGTCCTTGGAATTTTTCAGGCAAGAATACTGGAATGGGTTGCCATTTCCTTCTCTAGGGGATCTTCCTGACCCAGGGACTGAACCCACCTCTCTTGCATCTCCTGCATTGGCAGGCAGAGTCTTTAATACTGCACCTCCTGGGAAGTCCATTCTTCACCATGCTGGCAGCAATCAGCTGTTTCCACATTCTCTTGGCGTTGTTCTGTACTGATCTCAAAACCAATCAGTCCTCAGTCCTGTGATTTAGCCATGTTAGAAAGACACATTTAAGGAGAACAGCTAGCAATATCTGAGCATCTATATTTACTGGGCACTGTGCCATGCAATTACATGTATCATCACAGCTGTGTGGTGTGTATGTGGGAGGACTGGGAAAAAGGGAAAAAAAGAAGTTTCCTGAATTGTGGAGACAAAGGTTTAACTGTTAGTAGATCAGCAATAAACATTTTAAAATTGTCAAACTATTTCCTCCATGTTTCTGAATGTAGGCCTTTTTGGGGAGGAGCCTCATTCTAATAATGGGCTTCCCAGCTGGCCCTAGTGGTAAAGAATCTGCCTGCCATGCAGGAGACTTGAGACACAGGTTCGATCCCTGGATCAGGAAGATCCCCTTCAGGAGGGCATGGCAACCCGCTCCAGTATTCTTGCCTGGAGAATCCCATAGAGAGAGGAGCCTGGCAGGCTACAGTCTATATGGTCACAGAGTCGGACACAAAGGAAGCGACTGAGCACGCATGCGCACATCATTCTAATAATAAAGCATTCAGTCCTCTTTGTTTGGAATTGCAGCATCATCCTGAAAAATAATGACTCCAGTAGTCTATGTCAGAGATCAGTAGAGATCTTCAATCAAGAACCTGCTGCTGCTCTGGAATAATCCTTTTCTTCCTGACCACTTTCAGTTAATAGAGCAAAAGTCCAAAGAATTGAAGTCATGCAAAAGCTTTTAGGAAAATGTACGTATCAAATAAATGGGTCTTTAGAAAAAATAGCCTGAGAGTTGATGCATGCTAATAATATTAGCTTCAATTATATTTAGTCTTTTTCAAATAAAGCCTACACAAAGAGATAAGAGAGGATGGCTTCCATTTCTGCTCCCTGCACCCCTCCCTCTCTACCAGGAATGACTCATGGCTGAGTCTGGGACCCAAACATCAGGCAAAGGGATCAAGAGAAGAGTCGAAGGAAGATGGTGCCCCTCCTCTTTCCTCTGTAACTGCTGACACACAGCCCCCCCAAGAGAGGCTGGAATTGGGCAGGATGTGAGTTCTCTCTATCTGGCAGATTTCATTCTTTGATACTTACTGTCTTCTTCTCCCGGTTGCCATTCTCTGCGATTAAGTAAAAATAAATGTTAGCACCATTAGGAGGCAGAGATAATTCCGCAGTGTATACTAATTCACCCAGGTCTGTCTGCCGTGTGTTTTCAAATGCCAAGCCAAGCTCACTTCGTGGATCTTTAGAAAACACTATTTATAACATGAGTTGTCACCCGTCGGAGACACTTTCTCTAAGTGATAATGAAGCTTGCTGTGTTTACACAAGAGCCTGTGTCTCAGTAAATCACAGCCTTCCCTTTGCCTACCGTCAATGCTATCCAGCCAGTCTGCAATACCTGCACAAGGAGTTGGAGAAGGAAAAAAAACCAGTTTGCAGATGTCTGATAACTAACCACAGAGGCGTCCTTGTTTGTGTTTTTTCCCTGGAATGAATCACTTGTCAGAGGAAATTATGTTGATAGCTTTCATGTAGTTATACTGATAACAAATTAGCATCACTGTGTGCATTCATTTGTAGTGATGCCGGTCCACTTTCCTGCAATTCCTTAATATCCATCTGGGTAATAACAATTTCCATCAGGGAGTTGGAACAATAGGGAGGCCTCGCTCTTCCTTCTGGAAACTGATACCTCTATTTCCCTATTATCCATTTTTATTCTCATCTTGGCTGGCTGGCTGCAGTGTCTCATAGCAGTTCGTGACATAACTACTAATAACATAAATGATTCTTCATTGATTGAACGTGGTTTACCTGAGTTGTGAGAAGTGTCTCAGGAGGAAAGAAAATAGAAATTGTAATGACAGTTGGAGTTTGGGATTAGCAGATGCAAACTATTATGTATAGAATGGATAAACAACAAGGTCCTACTAGTGTATTGTACAGGGAACTGTATTTGATATCCTGTGATAAGCCATTATGGAAAAGAGTATGCAAAATAATATACATAAGTGTAACTGAGTCACTTTGTTGTATAGCAGAAGTTAACGTTTTTTCGGAGTTCTCCATTATGACCCGTCCGTCTTGGGCCCTGCACACACAGTAAGGCTCATACCTTCATTGAGTTATACAAGCCCCTTCGCCATATACAAGCCCCTTCGCTGTGGTCCATGAAGAGGCAGAAATTAACACAACATTATAAATCAACAATATTTCAATAAAATGAAAAAAAGAAGTTGCAATCTCTGATGAATGGTAGCTGCCACAGCTACCTTTCTTGGAAGGCAAAATCGGGATGCAAAACAGCAATTTAAGTCCTACGTACAGGGTTAACTTATTCATTTTCTAAAATGAATTAGCAGTCAATTCAGTCAAACAACTGGTTTGATGAGTTGGAAAATTTGGAGTCAGCTAATCTAATCAATTGAGTCTGCAAGTCATCAAGCTTATTCTTTACGTAGTCATAAGCCCCCACTTTTTTTTTCAGTGATGTCTTTATCATTTTGGTTTTATGTACAAATCAAAATGCCAGTTGCTGTGACAATTGTAAACTTAATTAACAGCTTAGTAAAGAAAACCTGTCTTTTCCACAGTTCTCCTCATAAATCTACAAAAATGACTCAGCTAGTAATTTCTGTTTACAAAACCAAATTGTAGTATCCAGAATATTCCGAATTAACAGTTGAACTCCAGCCCTCACCCCCTCCCACCATAATTACATAATACAGGATGAAGGCAAGGCTATTTAGCATTTTGTTTTAGACTGTCAACATATTTGAAATACCTTGTACCAAGAAGAGCTTCCCAGTTGACTCAGTGGTAAAGAATTCCCCTGCCAGTGCAGGAAATGCAGGAGACACAGATTTGATCCCTGGGTTGTGAAGCCCCTGGAGGAAGAAATGGCAACCCACACAGTATTATTGCCTGGAAAATCCCATGGACAGAGGAGCCTGGTGGGCTACAGACCATAGGGTTGAAAAGAGTCAAACAGGACTTAACAACTGAACACGTATCAGGAAATGTCATTTGAGGCAATTTCATATTAGGTCAACTAACTCGGGAGAAAATATTTTTGTGTTTATTTTTTGTCTTTTTAATTTTGTGGCACTTAGGGGGAAAAATTAAAGTTTGGCACATGCCTAATAAATTAACATACTGAGTTAACCTAACTGTACCTTAAGAACAGAGCTTCCCCGGTGACTAAGTTAGTAAACAATCTGCCTGCAAAGCAGGAGACCTGGATTCAATCCTTGGGTCAGGAAGATCCCCTGGAGAAGGGAATGGCAACCCACTCCAGTATTCTTGCCTGGTGAAATCCAAGGACAGAGGAGCCTGGTGGGGTCGCAAAGAGTCGGACATGACTGAACGACTAACAACTAGACCTTAAGAAGATGCAGAAAATAACCCACAGACTAAGGGGTTGATTCAATTCCTGGCAGACGATCTATTGTAACTGTGTGAGCAGCCTTCTTGGACAGGTGGGACGGGGGGCGGTTGTGGGAAGCGTGGAGGAGGACTATGAACAGGGACAATGAGACGAGAATGTCCGAGAATTCAATCACTTGTTGCAATAAGTATGGAATTGATGATCATCCAGAAAAACATCTACTCCTGCTTCATTGTCTATGCTAAAGCCTTTGACTGTATGGATCACAACAAACTGTAGAAAATTCTTAAAGAGATGGGAATACCAGACCTGCCTCATGAGAAATCTGTATGCAGGTCAAGAAGGAACAGTTAGAACTGGACGTGGAACAATGGATTGGTTCCAAATTGGGAAAGGAGTACGCCAAGGCTGTATGTTGTCTCCCTGCTTATTTAACTTATATGCAGAGTACATCATGAGAAACGCTGGGCTGGATGAGGCACAGCTGGAATCAAGATTGCCAGGAGATATCAATAACCTCAGATATGCAAATGACACCATCCTTATAGCAGAAATCGAAGAGGAACTAAAGAACCACTTGATGAAAGTCAAAGAGGAGAGTGAAGAAGCTGGATTAAAACTCAACATTCAAAAAACTGAGATCATGGCATCTGGTCCCATCACTTCATGGCAAATAGATGGGGAAACAATGGAAACAGTGAAAGACTTTATTTTCTTGGGCTCCAAAATCATTGTAGATGGTGACTGCAGCCATGAAATTGAAAGACGCTTGCTCCATGGAAGAAAAGCTATCAACATATTAAAAAGCAGAGACATTATTTTGCTGACAAAGGTCCATCTACTCAAAGCTATGATTTTTCCAGTAGTCATGTATGGAGGTGAGAATTAGACCACAAAGAAAGCTAAGTGCTGAAGAATTGGTGCTTTTGAACTGTGGCGTTGGAGAAGACTCTTGAGAGTTCCTTGGGCTGCAAGGAGATCAAACCAGTCAATCCTAAAGGAAATCAGTCCTGAATATTCACTGGAAGGACTGATGCTGAAGGTCCAGTACTTTGGCCACCTGATGCATAGAACAGACTAATTGGAAAAGACCCTGATGCTGGGAAAGATTGAAGGTAGGAGGAGAAGGGGGTGACAGAGGATGAGATGGTTGATCACATCACTGACTCATGGACATGAGTTTGAGCAAGCTCTGGGAGTTGATGATGGAGTGGGAAGCCTGATGTGCTGCAGTCCATGGGATCGCAAAGAGTTGGACACGACTTAGTGACCGAAATGAATTTAGTCAAGGGGCAGTACTTCAGTATCTTAGTCACACAATATTGACTAAGACACTGAAGTACATAAAACTATTCAAGTTATTAAAATAAAAAAAATATTTGAAACCACTCATTCTACATAAATACTTGTTATGTCCCAATTATATGCAATTCTTAAATAGCCATTAAAGAAAAGCCATTGGGTCTTCCATTAGCCTATCGTGTTGGTCTCTTTCAAGTGAGTGCCTGTCCCCCAAAGCATAGAAATTGGGCTTCTGAAATCTTCTGAAATCCAAACTTGCCTTTCCCTCCACTAATGAGTACTATTACATTTTTGCCTTAATAATTCTTCTTTGGCCCAGGATTGGAGTGGAGCAGAGCTGGACACATTTTTTTTTTCTTGATATGGACCATTTTTAAAGTCTTTACTGAATTTGTTACAATATTGCTTCTGCTTTATGTTTTTGGTTTTTTGGCCTCAAGGCGTGTGGCATCTTAGCTCTCTGACCAGCCCGAACAGGGATTGAAGCCACATCCCCTGCCCTGGAAGGTGATGACAACCATTGGACCACCAGGGAAGTCCCTGGGCACATTGGTTTTTAGTCAACTTCCATGGAATTCTCGGTTCCTCTTCTCCTGGGTCAGAAGGAGAGCTTCAGAGAATTTCCTTCAAAGGCCACTTTGCCACGTGACCTCTTCACTCTCATTGTAGGAAATTTCCAGGTTTTTAAGGAACATCTTAAAGACTATTTGCTTCTCAGTTATTTGATGCTAAAATCCCTTTAGCAAACATGCTCACTTATCACCATACCTGCATTAAACTTCCCACATCATAGCCCAGTCCTCAAGGTACCCATCTTCTCATCTTCCCTCCTGCCTCCTCCATGTAAATTTACTGGCTGCTCTCCCTGCATCGTTTCTGCCTCTTCCTAAACCATGCTTTCATTCCAGCTGTCTCTCCCTCCCGTCAAAATAGTAAGTCTCTTCTGACAGCGCTTAAAAATTTATATCCAATTCCCCACCACTCCAAATAAAGAGGTTAGGGCATCTAAGGTGGGGAGTGTGGGTCAAAACCGATCATCTCATTTAAGTCAGTGAATTATTGCCTGACACACCATATAACATCAGCTCCCCTGGATGAGGCTAAATGAATTATTTTCATTCCTCAAACGACAGTTTATCCACACACTGATCAAAAACTACACATGGCTGCCACTCACAAAAGAGAAGGATGGTTTTTTCCCCAAGTTTGGAAGCAAGGTGAGCCATCCATACTTAATATTTAAAATCACATCCAAAATGATTGTCAGAATAACATTCTGTGCTCACTCAGAGAGCTTTAAAAAAAATAGCAAAAATATACAACAAGTACATTGACAGAGCAATTTCCAGCTTTTGGTCTTAATGCTAGGGTATAGGGTAAGTGATCAGGAAATAAAGGTCACTATTATTACTTTACATTTATTATTTTAATAATAAAATAAATGGTTAATTTCTTCCACTGTAACCCCTCACGCCTTTAGACAAAGGAACTATGGCTACTTCCAAAAGATTTAAGATATGTAAAGCAGAGAAGCTCAGTGTTCCCTGTTGTGGAGGAAGGGAAGGGAGAGGGAGAGATAAGAGGAAAGTGTGTCCAGATTCTCCCTCCAAACTAAACCATCATATCAGGATGCTCCGTGTCTCCTGGGGAGGAGGAGGTAAGGGGGCAGAGAGAGGCCTGGAGGGTTCCACTCCTGGGATCCCCTTTTCTTGAAGAAAAAAAAAAAACAAAACAGGAAAGGGACTGGAGTCTTATCTTGTAAACAATATCTTCTCTCAGGTTATGATTCAGTGTTATTGCTTTTAATGTCTGTAAGCTACAATTTTCTGGTCTTTAAAATAGATACAGTATTGATTATACCTACATGGAATGATTGTTGTATGGGTTAGAGACAATGCAAGTGAAGCTAGCACAAGTGTGCACAGTTGGTCTTGAGGGGAGAGATGTATGCACAACTAGATATACTACAAGATGGAGTATGTGATGTTATAACAATAAAGGAAAAAGTCAAGTGCTCTAAAAACCCCATTGAAGGAAAATTTAATATTAACATGGGCTTGAATATTCTTGGATGATTTCCCAAGAAGGGTGACTCTGGAGTTGAGTTTTAAGATCTCAAGAGAGGCCCTCCACCATTCAGTTTATTTGATGGGCACACGTCTTGGTCACATACTGTCTTTGAGACCCTAGGGAGACAGACATGTGAAAGATAAATAATACAGTTCCTGAATCTGTAGACCCAATTGGAGAAACATCACATTCACAAACACACACATGCATGTGTACACAAGACCCAAGAGAAATGCAAAGTATATATCTGCAAGTGAAGTGATACAAAATAATACATACATGGGGAGAGGATGCTGGAGGGACAAGTCTGGATGCATTCATCTGAGATGCTTCCCTGGAAGGTGGAGGCTTTCATGATAAATGTAAGTAAAAGGATGGGAGGATGGGAGAAATGTTCAGAAGCAAGGCTATTGAAGACCTCTGTGCAGAGAGGAAAGCAGTGAGTGTCCTCAGAATAGCAGAGGCTTGCTGGAGGAGCTTCCTTTGGAGAGGTTTGTTCCTAGGTGATATCGAGTCAGGCTGAAGAATTCTCATGGGGTTCACAGGAGATAGGGTGTGTGTGGTTTAGGAAGAAGCCAATTCCCCGCTGTGGGTAGCCATGTCCTTCCCATCAGGATATTCCTTTTTCTATCCTAGATCTTTAAGATCTTTTTGTCACAATTGTCAAGTCCATTTAGAAAGTCTGCCAGTGATGCAGGACTCCTTCCACTTAAGAATAGAAAGAGACTGTGACATGATAGCCTGATAATACATCGTTTATGTTTTAATACAAACATATTTTAAGTACATAAACTGTAGTTGGAAAATCAATATTATTTCTTAATTTACACTTGTGCCTTATTCTGTATTTCAATTCATGTAGAGAATCCCAGTGAAAGGAATAAGTAATTTCCTGATCTACTTAATGGATGGAAATCTGTGTAATGGTGTCCAACATCTTGGAGATGCTGGAGTCAGAATTCTTGTCTAAAAGAAAGTAAATTGCATGGTCTCAACTCAACAAACCATGGATGGTGGTCTGTGCCGTTACAATGAAGCTGGTGACCAGGAATGCATGTATGGAGGGGGAGAAGAAATCCAGCAAGATGAGAGAGAGTACCGCTTTCATGGCTTGGCAATGTCCCCAGCAGAGAGAGCTTGCATCATTTAATAGTGATGTCACTTTATTGACCATCATAAACTGAAGCTTCAACACATCATGAATAAATAAATGAGTATCTTGAAAGAACGTAGCAGGAGAAGGAAGGAGAGGAGAGCTGCAGGATCAGGGCGCCCTAGTGTGCAGTGGTTTGGGTGATGCAAGTGGTGAATCCGTTCTTCTCCTGCCTGGGTGCGCCCCCAAACAGAAAGCTTGCCCTGCACACAGACACCGATTCCATGAACCAACTAGTATTTGAGAAATGGCTGGTGGGGAGTTATTTCTGTCACTCTTTTTCACAATTCCCTTATGCCATGAAAGCGGAAATGTAGCATGGACAAACAGAATTGCACTCCATGTCAGGTCTGTTTCTTTTCCTTTAACCTTTGCTTTTCCTTCCTTTTGTTACGATAATCACTGGAAGGTTGCTGTCTGTAGCTGTAAGCACACCTAATGGCCTGCCTCTGGGAATCTGCCCCTCTGCCTGAATGTTAAACTAAAGTGCCTTTCTTCAGCTCACAGGGAGACATTCTGCCCCTGCCCACCTTGAATGGCTGCAGAAAAGAAGAAATTAACATATTCTGTCTCTGATGCTGGCCAAGCCAGGAGATACTTTGCAAGACGAATGGCCTCTTTATTTCCTCGCCTCCTCGCCTTCTCTGTTCTGTAATAGTAACTGGCATCCAGACTCTGATAAGATGGTTTTCTAGGTCACTAGTCTACCATCCTCTTGGACTCCTAGCTTTCCAAATAAAGCTGCTATTCCTTGCCTCAAAGCCTCATCTCCCAATTATTGGCCTGTCCTGTGGTGATAACAGAAATTTACAGAGAATCAACTAGGATGTGGGTTATCTCCTGTGGCTTCAGAATAGAGCAAGGCTGAGGCATCCTTCCCCACTGACCTGTCTACCACACATACACACATTCCCCCACTGCCCTGGAAAGGCTACTCCCATAGACTCTCAGATGGGATCGTAAATCAACTAAACCAGATTCATGGTAGTTTGCCCCCCCACCCCAGGGTAGTACATGCCTGAAGGTACTTCCATTACTTGACTACATTTGTTGCACCTCCAAATTGGCACCAAGTGTTTCTATAAGGATGACACTGAAGCTATGATATTCTTTCCTTTCTCAGGAGGGAGAGAGTAAGTTTCTGTTCAATGTTTTAAATGCTACCTGATTAGCTTCATAGGACTGCAGTGACCTCCCTGAGTCCTCCACTGAAGGCACAAGTATCCTGAAGATGCACATTTTTCTCTTTTCTATTAAATGGTGCAGAGGAACAAGTTTGTCATGACCCCAATTTGATTGCAAAGTCATCTATTTAATTAAATATCCTCTCTTTATCCCAACTGCCCCACTCTACCTCCTGCATCCCCTCCCTCCATCAAATGGCATTCTGTCCTAAGACAGAAACCAAGGAATGTGGCTAATTGAGTATGGGGGGCAGTGTGATTTCTACACACAGGTTTTTCTCTCACTTGAGAAGTCATACCAGGAAGTGAATCGGCAGTTAAAGTAACCACCCAGTCCTGTTGATGACACGGTGTCCGAATTATTTCCCTTCTGCAGACGGACAACCAGTGCTCACAAGCAGATGGCCAAGGGAGCTGGTCCACTGCTTCCCCTGTTGGGGCACTCTTCCCAGGTGGTTTTGGATAATGTAATAGCTGGGATGGGCTAACAGCTGGAGCTGAGCTTTCAGAGACCTTCCTCTCGCAAAGCCTCTAGTGGGAAGCTTCTGTATAGTACGAGGAGCTCAGTTTGGGGCTCTGTGATGACCTCGAGGGGTGGGAGGGAGGGAGGCTCAAGGGGGAGAGGCTATGTACACTTTCAGCTGATCCACTTCGTTGTACAGCAGAAACTAACACAACATTGAAAAGCAATTGTACTCCAATTTTTGTTTGTTTTTGTAAATATATGAGTTGCTGTCGGGAGGAAATACTATACCAACCCTACTCAGTGGCTGGTGCTCCCTTATGTCACGGGCTGCACAGACTCTGCTCCTAAGGTGATTGTCAACAGGTGTGAGCAGGAAGGGCTTCCAGCCAGAGGGGTGGAGTGTGGAAAGGCAATGTGACTGATTCAGCATATTCCATCTTCCTGGGCACCTCTGCTGCTGAGCCACAAGGGAAACCCAAGGATACTGGAGTGGGTAGCCTATCCCTTCTCCAGCGGATCTTCCCCACCCAGGAATGGAACCAGGGTGTCCTGCTTTGCAGGCGGATTTTTTTTTACCAACTGAGCTACCAGGGAAGCCCAGATGCTATAAACCACGGGCATGTTCTTCACCCGTGGGCAGTGGGCCAGGATGACAGAAGGTGAGGTGACCAGGCAACTGCCCAGACACGGCATCTGGAGGATTGCACCAGAGAAGGGCAGGCTTCAGTGGACTCAGCCGTGGTTCAGTCTGAGCTCTTCTGCAGAAGTTGGAGGAAGCACAGCTCAAGCGGCCTGTCACAAACCAAACATGTTAATAAAGGGACAGAAGGCCTTCCAGTTCAGGTTTTGACCTTGCTTAGTTCCCAGAGGTGGCAGGTTTTGCAGTAAAATGAGTCTCATCTTCATCAGGATTCTTATTTTCCTCAGAGGTAGCGGGATCCAGCCTGGGAGGCTGGGCATAAATGTAAAGGGTGCGTGTGAATGAAAGTATTTCTAACCAGCTGCACACCTAGCGGATGAACTATGATGGAAGATGAGCATCACTTTATGTCAGGTGTTGCCCTGGGGGAGAGGTCTGGGGAACAAGGCTGAGTCAGTGCATATCTTTGAGGCTCAGGGCTGTGCAGGGGCTCTTGTGTGTATTTGAGGTCAGACACAGGGAATGAGATGAAAGCTGATGTGCGTCTCTCAGAACTGGCTGCTGTTGTCAGGTTTGATTTCTGGAGCTGAGAAGAGGTGCCTCAGACTTCACAGTAGAACCCAGCATCTCTCTGTGACCTTCCCTTGTGGGTCTGGTTTGTAGATGTAGTCTTCTTCCTCAACTGCATCGCTGTTTTGGAATGTGGGTGCCCTTGACACTTACAGCTGTGATCTTGACCTTGGGGCCTTGGTCACGAGTCAGAGAGAAAGCATTTGGTTCTAACATCTCCTTAAATGTTTCCTCCCCAAGCAGGGCAATGGTGGAATTTGGCTAGAGAAATGTGCTTTAAGGCTTTAACATTATGTTAAAAAGTATTTGCAAGGCACTTACTAAATACATGCAGAAATATACCAGCAGCTGACATAGGTATCTTCCCGACCCAGGAACCAAACTGGTGTCTCCTGTGCTGCAGGCAGATTCTTTACCAACTGGGCCATCAGGGAAGCCCAATATAGGTATTAGACATGATATTAATTAATGAACAATGAATTTATTAGATGGGGCTTACCTGGTGGCTCAGTGGTAAAGAATCTGCCTGCCAGTGCAGGAGACGCAGGTTCAATCTCTGGATCAGGAAGATCCCCCGGAGAAGGAAATGGCAACCCATTCTAGTATTCTTGCCTGGGACATTGCATGGACAGAGGAGCCTGGTGGGCTGCAGTCCATGGAGTTGCAAAAGAGTCAGACTTCACTTAGTGACTAAACAGCAATTAACTGGACAAATATACTCTGAGCCAGGCAGTGCAACAACAGCAGTAAAAATATGTCAAAATTCTCACTTTCATGGAGCTTACAATATACTGGTTCAGTTCTGTCGCTCAGTTGTGTCCAGCTCTTTGCAACCCCATGGCAAGACACCAGGCTTCCCTGTCCATCACCAACTCCCGGAGCTTGCTCAAACTCATGTCCATCAAGTCAGTGATGCCATTCAACCATCTCATCCTCTGTCATCCCCTTCTCCTCCTGCCTTTAGTCTTTCCCAGCATCCGGGTCTTTTCCAATGAGTCAGTTCTTCACATCATGTAGCCAAAGGATTGGAACTTCAGCATCAGTCCTTCCAATGAACACTCAGGACTGATTTCCTTTAGGACTGACTGGTTTGATCTCCTTGCAGTCTAAGGGACTCTCAAGAGTTCTCCAACACCACGATTCAAAAGCATCAGTTCTTTGGCGCTCAACTTTCTCCGTGGTCCAACTCTCACATCCATACATGACTGCTGATAAAACTATAGCTTTGACTAGACAGACATTTGTCGGCAAAGTAATGTCTCTGCTTTTTAATACGCTGTCTAGGTTGGTCATAGCTTTTCTTCCAAGGAGCACGCGTCTTTGAATTTCATGGCTGCAGTCACCATCTGCACTGATTTTGGAGCCAAAGAAAATAAAGTCTCTCACTGTTTCCATTGTTTCTCCATCTATTTGCCATGAAGTGATGGGACTGGATACCATGATCTTAGTTTTTTCAATATTGAATTTTAAGCCAGCTTTTTTACTCCCCTCTTTCACTTTCATCAAGAGGCTCTTTAGTTCCTCTTTGCTTTCTGCCATAAAGGTGGTGTCCTTGCATATCTGAGGTTATTGATATTTCTCCTGGCAATCTTGATTCCAGCTTGTGCTTCATCCAGCCCAGCATTTCTCATGATGTACTCTGCATATCAGTTAAATAAGCAGGGTGACAATATACAGCCTTGACTTACTCCTTTCTCAATTTGGAACCAGCCCGTTGTTCCATGTTTGGTTCTAATTGTTGCTTCTTGACCTGCATACAGATCTCTCAGGAGGCAGGTCAGGTGGTCTGGTATTCCCATCTCTTTAAGAATTTTCCACAGTTTGTGATCCACACAGTCAAAGGCTTTGGCATAGTCAATGAAGCATAAATAGATATTTCTGGAGTCCTTAGGAGGCTCAAAATAATAAAATAAATAGGTTAGTTATGTAATGAAAGTAAGCAGTGGTGGGAAAACCACATCCCTTCTCCAGGGGATCTTCTCTATCCAGGAGTCAAACCTGGGCCTCCTGAATTGTAGACAAATTCTTTACCTTTTGAGCCAGGTCAAGAGTGGGGCAGTGCAAATTTCCAGCCTGCCCAGAAATAGTGATAACATACAGAATAGGGATGAGAGTAACTCTGTAGTTATCTGCACCTTGCTCTGAGTCCCAGAAGGCAATCTAAGTGGGCTGCGTCTATGGGTTTTTTGTCCTCTGGCTTCTGAGGAGCTTTGGCCAAAGGGTGTGGGGGCATTGCAAGAAGATCAGAGGGTGAGGGGAGAGGGAGATTCAGACATTTATTCCTTCACTTCTCTCCCTGCCAAGTCTCCACGGGCTTCTGTGTTCCTCTACTGAAGGCCACCATGCCGAGCTGGTTTTCCTCATCACTTCCTTTCAGAGACCCTGTCACTGCCTTTTCCCACTTGCCTATTTAGGTCTTAGAATGACATATACCAGCCCTTGCTGGTTTTCATGAACTCTATCCACATCTCTGCAAACAGAACCATTGCTAGACTCTTCTATTGCCCCAGCTTGAGTATATTATCCATTTCCTGTGGGACCCTTGAAAGATCTATCTTAATAATTCCTTCAAACCATAAACATTTTTGAGTCTTGGTCACATCGTGGAATAAGTGAAAACTCACTGGAGCATTCCAGTGTCAGCTGATGAAGTAGCTTCTTTCCTTTTTGGTTTTTTGCTACATACAGGATGGAGGGGACAACACACAGACCTCCCACCTGTAAGTTGTGAGCATGCTGACTCTGAATATACTGCTCTTGGTTTCTGGAGTCTTTCCAGAAGGGCTTACGTTCTGACCATACTCCTGGGCATGGGTGTCTATTTTGTGCCTCCAGAAAGTATCTGTAAATCATCTCCACTTTCAAGCAACACAGTGAAAGCTCTGGATGGAGGTAGTGTCAAAGGAAGATGAGCATTGAGGGTAGCCGTGCCTTCCTAAGAGCCTGGGAAGTATGCGCCTGTCATGCTGAAGTCAGCCGGGAAGAGTGCTTGCAAGTGGCCCCCATGCCAGCCAGTGGGTGAGCAAAGCCACCCCCTTCTCAGTTTCCTTGTCTTCAGAGATTGGAGCAGGTGATACTCAAGCAACAGCCCACAGAGAATTCATTTGAACAACGTCTCGGAGACTTTCTCCTGAAGTCTTGAAGTTGATGTTGAACAACCACCAACGCCAGCATATGGGTCTTGCTGTCAGAGCGTCAGCCACACTTCACAAGCACCCCGAATGTGTTGAGCAGTGCCGCCTGTCAGCAACTGTAGAAGTCAGCTGCCTCTAACATAGGCTGAGGATAAAGCCAGCAGATAAGTGGTGAGATTCCAGTTTTCCTTTTTTCCTTTTTCAAATGCCAGGCAGGATAAGCTGATGACATGGATGATCAGCCCATCCTGGTCTGTTCAGGACTTCCTTAGTTTTATCAGTGAAAGTCCTGCTTCTCAGGAACCCCCTCTGTTCAGCTCAGTTCAGTCGCTCAGTCCTGTCCAACTCTTTGTGACCCCATGGGCTGCAGCACGCCAGGCCTTCCTGTCCATCACCAACTCCCAGAGTTTACTCAAACTCATGTCTTGTGAGTCAGTGATGCCATCCAACCATCTCATCCTCTGTCATCCCCTTCTCCTCCCGCACTCAATCTTTCCCAGCATCAGGGTCTTATCAAATGAGTCAGTTCTTTGCATCAGGTGGCCAAAGTATTGGAGTTTCAGCTTCAGCATCAGTCCTTCCAATGAATATTCAGGACTGATTTCCTTTAGGATGGACTGGTTGGATCTCCTTGCTGTCCAAGGGACTTTCAAGAGTCTTCTCCAACACCACAGTTCAAAAGCATCAATTGTTCTGCACTCAGCTTTCCTTATAGTCCAACTCTCACATCCATACATGACTACTGGAAAAACCATAGCCTTGACTAGACAGACCTTTGTTGGCAAAGTAATGTCTCTGCTTTTTAATATGCTGTCTAAGTTGGTCATAACTTTCCTTCCAAGGAGTAAAAGTCTTTTAATTTCATGGCTGCAGTCACCATCTGCACTGATTTTGGAGTCCCCCAAAATAAAGTCTGTCCCTGGGAAACCTGAATGGTTGTTTGATCACCCAGGAGATGTGATGTCAGCTGAAAGCCTGTGTATTGATTGCTATTAAATATGCAAAGATTTGAACACTGATTCATTTTCTTTATAGTAATGTGTGACTAGATGACTTGCACTCTCAGTAGATTTTCACAATGAGTAGAATATTGAGATATACATTTTCTAGGGGAAAGTTTGAAATTAAACCTTCTAATCCTGGGTTCAGAGAGCTCTGTGACAAGCTCTGTGACAGTTTATCTTTCTATGTAAGATTTAATAAAGCACTCTTTTAGAAGACTGGTAACACTGGCCAATACAATTTTTAAACCACTATTATATATAGAATTCTTTTTACCTATTGATTCAGCTCACAGTTTATTTACTGAGGCTTCATCTATGTTAATTAAAAATACTCTTAATATGCTCTCTTTGTTCCTAAGAATCCATTGCAATTCCAAAAAAGAAAATATTTAAAATCAATAATTTTTTTCCCTCCTTTTTGCTCACTTTTAGAGTTATACTTTCAGGGGACTTTTCTACGGGGAAAAATCCAAAGCAAAATTATATCTTGGAGCAGGATGGTGGTGGTGATGAGTTAGAAGAATTAAGTGAGAAGTAAGGGAATCCCTCCCTAATGGTGGGAAAAAAGCCCTTTTGGTCTCAACTCAATGCATCTCAAGGGCTTCCCTGGTGACTCAGTGTTCAAGAATCTGCCTGCAATGCCGGAGAGGCAGGTTTGATCCCTGGGTCAGGAAGATCCCCTGGAGAAGGAAATGACAACTCTCTCCAGTATTCTTGCCTGGAGAGCCCCACGGACAGAAGAGCCTGGCAGGTTATAGTCTGTGGTGTCTCAAGAGTTGGCAATGACTGAGCGACTAAACCACCACCACCAATATGCATCTCAACTGTGGCTGCACATCGGAAGCACTTGATGCCTGAGCCACATCCCCAGACTTTGGTGTAACTGGTCTAGGGGGTTCCCCTGAGCAGCTCCCCAGAAATAGTCCCTGAGCAGGGTCTAATGAGAAAAGTGTGAAAGTGAAAGTGTTATTCGCTCAATTGTGTCCGACTCTTTGCAACCCCGTGGACTGTAGCCTGCCAGGCTCCTCTGTTCATGGAATTCTCCAGGCAAGAATACCGGAGTGGATTGCCATTCCCTTCTCCAGGGGATCTTCCCAACCCAGGGAAGCCATGATTGAAAACCTCTGCTCTAGCATTGCTGAACACTTGTAGATTTCTGTCTTGTTCCACGTCCTTCTGCCTTTGCCTGTGTTACTTCCGCCTGTTCATTTCAACTCAGCTTCCCCTTGTGAACCTTCCCTGACCCCCTTGACAAAGGCCTCTCCTTTGACATTGCAGCACTGTCCGCTTTGTATTGAATGCCTCTATATCCACACAGTAGTTATTGATCCTTTACAAATATTTTGTCTGGCAGCATCTGTTCCCCCTTTTTATTTAGGGAGAGTCTGCCACTGTGTATATCTGGTGAAGCCTCAGGGACAGATCTTCAGTAGGTTAGACTTGGGGCTTTGAATCTTGGAATACTAACAATACTCACAGTGAGAGTTCAGAATTCACTCACTGTCCATGGGTGGTGGCAGTAACGGTGAGCACAGCAGTGTCCAATGGCCCAAAGTGACTGCCTCTGAGCATAACTTTGGCAGTGGTGCCCTCTCTTAGTTCCAGTGAAAACGTTCAGCTGGTCTGGAGGTTCTTTGAGCTACTCACTAACCTTCTTTAAGAATTCCTTTCGAGTGTGTGTGTGTTGTTGAAAATAGCCAGAGTGGTTTCTGTTACTGAGAAGACTAACCAATACCCTATCCCACTAGAACCATCGATGTCTCAAGGGTATGGACCCTGTCTTTTCCCTTTGTTGCTCTAGCGGCTTGTGTATGATGTGTTCACAATAAATGTTAAACCCAAATGAGCGAAGTTCAGTCTCATCTGCATGGCCCCTTAAGAAACCATTTGTGAGAACTCAAACATATTACATGTGGTGTTTTCTAATGACGCATAATATATCTTCCATTTTATAATATGCCATTCGGTCATGCAGGATAAATTAGACTGTCAGCATAATTTTTGTGGATGAAGTTATCTTTTTAAAGGAACTGAAGAAAAAGATCATTGAAATTTGCTGTCATCTCTTCCTAGGCCAAGCTACTCTTCCTGGGTCAGACATACTAAGATAGATATTATCAGAACTGAAAGTACCTCCTCTCTGTCTTCCTGTTTTCTTCCCTATTTCTCTCCATCTCATGTCTCCCTTTCCCTGTTCCCCCTGCTCCATCTGCTATGACGATTCCACTGTGAAGTCCCAGACTTCTGACTCCCCGAAGGCCCCACATGGTGCTGGCCTGCATGCTCATTACAGGAAGTGCAGAGGCTAGACACCCACCATCAACATTGACTCTTGTTTTATGCCCATCAGACCCACAGTGCACATCATCTCAATGAAATCTTTGGACCAGGAACAAATGGAAACTGGGAAAATAAGTACATGACAGTCACTCCCTGCTCTTAATTATATTTCTGTTTCCACCAGACAATGCCCACACATATTTCTTCCCCTCTTCCACCCTCTCCACAGTCTTTCAGCTCCATTTCAGATCGGGAGAATGGCAACTGGCTTGGTAGCTGAAAAGAACAAGGAGAAGGGATAGGTGGGATTGAGAGAGGAGTGATGAAGATGGGAAGTGGACAAAAGCAAATAAAGGTAAAGCGTATCCACCAGATTAAACTCTTTTTGGCATCAAAGGAAAGGCCCTAGATGCAGTCAAAGAGTAAGGGAGCCAAGGAGAAATCCTCTTTGAGAATTCACTGATGAGCAGGCAAACCACTTGACTTTCTCCTTGTCTTCTTCCAGTTCTGAGCAAATGCTACCAATGACGTGGAGACATTATTATGTGAGTAACCAGTGACAACTTATTTTTCTGTGCTAAGGACTGATTTTCACCTGACCCTAGGTGGAGATTTCTCAAACTCTCACTCAGAGAGGCAGCTGGATTGCATTGGGGGAAAAAAGAAACAGTCTGTTCCTAAATCTTGATATGCAAATGATGAACTCTCAAGATCTGACAGGCCATAAGCTCATTTAATTCAACCTTTCCTTCACAGACAGGGAAGCGAGACACAAACCTTTTGAGCACTCAGCTCTTTGACGGAAGAGCCCAGAATAGAGACTTTTCTCCTGAGTCATGATAAGAGCAGCGAGGGGGATGAAGTCAAAGAGGAAGAGAAGACGATTAGGTTGGGGAAGCGCATGTTAATAATTTATTCTGTATTTGTGTTGTTCAGAATTTGAGAATGCTTTTTGATAAATTATTCACGGTGGAAGAAGTTACAGAAAACATCCAATGCCATAATGCATCTGATCTGACCTTTTTGAGAAGCATCATTTCCTGGGTCCAGTGTAGTATAATGAAATTAGTCCATCAAGGATCTTTCAATAAATTTAGTGAGCATCTCCCATAGGCATCCTGAAATATCCTAGATGATAAAGACAGCATCCCTTTCAGGGACTATTATGGATCCACTTGCATTATAAGCCTGAAGAAATGTCTGCTTTTTGAAGTTAGGAGATGACCTCTCTCTGACAGGTCTGCTAGGTGAATGTAGAACACTGGGTTTCTGAAAACCACAGGGCAAGAGGTTGTGCCTATCGGGGTGAGAGGGACATTAGTACAAACAAGACAGGAAATCATGAAATGATGATCTGTACTGTTCCAACACCTACTATACTTCTATATCATTAGTAGATGTTTCCTAAAGGCTTGTTGAACAAAGAGTGAATGACTGAGAAAATTAATGAATGAAAACTAGTGACTAACTTTAGGGTCCAGAAAGCAAGATTATCTGAAATGCTAGACACATATTTCATCTTCTTTTTGCTCTGAGTCCCTTAATCTTGGGAGACTGTGGACTGTATTTGAGACTAAAAAAGGTCAACCTCAAGTTCTATCAGATTAAAATTGTGTCTAGCCCCTCTGCTATGTGGGCTAGGTTAAGAGTTTATCACAGGTCTGTGTATTAGGAACATGGATTAAAATCTTGAAAATAAGTTATAAGGGCTTGAAAAACTAGAAAATTTTGTAAATGAATAAAAATGATTTAACTTGGGTAGCTGGATGGGGCATAGTGTCTAAGATGGTTGTGAATACTTTTTCTTTCCTACTTCTATAATATTTCCCTTTTAGGTTACCCTGAGGAATTCTAGAAGAGCATTTGCAGATTTCTGCTTAAGAAGATGCCTAAGGTTCCAGAATTGAAAAATGAAACCAAATCTTGGGGCTGAGTAAATTACAGATAATGTATATTTAGAAATGGACAAATGTCCAGCTTCCCTGGTGGCTCAGACGGTAAAGAATCTGCCTGCAGTGCAGGAGACCTGAGTTTGATCCATGGGTTGGGAAGATCCCCTGAAGGGAATGGCAACCCACTCCAGTAATCTTGCCTGGAAGGAGAATTCCATGGACAGAGGAGCCGGGTGGGCTACAGCCCATGGGGTCACAAAATGTCAGATACGACTGAGCAACTAACACACACACACATAATGATATCACTCAGCTAGCAGAGTTTCTTTCTTTAAAATGGAAAAGAAGCAGCAGAATGGGGGTGCCACTTTGGAAACTGAGCTAGAGTGTTTTATTGGTAAATCTGTACAACAGATGAAAGTAGTAATTCAGCTAGTTTGCTCTGGCCTGTTTGTCTGCCCATCCCTACTTCAACCCCACCCTCCTCACTCATTTCCCCAACCCAATCAATGGATTTGTGAATATGGGATTGGAATTCACCCAGGAATATCTGAAAATGCCCTCTCACGTTGCCTGAATCTCTAAGGAGGAAATTATTCAGACGATTGACGCTCTTTGGGACAGAATATTAAATTGATCGTTTGGCAAGGAAGACCTTATATAACTTAACACCACAATTCCCATAAATACCAATGAGAGTATCAACCAGAAGGCTTACCTCTTTCTCAAAATGAGACAAGTTCTATATACATTTTTGTGTAGTTGTTATGTTTAATATGTGTGTATCTTGACATGCTTAAGCCCAGTGTGACATAAAAGACACTAGTGGAAGTACACTGTCAAGCACCCAATATGCTTGATGAAACGCCCCCATTATAAGACTGTTTTTGAGCACTTACCTTTCAAGTAAAATATCCTCTAGACTGACATTATTTTTGCTTTTTCTTACCTCAGTGGAAATTCTCTTTTCAACAGAAAGTTTTACTGTATTCCCTTCTGAGACATGACTGTATTTTAATGGTTTAAACTTGCAGAAGTGTTAGTTAAACGTGCAGAAGGTATATTTTAAATGATAGCTTTCTTACTGTGAACCTAAAATGTTTGTAGAAGTTTTCTTTCCCCGGGAAGGCATTTCTTGCATTCATTTGTTCATTCATTCAGTAAATAGTCATTCAGTGCCTGTTTGTGTCAGGTCCAGTGTTCTAGGCACTGGGTGTTCACTGGTAACCAAAACAGACATGGTCCCAAATAAGGATGAAGAAAAATCAAAGAGAGTAGTTCAGTAGGTGAGCAAGGCATGGCGTACGGGTGCTGTCAGGGAGGACCCTCCAGGTACATAACATCTGAACAGAGACCAGGATAAGGTAAGAAGTGAGAAAGCCGCTGTGCCAGGGGAGGAAGCTTGGAGCAGACAGAAAGTGTGCAAAGACCTTGAAGAGAAATATCATGGGCATTTCTTTATTTCTTTGTGTGTGTGTGTGTGTGGCTTATAGGATCTTTTATATATAAATAAATAAGTAATATATATAATAATATATATAGTTTATATTATATATAAATATATCGTTAATTTATTTTTAGCTGTGCTGGGTCTTCGTTGCTGTGTGGGCTTTTCTCTAGTTGTGGTTAACGGGGGGCTCCTCTCCAGTTTTGGTGCACGGGCTTCTCATTGCAGTGGCTTCTCTTGTTGCAGGGCACAGGCTCCAGGGCGCGTGGACTCAGTAACTGTGGCTCCTGGGCTCTAGAGCACAGCCTCAATAAGTGGGGTGCACGGGCTTAGTTGCTCCATGGCATGTGGAATCTTCCTAGACCAGGGATCGAACCTGTGTCTCCTGCACTGGCAGGCAGATTCTTTACCACTGAGCCACCTGGGAAGCCCCAATTTTTAAATATGGCCCAAGGAAGCAGAGTTTTATTATTATTATTTTTTCTTTTGGCCACTTAGAGCCTGCCTGGTTTGCCTACCCCGTGAAACTGCCCAATGTCTTCTAGAGATACAGTAGATAAGCTCTGGGGCTATTAGGACCGCAAGTTGGTGCTGCGGCCCTTTGGGGACTGTTTGACCCGGAGATGCCCTGTTGGGTTGCTGAGTGATGTCAGACATGTCAGACCCCTCTCCGGTCCCCCCTCTCCCGGGAGTTCTCTTGCCCTCCTCCTCTTCTGGACGGTGGTCCCCCCGTGGTAGCCTCCGCATAGTGTCATTCTGTGAGGGATTTCCCCGGGCGCCCCGACAAGGGATCAAACCCATGCCCCCTGGCATTGATGTTCCCTCATAGCTCAGTAGGTAAAGAATCTGCCTGCCAGGTAAGGCCTGAGTCGATTCCTGGGTTGGGAAGGTCCCCTGGAGAAGTAAATGACCACACACTCCAGCATTCTTGCCTGGAGAATCCCATGGACAGAGGAGCCTGGCAAGCTAGAATCCATGGGGTCTCAAGAGTTGGATACAACTTAGCGACTAAACCACCACCTAGGATTGCAAGCACCATGTCTTAACCGCTAGACCACCAGGGAAATCCTTAAAACCTGTCAAGGGTGGTAGTGCAGTGTTGGTTACCCAGTCGTGTCCGACTCTCTGTGACCCCGTGGACCGAAACCCGCCAGGCTCCTCTGTCAAAGGGGAGCCCAAATAAAGTGTGTGCTACTGCCTCCCTGTGGTCATATTTTCCTCCCTCATGAGCTTGTGTGTCTTTGCATCATCCCCTGTGGATGGGAAAGCCAGTCACAGCAGATCTGCTCTAGAAGTAGCAGGAAGAGTCCCCCTGGGAGCCACAAAATCAAGGAAGACAGAGGGACCTTGAACCAGAGAAATAAAGGGGTTTGTTCACACTCACACAGACTATTTGTAGAAGGGCTGGAGAATCTTTACTTCTGAAATCTTTCTCCACTTCTAATTCTTTGGACAAACTTTGTAGTTTTGTGAAAACTACACTTCAGGTCTTCTCAGCTAGCACTAGTAGTAAAGAACCTGCCTGCCAATGCAGGAGACATAAGAGATGTGGGTTTGATCCCTGGGTCGGGAAGATCCCTTGGAGGAGGAAACGGCAACCCACTCCCGCATTCTTGCCTGGGAAATCCCATGGACAGAGGAGCCTGGTGGGCTACAGTCCATGGGTTTGCAAAGAGTTGGATGTGACTGAAGTGATTTACCACACTTCAAGTATATTTCAAAAATGGGTTTCTGTCTTTCTCATTTTTTGAAATAAATCTTTCCTATATCGAGTGCCTTAATTTTTTCCATAGTTGGAGAAGATAGTCGCTTTTCCTGTCACCGGTCTCAGACAAGCAAATATGAAATGTATGAATACGGCTGCATTAAACTGCTATTTGGGCTTCCCAGGTGATGCAGTGGTAAAGAGTCTGCCTACCAATGCAAGAGATGCAAGAGACTCAGGTTCTATTCCTGGGTTGGGAAGATCCCCTGGAGGGCATGGCAACCCACTCCAGTATCCTTGCCTGGAGAATTCCAGGGATGGAGACTGGTGGGCTACAGTCCAAGGGATCACAAAGAGTCAGACATGACTGAGCATACATACAAACTGTTATATATTGTAAACTTTGGGTATTCTTGTATTTT
This sequence comes from Dama dama, assembly GCF_033118175.1. Lineage (NCBI taxonomy): Eukaryota > Metazoa > Chordata > Mammalia > Artiodactyla > Cervidae > Dama > Dama dama. The sequence goes on from NC_083705.1 coordinate 62,540,878, forward strand.
ATATGATATAAGCATTCAGACTTCTAACCTAATGACCTGAGGCTAGTTAGCTCTTCTGGGAGCAAGAGATAAACTGTCTATATACAGCATTCCAAATGCAAAGCAACTTCAATGAAATTGGATTTTCTGGATAGTGTCTTTGAGAAAGAGACTTGGCTATTAAGCCTAAATGCAGACCACACAGCTTTGCTCCAGTTATAAATGGGACCCCTCCATTTAGAGCCTCATAAATACACTTTAGCCTTTTTGAGAGTTTCACTCGTGTAGAATAATACAAAGACGGATGGAGGGCAGAGGCATAGTAAAATATTCTGTAGAATGAAGGAGAAATATGAAAGTCAAGCAATTAACTCTTCAGCCAGTTGCCTGTGTATTTACCCTTCATCTCATTGAGCAAAAGACTGGATACTGAAATATCTGAGTTCAACCTTTGGTTAAACGCCATAATGACACCACATCTTGACAAATGCTGAGGTTCTTCTATCCAAAGAGTGATGGGAGACCAGAGCTAGGCAAGGAGGAGTTTGTAGGAATCTTTCAGAAATAGAAGCTGTTGCTTCATTTTCCTAGGCTGTGGACTGCTGCACAGGTGTGCAATGATTCTTTCTGTAAGACTCAGTTTTCTTAAGGTGCCAACTAGTATCTCATTATGCCAGGTGCCACCTGGTAGCAGAATTTAGTAAGAGCTTTCAGCTCGAGTCACCGATGCTTCTCAGCACAATTCAGGACAGAGTTCCCCCTCTGTCCAGAAAGTGCCATTCAGGATTGATGTAATCTGTGCCCAACTAGGTCTCCTGCAGCCCTCACATTTATAACTCATACTTATTACTTGACCTTTGCACAACATACAAGGGATGTGGGACCTCTTCAGATCTAGAAAGACTTGGGTTAAAATCCTGGCTTCATTCACTTACCCAGCTGGGTGACCTGGAGAAATGTATTAACCTTTCTGAGTCTCAGTTTCCTCACTCGTAAGGTGTAGGTGACAATGTCTCTCTGATGGGCATTTTGTAAAGATTTCTTCTGTTAAGAATTTCCTTATCTTGCTTGTCTTGCTGGGGTTGCACAGTTGCTTGAGCAGCAGTCTTATCAGACACTGCGTCTTTCCTTTCCTTTGAAATCGGGCTCCATGAAAAAGTATTCCATACTCAGTCCACTTTCTATACTCCCATTTGTTCTTCATCTTGTTCCAGAGCAGCTGCTAACCTCATTCTTCCAAAACTGTTTTTGCCAAGGTTATTGCTATGGACTAAATGTTTGCATATCCCCAAATTCATATATTGAAGTCCCAACCTCCAATCGGATGGTATCAAGAGGTTTGGTCTCTGGGAGGTAATTAGGTTTAGATGAGGTCACAAGGAGAACGCACCTATGATGGGGTTAGTACCCTTATAAGAAGAAACCAGAGACCAGAGGGAGACCTCTCTCTCTCTCTCATTCTCTGTTTCCTTATCTCTGTCACTATGTAAGGATACAGCATGTGTTAACCTGGAGGAAGGTGTTCACCAAGAATCTGACTGTATCAGCATTCTGATTTTGGACTTCCAGCTTTCAGTCCAGAACTATGAGAAATAAATGTTTGCTATTTAAGCCACTCAGCCCATGATATTGTTGTCAAAGCAAGCTGGGTGACCTGAGTCAGTTGTAGTCAATCTCGTTTTCCAATTTGATGATCTGTTTTGGCCTAGACAGCATATTAAAAAGCAGAGACATCACTTTGCCAACAAAGGTCCGTCTAGTCAAAACTGTGGTTTTTCCAGTAGTCATGTATGGATGTGACAGTTGGACTATAAAGAAAGCTGAGCGCTGAAGAATTGATGCTTTTGAACTGTGGTGTTGGAGAAGATTCTTAAGAGTCCCTTGGACAGCAAGGAGATCAAACCAGTCTATCCTAAAGGAAATCAGCCCTGAATATTCATTGGAAGGACTGATGATGAAGCTGAAGCTCCAATACTTTGGCTACCTGATGGAAAGAACTGACTCATTTAAAAGACCCTGATGCTGGGAAAGATTGAAGGCAGAAGGAGAAGGGGATGACAGAGGATGAGATGGCTGGATGGCATCACCGACTCAATGGACATGAGTTTGAGTAGACTCCGGGAGTAGGTGATGGACAGGGAAGCCTGGCATGCTGCAGTCCTTGGGGTTGCAAAGATTTGGACATGACTGAGCAGCTGAACAGAACTGAACTACATGTCACTAGGTCTTACTGATCAACTCCTTAAAGATTCCCCTCGCACCATCCAGGACACTGCTCTCCAGGTCTCACCTCCCTCTCCGATCATCCTTTTCAGTCTCTCGCCAACTCCTTTTTCTTTACCTGCTCCTTAACTGATTCCACCACCATCTTACTCCGATGTTGTTCCCTTCTGCTCACCAGCTGATGTCGTTTTCTGCTATAATTTCAGCTGTTACCCATATGCTCATGATTCCAAATCTGTATTTACCACCCTAACTTCTTCTACCCTACACATATTTCCAACTGAAGGTATTTTTCATTTCTCCCTGGTTACCCTTCAAGCATCTTATATCTACCAATAAGAATTGAACTCATTATGCCCTGAATCCACCAAACATTTTTTTAATTAAATAAATGGGAAAAAAAAGACATTTAAATAGATCCACCTCCTGATGGTTTTCTCTTGATGCACCTGGCATATGATGATGTCCCAGGCTAGGAATTTATGAGATATCTTTGACTTCGGTCTTTTCCCATCTCCAAATACAACTACCAACCACTCACCTAAGCCTGACTGTTTGTGCTCAGGCCTCTGCCTCTCTTGCCCATGCTCACGCTGCCTTGGTTTATCACCTGCCCACCTCATTTGTCAAGCCTTCCTGCTTGACCCAGCCTCCCTGTTCCAGTCCACTGCATGTATGTCCTGTGATATCTTCCTAGACCTCAAGTCACATCACATCATTTTCTTGCTTACAGGACAAGCCCTAATTAATGCCTTGGCAGGACATGGCCCTCTTCATACTCAGGTGTCAGAACTTCATATCTAGTCTATGTCCCAGGAATCTCTTCCTTTTGTGTATAGATTCCAGGCGCCCTGAATCTAGTAATTCCTTAGACTTCCATTTCTTCCTATGAACTGAATTGAGTCTCCTCAAAATTCATATTTGCATCCTTAACCCCCAGTTTGAGAAAATTCTGGAAGATAGTGAAGGACAGGGAAGTCTGGCATGCTCTCATCTAAGGGGTCACAAAGACTTGGACATGACTTAGCAACTGAACGACAACCACCCCCGGTATCTTTGGACGTGACTGTGTTTGGAGAAAGAATCTTTAAAGAGGTAGTAAAGTGAACATGAGGCTGTTAGGGTTGGGCTCTAGTCCAGCAGGACTGATGTTCTTATACAAAGAGGAAGACATCCCTGGGATGCAGGAAGCAAGGAAAGACCACCCAAGGATGCAGAGGAAGATGGCCGTCTGCACACCAAGGAGAGAGGCCTCAGGAGAAACCAACACTGTGGGCATGTTGACCTCAGACTTCCAGTCTCCAGAAGTGTAAGCCAATACATTTCTGTTGTTTAAGCCACCAAGCCTGTGGTATTTTATCACAGCAGGAGGGGACCTGAGTTCCATCCCTGGGTTACGGATATCCCCTGGAGAAGAAAATGGCAACTCACTCCAGTATCCTTGCCTGGGAAATCCCTTGGACAGAGGAGCCTGGTGTGCTACAGTCTATGGGATCGCAAGAGTTGGACACAACTAAACCAACCAACAAAGCAAACTAATCAGTCTTTTACCTGAGATATCATTTACTTTAACTTTATTTTTAGTACCTTTCCCTCATTCCTCTACTTGAGAAAGTCATGTAATAACTAAAAAAAAACAAAGAGAGAGAAAGTCTTATTTATTTTCCAAGATGAAGTTCAAATGGTACCTTGATGACTGTTTTCCCTCAGGAATAAATGATCCATCTTCTTGCTCCCACAGAACTTTGCTGAAATTCTACTGCATCTACGCTGAAATTTATCTCTTCCCCATCTCCCGAGTGCAGCTTCTTGAAGGCAACGTCTTCACTTCTTTCAAACCCTAGTCTAGAGGTCACAGTGTGCCGTACTTAGGTGAGGCAAGGTTAGTGCACCCTCACTGGCATTATCTTCTTATAAATTGAGGTCATATCCTAAAGCCAGGAAATTTCACACAAGGATTCTCTGGAAGAGTAGGTGGGTGTGGCAGCTTCCCTATCTAGATGTCATGTCGCATTCCTGGGCCCGCAGACACGAGCTCCTGACTTCCTCACAGCTGCACCTCAGGAACTGCTGTGATGACACTCTCCTTGTCCCTGGTGGTGCTCATTTGCTCACCCCTCCCCAAATGTCAGGGAATCCTCAGAATAATGATGGTGGGCTAAAAACCCATGTGTGTTTTTTGTTGTTGTTGTTTTAAATGGATTAGAGGTTGCATCGGATCCTGGAACTGAAGCAGCTCTGTCATTCTGGAAAGTTGTTGAGAGTCTCAGGTCAGTCAGCCTTGTTTAGGATTTGATGCGGACTAGAGATCAGACAGGGCTCTCTGCTTACTTCCCTAAATATAACAGCATGTCTTTAAGTCAGCAGCTTCTCTTCATTTTTACGTCTACCTTTATCTGGGCTTCCCTGGTAGCTCACCTGGTAAAGAATCCACTGGCAATGTGGGAGACCTGGGTTTGATCCCTGGGTGGGGAAGATCCCCTGGAGGAGGGCATGGCAACCACTCCAGTATTCTTGCCTGGGATTCCCCATGGACAGAGGAGCCTGGTGGGCTACAGTCCATGGGGTAGCAAAGAGTCGGACGCGACTGAGTGACTAAGCACAGCCTATGTAACAGACAGGCTAGGTGTTGGTGTGTTTATGATCCAGCTATATCAGTTGGCTGTTTCAAACTGACAAGACACTGGCTGATTCTTTTTTTTTTTTTTAAGAACTTTTTTAAAAGATTTTTTTTTTTTTTTTTTGATGTGGACCATTTTTAAAGAAGCCTTTACTGAACTTGCTACAATATTGTTCCAGGGTCTTCCTGACCCAGGGATCAAATCCAGATCTCCTGCATTGAAGGCATATTCTGTACCATCTGAACCACCAGGGGAGCCCCAAAACTGCTTCTTATTTCCTGCTAATGTCACCACAGACTCTTCAGTTCGGTCCTTTATTTGGCTTCTTACAGACTTTCTCTTCATCTCCTCCTGACTCAGTTTACATTCACTATCTTCAGATTGTTTTGGTGGGAGGATACCCGGTATTCAATGCTCCTTTCGTTTGCACACCTTTGTCTTTTTCCCTCCTGATTTTAATTTCCTAGTTCCTGGCATCCTTCTCTACCAGGTAGAGAACTGATTCTGGTGCCAATCCATGACTTTCTTCCTTGCTGTTGGAGATCCTTTAATGAAATAATCACAGTGGAGCTTTGTAAGCTTCAGGGGTTGTTTGGAAAGGAGAGTCAGTTTTTACTGGGTCCAGTTCATGAATCACAAGTGAAGTTTTGTAAGAGATCCTGACGTTCATACTTTACCATAACCAACAAGGAAGCTATATACCTAGCTTACTATGCACAGGACACATGGTAATGACTACAGAATCCAATAATGATTTGTGGGGCCACCACTTTCCTTCACCTTGCTGAAGCTACAAAATGTCAAAACAAAAGTTAATTTCACAATTCAAACAATTAATTATGTGGAGAATAAAACTAACTCCACTCGTAGTCTGATTTGACATATCACACTTTTGTTAAAATAGCACAACTTAAAGTATAGGCGACGATTGTCAAAGGATGGCGAAATCAGGCTAACGAAATTTCAAGCATTCCAAACTAAGCAGCTAACAATGTACCAAATGATACAGATCATAAAGTGACCCCGAGGAAATGTTAATTAATGGATACTGCACCAGCTCAAGGCAGAAAACCAACACTGCCATAGGAGAGACAAACGAGGTCAATGGAGTAAGAAGAGATGATGCTGTGCTTTAAATGCTGTGACAGCCAGTTCAGTTGGGTGAACCCAACTGAAACAGCCCTAACAACAGAAACAGAAAATATTGTTTGGAGACATTTGCTGTGATAGAGGGTAAGTGGGAGTATTCATTTTTTTATGCTGGCATAACAAACTACCTCAAAATTAGTGGCTTTAAAATGACGCTCATTTATTAATTTACAATGTGTTAATTCATGGAAGTCTGGGGGATCTGAAGGCTCTGGGAGAAGGCTCCAAGCTCATTCAAGTGTTTGTTGAGGCAGTCCCAGCATGGGCTGGAAAAGAATTTCCAGACACAGAGCATTTCAGAAGGGAGTGAGGTTATTAAGAGCAAAGAGCAGTGATAACCAGGGCATGGCAAATGCAATCGGCCGACCTTTTGACAGGCCAGAGAAAGTCGTTGCTTTTCCTGGGTTAGTAGCCAATTTTTATAGCCTCAAGACAAAATTTCTGGTGATTGGTTAGGGTGATATAGGGTGATTACTGGGGTGAGCATTTTCACCTAATTTTTAGTCAGAAAGCCTGCTGGTGATGATCAGGGGTGGCAGGGCGTGTGGGAGGGCTGTCTTTGGTCATGGTTACAAAGGGGCTCAGTCAGCTTTGGAGACAACTTTGGTTCTGCAGTCTGCTTCTGTGGCCTTGGTACAAAGCCTCGGACCTGTGGCCTTGGGGCAGAACTCAACAGTGTTGGTAGAATCAAGTTCCTTACAGGTGTAACACTGAGGTCCCCATTTCCTTGCTGAATTCTCAACCCCTTTGTGTGGCCTCCCCAACTCAGCCATCAATGGCACGTAGACTGCTTCTCAAACCTCAGCTCTCCCTGATTTCTTTGTCTTCTTCTCTGGCCTCCCTTTTATGTCAGCAGCAGGGGAAATTGCTCTACTTCAAAGGGCTAATGGGATTAGATCAGGCCCATCCAGATAATCTACCTTGTTAAGATCAATTGTGCTTTATAATATCACACATCACTGGAGTGACATCTCATCATAACCATAGGTTCTAGGAATTAGGACACGGAATCATGGGGTCCCTTCCCAGAAATTCTGCCTCCTGCAGTGGGTACTGAAGTCACACAGAAATCTCTAGCATTATGTTCGTGGGAATTAGAAAGTACTACAAAAACACATTTATGGAGGTATTTTGCTATTGAGTTTTCTTCTGAAAGGATGTTCTGATGATAACATCAGTTCAAACTTTTGCATTATTTTAGGATTTTTAAGGGTTTCTCCCTCTCCTTGAGTAACTAGTCACTGGACTTTTTGAACAATATTTTTTTAATATCAAGATGAATATAAACTTGAAAAAATGGCTAGACTCTTCATGAATACAAATTTTGTATGCGATAAAAACTTGGAGCTAATACATATATTTGCAGTAATTATTTTAGTAATCTATGCTTTTTTATTGTTTCTGTTTGGGGATAACATTTCCTTGTGAAGTGGCATAATTGGGCTTCCCTTGTGACTCAGTTGGTAAAGAATCTGCCTGCAATGAGGGAGACCTGGGTTCGATCCCTGGGTTGGGAAGATTCCCCTGGAGAAGGGAAAGGGTACCCACTCCAGTATTCTGGCCTGGAGAATTCCATGGACTGTAGAGTCCATGAGGTCGCAAAGAGTCGGACACAACCAAGTGACTTTCACTTTCACTTTCATGACATAGCATGATCTACTAGAATTCCTTCTGTGTAGGATTTTGTGGAGGTCATACGTTGATCTGAGGAATATCTGAATTCGTGTAATGTGGTTAAGGTTACTTACATAATTATGATGATTTAGTCGCTAACTCATATCTGACTCTTGAGACTTTATGGGCTGTAACCTGCTAGGCTCCTCTGACCATAGCACTTTCCAGGCAAGAGTCAGACATGACTGAGTAGCTTTCGCTTCACTTCACTTCATTCTATGGAAAAGTGAGATGTTTCAGATGATTTAAATGTCAAATGTAGATGTGTGTGAATTTGACTCTTGGTAAGGAAAATAAGAATCACCTCTCTGGAATACTTAAGGGAAATAGGCAGATGGGTTCTCAAGGAATTGTGACTTTTAAGTTTACCTATGATTCAGATAGAGGTGGGTGTTAACTGGCTAACAGGACTCATTACCTGTGCAATTTTTAGTGACCCAGAAACAGAGTTGAGCATCAAGAGTAAAAGAACTCTAGAAACAGTCTAAATTCAAATCCCAGTACCACTTCTTTGGACATGAATTTGAGCAAACTCGGAGACAGTGGAGGACAGAGGAGCCTGGTGTGTTCCAGTCAATTGGGTTGCAAAGAGTTGGAAATGACTTAATGACTGAACAACACCACCTCTTAGAGCGGTGGACTCTCACAGAAACTTCTTAACCATTTTGTGCCTTGGCTTTCTCCTCTATCAAATGGGAATGGTGATAATCTATCCCTCAAGGGGTTGTTGTGAGAATTTAATGAGTAAGTAAATGTGTTAGGCCAATGCCTTGTCCCAAGCAAGAAATAGTGTTAAAATTAACTATTTAGATGTTATTAACTTCTGTTTTACTGGCTCTTGACCCTCTTGTTACAATGGAGAACTTGAGCTCCTGTAGAGTTGACTCGAAGTACCGCTTAGTGTTCTGAGAAATACTTAATTGTCCCCAGAAGCAAATCTTGCCAATATCTGATCATCTATTAATATGATGTGCTGTCCTCTTCTTTTGCTTTGATCCTCTCTCTGCTACACAAAGCACTTTATCTTATCCCAGGCAGTTACAAGAAAATACCTTAGGCTTAAACAATACACATTGATTTATCTCAGTTTTGTAGGCTGGGAACTTCAAGGTCAAGGTGCAGTGGGTGGGGGTGATTTGGTTCTTGGTGAGGGCTCTCTGGCTTGCAGTCATTTGTCTTCTCATGGCAGAAAGACAGCATGTTCTCTCTCCTCCTCTTATAAAGCTAGTGAAGAATCTGCCTCCCAGTGCAGGAGACACAGGAGATGTGGGTTCCATCCCTGGGTCAGGAAGAGCCCCTGGAGCAGGAAATGGCAACCCACTCCATTGTTCTTATCTGGAGAATCCAATGGACAGAGGAGCCTGGTGAGCTACAGTCCATGGGGTCGCAAAGAGTTGGACATGACTGGGCACACACACACAGATATATAGATAATGTCGTCATGAGAGTATTGCTGCCATGACCTCATCTAAACCTAAGTAACTTTCAAAGGTTTGATCTCCAAATATGTTCACACTGAGGGTTAGGTCTTCGACATACACATTTAAGGAAGACACAGTTCAGTCCATAGCACACCCCCATGCCAGTGCGATGTTCTGCTGCTTCTGATGGTACATAGGCTCCTCTTGGTAAAGTTGGTACTTGAGTTCTTATGTCTGCTGGGAACAGTCAAATCTGTCTGGTCCTATTGTCTGGCCAAGAACCAAAATGTAAAGTCTGTGTCTAGATTCATTTTTTTGCATGTGAATGTCTGGTTGTCTCAACACCACTTTTTGACTATCTTTGCTCCACTGTATTGCCTTTGCTACTTTGTCAAAGATCAGTTAGGTTTATCTGTTTGAGTATATTTATGTGAGTCATTTTCTGGACTCTATTTTTTTTTTTCATTGATCTATTTGTTTGTTCGTTAACAAGTATCACACCCTCTTGACTCCTATAACTTTATAAATGAGTTTTAAAGTTAGGTAATGTCAGTTTTCCAACTTTCTTCTTCAATATTGGCTGTTCATCTTTTACCTCTCTGCATAAATTTTAGAATCAATTTTTCAATATTACATAATAGCTAGATAGGATTTTGATTGGAATTGGAATGAGTCTATAAATGAAGTTAGAAAGAAATGGTATCATCACCATATTGAGTCATCCTATTCATGAACATGGAATATTTCTCCCTTTATTTAGTTCTTTTTCCTTTTTTAAAAAAATTGTTTATTTATTTATTTATTTTTAATTGGAGGATAATTGATTCACATATTGTGTTGGTTTCTGCCATATATCAGAATGAATTGGCCATAGCATTTAGTTCTTTTTTTGATTTTTCATTAGAGTTTAATTGTTTTCCATACCTGGATCTTGTACATGTGTGTTAGATTTATACCTAAGTATTTTATTTTAGGGGGAGGATGCTAATGTAAATGGTAACTTAAATTTTTAAACTCTACCTATTCATTTCTGATATATAAAAAGCAATTTACTTGTATTTTAATCTTGTATCTGCAACTTTGCTGCTATTGCCTATTAGTGCCAGAATATCTTTTTGAGTCAATTTCTTTCAGATTTTCAACATAGATGATCTTGTCATCTGCAAGCAAAGACAGTTTTATTCCTTTCTTCCCAGCCTTCTGTGTACATTTTTCTTCTTTTTCTTTTCTTACTGCATAGCTGGTACTTCCAGGATGAGGTTGAAAAGCAGTGGTGAGAGAGGACATCATTGTCTTGTTCTAATCTGAGCAGAAAGCTTTGTGTTCTCACCACTAATCATAGTTAGCTGTAGGTGTTTAAAAAAGTTCTTTATCAAATTAGAAGGAAGTTGCCTTCTAGTATGAGTTTGCCGAGAGTTTTTATCATGAGTGGGTATTGGGTTTTGTCAAATGCTTCAGTTGTGTGGTAATAGATGTGGCTCTAGTCCTATGATTAGGTTTGAGTCTTTAGGTGGGCCTGTGACTCTGAACTGTGAACCTCACCAGTTCTTCCAGTTTTTGTTTTTTTTTTTTTCCCCTTCAGGTGGAAATGGATGGCTAAAGGTAGCTGTAATTGGGTATTTCTCTTCCTCCATGTGGAAGGCTAGAGCTGGCTCAAGTTGGGAATTTCCCTTTCTGCAGGTAGTTCTGGTTAGCTAAGTTTCTCCTGAGAGCAGGCCTTGTTAAAAAGAAGAGAATACTCTGGAGTATTTTAAATGGATTGCTTTTCCAGAAGCACGAGGGGATGTTTCTGCAACATTCATGATGAGGACCTCATTCCTAGAGGTAAAACTCACAAGAGTAACTGTCTCTGACTCCCCACCACCACGCCTCTAGACCAAATCCTCCTGTAGCTTTTAATTCTTGCATGCACACTCAGTCACTAGTGTGTCCAACTCCTTGTGACCCCACAGACTGTAGCCCTCCAGGCTCCTCTGTCTATGGTATTTCCCAGGCAAGAATACTGGGGTGGTTAGCTATTTCCTTCTCCAAGGAATCTTCCCTGACCCAGGGATGGAGCCCATGTCCCCTGCATTGGCGTGCGGGTTCTTTACTACTGAGCTACCAGGAAAGCCCAAGTTTTTCACTCTTATGTTTGTCTAAACTGAGCCTCCATCAATTAAACTACAGTTCAGGTTTTCCTGCCTCAGCACAGGTCCTAGAAATGGTTTCTGCTCATAGATTTCTGTTTCAACAAATTGCCATTCTCCTTCATGCCCATCTGTCTCTCCAATATTGGGGCCAGCACTTTGCCCTGTGACCTCACTTCTCGGACAGATCTAAGAAGAGTTGTTGATTTTTCAGTTAGCTTTTTACTTATTGTTAAAAGTACAGACTGAGAGGCATCTTCTAAGCTCCTTACATTTTGGACCAGACACCCAGAGTTCTCAAATTTATATTTAGATATTTTGATGATGATATTTCAACACTACTGGTTTATGATTTTAAAGAGTTATTACTCTGAGCTTACAAATTTTATGAAAATGTCAAAGGGATCCATGTCACAAAAGAATGTTTAAAAATCTCAAATCTAAATGAATAGGGGATGAAAAAAATGTACATTTGAATCCATTTTGCTGTGCAGTGGGGTCTTCAAGTTTGCTGGAGATTCTATTAAGTGTCAGGGCCATGGGTAATAATGATTTAAAGCAGTTTCTCAGAATAAATTAGTCCTGTGACAACAGACACATGCTAAGTCCTTTTGTGGATAGAACTCACGCTCCACCTGTGCTGGGGTCCATCTAGGAGCTGCTGTAGCCCGGCCCTGACTCCTCTTGGATAGTAATGGAAACATTAGTGAGAAGGGAAGGGAAATCAGTGGATGAATCAAAATATGATAAAGCCTGTTAAAGGAAATATTCTGCTCTCAAGGCCTGGTTCATAAGCCATTCAACCCTAACTTGTAAATAGAATGAAATAGAATGTGATCTTCCTGTAGAGGCCACTGTGACTTTAATAGATGGCTCTCTTGATATGGTCTCAGATCCAGCCAGCGTGCTGTTTCAAATAGTTTAAAAAACTCTTTGCCAGAGAGGCTTTTGGTTATGTTTCTGGCCAGCCTTTCTTTCCCAACAGAACTCCCAGCTAAGGAAGAAATGAGTGTCTCAGGGCTGACTCGGATCTGGAGAGGGGCACGAGGTGGAGAACTCAACAGGCGCGCTCACCATCTGAAAGCCCAGGATTCTCTCTGTTTTCCACGATGCTTCCTGTTCCTCTTGGCAAACCTGGTGACGCGCAACAGGGGCCTCTCCATTCAGGCTGCTGGCAGATCCCAAGGATGATGTTGCTTTTCAGAAAGCCCAGAACAAATTAAGCGTCCAGTGGAGGAGAATGTGGCCTGAGCTCATTTTTCAAAGTGAACACTGAAGCCATACTTTTGGAAGATATAGACATGGATCACTGGAAGAAGATTTAGTTTAGAGGGAAGAAAAGTAATAAAAAGGTACAGTTCATTTCTTACTTCAGCTCTTGTATTTCTAAAATAACTAATGCAAGAATACAATCTAAGGAAATGGCTTAGTGCTTACCCATGTCCAACTACATAACATATAACGGTGAGGCTTGTATCCTTTGTCAAAAAGAAATCACTAAAGAATTGATTTCTTTATTTGAATTACTTTCTTAAGGAGATACTTGGGGAAAGAAGAATTCAAGAGATTTCTTTTTTTTTTTTAATATACAATGTAAATAATCTTCAATGATCTTTCAGCTCTTCCTTCCAATTTACCAAAGATAAATTATTCATCTTGGACTTCATGGCAAAAACAGAAGAAAATTTTCAAATTGTCCTCAGATTTTGTAGTGAAAGCCTAATATCCTCAATGATAAAAAGAATGTACCCTAAAGAAACCTGCATATACTAACGAGGGAGAAGAGGAAACCTGAGGCATGGATGGTGCATGATGAAAACACCATGCTTGCAATTCACGTTCATGTTTTAGGTGTGTTGCTTGAGCAGCTGTGTTCGGGAGGGAAAGTCCAGGTCACTGCTATAAACACAGAGGACCACTTTGGTTCATCACTGTCCTCCCCAAGTCAAAGAATGTGGCTGATAAAAGGCAAGAAATAATGGCCTTTGCAGCAACGTGGATGGACCTACAAATTGTCATACTAAGTGAAGTAAGTCAGAAAGAGAAAGACAAATACCATAGAATATCACTTCTCAATTCAGTTCAGTTGCTCAGTCGTGTCGGACTCTTTGCGACCCCATGGACTGCAGCATGCCAGGCTTCCCAGTCCATCACCAACTCCCGGAGCATGCTCAAACTCGTGTCCATCCAGTCGGTGGAATGCTTCTATGCAGAATCTAAACTATGACACAAATGAACTTATCTATGAAATGGAAACAGACTCACAGGCATACAGCACAAACTTGTGGTCCCCAAGGGTGAGGGAGGTAGGGGGAGGGAAGGATTGGGAGTTTGGGATTAGCAGTTGCAAACTATTATATAAATAGAATGAAGAAGCAAAAACTCCTACTCCACTGTTGTTTTTTAGTTGCTGAGTCATGTCAGACTTTTTGAGACCCCATGGCTGTAGCCCGCCAGGCTCCTCTGTCCATGGGGGCTTCCCAGGCAAGAATACTGGAGTAGGTGGCCCTTTCCTTCTCCATACTGTATAGTAAATGAGCTATATTCAATATCCTGTGATAAAGCAAATGGAAAAGAATATGAAAAAGAATATAACTGAATTGCTATTCTGTAAAGCAGAAATAACACAACATTGTAAATCAACTATATTTCAATAAAATAAATTAAAAAAAATAAATTAAAAAAAATTGTGGCTGGTTAGGAAACACTGACAAGAAAGACAGGGAAGTCGGGGCTCACTAGATTTGCTTTCATCTCATCTGCACGGGGGTATTTTGGCTAGTGACATCAGTTTTAAGGAAAGGCCTTTTAAAATTATTTAAAATTAATTACTTATAGAGGTCATTTATTTTCAAAATGTTCATAACAGTAGAAGGCTATACACAATACAGAATATACACAATAAATCTGGCAGATTGTTTTAAAAAATGGAGCCAGCATAAAGAGACAGTATTACCCCCTGTAGACATAATACATATTTCAAATTGATTTCATCAGCACCTTTTTTTAACCTGGTATTCATGTGCCACATAGCAGTCAAGGAGGCTGCAGACATGAATGGGAAAAATTACCTTTCTGATTTTTCAAAACTGACTGAAATTGAGCTTTTACTGTAATTATGAATATAGACTTCATCAGGCTGTCAAAAGGATTCATGGCACAAAAAAAGGTTAAAACTTCTGGAATAGCAGCATCTTTACCAATAATAAGAAAACAAGTATTTCTTATGTTTCAGCTGCTGAATATATTTATATGTACATATATATATATACACATATATCATAAAAAATATTTTAGATCTAAGGAGACTGATAACATTACTTACCACACCTGAATGTTTTTCACCTTAGTCTCTACAACTGATACTTTCAGTTTAGCTCTGCTTGTTGATTGAGTATCTACTATGAAGTAGATGTTATGTAAAGCTCTGGGGGCTACAGTAATTGCAAAATCTTCCAGGATTTTGGAGGAGTCTGGCAGGTAATGATGACTATAGTATAAAAAAAGGTGTGATAATTTTTTAAAATAGAAAGATAAGCAATGATTCAATAACTTACGTAGATTCTGTACGTATTGGCAGGGATGTTAAGTCCTCCTAGTATTCACATACGCTTTCTTCTCTTCCTTTGTGGAACCAGTTTTTGAGCATCCAGCTTGGATGAAGGAGGGAGTGTTTTAATCTGCACTTGGAGGTACGCAAACCCCTCACCCACCCTAAGCTCATGTCCTCTTCCTTGTGATGTCATGCAGCTCTAACCAGGTAAGATATTTCTCTCTCCCTAACTTCCTCATCCAATTCACCAGTTCACTGGAACCTATGGATAAAAGACTGTAGAAGACTGTAACATATTCATTCTTTTTGAACCACAAATAAAATCTTGTTCTTCAACACTGGTGGTCCAAAAGTATCATCTGTGTCATCAATATAGGCTGGTTTAGAATAATCTAGACTTTATCAGATTTGGTCAACTCATTTGATTTGTACTCGTTATTTGAGAAAATACAATTAATGGGAAGATATTGAACATTTCAGTTGAAATGCTGAGTCTCCTGGTTTGTTGCTGAGACAGCTACTTTAATTTTCAAAAGAGATTGCAAAAATTGACTCTTTTAAATTCTAGTTTAACTACACAGTATTTTTAAGAATAATCAACTTAGACAATAGAACACTAAGATCACATACAACTCAAGGCTTAGGTAAACCCAGAATATTTCATACCATGCTTGCTAGCAAGTGGAATACATTAAAAAAATACTTAAAGTACTTGTCATTTGGCATTCCTTGCCCAGGTGAGTATGTACATCTCTCCCCAGCACTCTGAGAGAGTTCTCCAAGCCCTGGTCCTCATATTCTCTTTGACACTAAGAGATGGAGCCACTGAAACTAGAGCTCTCAATGTGCAGTAGAGTTTCAGGGCTGTGCCTATTGTTAGGCTAAAAGCTCTAGAGCTCATGTGATCTTGGGCAAAGATAATCTTGCCCAAACTCCAGGTTTTTCATCTGCAAAACAAGTATAATAATAATAGTATCTATAATACTTCATAGGGTTATTAAAGGGATCAAATAAGGTGATTCATGTAAAATGCTTAGCAAAATGTCTTACACACCAAATACTTTTTCTCACTTTTATTATTATCATCTTGTTATTTATGCCCTCCAAAAATCATTGACATTCACTTTACTATCTTTGCAGTCTCTTGCCCACTATACATTTTCTCCAGCCCATCCTTAGATTAGTCAATCCCAGAATTAGGGATACTTCCTCCTAACAAGGTTATATTTTCCACCCAGATATTTGAACTTATACCCTCACATTTCTTCTTCCTCGATCTTCAATCTCTTATTTCCTTGGCCTTTTGTCTTTTTTCCTTCAGTTTCTCAATATGGACAAATCCGTTTGTTGTGTGTTGGTTTCAGCACATTGGTAACCAATGTTGTGGCTGGACTACTATGATTGCAAGATGCCCTTAACAATGAACTATCAGGGCACTTTGCAAAAGAAAAGTTTATTACTTCCAGGTCCTAGAAATTACACAGGACACCCAAGGCCAAACTATACTGGAGGGCCAACCTTCATGATATCTTTTCCAGGTTATTAGATCAAGTAAGCAATGAAGTAAATGAATAGGTAAAATTTTTTTCTCTCTTTCCTCCCCCAAAGAAAGTAGCCATCAGTTAAATATGAAAATCTTTAGTTTAAAAATATTAACATATGTACACATCATTGTTTGCACATCATAAATGAGCAATATTATTACATATGTTATTACATATGTCAATAGATGAATTGATAAATGCATTGATGTAGCAGATAAATGGGAAGCAAGAGGCTTGAGTTCCAGTTGACTATGTGAATCAGCTCTGTGCTGTTAGAGAATGCATTCTCTTAATTTGTTAATTAATTTCTTAATTTCGCCTTACTAATATGGAGTTGAAAACATTTGCTTTGTATACATGATGGAGTTGTTAAGAGGCTCAAATGAGGATATAATCACATTGGTTTAATGTCAAAGTGTCCATAATTGCACAGTGTTGTGTTAATACAGACATAATTGTTATTCCCAAATAATTTCTAATCTAATAATTTACAGTTAATTGGGTAGTTATTTCCATTACAATGATGAAATCGTACCAAGACCTGCCACTATCTCTGTGATTGCATTTGCCTGTTTATACTAATATTTCTAAAGTAATTTAAACCTATTCTTTGTATGTTAGAGAAAACTAGGGATATAGATTTATTTCTAGGCTGGAGTCTTTGTTATTTTTATTAGCTATAAATAAATACCTTGAACACCCTATTATGTTTTCTAATTAAAATTAAATTGAAACTTAATTTATTGTTTTAAGTGACTTTTTAAAAGCCTTGCTTTTTCCTCTAATTCGGGTGACATTCACTTGGGGAGTGTGGTGGATGTGGCTGGTTCCTAGCCAAAGGCCAAATTCCCTTCTTTATTCTTCCTTGCTAACAGAATACCAGTTTTGTTCAGGGAACTGTCAGTGATGGTTTATTAGATTGTTCTTAGCCAATCTTAGCAAACCCATCCCTCTTTGCCAGTAAATGGTTTCAGTTCAGTTCAGTTCGGTCGCTCAGTCGTGTCCGACTCTTTGCAACCCCATAAATCGCAGCACTCCAGGCCTCCCTGTCCATCACCAACTCCCGGAGTCTACTCAAACTCATGCCCATCGAGTCGGTGATGCCATCCAGTCATCTCATCCTCTGTCGTCCCCTTCTCCTCCTGCCCCCAATCCTTCCCAGCATTAGAGTCTTTTCCAATGAGTCAACTCTTCGCATGAGATGGCCAAAGCATTGGAGTTTCAGCTTCAACATCAGTCCTTCCAATGAACACCCAGGACTTTTCTCCTTTAGGATGGACTGGTTGGATCTTCTTGCAGTCCAAGGGACTCTCAAGAGTCTTCTCCAACACCACAGTTCAAAAGCATCAATTCTTCAGCGCTCAGCTTTCTTCACTGTCCAACTCTCACATCCATACATGACTACTGGAAAAACCATAGCTTTGACTAGATGAACCTTTGTTGGCAAAGTAACGTCTCTGGGGTTGGCATCCAACTGTCCACCCAAATCCGGTTCCTAAAACCTGAGAAGTCTGCTGTTGAAGGAATGAAGGATGTTCTGGGAAGGGTTTTCTTCCTAGATAAAAAGAAATAGACATATAAGAAAAAAACCTTCTTCCTTCCTTCTTGCTTTTGCAAAAACATTGTTATGGGAGGACATATTGGTTGGCATTGTGGCAGCTATCTTGAAACCATGGAGGAAAAGTCATGAGCCCTATGCAGAAGCTGATATTGGTAAACTACTGAGTTAACCAACTCTGGAACTACTTACCATTGGGGCAGGCCATATAATGGGGACAGGTTTACAACAAAATGTAAAGAATTCTTAAAAATCAACAAGAAAAACTATGAAAAAACAGGTAGAAGACTTCAATAGGCATTTTGCAAATAATACATACAAATCACCTATATTTATATGAAATAGTGGTTAAACATTATTGTTCTTCAGAAAAATGTGAATTAAGACCACAAGACACCACTGTATAACCGCAAGAATGGATAAAATGAGAAAGACTGGCAAACCAAAGATATTTTGGATTACTTGGATTACTAACGGAAGGGTGAGTTGGTACAACCACTCTGGAAAACTCTTTAACAATATTTACCAAAACTGAGCTTATGCGTGCCTCCCACTCCTTGGTACCACCCAACAGAGGTATGGACATTAATCTACCAAGAATATTTATTTTTTTTAATTGTTTTTTAAAAAATTTATTTATTTTAATTGGAGGCTAATTACTTTACAATATTGTAGTGGTTTTGCCATACATTGACATGAATCAGCTATGGAAGAATATTTATAACAGCACTCTTTTTAATAACCCCAAATCAGAAACAGCCCAAATACTCAAAAGTAGAATGGATAGTAAATTGTGGTATATTCTTGTTAATATTTATATAATAGGATACTAGAGAACAATGTGAATATAACTACTGTTACACACAGCAACATGGATACATTTCATAAACACAATTTTGAACAAACAAAGCCAAGACGTGTCATATAATTCCGTTTGTATAAACTAAAAAACCAGCAAAACTAGCCTCTGTTATTAGAAGTCAGGGCAGTGATTGGGAAGGTTTTTCATGCTGTTGGCAATGCTCTGTTTCTTGATGTCGGTTTTGATTGCATGTTGTATTTCACTTTATGTATAAAAATTGTTATATGAGCCTTTAGCAAGGCTGTGTGAAGACTAGCATACATGGAAGAAAAACCAAAACCTACCAATAATCCAAGGCAGACAGCATATAACTCATTGGTCAACAGTGAGGACTAGGGGCTAAGTTTGGAGAAACTCAAAAGAAAAGCAAGTCATCCGCTAAGGTCTTGCAACATTAAAAAACAAGCAAACATAACTTGTTAGCTAATGAAGTCTTTGCCTAAATTACAAATTGATTAGGTATGCTATATCTAAAGTACTATTTTTCTAGAATAGAAGAATATGTTGACATTGTTAGCAAATCAGTCTGCTGTACTGTGCTTAGTCGCTCAGTCATGTCTGACTGTTTGTGACTCCATGGACTGTAGCCCACCAGGCTCCTTTGTCCATGGGGATTCTCCAGGCAAGAACACTGGGGTGGGTTGCCGTGCCCTCCATGTGAAGGCTCTGTAGGTTAAAGGCTTCCAGAGTCCTCAGTTTGCCCTTTGACTGTCTCCTGTTATTGTTGAAGGTAAAGAACAACTTTATTTGCTCTAAAAGTTAGAATTCACTGTTTGGAGCTATTCCTCTGCCAGAAGTAGTCAGATCTTGCTCTTCTGGTCCTTGGATGATTTCATAATTATGAGTTCTTTTCTATCCCTCAATTAGTACCTATTTTTAGATGCATACACTTAATTTGTAATACTTAGACTAGCTGGTAAAGAATCTGCTTGCAATTTAGGAGACCTCGGTTCGATTCCTGGGTCAGAAAGTTCCTCTGGAGAAGGGATAGGCTATCCACTCCAGTATTCTTGGGCTTCTCTGATAGTTCAGCTGGTAAAGAATCCACCTGTGATGCAGGGACCCAGGTTGAATCCCTGGGTTGAGAAGATCCCTTGGAGGAGGGCATGGCAACCCACTCCAGTGTTCTTGCCTGGAGAATCCCCGTGGACAGAGGAGCCTGGTGGGCTACAGTCCATGGAGTCACAAACAGTCAGACATGACTGAGTGACAAAGCATAGTACAGCAGACTACTTTGCTAACAACGTCAACATATTCTATTATGGAATAATAGTACTTTAGATATAGTGTACTTAATCAATTTGTAATTTAGGCAAAGACTTCATTAACTAACAAGTTATATTTGCTTGTTTTTTTAGTGTTGCAAGACCTTTACTGATTACTTGCTTTTCTTTTGGATTTCTCCAACCTTAGCTCCTAGTCCTCACTGTTGACCAATGAGTTATATGCTGTCTGCCTTGGGTTATTGGCGGGTTTTGGTTTTTCTTCCATGTATGCCAGTCTTGGCTCCCTACCCTGACCATAAGCCATTTGAAAGTAGGATCCATATCTTATAATCTTTAAAAAATTTCTCTACCTTTGGACTTTCTTCATAGAAAGTGCTCAGTTTTCATTGGATAATTACTGGTCACTCTCATGCTTAGGTCATTTCAGATAAGCAAGGAGCAGGCTCATGGGCAATTGGCAGGGGACTTTTCTTGGCAACACTGAAGGATGGAATAGGCATTCTTCTGCTTATAGTCTTAAAGAAACTCAAGGGAATGAACTATGAAAATCGTGACAGTCTCTATCAGTTATGTGGTCTGTGTATGTGACAAAAATAACAGGCAAATTTTTGTCTGGCCTACCCAATACCAAACAACCCATTTGACCATTTTTTTGTTTTTTTTTTAGCAGACTTAACTAAATTACCCAATTGTTTTGTCTTTGTGTAGACAGAATCTGGGATTCTATTGATGAAACCATATTTCATGCTCATGAGCTGTAACAGCTGTAGTTCACCTATTTGAAATAACTTAATGAGGTATTGATTTGCTGCTCAACAGGCTCTAAACAACTACCAAAATTGTGAAGTCAACATCATACGGAGGCGGGGAGAAAGAAAGGTGAATTTCTAATGAATGTGCCAGATGAGTTCCTGCCTATTTATTATTTGAATTGGATGCTTTAGAATTAGAGACATGAATTATTTAATTGGAGATGAAAACCACAAATTCGTTTTGCTCATTTGGAATTTGGAATTGGGACTGAATCACACGCCCTTTAGGAAGCATAAAAGTTTAAAAGAAAAACTAGTTCAGAGATGAATTATTGCAGTAAGTTATTCTTCAAGCCCATTTTTAGTTGTTCAAACTAGCAGAACTGGAGAAAATCTTAGAGTGGAAATAAGACTCCAGGGAAAGGAAATAAGGAAATGTTCCTTTTGCATGTTTCCTGAATACTCCCTGGTGACTTTTAATGAGCTGCCTTATTGTCTCTTGGCTCTGGATTTGAATGGAGCTCTGCCATAAATTAGTGAGATGGAGGGAATTTGAATGCAAATACTGCACGGGCAGGTATACTGGAAACCTCTTTCCCAGATTACATTTGGCTAGATTCTGACTTCAGGCATAAACAATTGGCATCCGGAGGGCTATCTCAAAAATACCCAACTTTGCAAAGTACTTTCTAGAATCACGGGGTCAAACACTCTGCTCATCAGGCATATTTCCCTAAGCCACTTCCCCACTCTCTTCCCAATCGCCCCATCTCCTTTCATTAAGAAAACCCAGCATTGATTATTTGTCTGAATGAAATAAATCTGGTGTTCCCCACAAACACAGAGTGTTTCTATTATAGGACAGTTCAGAGCCAGCAAGGATGACACGGTAGACCACAAGAGGAAATGGTCCTGAAACACAGCAGAGGAGGCTCCAGGGTCATAACGAAGAAGTTCCAGTGAATTGCATATGGAGAGTCCTCCCGGGTTAAGAAAATCACTGGGAAGGAAATAAGCAGCCTCCTCTCATGAGGGACGAGTCCTCTGAGGGCCCTTCAAGTTTCAGCTCTTTTCCAAATTTAAATTTGACTTGTTTTCTTGATTTCAAGCAGGTTAGCTTAAAGCAGTGGTTCTCAGCTTGGGGCAAGGGTGATTTGCCCCTTGGGGGACATCAGGTGATAGCTAGAGATATTTTGGTTGTCACAGCTGGGGAGAGGGAAGGGGCTACTAGTGTCTTGGGAATAGAGACCAGAAATGCTGCTAAATATGCTAGAATGCATGAGGTTGCCGCACCCCCCTGCCCTAACAAAGATGGCTTTGGCTCCAGATATCAAGTGACTGGACTCCCCTTGTGGCTTATCTGGTAAAGAATCCTCCTGCAATGCGGGAAACCTGGGTTTGATCCCCGGGTTGAGAGGATCCCCTGGAGAAGGGAAAGGCTGCCCCCTCCAGTGTTCTGGTCTGGAGAATTCCAAGAGGGGTTGCAAAGAGTCAGACATGACTCAGTGACTTTCACTTCATCAAGTGACAAGGTTGAGAAACTCTGGAAGGAAAGACTGATTTCTACAGTCATGGAAGAAGTACGAACTAACAAAAAATTAGAAAGAACTTAAGCTGTGCTGGCTAAATTAGGGAAAGGCATGATAAGGTGATGTGCCGTTCCGGCAGGTGTGTGGAGTTCCGTGACATGGGCGTCTGGATTGTGTGGCTTAGACTCACTTTGGCTACTTGCCTAGAGTTTCAGTGCTGCCACAAATTTTCATGTAATGATATGTTTACATAAAATATATAGTGAGCATTATATAAAACAACAGTGGGTGATTTTTTTGTTTTTTCTATTTTCTTTAGTGTATCTCTTCCATTGCCAGGTAAGGATCATCTATTGAGCTTCTGCTGGGCTTTAGAACTGTGTTCAATATATTTTTTCAAGCTATTCATATTTGGTCGCCTTTTGTTTCAAAACAAAAACTTGCATCAGCTGTCCTCATGAGGATAGTTTAATTATTCCAGAAACATGAAGGAACTTCTTTGGGGTCCCTGGGTTTTCCACCTGTAGAATAAGTTGTTGTTGTTGTTATTGTTTAGTCATCAAGTTGTATTTGATTCTTGCAACCCCATGGACTATAGCCCACCAAGTTCCTCTGTCCATGGGATTTCCCAGCCAAGAATACTGGAGAGGGTTGCCATTTGCTTCTCCAGGGCATCTTCCCAACCCAGGGATCAGACTTGTGTCTCCTGTGTCTCCATACTGCTGAGCCACCAGGGAAGCCTATAGAGGAAGTTAGTACAGAGGAACTTCGAGATGGAAAGACGTTCAGGGTTTCTACACAAGGGGAAATAGGCCCCGTGCACTTGAAATATTAATGACAAAAGGAGCTTAAAGGGATTTGCATGTCATAGCCTAAACCAAACTTATTCTAGGTCTGCTTCCTAGAGCCTAAAATGACAAGTCAGCTCTGATGAGCTTTGTCCCTGAGAATCTAGGATCCTGTCCTTCTCTGCTAGCCAGTTAGAAGAGAGGCAGGTGGGCCACACGCTCATCTGAGTAGGCTGCTGCTGCTAAGTCATGTCAGTTGTGTCCGACTCTGTGCGACCCCATCGATGGCAGCCTACCAGGCTCCCCCATTCCTGGGATTCTCCAGGCAAGAACACTGGAGTGGGGTGCCATTGCCTTCTCCCATCTGAGTAGGCTGCAGGATTTGTAACCATCATTTCAGGGGCTTCAGGAAGATGGTAAAATTGGATGCCAAACTTTGTGAATATGTGCATTTTCCTAGGGAGACATTTCTTATCTACTTGATCATTGACTAGTCTATGCTTTTAAAAAAGTGAAGATCTACTGCAGTAGCAGGTGGTGCTCATACTTTTAGGATGACAAGCTTCTACTCTCTATGGCTATTAACAGAAAGGACATTCTATCCTATAACCCTCCACCCCACAACTGACCCTGGGGAACTACATGGCAATGTGTGCTGTTAGTCACAGAGGTGCAAGGGAAGATGGCGTATGTGGGTCAACACACCCACGACCTCTACTGAATGTGGTGCTCGAAGATGAAGAAGAATTGTTATGAAACCTCATCAATCAGAGCTCCATGTGGTACTTTGGATGACCAATAAATGATACTTATCTTTCTCTCCAGATTCTAGAGCCAAGAGAGAGACACGCCAGAGGATACAGACAGATGGAGAGAAAAAAGAAAGTTGGCTTTATTACTGATTAAGTTGGTGGGGAAACATGGATTTAAATGTGGGCTTAAGAGGCTTGGAGACATTACTGCTAAGTTCAGAATGCTTCCTCCAGTTGACCCTGGCCCAGCCCACACAACAGGAAGCTCCTTTCCTGAAGCTGAACAGAAAGTCTGGTCTGAAGACCATGTCTCCCTAAAGGGACTGAGCCTGGCACTGCTCAGCTCTGTCTCCTGACCTCACCCGTCAGATGGGTTTCTCCTGCCAACAGGAGCAAAGAATAAAGGTGATGAGCAGTTTTCCCCAATAACTTTCACCTCTGGAGTATTGAATGCACATTATCTGCTCTCTTTAGAACATTGCAAGTTAGCAATAATGTCTTCCCTCCAATTTAAGTGCATCTCTGCCTCAGTTGCAGATGGAAATACAGTATTGGTGGGGAGATATCTGGGAATGACTTATTTTCGAAAGTGAAAAGAAGAGTCCTTCAAGGCTATGTGAAGCAGAAAAAGAATTGATCAGAGGTTTCTAAGAGCCTGCCCATAGTAAGGTGGATCTCTTTTGCAAATACCACTTAAGGCAAACTGATGTGAGTTAAACATTGTTTTTTTTTTTTTTTTTTTTTAAAGACATTTATGTCTCTTATTTATTGATTTAGCTACACTGGGTCTTAGTTGCAGCAGGTGGGATCTTCCTGCCTCCTGTGTGATCTTTGATGCAGTGCATGGACTCTATCTGTGGCACGAGAGCTCGGTAGCTATGGTACGCAGATTCTCTAGTTGTGGCTCAGGCTCTAGAGCATGTGGGCTCAGGAGTTTCAGCGCATGGACTGAATTGCTCCAGCACGTGGGATCTTAGTTCCTCAACAAGGGATCAAACCTATGTCTCCTGCTCTGCAAGGCAGGTTCTTTACCCCTAGGCCAGGTGGCTTCCCAGGTTGTGCTAGTGGTAAAGAATCCACCTGCCAATGCAGGAAACTCAAGAGACCTGAGTTTGGCCCCTTGGGTCAGGAAGATTCCCTGGAGAAGGGAGTGGACCCCACTCCAGCCTTCTTCCCTAGAAAATGCCATGGACAGAAGAGTCTGGTGGGCTAGACTACAGGGTCGCAAAGAGTCGGACGTGACTGAACATAAGCATCTCATCATTTCAACAAGGTATCAAACTGGTGTCCCCTGCATTGCAAGGCAGATTTTTTACCATTCATTGGGTCCCAGGGAAGTCCCAATGTTAAGCATGGTTAAATGGAGCTAAAAATGTGCTGGTAGGAAGTGTTTGAAGGTGAGAAGTACAGGAGTGGGCATGGAACTGGTCCCCCAGGTAAAACTGTAAGTCATGTTTTATAAGGATATGCTGTGTTCTGGGAGGGAGTTTCACCTCCATTTTCTTTATCTTGCTTTACCTTCCTTGGCTCTACAAAAATTTCTCTGACTTTCTAGCAAACATTTTATAAACTTTAAATACTTTCAAGTTGTCACTCGTCTCAAATTATAGAGTAGTTACCATTGGGGAAGGTGGAAGACTCAGCCTTTATTGGGTAAGACCCAAAAGGATCTTCTCATGGTGTTTTCATTAAGGTTCTTATTTGTCCCAATGTTCTTATCCATTTCCCAGTTTGTGTGATGGGTCTTAGTTTATACTTAATGTCCTGGTGTAACAATTAAAGTCAATCTCAAGAGTATCTTGGTTGGGATAATAAATTATATGGCCACTCAACTTTTTCTTTTTTTTCTTAACAATTTTATGCATTTGTTTATTTTGGGCTGTGCTGGATCTCTGTGGCTTCTTGGACTTTTCTCTATTCACAGTGAGCAGGGGCTACTCTCTAGTTGCAGTGTGCAGGCTTCTCATTGTGGTGGCGTCTCTTGAGCATGGACTCTAGGCACGCGAGCTTCAGTAGTTGCGGCATATCGGCTCAGTAGTTGCAGCTCTTGGACTCTAGGGCACAGGCTTAATAGTTGTGGTGTATAGGCTTAATTGCTCCATGGCAAGTAGGATTTTCCTGGACTAGGGATTGAACCCATGTCCCCTGCACTGGCAGGGAGATTTTTTTTTTTTTTAACCACTGAGTCACTAGGGAAGCCTTTAAACTCTTTCTTTAATGTTTGGTATTTTTCCTTTTTAAAAGAAGAATGGATTTATTGTTGCTTGAGTAATTAAAATTAGTCTTATATGATTTCTGCTTCAAGGGGAACCAACTGCTTATTATAAGATTAAAGCAAGCGTTGATATGGTGCTTTTCAACTTTTAGAACACTTCAACAAGTCTATTTAGAGGATTGAATGGGAAGGTTTCAATATATTTTGAGTAGATGAATGAGTAGGTGAAGCTGGAGGGATGGGTATGGCAGGCATCAATATATTAATTACACATAGATTGTCAACATCATTGCCAACAAATGCTTGTGTACATTTGTGCCTACCTAAACTAGTGACTCTTTTGTGTGAAACTTCTTTCTTTCTTGCCTTTTTCTGAGTGGCCAATGAGATTGAAATTGCGCTGGTCTTTCAAAAAGTTGGCATTTCCCCACAACTCCTAATTTATACCTTCCTTAACATCTAATTAGATCTTTTTATTTTGTCCAGCTGCCATAAAGGTGCTAATTATTGTAGGCATTATTGTATAAAGTGAAATAAAATTGATAAGTGGGTGAACAGCACTGATCTCAAAATAAATGCATGTGGAGTGTTGTTTCCTAGACTCTCCTGTCTGATAAGGAGTCATTGAAATCCTCTCTGTATTTGACCCTCCAGCCAGATCTTCCTTGTATGTTGTGAAATCCAGCCAAACTTTTCCCCATTTGTTAATGCCTGTGTCACACCAAAGAAAAGGAAGAGCCTAGATAAACTAAGATGGATTGCCTCTCTTTTCATTCCCTTCGACCTCTCTGTCAAGGAGGAGAGTGGGTGTCATGGGGTTGACAGTATCTAGATTCACACTGGTGGTTGTTCCAAGATTGATCTTTAGGCACCTACTGTGTCGGTTGCTACTGCTAAGTCACGTCAGTCTTGTCCGACTATGTGAGACCCCATAGATAGCAGCCCACCAGGATCCCGTCCCTGGGATTCTCCAGGCAAGAATACTGGAGTGGGTTGGCATTTCCTTCTCCAGTCCATGAAAGTGAAAAGTGAAAGTGAAGTCGTTCAGTCATGTCCGACTCTTCGAGACCCCATGGACTGTAGCCTACCAGGCTCCTCTGTCCATGCGATTTCCCAGGCAAGAGTACTGGAGTGGGTTGTCATTGCCTTTTCTGAAGTGCTTGTTAAAATAGGAAAATATTTCTAAACCAGTGGATAAATAGCCACTGTTTCAAGGGCTCCCTTTAAGTTGTCCTGCCCCCAGTTTTCCTGACTCCAACCTCAGCTGCCCTGCGATGTCCCCAGACCCAGTAAATAAGGGTCAACCCTTGGCATAGCATGGGGCTACTGGGATTTTGTTCCAACCTATTCTGATTAGCTAGTGTCTATGCTATATACGTTGTTGAATATCACCCTTGGTTGTGAGAGAGTCAATTTCTAGGTAGGTTGATAAGAAGTCCCAGGTCCCCAAGGAGGAGAGGGGGTCTGGAATTCTCAAGGAGGAAGAAAGGACAAATGTCTTTTTTTCCTCTACATTCCTTGTCTTAAGACATAGATGTATGTTATGTATATTTTTAGTATATATTTTAAACATTTCAGTATTTAAAACATCCCATAAAAAGTTTTTTTTATTCTTTAAGCCCGAACTGATGATTACACAACAAAAAAACTCAGGTTAAACTCTGTAATAAGGATTATATAACAACAATGTATCCTGCTTGAGGACAGTTTCTCCTTCCTGAAAACCTTCTGACTAATCCTGTTATCTTAAAATGTAAATTGTGGGGGTGGGTCTGGTAAGATCTTGACAACCTTGAGACATTCTTTTGATTTATTGTAATAACCAATTAAAAAAGTATATAGCTCCCTCCGCTAAGACTAGCAAGGGGGCATTCTCCGTCCCCCTTCTGACATCTATGTCAGAAGTTTCTCTGTCTCTTTTCACTGTAATAAAACTTATGCCACACGAGAGCCCTGAGTGGTCAAGCCTGGTCTCTGGTCCCAAAGCTAAATCTTCTGTGGAGATCATGAATCCAACATCCTTCGTCATAAGCGATCACTTGTTTTCTTGCATCTCCTCTTTAGGGTGTTGAAGCATGAATTTGGCATAATGTCTCACACTTTAAAAAACAGAAATCAAACCAGTACTGAGAATTAAGCTTAATTCTTCCCTGAGAGAGAGAGTGTGGTATGTGCGTGTGCACACACATGTGTGTGCATGCATATCAATGGCTCTAACCCATTTTCTATCTCTCAGGGTGTCTACAGTTAACACTGCTCATCAACAATTTGGTCAACTGTTCATAGAAGGCATCCTTTAGAGGTCTTCTCTTCAAACAATATTTGGGACTCTCTTCTAATACCTGACAGATGGTCATCAGTTTTTGGATAACTTTGGTACTGGAGAGATCACTATCCATTTTCCCCTCTGAAGTAACTTACACAGGATCACCTACCCTCATTTCTCAGAAATGTCCCAATTACAAAGAGCCATACCTGAGAGCCAATGGGCTTAGTCTCTCTCTGTGTAAACAGGCTTCTCCAGCTCATCTTTTCTAAGCCATTGTCTCTGTGTACATATTCATGCACACGTCACAACATTTGAGAAATACAAACTTAAAGAGACTACGTCGTCCCAGGTCCTGCCTTTTGGATGAGAAACATGCTTTGTACATATTTTGAGAGTCAGCCATTGGGTAATTGATCATTTCTAACAAAGAAATGAATGAAAGAATGAAGGGTTTCAGGTGGAAAACATTTTTTTAGCATTTATAGAAAATCTCTCAAAGACAGAAATTTCAAAACTTCTGGTTGGCCTACATCAGTATTTTATCAAGGAAAAGATCAAGACTCTCCCTTGTACTCCGTGGAAGTCACTATCTTTTATTTAGGCTAATTTATTCTTTTTTTTTTTTGTTTGTTTGTTTTTGTTTTTTATTTTTTTTATTAGTTGGAGGCCAATCAGTTCACAACATTTCAGTGGGTTTTGTCATACATTGATATGAATCAGCCGTAGATTTACACGTATTCCCCATCCCGATCCCCCCTCCCACCTCCCTCTCCACCCGATTCCTCTGGGTCTTCCCAGTGCACCAGGCTGGAGCACTTGTCTCATGCATCCCACCTGGGCTGGTGATCTGTTTCACCATAGATAATATACATGCTGTTCTCTCGAAACATCCCACCCTCGCCTTCTCCCACAGAGTTCAAAAGTCTGTTCTGTATTTCTGTGTTTCTTTTTCTGTTTTGCATATAGGGTTATCGTTACCATCTTTCTAAATTCCATATATATGTGTTAGTATGCTGTAATGTTCTTTATCTTTCTGGCTTACTTCACTCTGTATAAGGGGATCCAGCTTCATCCATCTCATTAGGACTGGTTCAAATGAATTCTTTTTAATGGCTGAGTAATATTCCATGGTGTGTATGTACCACAGCTTCCTTATCCATTCATCTGCTGATGGGCATCTAGGTTGCTTCCATGTCCTGGCTATTATAAACAGTGCTGCGATGAACATTGGGGTGCACGTGTCTCTTTCAGATCTGGTTTCCTCAGTGTATATGCCCAGAAGTGGGATTGCTGGGTCATATGGCAGTTCTATTTCCAGTTTTTTAAGAAATCTCCACACTGTTCTCCATAGTGGCTGTACTAGTTTGCATTCCCACCAACAGTGTAAGAGGGTTCCCTTTTCTCCACACCCTCTCCAGCATTTATTGCTTGTAGACTTTTGAATAGCAGCCATCCTGACTGGCGTGTAATGGTACCTCATTGTGGTTTTGATTTGCATTTCTCTGATAATGAGTGATGTTGAGCATCTTTTCATGTGTTTGTTAGCCATCTGTATGTCTTCTTTGGAGAAATGTCTGTTTAGTTCTTTGGCCCATTTTTTGATTGGGTCATTTATTTTTCTGGAATTGAGCTTCAGGAGTTGCTTGTATATTTTTGAGATTAATCCTTTGTCTGTTTCTTCATTTGCTATTATTTTCTCCCAATCTGAGGGCTGTCTTTTCACCTTACTTATAGTTTCCTTTGTAGTGCAAAAGCTTTTAAGTTTCATTAGGTCCCATTTGTTTATTTTTGCTTTTATTTCCAATATTCTGGGAGGTGGGTCATAGAGGATCTTGCTGTGATTTATGTCGGAGAGTTTTTGCCTATGTTCTCCTCTAGGAGTTTTATAGTTTCTGGTCTTACATTTAGATCTTTAATCCATTTTGAGTTTATTTTTGTGTATGGTGTTAGAAAGTGTTCTAGTTTCATTCTTTTACAAGTGGTTGACCAGTTTTCCCAGCGCCACTTGTTAAAGAGGTTGTCTTTTTTCCATTGTATATCCTTGCCTCCTTTGTCAAAGATAAGGTGCAGAAAAAGAAGTAAAAGGAATCCAGATAGGAAAAGAAGAAGTGAAACTCTCACTGTTTGCAGATGACATGATCCTCTACATAGAAAACCCTAAAGACTCTACCAGAAAATTACTAGAGCTAATCAATGAATATAGTAAAGTTGCAGGATATAAAATTAACACACAGAAATCCCTTGCATTCCTATATACTAACAATGAAAAAACAGAAAGAGAAATTAAGGAAACAATACCATTCACCATTGCAACAAAAAGAATAAAATACTTAGGAGTATATCTACCTAAAGAAACAAAAGACCTATACATAGAAAACTATAAAACACTGATGAAAGAAATCAAAGAGGACACAAATAGATGGAGAAACATACCGTGTTCATGGATTGGAAGAATCAATATTGTCAAAATGGCTATTCTACCCAAAGCAGTCTATAGATTCAATGCAATCCCTATCAAGCTACCAACGGTATTTTTCACAGAACTAGACCAAAGAATTTCACAATTTGTATGGAAATACAAAAAACCTCGAATAGCCAAAGTAATCTTGAGAAAGAAGAATGGAGCTGGAGGAATCAACCTGCCTGACTTCAGACTCTACTACAAAGCCACAGTCATCAAGACAGTATGGTACTGGCACAAAGACAGAAATATAGATCAATGGAACAGAATAGAAAGCCCAGAGCTAATTTATTCTTCAGTGCTCCAGATGGATATCCTTCATCTGACTCCAATCTCAGATCCTTGTTTGTGTGGACAGGGCCATAGCAGAAGGAAGAAAGGTCAGACTTGTGTTAAAGGAGCCTGGTGTTGTAGAGAACTCTTTTTATTACCAAATTTATCTCTCCAAGAGAGCATTTTCCTTATAATTTTAGGTCTCTGATTATATTAAAATGTTTAAAAAATGCTATTCATTTTGTTTTAGCAAGTGAGGCCAGCTCTTTTTATAAATTAGGTCATATTTCAGCCTTGGATATTCAGAGAGATGAAAAAGGCCTGACACTGTAAACAAGCAGGGGAAAGTGGGCTTTCTTCACATTTTCTAGAAAAATTATCTGTTACACTGTATGCTAAATTTAAAGGTTAGAATTATGTGTTTTGTCTTTCGAAATTGATCTTCTAACTCTCAATTAGGCCAATTATACACCATCACTGATCTTCTCAGAATATAATAAAGAAAGCACAGAAAGAAATTTTATCATGAGACTCCTAGTTCTGGGGCTTTTAGTTCTCATCATTTATCGATAAATTCTTTAATGACAAAATCCATGATTTTATTTGACTTTTAGTTTCTATGATTTTGAAAGGATGTTAAGTCTGAATTTGCAGAAGAAATTGTTGCTTGTGCTTTGACCATACACAAGGGATTGAGCATTGAGGCACAGTATTGATCAGTATTGAACAGCAGTATTGACTTCGTTGGATATATCTGGATCAGAGCCATCTCTCGCCACCCCATAGCCATGGCCTCCATCAGTTAGAGATAACCCTCCTGTAGTGTTGGTGGGAATGTAAGTTGGTGTATACACTGTGGAAAACAGTGTGGAAGTTTCTCAGAAAACTAAAAATAGTTACTGTAGGATCCAGCAATTCCTCTTCTGGGCATATATCCAGACAAAACTATTTAATTCAAAAAGATACATGCACCCTATGTTCATAGCACTATTCACAATAGCCAAGACATGAAAACAACCTAAATGGCCATTGACGGGTAAATGGATAAAGAAGATGTGCTACATATACACAACAAAATACTACTCAGCCATAAAAAAGAATGAAATAATGCCATTTTCAGCAACATGGATGCAACTAGAGATTATCATACTAAGTGAAGTAAGTCAGAAAGAGAAAAACAAATCCCATATGATATCACTTATATGTGGAATCTAAAATATGACACCAATGAACTTATCTATGAAACAGAAACAGAATCAGGGACACAGGTGGTGGTTACCAAAGGGGAGGTGGGATGGGGGAAGTGATGGAGTGGGAATTTGAAGTTAACAGATGCAAATGATTATATATAGAACAGATAAATAACAAGGTGCTACTGTATAGCACAGGGAATTATATTTGACATTTTCTGATAAACCATAGTAGAAAAGAATATAAAAAAGAATGCATATATGTATAATTGAGTTTCTTTGCTATACAACAGTAATTAACACGGCATTGTAATTCAACTATTGTTCAATAAAAACTGTTTTAAAAAGAAACATATACAAAGAAGGAATACAATGTGTCTGGTGTCCCTAGCTGGTTGGAGGTGTCCCTTAGGACCACTAACCCTTCTAAAATTAATTTTCTGATCATGAATACTCTATGGCCGTACCACTCTGAACATGCCCAGTCTAGTCTGATTGTGGAATAACTTCCTGATCTCTGAGAACATTTACTTACTAAGAGAGAGTGCTTTGAGCAGAGAACAGATGTAGATCATTCTGAAATTAAAAAAGAAAATCATCGCCATTCTAATTTTTAAATGTTTCCTATGAGTTTGATGGTTTTGAGGTTGTTTTTTTAAAAAAAAAAAAAAAACAACTCTGTGTGAACTTGAGTTTCCATCAGGGATTATTTTTCTTTTTTAAAAAATCTTATAAACAGCAGAAATTTATTGCTCACAGTCTAGAAGGTGGGAAGTCCAAGATCAAGGCACCAGCATGACTCCATTCCTAGTTCACATTCAGCACTTTCTTGCTGAAGAAAGAACCATGGGTTCTTTTGTAACTCTCATTATTGAGTGTCTACTCTCAGTTTATTTATTCGACAAGAATTATTTCATGTCTGCTATTATCAGAACTGTGCTAGGTGATAGAGATATAGTTGAAATTAGAGAAATTCCTACATTCATGGAGCTTTTGTTCTCATGACAGACAGGTTGGCAAGACACATCCTGTCCCTGCCCCCCTGAGCTTGGAGCCTAGCAGGAAAGAAAACATTTAAATTGATTGCTACAATTAGTATGATGCATATTCATTGCTAAGTATCAGGAGGTATAAGGTAATAAGTAAGCAGAGAACAAGGAGTTGGCAGCAAGTCCTGGGGTCATGGGGAGCTCCTCAATAAAGCAGAGAGAGCCATTTGAGCTGATGTCCAAAGGGTGAGTAGGAGTTGAGTGAACTGGGGAGTTGGGAGAGAGATGCTTCATCAGAGGGAAATACATCCGTGAGTTTTGCAATGGAAAGAATGGCACATTTGGGAAACTGGAAGCAGCTTGGTTTGACTGGAGCAGAGGATGTA
The DNA here is from genome assembly GCF_033118175.1 of Dama dama. Lineage (NCBI taxonomy): Eukaryota > Metazoa > Chordata > Mammalia > Artiodactyla > Cervidae > Dama > Dama dama. Next base: position 62,574,421 of record NC_083705.1, read on the forward strand.
TGGTGGGAAGAATTTTTTTTTTTTTTTTTAGAATTGTGTGCATTACTTGCTCAATCTTGTCTGACTCTGTGACCTCCAAGGACTGTAGCCTGCCAGGTTCCTCTCTCCATGGAATTCTCCAGGCAAGAATGAATACTGGAGTGGGTTGCCATTCCCTTCTCGAGGGCATCTGCCTAACCCAGGAATTGAACCTGGGTCTCCTGCCTTGCAGGCAGATCCTTTACTCTCTGAGTCAAATTGCGGTATAGTTGCTTTACAGCATTGTACAACAAAGTGAATTAGCTATATGTATACACGAACCACTTCAGGATTCTTGCCTTGAGAACCCCATGAACAGTATGAGAAGGCAAAATGATAGGATACTGAAAGAGGAACTCCCCAGGTCGGTAGGTGCCCAATATGCTACTAGAGATCAGTGGAGAAATAACTCCAGAAAGAATGAAGGGATGGAGCCAAAGCAAAAACAATACCCAGTTGTGGATGGGACTGGTGACAGAAGCAAGGTCCAAAGCTGTAAAGAGCAATATTGTATAGGAACCTGGAAAGTTAGGTCCATGAATCTGGGCAAATTGGAAGTGGTCAAACAGGAGATGGCAAGAGTGAATGTCAACATTCTAGAAATCAGAGAACTAAAATGGACTGGAATGGGTGAATTTAACTCAGATGACCATTATATCTACTACTGTGGGCAGGAACCCCTTACAAGAAATGGAGTAGCCATCATAGTCAAGAAAAGAGTCCAAAATGCAGTACTTGGATGCAATCTCAAAAATGACAGAACGATCTCTGTTCGTTTCCAAGGTAAACCATTCAATATCACGGTAATCCAAGCCTATGCCCCAACCAGTAACACTGAAGAAGCTGAAGTTGAGCGGTTCTATGAAGACCTACGAGACCTTTTAGAACTAACACCCAAAAAAGATGTCCTTTTCATTATAGGGGACTGGAATGCAAAAAGTAGGAAGTCAGGAAACACCTGGAGTAACAGGCAAATTTGGCCTTGGAGTACAGAATGAAGCAGAGCAAAGGATAATAGAGATTGGCCAAGAGAACACACTGGTCATAGCAAACACCCTCTTCCAACAACACAAGAGAAGACTCTACACATGGACATTACCAGATGCTCAACACCGAAATCAGATTGATTGTATTCCTTGCAGCCAAAGATGGAGAAGCTCTATACAGTCAGCAAAAACAAGACTGGGAGCTGACTGGCTCAGATCATGAGCTCCTTATTGCCAAATTCAGACTTAAACTGAAGAGAGTAGGTGTAACCACTAGACCATTCAGGTATGACCTAAATCAAATCCCTTATGACTATACAGTGGAAGTGAGCTCCTGATGCTGGGAGGGATTGGGGGCGGGAGGAGAAGCGGAGGATGAGATGGCTGGATGGCATCACCGACTCGATGGGCATGAGTTTGAGTAAACTCTGGGAGTTTGTGATGGACAGGGAAGCCTGGCGTGCTCTGATTCATGGGGTCGCAAAGAGTCGGACACGACTGAGCGACTGACTGAACTGAACTGGTACACATTTCCCTTCCCTAGTAGCCCTCCCTGCCACTCCCCTACCCCTGTCCCATCAATCTAGGTCACCACGGAGCACTGAGCTGAGTTCCCTGTGCTATATAGCAGCTTCCCGTTAGCTATATACGTGGTAGTTTATATACATAGATCCTAATCTCCCAATTCATCGCTTCACCACCCCACCTTCCCCACTCCACCCTGTGTCCACTGGTCCTTACTCTACATCTGCATCTCTATTCTTGCCCTGCTGCTAGGTTCATCTGTACCATTTTTCTAGATTCCACATACATGCCTTAATTTCTGATATTTGTTTTTCTCTTTCTGACTTACTTCACTCCATATAACAGACTGTGGTTCCATCCACATCTCTTTAAATGACCCAGTTTTGTTCCTTTTTGTGTACATGCATCACATTGTCTTTATCCAGGACATGGAAGCATCCTAAATGTTCACTGACAGATGAATGGGAAGAGTTTTGAAATGAGGTTCCATTGTTGTAAAACAAAGCTAACCAAACAGAATTGTTACTTCAATGGTAATGTTAACCAGTACTGACCCAGTGAAGTTGCTCAGTCGTGTCTGACCCTTTGCGATCCCATGGACTGTAACCTACTAGGCTCCTCAATCCATGGAATTTTCCAGGCAAGAGTACTGGAGTGGGTTGCCATTTCCTTCTTTAGGGATCTTCTCAACCCAGGAATTGAACCCAGGTCTCCTACATTGCAGGCAGATGCTTTACTGTCTGAGCCACCAGGGAAGCATTGTTGAGGGCTTTGCAAACTTTTACAGAGACTGTCCTATATTTGAAGGGCAATAGGGAGGCACTGAGGGTTTTAGGGCTCATTTGCTTTTATTCTAAAGATCACTCTTGCAGCAATATGGCTAGGAGGATGGAAGAGGGCAATGGAAGGGAGCACTTCCATTACAAAACAATTGGCCCAATCCAGGAAGGGAAAGGAGGTGTTCAGAACCAGAGTGGTGACAGAGGGGATGGAGTGAAAGGGATGGATGTGAATGACATTTAGGGAGTAGAATGATTAGATATAAGTGAGACGAACAATTTAAATGAATGATCACATGTGCGTGAGAAAGACAGTTCAAGGGAATCGTGGATTCTGAATTCAGGTTGGTTACAAATTTAAAGGCCAGACCCTGGACCTTCCCATCTCTCTGGTTCCCTTCCTTTATTTAAGGACCTACTGTATATTCAGTCACTCATCCAAGCATCTCTTGCTGGTCTTCATGCCAAGGAGGTCCCCCACCTCTCAGGTGGGACCGAGTTCCAGTGAGACCTATGTAACAAAGCCTTGAGACCTTGTTAACAAAGATAGCATAGTTTAAAAGAAATTTATTGGAGCATAGTTGGTTTACAATGTTGTGTTAGTTTCAGGTGCATAGCAAAGAGATCAGTTATACGTGGTTTTTAGGGTGAGCTGACCATCTTCTGAATTCCATTCAACAGTGAATACTACTGAGTTGAAAGAACATCTGAGAGTGATGATGTGAGAAGTATCCATGGCTCTGTCCACGTCATGGACCCACTGACCATTAACTCACTCAACTATTCTACACAAATAGCAGGGATGAAATTCTGTTTTCCTTTTCTGGATACACTGTTGTTGGAGGTTGAATTGCACATCACCTGCTGCTCCCATACTGTAAAAACTCAATATATCCGCTCCCCTGCTGAGTCAGAAGGGGACAATTGAGATTAATATTTTATTATTTTAAAATGCCTCCAAGATACTATCTGATTCACTCTCATAACAATTCTGGGAGACAGGAAGGAAGCAGGTAAATGTGCACTTCACATAGTTTTTACTTAATGGCAAATTTAGAGCTGTTTGGTCAAAGATGAAAAATGAAGAAATTATTCATGTGGAGTCTAATTTAAGGTCATCATTCTTGGTGACAGTTATGACTTGCTTCTGGCAGGAATTTTGTTTGTTGTCTTAATATGAGAAATGTTCTGCTCATTGTAGTTGAAGGTGACACCTATCTCCCTCCATGGGTTGCACATGTGCTTTGAGATGTTTTTCTAATGGAAAGGACAGATTGCCATTAAGTCATCGGCACTGTCTCTTGACACAGAGATGATTGACACACATTTCTGAGGCCTGGACTTGGTACAGGTATTACAGCCCTCACCACCAGCAGAGAAAAGCAAATTGCCTGCTTGGGGATTTGAACTGTTGCCATTGGCCTCATTAGTACAGTGTGCTAGCCAACTAAGGTAGGCCTGGGCATGCAATTATAAAACAGCATGAATCCAGCCTGGTCCATGGTCCTGCAACGGAACCTTTGAAGATATCCATTAGCCTTGACACATTGCCATAGTAGAATATGGCCTTGCTTTAGAGGCAGATACTGCAGAATATTTTTCAGTTTTCTTTCACTGAAATTTATTTTCCAAATTTAATAAAGATAGAAACATTAGTGAATCTTGAAATAAAATTTAATGTTTCTATAACACTAGGTACTTATTTTTGAATAGTACTTATAAATACATCTTTCATCTGTGACAATTCTTTCAATAACTTCTTTTTAATAGTAAGGGCAAGCCTGAGCCACAACTGAATTTATGTTTATTCACATGTAGGAGGAAATAACATTTCAGAATTAGATCACAAATGTCAGAACGCTGCTCAAAGTGGGAGCTTCATAGAAATGTTAGAGGGTGAAAGGAGATACATGAAGGCATTATTTTTTTTTTAAGAAAGCGGATTCTTTACAGTCAACATACCCTTGCAAACTGTCTTGAAAATGAAACACTCAATTATGTTGTAACACTAATGATTTAAAACCAGTGGAGGGAAAAAAAACAAACAAACCAGTGGAGGTTATATGGATTAAAAAACCATTCAAGGAAGTGAAGATGTTATAGAAACAGATGTTATGTTCTAAATTGTTGGTTTGCTTGGGCTGATACAACAAAATACTATGGATTGGGTGGCTTAAACAACAGACATATATTTTTGACACTTTTGGAGCCTGGAGAGTCCAAGATCAAGGTTATACCTGCAGATTCAGTTTCTAGAGATTTCTTCCTAGCTTGTAGATGGCTGTCCTCTTGCTGTATCTTCACATAGTGGAGAGAGAAAGTGCTCTTGTCTCTTTCTTCTCTTAGAAGGACAGTAATTCCAGCATTACTTTGTCAGCAAAGGTCCATGTAGTCAAGGTTATGGTTTTTCTAGGAGTCATGTATGGATGGGAGAGTTGGACTATAAAGAAAGCTGAGCACTGAAGAATTGATGCTTTTGAACTGTGGTGTTGGAGTCCTTTGGACTGCAAGGAGTTCCAACCAGTCCATCCTAAAGGAGGTCAGTCCTGGGTGTTCATTGGAAGGACTGATGTTGAAGCTGAAACTCCAATATTTTGGCCACGTGATGCAGAGAACTAACTCATTGGAAAAGACCCTGATGCTGGGAAAGATTGAAGGCATGAGGAGAAGGGGATGACAGAGGATGAGATGGTTGGATGGCATCACCAACTCGATGGACACGAGTTTGAGTAAACTCCGGGAGTTGGTGATGGACAGGGAGGCCTGGCGTGCTGCGGTTCATGGGGTCACAAAGAGTTGGACAAGACTGAGCAACTGAACTGCACTGAATCCCAGCATGAGAGCCCCATCCTAAAGACCTTGTGTGTGGGTGTTAAGTCACTTCAATTGTGTACAACTCTTTGGGACCCTATGGACTGTAGTCTGCCAGGTTCCTCTGTCAATGGAATTCTCCAGGCAAAAATACTGGAGTGGGTTGCATTGCCCTCCTTCAGGGAATCTTCCCGACTCAGGGATCAAACCCACTTCTCTTACGTCTCCTGCGTTGGCAGGCAGTTCTTTATCACTAGTGCTACTTGGGAAGCCCCATTATAACCTTGTCTAAACCTAATTACTACCCTAAAGCCCTATCTCCATATATCATTACTTGGGGGCTTAGCGCTTCAACCTTTGAGTTTTAAGAGGATGTAAACATTCAGTTCCTAACATGCTGAAAGTAACTTGACTATTTTGATTGCCAAATCATTTCCCCTGTCTCCTTCACGTTTCTTATTCAGTCAGACACCAAGTCCTGCTGATTCTAGCATCCAAATATTTTTCTAATTCAACTCTCATTCCAGAACCACTGCTCTGCTCCTCACCCCACCCTCATTTCTCATGTGGATTACAGCAACTGTTCCCACTGTCTCTTGCTTCAATTCTATCTCTCTTGAATCCATTTCCAATAGTTGATAACATTGTATATGAGATTATGCCACTCCCCGGCTTCAATTCTTTCCAAGGACTCCAACTGCTCTTATGATAAAATTCCTAATCCTATCATTCCTTACAAGGAAGATTTCTTAAGTGGATGTTGTGTGGGCACTAGATATTGTGTGTGTGTGTGTGTGTTTGTGTGCACAAGTGTTTTGGGGGAGGTAGCCTCACACTAATAGAAGACCACAAATTTATATTTTTTGCTTTATCAGCAAGTGAGATTACTCACATAGTGATTGATGTTTATATATTTGTGTTGAAGCATTAATAGTGCAAACATTTAAAATACCTACTTTTTATAATCCCTTTTGACATTTCTTTATTTTCTTGGTACACTGATAAAATGAAAGCAAAAGTTGCTCCATGTCCAACTCTTTGAGACCCCAGGGACTGAACAGTCCATGGAATTCTCCAGGCCAGAATACTGGAGTGGTAGCCTTTCCCTTCTCCAGGGGATCTTCCCAACCCAAACCCAGGTCTCCTGCATTGCAGGCAGATTCCCAAGAGGGAAGCCCAAGAATACAGGAATGGATAGCCTATCCCTTCTCCAGTGGATCTTCCCAACCCAAGGATCAAACCAGGGTCTCCTGCATTGCAGGAGGATTCTTTACCAATTGAGCTATCAGGGAGGCCCTACACTGAGAAATGAAGAAGCAAATTGAATTGGCCTTGATTTCTCACCTCTTAGAGTCTCTGCCCACAGAGAACTGTCTGTTCAAATTATATTCCTCCAGGCTTATTTCTGTCTGCTCTCCACCTACCACTGCACACCCTCAGCTCTACCTTCATGAGTGTTGGGTAAATATTATGTGTCAACACAGGTTCATGGAATGTAACAACTGTTCCACTCTGGTGGGGGATGTTGATAAGGGGCAGGATATGCTTTCCTTTGAATTTTACTGAACCTAAAACTGCTCTTTTTAAAAGCCTTTAAAAAAAACCATTTTATATATGCACAGCACTTATCACAAGCAAGACATTGTCACAGGGGCTTGGACATATTAAAATGAACTAAACAAAGGACCCGAGTTCCTGCTCTAGTTTTGCCTTTTCTAGAACTTCATATGATTGGAATCCCACAGTATGTAGACTTTCTGGACTGGCTCTTTCACTCAATAATATGAGTTTAAGGTTCATCTGTGTTTTCTTCTGGCTTGATAACTGATTTCCTTTTGGCACTAATACTTCACTGACTGGATGTACCACAGTGTATTTATCCATTCACCTGTTGAATGAGACATCTTGGTGGCTTCCAAGTTCTTTGTCAATTATAAATAAAGCTACAACAAATATCCCTGTGCAGGTTTGTGTGTAGGTATAAGTTTTCAAATCCTTTGGATAAATAACAATGAACACAATTACTGAGTATTATGGTAAGAGTATGTTTTGCAAGAAACCACGCAGCGTCTTCCAAAGTGGCTGTACCATTTTGCATTTCCACCAGCCAGGACTGAGAGTTCTTGTTGCTCCACATTTTTTGCCAGCATTGGGTGTTGTCAGTATTCTGCATTTTGGAATTCTAATGGACCAATTTATCTAGCAGATCTAATCACACCTATCACTAAAGGAGCTGAAGGCTTCGTAAAGTTGCCGTGCTCACGCTCAGCTGCTCCATCTTGTCCAATTCTTTGAGACTCCGTGAATGGTAGCCCACCAGACTCCCTTGTCCCTGGAATTTTCCAGGCAAGAATACTGGAGCAGTTTGCCATTTCCTCCTCCAGGGGATCTTCCCTACCCAGGGATCGAAGTCATGTCTCCTGCTTCTCCTGCATTGGCAGATGGATTCTTCTCCACTGAGCCACCTGGGAAGCCCTGTTTAAGTGCGACAAATGTCCAGTATTTACACCAGGAATCGGAGCACAGATGCCATCCTGTGGTCACCCTGTTGCAAACATGCACATCAAGGAACAGCCCATCATTTCTCTGTTCAATTCCTATGGCTCATCAGTGGTTTATCTTTAGAGAGCAGGAAGCCATGCTTGTCTGTCACCATTTTTTAAACAATTTTTTTTTCCCTTTGTAATGAATTCACAGTAACACGCTTCAGTGGGAAGGAAATAATGGACGCCAATTATTTTTAAAAATGAATTGTCTTTAACTTTGCCTAATGAAAACTTAGCTGTATTTTTGCCTAGATAACAAAAGCCTCAAATTATCAAAAAGACTGCTGACTCTAATTAGCTAAGAATACCAGTACTGCTTCATGTTGAAAATTTTCTACCATAGCTCTGAGTTCATAAATATGAAAGGAAGAAAGGCTAACCACATGGCATTTAATGCATCAAAAATTCAAGTAATAGTTAAATGTTTAAAATGTTTTCTGAGGTTCAATTTCCTAAGGTCTATGTCTGTGATCTATAAAATTAGGAAATAAATCTAAATGGCTTGCTTTAAAAGAGCATAAAATAGGCTTTAAATGAAGGTTGACAAAATTCTTCGATGTTAAGATCCTTTTATTATTAGATAAATGCTTAATGGAAACAACAATTTATAATAGCTACTAATAATTGCATCTCTGTTTTCAATTAACTGTTACTTTTATATACACAAATATAATTTAACCCTCATGGTGGTGGTTTAGGTGTTCAGTCATGTCTGACTCTTTGCGACCTCATGGACAGTAGCCTGCCAGGGTCCTCAGTCCATGGGAGTCTCCAGATAAGAGAGTGGGTTGTCATTTCCTTCTCCAGGGGATCTTCCCAATCTAGGAATCGAATCCAGGTCTCCTGCATTGCACGTGGCTTCTTTATTGACTGAGCTACAAGGGAATTAATCCTCATACTATTTCTATAAACCAGGTATAAATTATTCCAGTCTTATAGAAAAGGATCAGAATGATTAAGTGGTTTTCCAGAGAGCACACAGCATGATGTAGTTGTGGAGTATAATGTCCCTTGCTCAGTTTAGCCCCTTCTTCTTGGCGTGTCTTGGGCTCCGGTTAATGATTCTCCAAAGAGCTGTCTTAATTACTATTGTTTAAATATTGTTTTGCTGCATCTGATATTCCTGGAAACAAGTGGGCTGCCAGAGAGGTGGTCTTAAAAAGTGGTTTATACTCTACTCTTGTGATTTTCTCTAATATTCTCCAATATTCTCACTAGTCTTATGATTGACCTCCACATCAGCAAATTTGATGGTGTCTCTGTCTTTCTCTGGAGGAGAGTTCTGACAAAACGTGGTCCACTGGAGAAGGGAATGGCAAACCACTTCAGTATTCTTGCCTTGAGAACCCCGTGAACATGCAAAGTATGCAAAGGCAAAAAGATAGGACACTGAGAGATGAACTCCCCAGGTCGCTAGTGCCCAATATGCTAGTGGAGAAATAACTCCAGAAAGAAGAGATGGAGCCAAAGCAAAACCAACACTCAGTTGTGGATGTGACTGGTGATGGAAGTAAACTCCGATGCTACAAAGAGCAATATTGCATAGGTGCCTGGAATGTTAGGTCCATGAATCAAGGCAAATTGGAAGTGGTCAAACAGGAGATGGCAAGAGTGAACATCGACATTTTAGGAATCAGTGAACTAAAATGGACTGGAATGGGTGAATTTAACTGACATGACCCTTATATCTAATACTGTGGGCAAGAATCCCTTAGAAGAAATGGAGTAGCCATCATAGTCAACAAAAGAGTCTGATACAGTACTTGAATGCAGTCTCAAAAATGACAGAATGATCTCTGTTGATTCCCAAGGCAGACCATTCAATATCACAGTAATCCAAGTCTATGTCCCAACCAGTAATGCTAAAGAAGCTGAAGTTGAACAGTTCTATGAAGACTCACAAGACCTTCTAGAACTAACACCCAAAAAAGATGTCCTTTTCATTATAGGCTTCCCTGATACCTCAGTTGATAAAGAATCTGCCTGCAATGCAGGAGACCCCAGTTCGATTCCTGGGTCAGGAAGATCCACTGGAGAAGGGATAGGCTACCCACTCCAGTATTTTTGGGCTTCCCTTGGGGCTCAGCTGGTAAAGAATATGCCTGCAATGTGGGAGACCTGGATTCAATCCCTGGGTTGGGAAGATCCCCTGGAGAAGGGAAAGGCTACCCACTCCAGTATTCTGGCCTGGAGAATTCCAGGGACGGTATAGTTCATGGGGTCACAAAGAGTAAGACACAACTGAGTGACTTTCACTTTCACTTTTAACTTTCATTATAAGGGACTGGAATGTAAAAGTAGGAAGTCAAGAAATACCTGGAGTAACAGGCAAATTTGGCCTTGGAGTATAGAATGAAGCAGGGCAAAGGTTAATAGAGTTTTGCCAAGGGAATGCACTGGTCATAGCAAACACTCTCTTCCAACAACACAAGAGAAGACTCTACACATGGACATCACCAGATGGTCAATATGAAATCATATTGATTATATTCTTTGCAGCCAAAGATGGAGAAGCTCTATACAGAAAGCAAAAACAAGGCCGGGAGCTGACCATGGCTCAGATCATGAACTCCTTATTGCCAAATTCAGACTTAAATTGAAAAAAGTAGGGAAAACCACTAGACCTTTCAGGTCTGACCTAAATCAAATCCCTTATGACTATACAGTGGAGGTGACAAATGGATTCAAGGGATTAGATCTGATAGACAGAGTTCCTGAAGAACTATGGACAGAGGTTCATGACATTGTACAGGAGGCAGTGATCAAGACCATCCCCAAGAAAAAGAAATGCAAAAAGGCAAAATAGCTGTCAGAGGAGTCCCTACAAATAGCTGTGAAAAGAAGAGACATGAAAGGCAAAGGAGAAAAGGAAAGATATTCCCATTTGAATGCAGAGTTCCAACAAATAGCAACGAGAGATAAGAAAGCCTTCCTCAGCGATCAGTGCAAAGAAATAGAGGAAAACAATAGAATGGGAAAGACTAGAAATCTCTTTAAGAAAATTAGAGATACTAAGGGAACGTTTCCTGCAAAGATGGACTCAATAAAGGACAGAAATGGTATGGACCTAATAGAAGCAGAAGATATTAAGAAGAGGTGGCAAGAATACACAGAAGAACTATACAAAAAGATCTTCATGACCCAGATAATCACGATGGTGTGATCACTCACCTAGAGCCAGACATCCTGGAATGCAAAGTGAAGTGGACCTGAGGAAACATCACTACTAGCAAAGCTAGTGGAGGTGATGGAATTCTAGTTGAGCTATTTCAAATCCTAAAAGATGATGCTGTGAAAGTGCTTCACTCAATATGTCAACAAATTTGGAAAACTCAGCAGTGGTCACAGGACTGGAAAAGGTCAGTTTTCATTCAAATCCCAAAGAAAGACAATGCCAAATAATGCTCAAATTACCACACAATTTTACTCATCTCACATGCTAGCAAAGTAATGCTCAAAATCCTCCAAATCAGGCCTCAACAGTATGTGAACCATGAAATTCCAGATGTTCAAGCTGGATTTAGAAAAGGAAGAGGAACCAGAGATCAGATTGCCAACATCCGCTGGATCATCAAGAAAGCAAGAGAGTTCCAGAAAAACATCTATTTCTGCTTTATTGACTATGCCAAAGCCTTTGACAGTGTGGATCACAACAAACTGTGGAAGATTCTTCAAGATGTGGAAATACCAAACCACCTGACCTGCTTCCTGAGAAATCTGTATGCAGGTCAAGAAGCAACAGTTAGAACTGGACATGGAACAACAGACTGGTTCCAAATAGGGAAAGGAGTATGTCAAGGCTGTATATTGTCACTGTGCTTATTTAACTTATATGCAGAGTTCATCATGAGAAATGCTGGGCTGGATGAAGCACAAGCTGAAATCAAGATTGCCGGGAGAAATATCAATAACCTCAGATATGCAGATGACACCACCCTTACAGCACCAAGCGAAGAAGAACTAGAGAGCCTCTTGATGAAAGTGAAAGAGGAGAGTGAGAAAGTTGGCTTAAAACTCAACTTTCAGAAAACTAAGATCGTGGCATCTGGTCCTATCACTTCATGGCAAATAGATGGGGAAACAGTGAAAACAGTGAGAGACTATATTGGTGGGCTCCAAAATCACTGCAGATGGTGCCTGAAGCCATGAAATTCCAAGACACTTGCTCCTTGGATGAAAAGTTATGACCAACCTAGACAGCATATTAAAAAGCAGAGACACTACTTTGCCAAAGATCTGTCTAATCAAAGCTATGGTTTTGCCAGTAGTTATGTATGGATGTGCGAGTTGGACTATAAGGAAAGCTGAGCACCAAAGAACTGATGCTTTTGAACTGTGGTGTTGGAAAATACTCTTGAGAGTCCCTTGGACTGCAAGGATATCCAACTAGTCCGTCCTAAAGGGAATCAGTCCTGAATATTCATTGGAAGGACTCATGCTGAAGCTGAAACTCCAATACTTTGGCCACCTGATGTGAAGAACTGATTCAGTGGAAAAGACCCAGATGCTGAGAAAGATTGAAGGCAGGAGGAGAAGGGGATTACAGAGGATGAGATGGTTGGATGACATGACCGACTCAATGGACATGAGTTTGAGTAAACTCTGGGAGTTGGTGATGGACAGGGAGGCCTGGTGTGCTGAAGTCCATGCAGTCGCAAGGAGTCGGACGTGACGGAGCTCCTGAACTGAACTGAACTGTCTTTCTCCCTAGTACTTGAAATAGCCAACTCATCTTCACTTGAAACTTTCCCTTCTTACTGGCACAATCCAGCCACACTTTTATGTTTAGTTTCAGAACTTGTTGGTGGTTCTACAGTCATTTCTAACTCTATAAGTCTGAAACCCAACTCACTTTTCTGCTCTCACATTTTCCTTCCCATGTTAGTAAACTTAATGATGAGTTCTACCATCTCACTAATGGTTAATTTGATATGTCATTTTAACTGTACTACTGTGCACAGCTATTTGGTCAAGCGCTAGTCATGATGTTGCCAAAAGGTATTTTGTAGATGTCACTTTTATGATTGCTTGACTTTAAGTAAAGCAGATGAGTCTTTATAATGCAGGTGGGCCTCATCCAATCAGCTGAAGATCTTAAAGAGTGAAAACTGATGTTTCCTAGAGAAGAAGGAATTCTGACAAAGACCAACAGAAGGTAGGGTTTCTTACCACATCTGCCTTCCAGATCTCTACCTGTGAGTTCTGGTGACAGCTAAAGTGGGAAGACTCTCTCAATTTACATTAGCAGGAGAAAATAATTGTGGAGCTAGTTTCTTGCAATATAGCAACTCTGGTGTTTGTATATGAGTACTCTCCTTTTTTTACTGATTCTTTTCTCCCAGAGATATTTGTTTATTGTTTCATTTATCAGGAGGAGGAAGAACAATAGGGCAGAATGCCAGGCACAGGCTCCATCAGCCTGCTCTTCAAGCCAGCTGGTTAATTGATGGTACTCCCCAGACCAGCATCTATATGGCAAACTTGGCCATGGGTCCTGTATTAAGAAAACCAGATGAGTTTTTCATTCCATCCTGTTCTACGTCCTGAGAGCTTGGCTTTGAGTCTATTGAGAGTATTTTCACTGGTCTCCACCATCTAGCGGGTACATTTGCCAGTGTGCCTCTGGTGGCCAAATAGACTGGAGTTCCAAGACTCAAACAGACACAAAGTCACAAGCAGCGCTCTCTGTCTGGCCTTGCTGGCTCTCAGGAGAATTTGTCACGTGTTACAGTCCACAAAGGACCTCTGTTGTCCTAGTCTTTGTTGCTTTGCTATTCCTGGAAAAGTCCTATTCTGCTAGTGCCTACCTGGTGTCACAGATTAGTGGGGCTGTGACCTGAGGCATCCATACTTTCACCGGTAACTGGAGACACCATTTTCACTGCACCATTCTCACCGCCTGTAGCAATGAGCGCTTGTACTTTCTTAGACTAACTCTGGAAGTAAACTTTCTAGATCTTGTGAGATCAACATATTCTCTTGTGAGTTGCCTCCTATGTCTTTGGCTAAGCCATAGAAAACAAAGGTTTATTGGTTCGAGTCACTATTTGAAATTAATATGAGATCCTACTTGTCAATGACCAGATGATGATTGGCTATATTTGAAAGGAAATTGTTGAAAGATCTCATAATTAGTAAATTGCTTTCATATTGGTACTAATGAGAGAACCAAATTAAAAGGGGAGAAAAGTTACAGTGGCTGGCTTTAGGGAGTCCCTTATGTACAATAACAGAATTGAAACTAAAACAAAGATCCAACATAAATTCCCCTTCTGAAAAAAAAATTGCTTGATCTCCTCAGCAATTCCCCAGTCCCCCCTACAAATAATCTGGAAATTGATCAGCTGGAAGCCAATATTAAATGTCTAATAGAAGCAATAGTCTTTGTCTTGTTCATTGTTGTTGTTGACATCTCGATTCCTTTGCCAGATCCCTGGGTTGGGAAGTCTGTTGTGGGGCCTAGAATTTTCTTTGTCTTGTTAATCTGTACAAAATCAGAACTACAACGCTAGTAACAAGTCAACGCCCGCCTATCTTTACCAACTCCCAAATGTCAGCTATTTCTCTCAAATGCTTGTAGATATTATAAAAAATTGGGATATTGGAATAAAAGTGTTCTGTACTAAAGAAGAAAAAAATTTAAATAATAATCACCCTAAGACTTATGAGAGTTGACATATGTGTGCATGCCAAGTTGCTTCAGTCACTTCAGCGTCCAACTTTTGTGACCCCATGGATTGTAGCCTGCCAGGCTCCTCTGTCCATAGGATTCTCCAGGCAAGAATACTGGAGTGGGTTGCCATGCCCTCCTCCAGGGGATCTTTAAGACCCAGGAATCGAACCGTTGTCTCTTAGATCTCCACATGAGCAAGCAGGTTCTCTACCACTCAAGCCACCAAATGTACTCCACACTCTTAGAGGAAAACTTTTCTTTTTCTGTCCCTTAAAGTTATGAATTTGTCATGTCTTTGAAATGTAAACACAGGCCACAATCAATTGAGACTGAGTCTGGATTAACTCAATCACTACAATCTGAAACTAAAAAAAGAGGGAAAGAGGACTTTTAATATAAAAATTGCATTGCAATACTGTCTTTGAATACTGTTTCAGTACTGGGTGTTTAAAGGACAAATAGCTGCTAGAATTCAGGGGTAAACGTAACTGTTCAGAAAATGTCAGAACATTGGGGTTTTTAAGAGTCCTGGTTCATAACTTCCAATCCAACCTGGCCACTAATAACTCCTGTGCTCACTGGGACCCAGGCTGTCAGCAAAGGGAGACTCCCTGGTGGCATCGTGAATTACACTTTGTTTATCTGCATTTTTTGCTATTTATTTTAAATGGCCGATCAACTTCCCACAAACTGAGGAATGTGGACGTAAAACAAATACTCGCTCGTCCTTTAAAGGAGTTCACCAGCACACTTGTTAACAAGTCCCGTTTGCTTCCTCTGTCTTTTTTTTTTTTGTGCATAATAAAGTCAACTGACCAAGTGACCATGAAGAGGGGCTGTCTGGAGCTCCCGATTTTTAGCTGCTGTTCCTCTTCCGCTCCGACCATGTTGCTGTGTGATTATCTCAATTGGTTTTAATTGAGGCAGAAACTGAAGCTCTACCAATGAACTGTTTAAAAACAAGACACACTTTTGTATTAAAATTGCTTGCAGTAACAGCAACAACAACAAAAAACTGCTAGAGGAACTCTCTTGCCCCCAAATTCAGCCTCCTTAAAAATTGCTTATCAAGGACAAATGTAGCTTAAATCTTTTCCACAAATAACAAAAGATTTTTGCCATATGAGTGAGTAAACTTGATTCATTTCAGCTGTTTTTCATAAACTGGTAAGATTTGTGTTGTACCTGATTCATGGCTAAAGTTTAAAAGTAAAAACTATGAAATCTTTGGTTGTGTCCACTATATGTCAGTGTATACATTATAGATATGGTATTTTTTTTTCTTTACCTTCAAATGATATTGCCAAAATTAATCTGTAAAAGAGCTCTATTTAATTGGCTTAAATAAACATCTATATAAAAATTCTCAAAAATATAATAAAAATTAACCCAAATATCTTTCAAGGTTACATGATATAGGATAATCTATAGTATATAGAAATTAATTTGAAGGTTTAACTAATACGGATATGTCTTCGGATTTATCAGCATTAAACATAACGTAGATAAACAACTTTTATCTACCTAGGTTTACTAGTCAGATGGGCTCCTGTTGTCTCTGCTGCAGAGTTTGTCAGCAAAAGACAAATGAACACAACAGCATAAAACTTAATAACTAACTGCTTAAACTTCTCATGAAATTTTCATGAATAACCTAAGTACTATTACTAAGAAGAAATGAATTAAATAAATGTAACTAATAGTAAGAGTTTTTAGGTGAACTTTCAAACCATAATTGTTTTATGGTATGCCTACTTAGTTTCCTAAAACTCTTCGGTAATATACTTACTTAGAATTTTTCTAAATTAAATTAAATAATAGGAATTCATTGAATGTCTAGATCATTTACAAATGAGATAAAATACTGAATCATTAATTGCTAAACTACTCTAAGTTTATGTACCTTTGACCTTTTGTTACAGAGAGAATAAATATTTTGGGGTCTAATAGTAAATATCTTGTGCATGTATATCTTGTGCATTATTGAAATAATGTACTATCAAGTAGCATATGTTTCTAGAAATTAGGATATGTATTTATAAGCTTGCCAAGCCACAGAATGCCAGCACAGGGCACAATTTCATTTTTCCAAAAAAATTTAAGGTTTCTAAGAATTAAAAAATCTAATATGTATGACTAAAGCTACTAGAAATAATAAGAAAAGTAAAATATGTTTTGGGGTTGTAAGGCATGGGGATGTTTTTGTTAAAAAGAAAGAAAGAGATTTTGTCTTAAAGCTCTTTATTTCTAACTGGAAAAGAGAACAAGGAATAAATTAAAATAGACATAAAAAGTTGTATTGTTTGTTTAAAAAAAAGGAAGTCTTTGGAAAGGAATTACATTGGAAAATACTTATTAAGTAAATGAGTTTTAACATCAAAAGTAAGCATAGCACAGTAACCCCAAAACATATCTTACTTTTCTTATTATTTCTAGTAGACACTGTAAAGCAGTTATACTCCAATTAAAAAGCAAATTTAAAAAAAGCATCTGCCTTGCACATGAATAATCTACAGATAATAAATACTACTGTGTCTAATAAACACTGAGCACACTTTTTAAAAAAAGGAAGCTGGCACTAAATTTAAACTTGTTTTATCTTTCCATTAAAGTGATAGAGTTTTTAATTAAAAAATTATTTAATTGAAGTATTGTTGATTTATAATATTATGTTAGTTTCAGGTAAAATGATTCAAAATGAATCATTACACCTAAAAGCATAATGATTCACAAAATTTGTAAATTGTACTCCATTTAAATTGATTGTAAACTATTGGCTATATTCCCTGTGTTATATGTCCTTGTAGTCTAATTATCTTACACACACCAGTTTGCTTCTCTTAATCCCCACCATCTCTCTTTCCCCTTTGCCCTTCCCTCTCCTCACTGGTCACTGCTAGTTTGCTGTCCATATCTGAATCGGTTTCTGTTTTGCTATATTCACTTGTTTTATATTTTAGATTCCACATATAAATGATAACAGGTAGTATTTGTCTTTTTGTCTGACATTTCGCGAAGTATAATATCCTCCAGGCCCGTGCTGTTGCTGCACACGGCATGATTTCATTCTTTTTTATGACCGAGCATTATTCCAGATGACAAGCTTCATTTCTACTGCTGTTTGAACCACTCAGAAAGTTTACCTGAGCATCTGAGGACATCATCAGAAACATTTCAAACTGCAAAAGATGCTGTAACTCTGACATCCCAGATCTCCTTGACTGACTGCCCCTGGGCTCAGAAACTGGTCTATAACTGCTCCAGTCATTAACCTTTGTTTTTTCTTATGTTTCCATAGACACGTGTCTTATTAAATACCCAATTGCTTGCATAATATAGGCCTGACTTTGGGAGCTGACCCGCTTCACTGCCTCCTGAAATTAGTTTAAATGAACTGACCTATTGTCAAGATGAAGAGAGTGGTACAGTGAAATGAAATGATCTACCAGTCAGTTTTTAATATGAAAAACTTGCAGGGAAGTTTCAGAGGAGGTAACTGTTGGGGCTCAGGGCAGGCTGTCCACAAACTTGCCTCAATGGTATATTGATTATTTCGAATTAAAGTTATTTAAGAAAAGGTGGAGGAAAGAGGGACACTCTGATCCTCCTCTTTGTCTCCCTGAAAGCAGGAAATCAATCTCCCACGTGAAAGTTTCACTCCCTGCCTTTGGAGGTAGAAGGACACCCGTATAGTCAGAAATAGGGAATTTGGGGCCAAAAGGGCTAAATGAAAAACCCTTGTCACTTCTTTAACCTACTACCCCAAATCTAGACTATTTGGATTCTTCAATAATTGAACACCCAAAGCTCAAGTGTCTTTGTCTTGTCAAATCCTCATATATTTATTGTTTCTTTATGTAAAAAGTATGAAAGTTGCCTGCTTGGCCACTTTGTAGGTCCCATTTCTATGAGAGCTCTGTGCCCACAAATTGAAATTTGTTTTCTCCTCTTCTTTTAATATGTCTTGGGTCAATTTTAATGTTAGTCCTGCCACAAGAACTCAGGAGACATGGGGGGAAATTTCTCCCTCCCTGGAAATGCTTACAGGAGGAAGTCTCCATAAAAATTCCAACAGTTCTTGGATTAGAAAGCTTCCAGATTGGTGAGCACATCCCTGAACTGGGAAGGTGATGCACCTACCTCCACTGGGACAGAAGCTCCTTTGCTAGGGACCCTCTTAGAACTTGCCCTGTGCATCTTTTCATCTGGCTGCTCATTTGCGCCTTTAATCATATCCTTTAATAAATTAGTATATGTAAGTACGTGCTCCCCTGACATCTGGGCACTGTTTCAGCAAATAACCTAAGCCAAGGAGGAGGAAGTTATGGTTACCTGTGGTTTTTAGCCAAGTCAGAAAGAAGTTGTAGGTAACCTGGGGACCTACTACTTGTGACTGGCATCTGAAGTGGGGGACCGTCACATGTGACTAAACCCTTAATTAATCTATGGGATTCAATGCTCTGTTCAGTTCAGTTCAGTTGCTCAGTCGTGTCCAGCTCTTTGTGACCCCATGAATTGCAGCACGCCACGCTTCCCCGTCCATCACCAACTCCCAGAGTTTACTCAAACTCATGCCCATTGAGTCGGTGATGCCACCCAGCCATCTCATCTTCTGTCGTCCCCTTCTCCTCCTGCCCCCAATCCCTCCCAGCATCAGGGTCTTTTCCAATGAGTCAACTCTTCACATGAGGTGGCCAAAGTACTGGAGTTTCAGCTTCAGCATCAGTCCTTCCAATGAACACCCAGGACTGATCTCCTTTAGGATGGACTGGTTGGATCTCCTTGCAGTCCAAGGGACTCTCAAGAGTCTTCTCCAACACCACAGTTCAATAGCATCAAATTTTCGGTGGACTCGATGCTACCTCTAGGTAAATCCAGTAAATCCAAGTAAATCCAGGAGCTTCTCTGATGGCTCAGCAGGTAAAGAATCTATTTGCAATGCAGGAGACACAGGAGACATGTGTTTGATCCCTGGGTCAGGAAGATCCCCTGGAGAAGGGCATGACAATCCACTCCAGTACTCTTGCCTGGGAAATCTCACGGACAGAAGAGCCTGGTGGGCTACAGTCCAAAGAGTCACAAAGAGTCGGACATGACTGGGTGACTAAGCACACATACCAGGTAAATAGTGTCAGAATTGAATTAAATTGTAGGACAGTCAGCTGATGTCACAGAATTGTTTGATGAGGGAAAAGTCCCCACACATTTGGTGCCCAGAAGTATCAGGAGTGAAGTGTTCTGAATAGGAAATAAAAGATACAAAGGAGGGAGGCTTGAATTTTTCCTTACTCGGGTGGAAGACCACTGAGGTTTTCCAAAAACCATTGGGTTTTTCCCCAATACAAGACCTAACTATGTATTGATATTAAGATATAATCTATAGTACTGTTTTATACTTTTCAAGTTATACAAGTAGCTACACAACCAAACACTGAAATGTATTTGAAACTTATCCTTAAAGATGGACATAGAACTATGTGATTTTTTTAAAACCATTTTCCAAATTCTTCAATGTGGGCCAGGGAATATTTCCAGGTGGCTGAAATATAATTCTGTAAGATCATATCTGTCTTGTTCACTACTGTATCCCTAGTCATGAGCCTTTCTGTCACCCGTGCTCAGTTAATATCTGCAGGAAGGACTGAAGACAATGCCAGGATTAAAGGAATCTTCCAGACCAGCTCCAGGGCACTTTCCCATACCTCGTTCTTTCAGTATCAAGAGAACTTTCTGATCCCCAGAGCTGTGACAATAGCTCCTGGGTCAGAAAATTCTAGTGCATGAAATCTCATCATTCTGGAAGTTTTCCTAAAAATTTGGCTCTGAATTTATATTGAGAGCGGAACTGGTAATCAAGATTAATATTAGCTGTTGGATACACACACTTCCTTACTGCCATAAAAGAGCAATTATTAGTATTTGAGAACAGCAAGTCTCCATATATTGCTGCTATTAAAACTTCAGCATAAAGCTCTTTCAGGATGTTTTAATGATCAGCGAATGACTTAATGAATGTTGAGCTGCAGGCTATTAACCCTGACTCTGACCTCGATTAGCTATGAATTAAGGCAGAGATGCAGACTGCAAGGAAGGGATGAGAGTAAATATGGAGAGTAATTAAGCTTCAGTGGGTCTCAACATTTTTCCTTCTTCCATTGTAGTAGCCTGTGTAATTGCCAAAGATAGTTGATCACTCTGAACCTTTTTTTTCCCTAAGAGTTCTCCTTTCTATTTATTTATTTATTATTTATTTTAATTGGAGGCTAATTACTTTACAATATTGTGGTGGTTTTTGCCATACATTGACATGAATCAGCTATGGGTGTACATGTGTCCCCATCCTGACCCTCCCTCCCACTTCCCTCCCCATCCCATCCCTCAGGGTCATCCCAGTGCACCAGCCCTGAGCGTCCTGTCTCATGCATCGAACCTGGACTGGTGATCTATTTCACATATGATAATATACATGTTTCAGTGCTATTCTCTCAAATCATCCCACCCTCGCCTTCTCCCATAGAGTCCAAAAGTCTGTTCTTTGCATCTGTGTCTCTTTTGCTCTCTCGCATATAGGGTCATCATTACCATCTTTCTAAATTCCGTATATATGCATTAATATGCTATATTGGTGTTTTTCTTTCTGACTTACTTCACTCTGTATAATAGGCTCCAATTTCTGAACCTTAAAAACAAAAAGATTTTTTAATCTTTGATTCTGGGCTTTCATGCAGATTAAACGGTGTGCATTCTTCTTTCTCACTTTGAAGATAGTAGGTAGAAAAAGAAAGAGGCTTCAGTAGAAGTAAAATTGATGGTAGGGGAAAGTCACCACCAAACTTTGGACCATATAACATAATTGTCTGGGGGAATTGGCTTAGTATTCATGCTTTCACCCAAATAAATGTGCAAGTGCAAACATACAGCCTTCAAAGCACATTTCTTCCAATCAACAGGATATCAGATTAGGTAGTGTATTGTTCATCTCTAATACATCAAATACAATGCTTTTTTTAATATTTAGGAATATTACATTTGTTTTTAATTATCTTTGAACAAAAGAAAAATCTCTTCTGAAGGTTATGATTTAAAGGCGAATTTTCCTCTTTTATGAACTAAATTGGGTCAAAATATATTTACTATTTTAGAATCAAGTTTTCCCTGATAGAGCTTTAACATTCTGGAGACTTTTAATTTTTTTTTACCATACACCAAAATATACTTTATCTTTTTGGAGAAGGAAATGGCAACCCACTCCAGTATTCTTGCCTGGAAAATCCTATAGACAGAGGAACCTGGTGGGCTATGGTCTATAGTATCGCAAGAGATGGACAGAACTGAGTAACTAAACCAACAACCATACTTTATCAATCTTGTATCAATACAATTCAATTTTCTTTTTTAATTGAAATATAATCAATTTATAGTGTGTTAATTTCTGATATAAAGTCTAATGATTCAGTTTTACATATATGTGCATTCTTTTTCATATTTTTTCCATTATAGTTTATCACAGGATATTGAATATAGTTCCCTGTATAAGACCTTGTTATTTATCCATTCTGTGTATAATAGTTTGCATCTGCTAATCCCAAGCTCTCAGTTCATCTTTCCTTAAGCCCCCAACACCCTTGGCAAACACAAGTCTGTTCTCTAGGTCTGTGAGTCAGTTTCCATTTCATAAAAGTTCATTTGTGTCATATTTTAGGTTCCACATATAAGTGATATCATATGGTATTTGTCTTTTTTTCCCTGACTTACCTCATTTAGTATGATAACCTCTAATTTCATCCATGTTGATGCAAATGGCATTATTTCATTCTTTTTTATGACTGAGTAAATATTCTATTGTGTATATGTGCCACATCTCTATCCGTTCATCTGTTGATAGATATTTAGGTAGTTTTCAAGTCTTGGCTATTGTGAACAGTGCTGCTATGAACACAAGGATGCATGTATCTTTTTAAATTATATTTTTGTCCATTATATGCCAGAAGTGGAATTTCTGGATCACATGGCAGCTCTATCTTCAGTTTGTTTTTGAGGAACCTCCATACTGTTTTATATAGTGGTTGCATCAACCTGAAGTCCCACCAAGACCCTTGCTCCTAGGACGAAAAGCTATGACAAACCTAGACAGTATATTAAAAAGCAGAGATATCACTTTGCCAACAAAGGTCTCTATAGTCAAAGCTATGGTATTTCCAGTGGTCCTGTACAGATGTGAGAGCTGGACCATAAAGAAAGCTGAGCACCAACGAATCAAAGCTTTCATACCGTGGTGCTGTAGAAGACTCTGGAGAGTCCCTTGGATCCCTAGGAGATTAAGCCAGAGCTGTAAGATAAGATAAGATAAATGTAACAATA
Source organism: Dama dama (assembly GCF_033118175.1). NCBI lineage: Eukaryota > Metazoa > Chordata > Mammalia > Artiodactyla > Cervidae > Dama > Dama dama. The sequence continues at coordinate 62,597,120 of NC_083705.1, forward strand.
TGTTTGTATTGTTAGAGGCCATTGAGTTTGTGGTAATTGGTTATAGCAGCAGGAGGAAGCTAATACACAGAAACATTTTATTTCCAGGTGAGTGTCCCCTACGTCCCATTGCCCTGCAGCATTAACCGTGGTGGTCATGTGTTCCAGAGGCTACGGCTGCAGGATGGGGAACCTCTGTAAGCCTGGGTCTTGGAGTCTCTCGGAGGAATGCACTTATCACTCAGACCAAGAGTTATCACTCAGACCAAGTGATAATAAACCTCTGTTCTGATACGACCTTGAGATTTTATGATTGTTTGGTTTTATAGGCTAATCTAGACTCTATTAGTACCCAAGCTCTGCCTGGTTCACCCAGGTCTTCGTGAATAAGGTTGTTATCAGTGGCATGCTGATAAATGTTAACAACCAGCTCTCAGAAAAACAAAGAGAGACGCACACCCTGATTTGTAGTGTTTCTGATTTCCATGGTATAAATGTTCCCAACCGGGCTGATTCTAGGCTACTAATCCCATGTCACTGAAGATGGAGCTGTAAAGTGATGTGCACAGTCAGCTCTGAGAGCCCATGTGAGTCACAACCCCGGACGACACCTTGACTGGATCTAAAAGACGGGACAATGTTTGCCACTTTTATAACGTTGACAGTGGTTTCCCTATTGAGGGAGCTTGAAGGTGAAAGAATACACCAGGCAACAATAAATTGAAAAAGTGGTATTTGGTAATATTTTTAAAAATTACTTGTTTATTTTTGGCTGCGCTGGGGCTATGTTGCTGTGTGTGGGCTTTCTCTAATTGCAGCAAGCCGGGGCTCCTCTTCGCTGCTTTGTGTGGCTTCCTCGTTGTGTGGCTTCCCTTGCTGCGGAGCATGGGCTTCAGTAGTTGCGGCTACTGGACTCTAGCGCTTGGATTCAGTAGTTGTGATGCGTGGGCTTTTGTTGCTCTGGGGTATTTGGGATCTTCCCAGACCAGGGATCGAAACTGTGCCCCCCTGCATTGGCAGGCGGACTCCCATCCAGCATGCCACCAGGGAAGTCTTGTATTTGGTAATATTTTGATTAAGACTTTCAAACAGAATTGGAAGGGTGCAACTGTCCATGGTAAAATAAATGTCAGCAATTAAATTTTAATTTAAGATTCACTTAATATACTCACTCAAGGAAAATCATTTGACAAATTATGTTTGAATTTTAAATGATGACTGTGTGTCTTATTTTTGTAACAGAGTAAGTTACTGCCATATTAAAATAAAAAAATAGAACATTTGGAATAAATTTTTTGTACAATGACTAACTTAAATGAACATTGTTACATTTGCTTTATTGGTCAAATACTTTATTATTATACCTATTAAACATTTAAGAGTATATAAATGCCAGCCTAAGGGTATTGCTGTTGTTGTTGTTGTTTAGTTGCTAAGTCCAACTCTTTTGCAACCCCATGGACTGTAATCTGCCAGGCTCCTTTGTCCATGGGATTGCCCAGGTAAGAACACTGGACTGGGTTACTCTTTCCTTCTCTAAGGTATCTTCCTTATCCAAGGATCGAACCTGTGTCTCCTGCACTGGCAGGCTTTGGCAGGCCTATTCTTTACTGCTGAACTACCAGGTAGACAAAGGTAGAAATGACACTCATTGATGTAGCGATTATGAAATAGCTATTCTGGCTAAAAGTTTGGCCGAGACTGTTAATCCTCATTAAACTTCACTTTTGCGCTTGTCTCTATGAAGTGACTGACCTCCTCCGAAGATCTTTCAGATGCTGCCCTTCTTCATAATCATTCCTTCATGCTTTGTATGTGTGTGCAAGCATGGGTACATATATGTGCACACAGACATATGTATGCACACATGCACACTCAGACACACCCATACATACATACACACACACATATACAGACACACAAGCCTGCACATGGACACACACACACACACACACACACACACACACACACAAGTTTTGGAGACTTGCAAAAAGTGTTTTGAATCATTGAATTATCTGGGGACTTCTTGGCAATCTTCTTCCCTGACTCTTGTACCCATGGTCTGGCACATGCAAATAAACGAGTCGGTAGGAGATGGAAATAGCACCATGATTTGCACACTTTAGCTTTCAACGTGGTTCAATACTACCACCACAGCTATCCTCTGCATCAGGTGCACATTTGAGCAAAGCTTTGACAACAAGGGCTTCGCTGGTGGCTTTGAGGTTAAAGCGTCTGCTTGCAATGCAGGAGACCTGGGTTCGATCCCTGGGTTGGGAAGATCCCCTGGAGAAGGAAATGGCAATCCACTCCACTATTCTTGCCTGGAGAATCTCATGGACAGAGCAGCCTGGTGGGCTACAGTCCACAGGGTTGCAAAGAGTTGGACATGACTGAGTGACTTCACTTCACTTCACTTCACTTTGACAACAAAGACCAAAGCTAATCCCTCCCACTGGGGGCCTGAATACTCAAGTTGATTTTATTATATGGAAGAAAGGCAGTCCATAGGGATATCCAATAGTGATAGTATATGTATTCTTAGGATGGTAAAGATGTACACATGTGCAAAGGTGGCATGATTCATTTATTTCCAAAATAAGGTCAGGGTTTCAGAACAGAGTGATCTAGCAGCTACCTAATGATTCAGACAAGGAACAAAGCCCAGTGGGTTCCTTACTTTAACACAAATTTAAGGACTTCTAGAATACTTTATTTCCAAATTTGGATTACTCTATTGGAGCAGCAAGGACATTTATTCCATATATCAGATGTAAAAGAAAGGGTGAAGCCCCTATAGACTCAAAAATACTTTCAATGTTCATATTCTCTAGAATCAATAAGGGTGGTGAAGAAACTTCAAAGGGTTGCAAAGAAACTTCAAACAGTAAAGTAGTTAAGGTTTGACCAGAAAATAGGCTAAAGTGACTGGTGCTCTACTCACTTCTTGCAAAATCTGTAGCAAATGGAAATGGGCTACTGGGTTCCCTGAAAGCACAGCCTGAGATGACAACTCCCAGTGTCCAGATAGTTTACTTGGGAACATGATTCCAGGGAGCAGGAAGGCAGGATGTAGGGGATGAAGCAGAGAAGAAAGCAAAGCCTGTACAGAGAAGCATTATCAAGTTGCCCAGTCCTCTGGACAGACAGTATTCTATTTTGCTGGAACTTCTGAGGAGCCTCATGAAATATGCCTCAGAACCGACTACACGAAGGGCAAAACGAGGAAGAATTTTCCATTGACTCCCCTCTACCATTTGTTAAGGGTACCTTTTTCTCCCCAGGCCTTGTATTGTACCTGTGTTCTCATGGACATCCCACACTGCAGAGACGAAGAAGCCCAGGGCAGAAGTCAAGAGATGCACGCACAGGTCCAAGTAAGGTGGCTATCAGACTGACATTGCATTAAGCTGGCAGAAACATGCACAGAACTGGCAGTCCAAACAGAGGTTGGAATAAGAGAGTGCCAAGTGGGTGAAAGTATAATGTCTAGGTATCTGATACAGCCTGTATCAGTCAGTAACAAATGCCCCCAAAGCAAGAACAATAGCTTTTCCCTTTAGATTTCAGACAGAATAAGTGGCCTCTAATTAGGACATTTCATTCTCCTGGCAGAAGGAAAAGAACAAAAGAGGTACCATATGATGATTTTTAAGATGTTTACTCAGATGTGAAGCATATCATTTCTACTCATGTATCACTGGCCAAAAAATGCCATGGCCAAGGAGCACAGGGCAGAGAACTAAACTCGACAGGGAAGCATTGTAAGTCACATAGCAACAGGCAGGATTTTATCAGCCTCTCTCAGGGAGGGTAGAGAATAAGTCACAACAATAAGTAATCCAATCCTGGGCATCTCACCATAAGAAATGTTTATTGGAAGGCCTGTGAGATGTCCTACTACTTCTACTTTTAGTTACTTATTAGATAATTCATATAACTAATGCAATTATTATATAGTATCAATAATCTGGGGAAGTCCAATAATATGTGATAAAGTATTTCTTTCATAGACACAAGCCCTACTCATTGAGCTTGACATATGTGATAAAGCAGAGACTGAATTCATATCAAGATTCATCAAAGACATCACTTATCAATGGCTACCAACGTTGCTGTCAAATGCAATTTCTCCCATTCTCATCCATGTCTGTCACTGCAAGAACACACTGGCCACAACTTTTAAAAATATATTATGGTGAGTTTTGCTTTTTCTTTTAGACACAGGACTGAAAATAGAAGCATCTGATTGAACTCCAGAAAGGTGGTGAATGTCCACAGGAGTTCTTGGGCACTTTGAGATGACTTGTCTGCAACTCTTAGACCCTGTTTTTATCTTATTTTATTTTATTCGGCTGTGCTGGGTCTTAGTTGCATGTGGAATCTTTTTAGCTGTGACGTGTGAACTCTTAGTTGCAGCCTGTGGGATCCAGTTCCCTGAACTGAAATTGAACCTGGGCCCCCTGCATTGGGAGTGTGGAATTTTAGCCACTGGACCACCAGGGAAATCCCATCGACTTTCTATTTTAACCGTGGCTGGTGCATAAGGAAAATCCAACCCAAGTTTCAATTGGCCAACCACCTTTCACATCTCCTCCCCAGTGGTTTCTGTCCTATATACTGAAGACGCTCAAAGAAATTTCAAAAGGAACTGCCTTCTATGTGGAGAAGAGATTTTCATGTTTAATTTTCACACTGTCTTAGTCCAGTTGGGCTGCTATAACAAAATACCACAGACTAAGTAGCTTAGAAACAACAGAAGTTTCTTTTCACAGTTTCGGAGGCTGGAAATTCAAGATCAAGGTGCCTCTATAGTCACATTCTGGTGAGAGTCCTCTTCCTAGTTCAGAGTGGGCACCTTCTCACTGTGTCCTCATATGGTGGAAGGGACTAGGGATCTCTTTTATAAAAGCCACTAATCCCATTTGTGAGGGCTCCACCCTCACGACTGAGTCACGTTTCACAGGGCTACCTCCTAATGCCATCAACTTGGGGGCTAGGATTTCAACACATGAATTTTGGGGAAATGTGCTATGCTCAGCTGTCCAGTCATGTCAGACTCTTTGCGGCACTATGGACTGTAGCCTGCCAGGCCTCTCAGTCCCTGAGATTATCCCAGTAAAAATACTGGAGTGGGCAATTAAAATAAATAAATAAAAAAAAAAGTACTATAGTGGGTTGCCATTTCCTACTCCAGGAGATCTTCCACACCCAGGGATCAAACCCAAGTCTCCTGTGTCTCCTGCCTGCATTGGCTGGCAGTTTCTTTACCACTGAGGCACCTTGGGGAGATACAACCATGCTTATTTTCCATGAAGTTGAAAACTTCCAACCAGCTTTGGCTATCTCCCAATTGGATCAAGAGGGCACATGTTTTCAAGCTAGATACAGTGTTAGTTTTCCAGCTTTACTGATGTATAATTAGTTGACAAAAACATACACACAACTAATGTAGGCAATTTGGTAACTTTGGCACATGTATATAGCAACAAAATCTGGGAAATAAATCTGTTCATCATCTCTGAAGGGCAGATTCAGTTTCAATCATCTCTTTTCTGCCCCAAAATGTTGTAATCGTTCTCTCAATAAAAAAGTAAGAGCTGAGAGCTTTAGGTCTTCCTGACTAGTTATCTTACTATCAAAAATATAACCAGACAGCTGAGGAGCAGACGCAGAAATTTTAAATGGCATAACCACTTAAAGGAAACTGTTTAAATAAAGTTGCAGACTAAAAATCATTTAGGAGAATAAAATGTTTATCTGTGTGTAATAGCTGTAAACAGTGTCCTTTCACAGTGTCTGTAACAATGGAAACAAACCTTTAGGTATTATTATGCCCTATTGAATGTAGCCTTTAATTTCTAAAAAATCCTTTCTAATGCTAATTCATCATCATTGGTAATAATATTTAAATTAGAGTCTCTAATTTTAGAAGACACATGAACAAGTTTATGTTCCAGAAGAGCTTTGGAATTTATTTCCTCTGCCTCCATGAAAAAAGGTTTGCCCATGGGCAAACTGAGAAGACAGCACAGAGGGTTCTCATATATACCATGCCCTTATCTTTGACAAAGGAGGCAAGGATATACAATGGAAAAAAGACAACCTCTTTAACAAGTGCTGCTGGGAAAACCGGTCAACTACTTGTAAAAGAATGAAACTAGAACACTTTCTAACACCATACACAAAAATAAACTCAAAATGGATTAAAGATCTAAATGTAAGAACAGAAACTATAAAACTCCTAGAGGAGAACATAGGCAAAACACTCTCCGACATGAATCACAGCAGGATCCTCTATGACCCACCTCCCAGAATATTGGAAATAAAAGCAAAACTAAACAAATGGGACCTAATGAAACTTAAAAGCTTTTGCACAACAAAGGAAACTGTAAGTAAGGTGAAGAGACAGCCCTCAGATTGGGAGAAAATAATAGCAAATGAAGCAACAGACAAAGGATTAATCTCAAAAATATACAAGCAACTCCTGCAGCTCAATTCCAGAAAAATAAATGACCCAATCAAAAAATGGGCCAAAGAACTAAACAGACATTTCTCCAAAGAAGACATACAGATGGCTAACAAACACATGAAAAGATGCTCAACATCACTCATTATCAGAGAAATGCAAATCAAAACCACAATGAGGTACCATTACACGCCAGTCAGGATGGCTGCTATCCAAAAGTCTACAAGCAATAAATGCTGGAGAGGGTGTGGAGAAAAGGGAACCCTCTTACACTGTTGGTGGGAATGCAAACTAGTACAGCCGCTATGGAGAACAGTGTGGAGATTTCTTAAAAAACTGGAAATAGAACTGCCATATGACCCAGCAATCCCACTTCTGGGCATACACACTGAGGAAACCAGATCTGAAAGAGACACGTGCACCCCAATGTTCATCGCAGCACTGTTTATAATAGCCAGGACATGGAAGCAACCTAGATGCCCATCAGCAGACTTATCCATCAGAATGGATAAGGAAGCTGTGGTATATATACACCATGGAATATTACTCAGCCATTAAAAAGAATTCATTTCAATCAGTTCTAATGAGATGGATGAAACTGGAGCCCCTTATACAGAGTGAAGTAAGCCAGAAAGATAAAGAACATTACAGCATACTAACACATATATATGGAATTTAGAAAGATGGTAATGATAACCCTATATGCAAAACAGAAAAAGAGACACAGATGTACAGAACAGACTTTTGGACTCTGTGGGAGAAGGCGAGGGTGGGATGTTTCGAGAGAACAGCATGTATATTATCTATAGTGAAACAGATCATCAGCCCAGGTGGGATGCATGAGACAAGTGCTCAGGCCTGGTGCACTGGGAAGACCCAGAGGAATCGGGTGGAGAGGGAGGTGGGAGGGGGGATCAGGATGGGGAATACATGTAAATCCATGGCTTATTCATGTCAATGTATGACAAAACCCACTGCAATGTTGTGAAGTAATTAGCCTCCAACTAATAAAAATAAATGAAAAAAAAAAACTGTTCTAAAAAATAAAGCCTGTTTTTTTAAGAAGGTAGGGATGGTATTGCTTGAATTTCAAAATGACTTCAAGACTGAGACTAGAATGAGGCATATGAATCAATAGTCTCAAGGGTAAAATTTAAGGGACATCAACATAAATGTTGATGTTGAAATATTTTTGAGAAGCACAATTAATGCAAAAAAACCATAATGAATCAAATATTGAAATTTTAAATAAAGACAGGATCAATATCAGTGCCAGGTTGACCTATAGTTCTTTCTGAGGTCAAAAAAAAAAATTGGTCAGTTGAATCAGGAGCTGGTCGTGTCGTCATTTAGTTTTCAATACTTTGTCCATCATGGAATTTTGGCATTCATTTGATTTTTAAAAGATGTTACCATAAAGTATTATCATTTTGAGGGCTATTTGGAGCCTCTTAATTTTGTGCTGGCAGATGACTGCCTCCCTTGCTTCACCCTGACCTCAGCCCTGAGCGTCTGCCACCTCTCACACCTCTTCTTCTTTCCGTCTCTCCTTGTGCCTCTGCTCCTATGACAATGGGCCTTGTTGTCCCTGGAACCTTCTAGAAATCTCCTCTGTTAGGAATTTTGCACTGGAATCTTCTCTGCCTGAAATGCTTTTACCCCAGAAAAACACACAGTTTGGTTCCTCAGCTCCCTCAGTTCTTTGCATAAACAGCATACTCTCCGAAAAGTCTATCCTAGCTGTAATTCTTAAATGAAGAGTCTGTTTTCTCTTTCCTGCAGCTTCCAAATTTCATTTAATGCTCTCACTCTTTTGTATTATAATTTCTCGATGGGTGCACACTGCTTTATTTTTGCTTATTTATTTATTTTGTTTTTGGCTCTACTGGGTCTGCATTGCCGCACATGGGCTTCCTCTCGTTGCAGAGAGCAGGGGCTACGCTAGTTGCGTGCGCGGGCTTCTCACTGTGGTGGCTTCTCTTGTTGCAGAGCACAGACTGTAGTCACAAGAGCATCAGTAGTTGCAGCACGGGGCCTCATCAGTTGTGGCCTGCAGGCCCTAGAGCGTGCAGGCTTCAGTAGTTGTGGTCAAGAGCTCTCCAGCATGGCCTGGGCAGCTGTGGCACACGGGCTCACTGGCTCTGTGGCATGTGGAATCCTTCCAGACCAGGGATCGAACCCTTGTCCCCTGCATTGCAAGGCAGACTCTTATCTACTGTACCATCAGGGAAATCCTGGTCTCTCTCTTTTGAAAAGTCGCCATGACTCTTCTGATTTCCTCTACTATATTGTAATTTTCCTGAGGGGAGAAATTTTTGTTGTGGTTGTTACTACCTGGTGCATGGTAGCTGCTCAGCAAATCTTTGTTGAATGAATGGCTTAATCACTCAAAGATCCACTGAAATTGTTGAGAGGGTCAGAGATTCCTTTGATTCAGATACACATAAGGGCTTCCCAGGTGGGGCAGTGGTAAAGAATCCACCTGCCAAGACAGGAAGCACAAAAGACACGGGTTCGATCCCTGGATCAGAAAGATCCCCTGGAGAAGGAAATGGCAACACACTCCAGTGTTCTAGCCTGGGAAATCCCAAGGACTGAGGAGCCTGGCCATGGGGCTGTAAAGAGTTGGACACGACCAAGCGACTGAGCACACACAGATACACATAAACTGTAAAGTGTTTAAGAAGTAGAATGGACTCAGTGCAAAAGACTAGTTGAAGTTAAGGAGTTTCTGCAAAATGATGTTGGGTATGGTCATTAATTTAATATAAATTTATATTTTAATTAAATATCTTTACATAATTTAACTAATTTAATCTGTATCTAATGTAGTTATATATATTAAATTTAAATCTCTCTCTCTCTCTCTATATATATATATATGTATATTATTTACATTTGTCCTGAACTTCTACAAGAAAACAGCACATCTGAATAGTATGTTCTCAAAACAACTTGAAAAAATATGCCAAAGTCATCTATGCTAAAAAATCCCAAGACATCTGAAACCTGACAAGGCATGGGCTTAATTAATAACAAGTGAGGAAAATATTGGCTTATTTTGTGGCTATTGGTGTCTTTGATTTTGAAAAATTTACCCAGTATAGGCAAAATATCACATACGTTAATTGGAAATTGAAAGTCTCTGAGTCTGTTGACTCAAAGGAAAAAAAAAAAAACAAAACTGAGATGTTCCATAATTGTCTTTGTTTTTCCTCCAAAATGAAATATTTCAAAGATTCAAAGATTTAGAAAAATGTAGGCTGTAATACAATGAACATGCAGATTCTCACCAATCAATTTGTCAAATTATGCTACTTTTCCATATTTGCTCAAATTATTGCCTTTTTCCCTAAGAAGCAAAACCTGATGGAATTGGTCCATAATATACACCTCCTTACTCCCATGATCCTTTTCCCTTTCTAGTTATATATTCTCCTAAATTTCTTCTTTATCACTCTCATAAATGCTTTTATACTTTCATTAATACGTATGTGTTCTTAAATAATTTATAGTTGCTTTCCATATTTTAAAAAACTTTATATAAATTGCATCCTACTCTATATATTCATTTGAAATATTTCTTTTATTAAAAATTATGGTTTTCAGATTCATTCATGTTGATACATGTGATTTTGGCTACTGTAGTATTGCATTGTTTAAATATGCCTTTTCATCATTATAAACACTGCTGTACACATTACTCCTTGCCTATATCTCCTTTTGTGTACAGCTGATAGTTCTCTGAGATTGCTGCCTGGAAGTAGGTCTGTGTTTCTTCAATTTTACTAGAAATCAACTGATTATTCTCTACAGTAGTTATGCCATTAACTATTTCATTGGATCATGGCCTACTTTCTATGAACTTGTTTATCTTGCACAAAAATTATATCACCAAATCTAATCACTCACCTCCAACTCCATATTTTGACTTCTGACTCTATTCAGAAAGCTCACCCATACTCCAAGTTTAAAAGTCTATGGCCACTGAGCAGTTTCTAAACGATCTGACATATGGTCTGATGGTTTCATGAAAGGTGCCCCCCAAATATTTTAAGCCATAATATCATCACTGAAATAAGTATATATCTTCTACAGTTTACAAGTCTACTTCTCATGCTAATGTGTAAATGTATTATTTATTTAAAAATAAAGAAGCATTAGTAGAGAAAAGTGCAAAAAAAAAAAAAAACAAACTTGAAAGAACAGTTAAGAGAGATGAAGATATTGTAAAATCAATTCAGTCAGCATCACCTGTGGATCTTTCTTTCTATCCCAGGGATCATACTTGTGAAAGGGGGGAAAAAGGATTCCTGCTATTTTCATTAGAGCCAGATTTGGGGGGAACGTTCTTGGGAGGGCTGTCAAAGCAAGGTGTTCACCATCTGGTCGGGTGGTATAGCCTCTGCCAACTCTCTCGCCAACTCCCTCTGGTTGCCCATCCATCAGTCTTTGAGGTGGAGACGGGAAAGGAAAATAAGGAAAACCCTGCAATGCTTTCTTTTGGCAACTTTCATTATATTCCTTTATTTCAAACAAAAGCAAGTTGTATCCCCTCCTCTTTCTAGCCACCGCCCTCAACCCCCATTTCCCACTCCTGCTGTTCTCTGAGTATATCATCGTTCCCTTCTCTTCATTTTCCTGCCTGTCTTCAAAGTAAAAAAAAAAAAACACCAGACATATGTTGGAAGGACATGCTAGAATGGCCAGAATATGTCTGCACTCATGCTGGGATGAGGCTGCAGGGAGGACACGGGCTTTTCCATCATCTCAAAAGTTGAAACACTCTTTGGCCCACTCCTTTTAAATCTTTCAGATTTCTTTTTCCCAAAGCCTTTTGGGTTAAGCAATGACTGATGCTCTCCAGGTCTCCCATCCCACCTACAAGAGTGCATGAGCTTTCCTTCTGTGCCTTCCTGCAGTGGGGAGAGAACTTGGTTAGACAGCTGATTTTTTTTTTTTTTTTTTTTTTTAAAGAAACCTCTTTAAGTAATTTGTCCATAACATTAAAGTTCTATTAGGGAACATTGTCACTTTGGGGAAAAGCATCACTTTAACTCAGAGAGCACAGTCCAGCTGTTAACTTAAAACTGCTGCCATTTCCCGATCTAGAAAGTGAGATGCAGGAGGTCATTTGGGAGAAAATGGCTTTGTCAATACCCAGCTTAACACCACTGCTACAGCTGTGTTCTATTCTCCTAAAGCACAAATGGACTTGGTAAAAATGCTCAGCTGGACAGAGATTAACATTTTTCAGGACTTTAATAGAATTCCTGAACTTGCCTTTCTGTGGGAAATAAGGTGACTTGACCTCGGTAGAACAGCCAGAAAAAAAGACATGCAGTCCTGTTAGCTCTACAAACACTAATTGGGAGAAATGGAGTAAATTAAGGGATTCATCTTCATGTGTCCCGGAGGTTGAAACAGTGTTGTTCACCTTTTACGTCACTCACATAAAGTGCATTAGAGTGGGGAAATGGCTTTAAGTGGTTCCTTGAATTTTATTCATATGGACAGTTTAAGGGTCTGAGAAATTTTACACTCATAGACTTGAGAAATGATTGGGTTAACTCAAAACACATTTGTTTGTTTGTTTATATTTATTTATTTTGGGGCTGTACTGGGTCTTCGTTGCTGCCCAGGCTTTTCTCTGGCTGTGGCGAGTGGAGGCTACTCTTCCTTGAAGGGTATGGGCTTCCCTTGTTGTGGATCATGGGCTCTCAGATTATTCAGTAATTGTGGCATCTGGGCTCAGTAGTTGCAGCTCCTGGACCCCAGAGCACAGGCTCAATAGTTGTGGCACACAGGCTTAGCTGCTCTTAGGCATGTGGGATCTTCCCAGACCAGGGACTGAACCCGTGTCTCCTGAATTGGCAGGCAGATTCTTTACCACTGAGCCACCAGGGAAGCCCCTGTTTGCTTCTTAAAAAAACACTTTTTCTAGTTATTTTTTTATTAAGCTCAGGACATTGTTTATACAACTAACAATGGAGAGATAGTTTTTAAGGTTCTACTGGAGTGCTTTCTTATTCCAGAGACAACTCAGTTCTTTGTTTGTTTTGGCAGTGCCATGTGACATGTGGGATCTTACTTCCCTGATCAGGGATGGAAATTAACACCCCTTGCAGTAGAAGCATGTAGTCTTAACCACTGAACTACCAGGGAACTCCCAAAACATGTATATTAACTGCTGATTACACGGCTAGCATCATGGGTGACTCTCAGGTAGAATATAACTTTGAGACCCTAGTCCCTTTCCCCAGGAAACTTATTATCAAGAGTATTAGCTTCCTAGATCTACAGTAACAAATTAGCAGAAAATTGGTGGTTTAGAACAACAGAAGCTCAGGAAGTCAGCGTCCAAAATCAAGGTGTCGGCAGGATCGGGTCCTTCTGGAGGAAAAATCCATTCCATGCTTCTCTCCTAGCCTCTGGTGCTAATGGCAATCTTTGGTGCATCTTAGATAGTAGATGCATTACTCCACACTGCCTTCTTCTCTATGTGTCTCTGAGTCCTTTCTCCTTCTTATAAAAATACCAACCTTTGGATATAGGGCCCACCCCAAATCTAGGATGATTTCATCTCAAAATCCTTAACTAATTACATCTGCAAATACCCTTTTTCCAAACGAGGTTACATTTTGAGCATGGACATGATGTTTGGTGGTAGGCATTATTTAACCCACTATACTAAGCAAACACAATCTGACTGGCACATCTTAAAATACAACCTGGAGGCCAGTTGTAGATCATAAAAATTCTCTATGCATTTGGCCTCCACCACACCTTGAATTGCTTGTGTTCGTGGTAAGAACACACAAAGGTGCCCTCCACACAATGATACCACTCTATCACTCCTATGAATGCCAAGAGACCCAGCCTAAGAGGGACCTGAGAAGCAGACCACATCATCTGTATTCTTTGTGGGAAAATCAGGCCTAAATATCCTACTTCCCAAGGCACCAGAGATCCATCTTTCCCAGGTTATCCATCCTTGGTGGGACACTAATTCTATACTTTCCCAAATCTAACCATTTACACAGTTTTCTGAATCTTCGGCCTGCTGGCATTAATAAATAATCTGCTGTCAGCAAAATCTCATATTTTTAACCTCTTCTCTGCACAACCTTTGAGCTTTTTGTCCCAACTGAAACCCATTCCCAAAGGACCCTGGTTCCCCAAACTACTCAAATGGTGCTTAAAAAAATACACCACATATGTACCACATGACCTGGAAGTGGGTTATAAGACCTTCTGCTCCTCACTGCTACTTCTAGACTGCTACTTCTAGACTGCTCTTCTTCCTCAGGAAGCCCTAAGTCACTCATCATAATACATCATCTGCCACTTTTCTGGCTGTAGTTATTGATTGACATCTTGGTCATATCCTCAGTCACTGAGATTTTTATTTCCTGGCTCATCATCTTTACCCTCAACACTGTTTCTGGTGATCTTGACATTCATTAACATGATCTACACAACCTTTAGCATTTCACTACCTTCACCATGGGCTTCCCAGGTGGCTCAGTGGGTAAAGAATCTGCCTGCAATGCAGGAGATGCAGGCAAATGTGGGTGTAATCCCCAGGTTGAGAAGATTCCCTGAAGGTAGGCATGGCAACCCACTCCACTATTCTTGCTTAGAGAATCCCATGGACAGAGGAGCCTCGTGGGCTACAGTCCACAGGGCCACAAAGAGTCGGACACAACTGAAGCGACTGAGCACACCCCTCACCTTACTTCCACAGATCTTTTCCCAAACCCCACCACAATCACTTCTCCAGAACAGTATGCTCTGTTGGAAATAAAAAGTGAGTCATGAATGTGAGTCATATGTGCAATTTTAAATGTTACAGTAACCACACTAAAAAAGTGAAAAGGAACAGGTGAAATTAATTTTAGTGACATATTCTATTTGACCCAATATATCCAAAATATTATCATTTCAACAAATGATAAACATAAAATATTAATGATTTTTTTACACTTTTTCCATATCAAATCTTTGAAACTTAATGTGTAATCTATACATGCAGCATATGTTAATTTGAACTAGTCATATTTCAGTCCTGTGTAGACACATGGCTGAGGGCTATCATACTATATATGTAGCTCAGCTTTAGAGAATGCCTATACTCTAGATCATGCCATAATTCATCTTTGAACAACCAACATCATCCTAATTTGAGGCTCTCCTACCCTGATGCATAATACATGTAGCCTTTTACATGTATTAGAAGGCTCACTTCCTAGATTACCTACCCTAAAAATCCCAATCCAAGAATTCTTCCACTCTGTGAAGACCTCTAATCAACTGACCTACTTCTTTTTTTTTTTTTTTTTAACCATCTTTCTCTTTCTAATGTCAATACTTTCCTCCTTATTTTCCTTAGATTCTCTGTTCTATTGACCATGATGACTCCCTCACAAACACCCCCAAGCCCTTGCTCCCACTTTTGTATTTGCTTGATCAGTGAAATCCCGACTCTAGTCAAGCTCAACTCTTGACCTCTGTTTCACACTTGCACCAGAACAGTTGACTGGCTGGAGACAATGCATGACCACCAGACTCTCAAGTGGGACCTCAGAAATATGCTACATTTCCTTAATCAATGGAATCTCCAATTCTCTGAGACAGCTCTTTGACCTTTTCTCTTCTCTTCCCAAACTGATTATCTCACTGTTCATTTCACTTAAAAAATAGAAGCAATCAGAGGAGAGCAACCTCATTCTTTCCCTGGGAAAATCTATCCACTAATGGCATCTAAATGCCTCTATTCTGCCTGATGCCCTGTTGACATGATGGAAGATGCCTTTGCCTATCTCAGGCAGACCTCTTTTTCTGAGTGTAGATCCTGTCCAATCTCACTGACTCAGGGGCTTTGCTCTTGCAATTATTACCTGCATCATCAATTGCTACCTCCTCCTCTCCACTGGATTCATCTCATCCTTATACAGAAAGGCTACATGTATTAAATGCTAAAAAAAAAAAAAAAAAAAATGAATCCTCCCTTGATCTTAGGATCTCCTCCAGGAATGCACTGCTTCTCTGTCTACCTTTTAAGTAAAATTCCTTTAAGGAGTTGTCTATATTTTCCATCTCTAATTCCTTACTTGTAATTTTCTTTTCAGCTCCCTCTACGTAGGCTTTTGTCTTTACTCAGTCACCCCACCCACTCGAAGTTGTCTAATCCAAGTCACCAATGTCTTTCATCTTGCCAGATCAATGTAAAATTCTCAAGACTGATTTAAGTTGAACTTTAGCACATTTGACACAGTCATTCTGTCCTTCTTGAAACACTTTATTTGCCTTCTATGACTTTCTTCTTGCTTTCTGTTTACCTCATTGGCTTCTTCCCTTTCCCTCTCTTGATGAATCTGTCATGATCTTGCCCCTTCTCTTAAGTTGGAATATCCCACTGCTCAGTTCTCAAAGTTCTTCTCCCTGATCTCATCAGACTCAGGGTTTTAAATCTCCCTGTATCATGATGTTCTCAGTATCTATGCCTCTTTCTCTTTTCCTTGGCTTGAACTCAAGTTTTCCCTTGAACTCTAACTCATAACTAACTCCTTCATCAACATCAACATCTGAGGTCTGATAGATATCTTAGACTTAATATTTCCAATTAAGGCTGATTTCATTTTCCCTAAGATAAGGAAACATTGAAAACAGTATCAGACTTTATTTTTGGGGGCTCCAAAATCACTGCAGATGGTGATTGCAGCCATGAAATTAAAAGACGCTTACTCCTTGGAAGGAAAGTTATGACCAACCTAGACAGCATATTAAAAAGCAGAGACATTACTTTGCCAACAAAGGTCGGTCTAGTCAAGGCTATGGTTTTTCCAGGGGTCACGTGTGGATGTGAGAGTTGGACTGTGAAGAAAGCTGAGCGCCGAAAAATTGATGCTTTTTAACTGTGGTGTTGGAGAAGACTCTTGAGAGTCCCTTGGACTGCAAGAAGATCTAACCAGTCCATCCTAAAGGAAATCAGTCCTGAATATTTATTGGAAGGATTGATGTTGAAGCTGAAACTCCAATACTTTGGCCACCTGATGCGAAGAGCTGACTCATTGGAAAAGACCCTGATGCTGGGAAAGACTGAGGGCAGGAGGAGAAGGGGACAACAGAGGATGAGATGGCTGGATGGCATCACCGACTCGATGGACATGGGTTTGGGTGGACTCCAGGAGTTGGTGATGGACAGGGAGGCCTGGCGTGCTGCGATTCACGGGTTCGCAAAGAGTCGGACACGACTGAGCAACTGAACTGAAACTGAATCTATGGCTTTCTATCACACATAGAACAAAATCCAAACACATTATTATGCCCTATAACCCCGACATGATCTAGCCCCTGCATTATCTCAGTGATCACTCACCATTTTCCTTCATTTATTCCAGTCAATCTGTACTGGTTTTCTTGCTGATCCCTGAATATACCAAGATCATTTCTGGCCCAGGGATTTGTACTTTTTACTCCCCTCCATGGAAACACTCTTCTAAAAGAGCTTTAAGGAGCTTGTTCTGATAAATTTTTCCATGTCTTTTCTCCAGTGTCACCTTCTTAAACACTGTAGCTAAAATAGCCAACTCGTACATTGATCTCTTTCTTCAATCCTGAATTATTTTGACTTATTTTTACCTGAGATTAGATTATGTAATTATTTGCTTAATTGCTCATGGTCATGATCCTTCTCTAGAACTATACTTATGTGAATATACAGACTTGGTCTATTTTGTTTGCTGATATATCCTTAGGGCCTAGAAGACCTCAATGCTTGGCATATAATAGGTGCTCAAGTAAGATTTTACTGCATGAACGAATGAGTCAAAGACCTGTTTTCACATAACACACCATTGTAACATAAATTATCATTGCACAGTGTCTCTTATGTCAAATCATGTTTCACAAAACTACAATTCTGTAAGGCAAACACTTGCTATAATGAAGTTGTCAAGTAAAGTAGGCATTACTCTTTGCTTCAGTCTGATCTAAAAATATGAATTTCACTCATTAGTACTTTTAATTGGACAATACCCACGTCTTGGTACCCAGAAGAACAACTGATCTGTGATATTCCTTATAAAATATAACCAAGATGATGTTCTTTGGTCATGCTATTTGACCTTACCCAAAAGGGAAAAACTGCACCTAAATGGGTATAACAACATTGCAGCAGGAAGAACTGTACCCAAAGGGAAATTTTTCATCACAATAGTAAAGTTACTCAATGGCAAAGGAAGGGCAAACAGTATGAATATTGACCTGATTGGAAAGAGGCAGAGACATGAATAGAATCTGCCTATTCATGTCTATAGACTCATTATAGACAAGAATAGAATCAGAACTGATGGGGATTCTTTCATGAAAGCAGTCTGAAGATTATTAAGTAATAGGGAGCCATGTGGGTTCTTGAGGGAGAGCAGTGACACAATGAGCATGGAATTTATAACCCATGCCCCTGAAGCCTGTGTGCCAGAAGGACTAATAGAGAATAAAGTTGGAGATTCACGCTGGGCTCTATAGGCATCATGTAAAGGAATCTGGACAATGGCAGTGTACTGACCTACTATGGCTGAAGTGAAATTTTGAATCTCTGATTTAAACAGTGTGAGAATTTACCTCTTTTTAAAGTGTGAGAATTTTTATTTTATTGAAGTATAGCTGATTTACAATGCCGTGTTATCTTCCGCTGTACAGCAAAGTGATCCAGATATATATATATACGCTCTGCTAGATTTAGTCACTTAGTCAGGTCTGACTCTTTGCAACCCCATGGACTGTAGCCCGCCAGCCTCCTCTGTCCATCCATGGGGATTCTCCAGGTGAGAATACTGGAGTGGGTTGCCATGCCCTCTTCCAGGGGATCTCCCAACCCACAGATCAAACCCAGGTCTCCCGCATTGCAGGAGGATTCTTTACCATCTGAGCCACCAGGGAAGCCCAAGAATACAGAAGTGGGTAGCCTATCTCTCACCCAGGGGAACTTCCTGACCCAGGAATCGAATTGGGGTCTCCTGCATTGCAAACAGGTTCTTTACCAACTCAGCCATCAGAGAAGCCATATATACATATATACACACACACACACACACACATATATATATATATTCATTTTTATGTCCTTTCCCATTATGCTTTGTTATACAGGGTACTGAATATAATTCCCTTTGCTATACAGTAGGACTGTGTAGCTTATCCTTCTATATGTAATAGTTTGTATCTGCTAATCCCAAACTCCCAGTCCATCCCTCCCCTACACTCTTTCCTCCTTGGCAACCTTTAAAAAAAAACAAACCAAAAAAAAAAAAAAAAAAACCAACCCAGTGTTAAATAGAACTTCTTATATTTTTCAAAAGAATTGATATAGCACTGTTCCTTCCTAACTACATTTGAGCAACTGGTAGAATTTCCAGGGTCAACAGAAAAAAAGTTAAGTAATTTAGCACGCTTGAATTCATTCTGAGGCAGATAAAAGTGAACAAGGGAAAGAAGTACACTAATAATTTGTCTTTTGATGAGTAGGGTTAAAATTGTACTTTTTGCAAAGAACAGGAGAAATGGTCTCCTCATTATAAGCTAAAACTTGCATTCTAGCTTTTAAATTGAAAGTGCCTAGTGAAAGTGTTACTCGGTCATCTGCATTCAACTCTCTGTGACCCCATGGACTGTTGCCCACCAGATTCTTCTGTCCATGGAATTCTCTAGGCAAGAAAACTGGCCTGGGTAGCCATTCCCTTCTCCAGGGGATCTTCTTAACCTGGGGATCGAACTCGGGTCTCCTGCATTGCAGGCAGATTCTTTATCATCTGAACCATCAGGAAAGCCCTTTTGTATTAGACAGAAATATCTCTGCATAAAGTCATAATGATTGCTGAAAATTTGTTTTAGAATAATCCAGGGGTGGAATGATGGTTGTGATGATTGATGAAACAAAATTGCTAGACCTAGGTGGCACTAGAAGTAAAGAACCTGCCTGCCAGTGCAGGAAGCACAGGTTAGATCCCTGGGTTGGGAAGATCCCCTGGAGGAATGCATGGCAACCCACTCCAGCATTCTTGCCTGGAGAATCCCTTGGACAGAAGAGCCTGGTGAACTATAGTCCATAGGGTATGCAAATAGTTGGACACAACTGACTTAGCATGAAATTTTGTCATGCTTTTCTCTTCTGCTTTTTCTTATGTTTGAAAGTTCCCACACTAAAAATGAAAAAACAACAATAATAAAAAAAAATATTTAAGACTTAGATAGAATTCTGCTGATATCCTAAGTAAACTGTTGTTGTTTAGTCACTAAGTTGTGTTCAACTTTTTTGTGACCCCACGGACTGTAGCCAGCCAGGCTCCTCTGTCCATGGAATTCTCCAGGCAAGAATACTGGGGTGGGTTGCCATTTCCTTCTCCATGGGAATCTTCCAACCCAGGGATTGAACCCACGTCTCCTGCATTGTCAAGCAGATTTTTTACCACTGAGCTACCAGGGAAGCCCACCCCAAGTAAATAAGCAAAAATAAGTTTCAAAAATTTTAAATTAAACAAACAAACCTCCCTCAACTCCTCTTTCCTCTGCGATATTGTTTTCCTTGGTCCTCCCTGCCAGAAGATGTCAATCAATGTCTGAGCACCCCAGGAGAAAGCAAGGAACTCCAACATTCATTGAAGAGAAGGCCTTGGAGAAGGGAGCCTCAGACCCTGCTCATCATTTAAGCATCCCTCTTGCCCAGACCAAGTTTTATGCCATCACTGGGTCACCTATGACTGGCCTCCAGTGGCTCCTGAAAAGCCTGATCTGGAGGTTTTGTTTTCGCTGACTCCCCACTTCATCTCTGCATGAGGGTTTCTGACTTTCTCTCTCTTCTTCACTGAGTCTTTTTCTCTATCTTTTCCTCAAAGGTTATTGCTGCCTTGGAAGGTTC
Source organism: Dama dama (assembly GCF_033118175.1). Classification (NCBI taxonomy): domain Eukaryota; kingdom Metazoa; phylum Chordata; class Mammalia; order Artiodactyla; family Cervidae; genus Dama; species Dama dama. The sequence goes on from NC_083705.1 coordinate 62,617,486, forward strand.
TATGAAGGCTTGGTCTGCCCATGGTTTGAAAGATGATTCCTCCGCAGACTTGGTCTCTATCACCTCATCTAGCTGGCTTCTTTCCCACGTTTGTTATCTAGAATAGAGGGAAGTAGTTACCCAGGGCCCGTTGTCATTCACTCTGTGTTTTCAGCAGCCAGGACAGGAGTGAAGTCCTTTTGAACAGTAGTAGGAACATGAGATACTCAAAGTACCTAGCAACTGGTGGGGTGAGGACACCAATCCATACTCATCCTGGACCACAGCTGACTGGCAATGCCTGGCCAGGTCTCACCACCACAGACCCCCTCAGTGTCAGCCCTGTTGCTGGGGCTCCCCAGATTCTCAAACACTAGATTCCTCCTGGAAGCTGGAATTCCACAGATGATTGGAAGACAATGGTTTGCTTACTTTCCAGTAGGTTTACTAGCCTATGGACGCTTGATATATTCTAAAGCAACTTTTAAGAGATTTTATTGATTATGAAGGAAGTCCTGAAATTCCTGGCATTTCCTTGCCAATCCAGTGGGTATGACTTGAATTCCTACCTAGCCTTTTGGTAATGGCAGGCATCTAAGGCAAGTGTGATCAGACATGAATTATGCTGTTGGTCAACATTTGTTCAGGAATGCACTTATATAATTATATAATAATACTCATATAGTTAAAAAGAAATTAACAGATACAAACTGCTGCACACAAAATGGATAAGCAATAAGGATTTACTGTATAGCACAGGGAACTATATTCAATATCTTGCAATAACCTATAATAGAATATAACCTGAATAAAAATATAATGAAATTGCTTTGCTATGCACCTGAAACTAACACAATATTATAAATCAGCTATGTGTGTGTGTGTGCTCAGTTGCTCAGTTGTGTCTGAGTCTTTGTGACTCTATGGACTTTAGGCTGCCAGGCTCCTCTGTCCATGGGATTCTCTAAGCAAGGATACCGGAGTCAGTTTCCATTTCCTACTCTAGGGCATCTTCCTGACTCAGGGGTTAAAACTGAGTCTCTTGCATCTCTTACGTTGGCAGGTGGATTCTTTACCACTGTGCCACCTGGGAAGCTCTATTGTTTAATTTAAAAAAAGGTGAAGCCACTGACTCTTTTAAAACGCTCACTAACATGTACCTTTCCACATGACCACTGCTCTTCTCACACAGATGACAGAGAACACAAGTCATTGATTGAGCCATATATATTTTTTGCAGCATCTCTTTGAGAATTGCTTCACAGAGATCCTTTGGAATACTTGTTTTCATCGTGGTAGATTATTTTGCTTTGAGGATAGAGCCATTTTTTTTCCCAAATAACTCTATTAGTCAGGAGTTTCATTTGTCCTTAAGTGACTCAAATCCAAAATAGCAACATCTTAGACAAGACAGTTTATTTTTCCTCTCACTAAGAACATGATCTAGTATCATGATTCTGCTCTATAGTCTCCAGGGACTTGGCACCTTCTGTCTTATTGATCTGTCATCACTATTGAGAAGTGGAATATTTCCTGCCACATCAGTAAACAAAGGATGTCACAGTCATCAGCAAATGCAGCCACCACTGATGGTGAGCTGGAGAGATCTGAGGGGACTCAGGAAGGAAAGAAAACCTGCCATCTAGCCACCATCAGACTGCAGCCACTCCCCATGGTGAGCCCTGAGGAAACTCAGGATATGAAAACACAGGATACTGGCCCAGTCAGCTGAGACATACATCAAAGGAATGATTTCAATGGGTCCAGACTCTTACACATTCTCATACATAGACAAATACTAAATTCCTTAATTTGAAATATTAATATCTGGTTTTCCTTTAACTAACAATAATCTTTTGATGTTCAGGCTATCTGCATTTTGTTGCAAAATTTCTGTATAACCTGGCTTCCCCCCTTACTTACTTGGAGCAATTCTCTCAGGGTTACTTGAGATGCTGCCTCTCTGGCTCAAAGCCCTAAAAATTCTCGCTGAATAAAACATAACTCTCAGCTTTGGTTGTGAATATTTTTTAAGTCAACACTATAATTCTACTCTTTGTTTCAAGGTGGTTCATCATCTAGGAAGGAAGGGAGATGGGAGGCCAAATTCACCCCTTGCCTCTAAGGCAGTAATCCCAATGCTGTATATATTATCTACACTAATACACTGTTGGCCAGAACCTGGCAACCTGACCATACCTACCTAGCTATGTGGGAAGTGGGAAAGTTTGTCCTTATTCTCTGTTCTCATGTATAACATACCAGCTAAATGTCAGGGAGTTATTATTATGGAAAGAAGAGTGAACTGCTATCAGATGATGATTGGCAAACTTGGATAAAGTACATTTGGTAAAAAAAATAGTTGCCCCTCCCCCAATTCTAGAATCACCACATTCTAATCAGCTGGCTCTTGTGTTCATGCATATGTGTGTGTTTGTGTGTGCGTGCATGCGTATGTGCATGTGAAAGAGAGAGATGAACTCTTGGAAGACTGGTTAAGCTCCCCCAAAAAGGAGCTCAGAAGTTTTGGAAGGCATCACTGGAATGAATCTATAACCTCCCAGGGCAATGCCTTTAGAGAGGACATCAATAATTCGTGTTTTCGTGCCTGCTGTGTTCATCCTTTAGACAAATGCATGAGGATGCACTTCATACTCTGTGTATTAGGAACATGACACGACTGATTCCTAGGTAACCAGATATGTGGTCTAACAAAGAACTTTTTAATTTTCTCATTAGAATAAATAATCATGACTGCAAACAGCTATCAGTATGATTACAGGGTTTAGTAATACCTATGGATGAGGTACGCCTGATTTTAGGTGTAATGGTCTCTCCCTCCCTCTCCCTCTTCGCTTTGCCTTGACTGCTGTTAAGTGTTATCCTTTTAATCAGTCTTGATTGCTCTGCCTTGCTCCGAGACTTGCTTAGACACTCCTCAGAGGCACATTGTTCCGTGGGAGACAGCTGTTCTCTCCCCGCTCACACTGACGGGAGTTATATATAGGGACGATAATAATAAATTGTCTACACATACGCACACGGCACATGGGGACCCGCTGATGAAAATTAGTGTTTTATGTGTGTGCAGTGTTTTGCTTTGATTGCATTTACAAACACTCAGCTTCCCTCTCTCCCTCCAGCTGCTGCAATGTATCTCTTCAGCTCACAGAGGGATCACAGTTACCCCTTCCACCTTCAGGTCTCTTTTGCAGTTTCCTAATTAGCACTTGTACTGTCTAACTTTCCCTTCTGGTTCTATTGTGATGGAGGACCATTCAGATCTCCTAGCTCTTTAATTCTGCTTTTCTTCTGTGGATATAAACTGGTTTCTAGATAAATTCAGTCGTGTCCAATTCTTTGAGGCCCCATGGCCTGTAGCCCACCAGGCTCCTCTGTCCATGGGATTCTCCAGGCAAGTTTACTAGAGTGGGTTGCCCTTCCATCTCCAGGGAATCTTCCTGACCCAGGGATCGAACCTGGTTCTCCTGCATTGCAGGTGGACTCTTTACCATCTGAGCCACCAGGCAAGCCCAAATTCTACTTACGAAAATGCAATATGTATGAAATTGATATGTTTGTAAAATTCAGCTGCATTTCCTCTTTCTATGAGGCACCAGTGACTGTAAAAAAATGAAGAGATTGTTGGTTTAAAAATATTGATTACCATTGGGAAGAAAAGTGGAACCAGATTCTTATTAATGTGTTGGACAATAGTTATTGTTTAAAATACCAATCCAAGTTTTTTCACTGATCACGTAGAATTTGAAATAAACATACTAAAAATTGTTGCTTTATTGCTAGGTTATGTCCAACGCTTGTGACCTCATGGACTGTAGCCTGCCAGACTTCTAGGTCTATAGAATTTTCCAGGCAAGAATACTGAAGTGTGTTGCCATTTCCTACTCTAGGGGATCTTCCCAACCCAGGGATCGAAGCTGCATCTCCTGCATTGGCAGGTGGATTCTTCACCACTGAGCCATAGTGAAAGCCCATGCTAAAACTGGAGACTATCTATTTAAAATAACATATCTTATAACATGGGTTTCCCAGCTGGCTCAAAAATCTGCCTGGGTAAAAATCTGCCTGCAATGCAGGAGACGCAGGCAGTCATGGGTGTGGTCCCCAGGTTGAGAAGATCCCCTGAAGGAGGCTATGGCAACCCTCTCCAGTATTCTTCCCTGGAGAATCCATCGACAGAGGAGCCTGGTGGCTACAGTCCACAGTGTTGCAAAGAGTCAGATGAGACTGAAGCGACTGAGCACACAAATCATATAGTATCGTTTTAAAGCCACTCTCCCATGTCATGTATTTGCTTGTGGGGTCAGTCTAATCAGGTGTCACACAGTGACAAGCATCCCTTCTCACTCCCAGATGGAACATCTCTAAAGCAGAAAATGCAATTGTTCACCACTCTGGCCTTTTAATAACAATCTGTTTAGAAGTCGACAGTTGTATTAAAGGGCATGGTATTTACATTACAATGAGAAGTGCAGCAAATGTTTAGATCTTAGACCAAAACCACATTTGGCAGGAGGAGTAATTGATGATCACTGATAGTGGGAAAACAGGAAGTGATTTTTTTTTTTGGCCACATCGCTTGCTTTTGGGATCTTTGTTCCCTGACCAGGGATTGAACCTGGGCCCTCAGCAGTGAAAGCACAGACTCCTTACGACTGAACCACCAGGGAATGCCCTGATGATCACTGATACAGTTTGAAACTGATGATGCACTGTGATAATAAAGAGCAGATCAACTTTTCGTCCAGTGTTGTTATTGTTTCCAATGATATGGAATAATTGCAGGCGGATTCTTCACCAGTGAGCCACCAGGGAAGCCCATTCTAGATCAATGTAGGAATAAATCTTTTGCCCTTTTTAAAAAAATATATGTATTTTGTAATAAAAAATAATGCTACTTTGTTACAGTATAAGTTTCCTATCACAAGCTGGGTGGCTTGAAAAAGGAGAACTCTATTTTCTCACAGTTCTGGGGGACAGAAATCTGAAATCTAGCTGACGGCAGGATTGATTGCTCTGGGAGACTCTGAGAGCAAAGCTCATGCCTCTGTCTTAGATTCTTGTGTCTGCTGGCAATCCTCTCACTGTCTGCCTCCAGCTTCTCATACCTTCTTCCCTGTGTCTGTGTTTGTCTTTCTTCTTGTAAGGACACTTAAACTTGGATTTAGGGATCACTCAATTAATCCAGGACTTCCCAGGTGTCGCTAGTGGCAAAGAACTGGCCTGCCAATGCCGGAGATATAAGAGACGCAGGTTCAAACCCTGGATCATGAAGATCTCCTGGAGAAGGAAATGGCAACCCACTCCAATAGTCTTGCCTGGATAATCCCATGGACAGAGGAGGAGCCTGGCGGGCTATACTCCACAGGGTCACAAAGGAGTCAGACAAGACCGAAGTGCCTTCCGTTCAGTTCAGTCGTTCAGTCGTGTTTGACTCTTTGCAATCCCATGGACTGCAGCACGCCAGGCTTCCCTGAAGAGACTTAGCACGAAATTAATCCAGAATGATTCATCTTGAGATCCTTCACTTGCTTACATCTTCAAAGACCCTGGTACCGTATCTTTTGGGGAGACTCAATTCAGTCCAATACAGTAACATTTTTCTTAATCGGGACTGCAATGTTTATTTTTTATTATTTTAACTTTGAAGCATGATTTTACATGCAAAGCTTTATAAAGAAAATTTACACTGTCTCTATTGCTATTCTGGCCATTATTACTTACTTCATCTTATGATTATTAGGAAAAAGTACTACAAATGATGATGATGTATGGAGAAGATATTAAAAAATATCTCCTTTGTGTGTCAAATAGCTAGATATGATGGCTCATGGGCTAAGTTGTCACAGAAACAAAACAGAAAGTGGAATGAAGGCTGGAAGATGGAAATTAGGAGAAGAATGGAAAAATTATAGGATGGTGCTCTCATTGTGTAGAGTTCAACAGCATGAGATTGAGAGTCTGACCATCAGGATTTATAACCCCAACCTGCTGCTCCTACAATGACACCTGATCTTAATGTGAGTTCACCAAGTACAGAGACTTTTCAGAAGAGGAGGCAGGAAGGAAAACTTACAATCATTTTTTAGTTGGTGTGCATGTTAGGCTGCAAATTTAGAGCCCCGGGTGGGTCTTGGGAGAGTTGATAAGAGCTCAGCAGATCCTGGCTGCTCAAGACAGAGGGATAGCAGGGTTGAAAAGGATGGCTATGGACAAACAGAAGATGACATGAGGGCATTAGGACTGGGAGCAAAGGAACCAGCTACCCTGTGTTTATTGTCATGCTTCTTCTTTCATGCCTGAGAAACAATGGAAAATAAAAGAATGAATGAGATACGCAATTAGTAAACCATAGCAAACCAGCTGTAAATGAGTTTTTCCCCCACTGGGTCTTCCTTGCAGCGCGTGGTCTTTCTCCAGCAGTGGTTCGAGCGGGCTCTTGCTGTGAAACATGGACTCCAGAGCTCAAGGGCTCAGGGGTTGCCCCTATGTGAACTCTAGTTGAAGCTCTTGGGCTCAGTTGCTCTGCAGCATATGGGATCTTAATTCCCCAACCAGGGATCAAACCTGCGTCCCCTGCAATGAAAGTTGGATTCTTAACCACTGGACCACCAGGGAAGTCTCCTAAATGAATCTTTAGAGAAGAAGTCATCTAAACTCCCTCATTTCAAAAAGGAAGTGGAAGTCCACAGAGGTCTAACTTGTTAGCAGAGAAGACTCATCGCATTGGTGTGGAAACCACCATTGTGTGGTGTGGGGAAAGGACCCTTACATTTGTTCAGTAAGTTGTCATCATTGGACCTGGGGACTTCTTTTAACTCTTTACTATGCATTTATATGAAAAGTATGATCCCAAGCAAATATGCCTCTGCAAGTAGTGCCACTACAGTCTCAAATTTATTATAGGAAGATTAAAATAAAGAAAAAAGTTGAATCAAATAATACACTGTACTCAGAAATACTCAGCTTGTGTAAATTTAATCTCAGATATGTTGAATGACAACCACTTAGAAATGCATTATGGAATTCCTTTAATAAAATGTAAAATCCTGAGTTAATAGCTATATATATTTTAATGACACACATTTATTGCCACACATAATTCATTGCATATATTAAGTATGAAATTTCCAGTGGGCAATAATAAATGTGATTTATAAGTCACAAGTTTGTGTGAAGTCTATTTCTTATTCTTTTGGGGACAGTTCCAAAATTCATCAAAAATAAGAAATGAAGTCTAAATAAATTGGAGACTTATTTCTTGTAGAATTATCTTTGTTTTAGTTCATTCTACAAAATACATTTTAAATGAAATTAGTTTATATATATTCCTATCATAAAATTATACAAAACTTAAAAGATGTGATTTTAAGGCTTTCTTCATTTAAATCACTCAAGGAATGTACTGATTTGTTTAAGATTTCAAATAAAAAACTTTCTCCTATATTTTTAAAATTAAAAACAAACTTACTATTAAAAAGTCAGTGAATGTAAATTGTAAGAAATTTAAAATAAGGAAATTAAGCCACTATATTGCCAACACAAAAATCACTTTAATATAGCTATATATTTTTATACATATGCATCTTTAAAAATGAGGAATAGTATGATATATAATGTGTAGGGAGTGATCTTCTTTTGTCAGTTAATATTTTTTTACTTTTCTATTTGTAAACAAAGTTACCCCATCTAGTATCCAATCACCGCCATCATCTAGTATAAATCACCCCAATTATGCCCAAGATGTCTTTACAGCTAGTTTTTCTGAGAAGAATCTAAATCAGTACTATATATTGCATCTTGCTTTAAATCTTTAATCTTGAAGGGCTGAGGCAAATCCATCAGGTAGCCTGCTTTTTTAAAATAAAGTTTTATGGGAACACAGGCACTCTCATTTCACAGAGTTGTCCATGGCTACTTTCACTCTATATAGACAGAATTTAGTGGCTGCAAAAGAGGCCATATGGGCCACAAAGTCTAGAATACTTACTATCTGGCCCTTTACAGAAAAGATTTGCTGATCCCTGATCTAGGAAATTCTTCTTTTTCGTGACACTAAATTACGATGTGTCCGGACCTGCTATCCTCCAGAATGTCATACCCTCTGGATTTATCTGTTTTGCTTCTAACAGTGTCTTAGCTTATACTTCTTACTGGGTATTTTTCTCCATTCCACTGCAATAGTCTCAATTATCTTATTGTCCATATGATTGGGCTTTTATACAGACTAAAAGGATACATTCGAACAAATGGTTGTAGGAAATTCCCTCATCCTACCAAACTTTTCATCATTCTTTCTTGAAATTTCTTTAACTTAGGATAAGTCTTTTTATTTTCTCAATAGAAAAAAATGATTTCAAATGAAAATATCTTGGGTGAAAGTAGAATGGAGGAGGTGCACAGACAAATGGCCAGATTTTCAGGCTGGGGATGAGGGGAAGAGGGGTGTATAAAAACCATTGTTGGAAAACCCAATCATATCAGGTGTGAATTGCAGATAAGCTCCAGGCCAGTGGGCAGGAGAAGCAAGAAACCTACAGTAAGGTTTTGGTTTTCTGAAAAAGTGGAGAGAAGAAACACTATAAAGAAGGGAAAACAGGAATTTCAATGAAAATGTCTATCACAAAATTTTGCCTGGAGTCAATTCTGAGCAGTAGATATTGAGTGAGTAAGATGGACTGGGGGTGAGGCAACAGAGGATGAGATGGTTGGATGGCATCACTGACTCAATGGACATGAATTTGAGCAAACTCCAGGAGATAGTGAAGGACAGGGAAGGCTGGCATGCTGCAAATGATGGGGTCACAAAGAGCTGGACGTGACTTAACAACTGAAGAACAGCAAGATGGATTGCAAGGATTTCAAACTTATTCCAGTAGTCACGTATGGATGTGAGAGTTGGACCATAAAGAAGGCTGAGCACCAAAGAACTGATGCTTTTGAATTGTGTTGGAGAAGACTCTTGAGAGTCCCTTGGACTGCAAGAAGATCAAACCAGTCAATCCTAAAGAAAATCAGTTGTGACTATTCATTGGAAAGACTGATGCTGAAGCTGAAGCTCCATACTTTGGCCACCTGATGCAAAGAACTGACTCATCAGAAAAGACCCAGATGCTGGGAAAGACTGAAGGCAGGAGGAGAAGGGGACAGCAGAGGATGAGACGGTTGGATGGCATCACCGACTCAAGGACATGAGTTTGAGCAAGTTCCGGGAGTTGGTGATGGACAGGGAAGCCTGGCGTGCTGCAGTCCATGGGGTTGCAAAGAGTCGGACATGACTTAAGTAACTTAGCAAGCACACATTCTTGAGTGGTCTACCTCTGTCCTTTACCATGCAGTATTCATTTTCAGCCAATGACTTACAACAGAATAATTGAACACTACCATAAAGTTTACTACTACTCTAGCTTTTTAAGATATTCTTTTGTGGTCTTTTGATTTTAGCATGCTGATTGACTCTTGACCAAGAGCAGTTAACTAAGCAAAGCCTAGTTCACTAAACTTCCTGCAGTAAAGGAGAACATCAACTTATCTTAAAAGAAGGAAGTTAGGGAAGGAGTATTTTTTTAATTAATAAGAGTTTGAGGTTTGGGCCAAGTGTTTAAGATGGATCTTTCAAGGCAGGGATGGAGTGGGATTGGTTAAGACCCATGACGTGAAAATACAGGTTTGGTGAACATAGCAAAGCAAGGTTCTGACGAGCAAGCTGTTTGCACAGGGTAAGCAAACCATTCTGGTGGGAGAGCTGTTTGCCCAGAGGAACAAATTGTTTGGCTTGATAAATTGCCTTGCAAGGGTTTCCTGAAGCAAACGGTGAAGTTAATTACTACTGGTTTACAGTCATTTTCTGGAGCATGAATTACCTGGGGCAATCAGGTCACATTGACATAGGTGGCCTCAGGTGTCAGTCCCAATGCTGAGCTATGTTGATTGACTCAGGTGATCTCAGGCTTCCAGAACTTCATGTAAAGTGAGATTTTAAAAAGCAAAGATATAAAAGTGTTGGTCTTAATTAGTCAGTGAGATTAGTCAGAGAGATTTGTTTTGTTATATCAAAATTATGTTGGAAAATTTCCAATTTGCTTTCCACACATATGTATCATGACCATTTTCTGAGTGACCTGATTTGTTATTTATAAGAACACACACTAAAGATATGGTATTGAAGATAATGGGCCTTTTCCCTTAGCGATAATTATAGATCCTTTAGACAACTTTTTGAAATTAAGAGACTATATCAAAACTAGCATGCTCACTGAGGTCTTCTGAAGTGTTGTTTCTAGCAAAATATGTGTAAGGAATCGATTTTCTTGAGTAGGAACTTAAAAACAATTTTGCCAATTGAAATTATTTCTTAAGACACCATATATAAAAAAATTTTTATTTATACATTCCACTTCATTTATCAGATATTTATTGAGTGTCTACCACTTGTAAGACACTATAAGGTCTCTAGAGAATTACATTGTGAATTTTTCCAAGGCCCTGATTGCAGAAACTGATAGTTTAATAAAGTTGGTAGCACAGACAACCAGGTGTGAAGTAGATTTTGTGAGAATTAAAAAGATCATGTAAAGTACTTCCAAATGATAGTGTTAAAATACGATTTCTAAAAAAAGATAAAAAAACATGATTCTCATGCAAATAACAGAATGACATGAGTCAGAGTTCTACTGACTCATTAATAAGGGAATCACTAAAATGATAAGGTTGATTCAAAAACGTTCTGAGGAACTGGGCCTTATTGGCACTTTGAGAAAAAAAATGTTAGAACATCATGGGTAGGTTAGATACAAAATTGGTTAAGGTCTATAGAACAGTAAAATCTTAATCTTGAGGATTATGTTTTCTGCCAGAATAAAATGTATAAGTAAACATAATTTCATAATTTATGACATAAAAACATAATTTGCAGGACTGGTGTGCTGAATCCGTGGGATTGCAAAGAGTCGGACATGGCTGAGTGACTGAACTGAACTGAACTGAACCATAATTTCCCAGAGTCTAAGCCTTTAATTAACAGTAAATAGCAAAGTCAAATGTAGTCATTCCCTGTGATACCTAAGTAATCTTTAATGAGCCTACTATACATAACATTGAAAGCAGTATTTTCACGTGGGAATTCCTATATGACATTTCATGGGGCAGTCATTCTAAATCCTGAATCCCAAGAGAAATCAGTTGTGATAATGTATTTTAATCAGGAAAAAGGATTCTAATTCTCATAGAAGAATGAAAGGTTAACATCAACGTAGAGACATTAATGGTTCAAAGGAATCCACTGACACCAGGTAGAAAGCAAGAGCAATAAATGATCCTACACAGAGAATGTTACAGTCAGTGTTTCTAGGGACTGGGAAAGTTTTAGACAATTTTTCTTAACAGATGTAAGAAGAAGGATCAGAAAACAATCTCAGAGGAAACTGTGAACAAGGTGTAATTTAAACTTGCAAAGGCAGATGGGGTGCAAGGTAGCAGAAAAAAAGGCTTTCTAAGGAAAGGGACCTCTGTAAACAGAAGGTGTGAGGGATCCATAAACCTTTTTAAAAAGGAGAAAGTAAGGTGGGACCAAAGGGTAGAGGGTGTTGAAATGCCATGATAGGATTTGAATTTTAATCTGTGAGCAGAGTGACTATATGATGATAGTTGGGTCTTGTGTGGTAGTTAAGGCTGCAGATTTTTGGGAACAAGATGAGGGAAGTTAGGCCAAAGAGGGATGAGGCTGGAGTCAGGCAGATGGGTTAGGGTGACGTGGGCATAGTTTAGGTTAGATGTAACTCTGGCCTTAGCTAGGTTATGGCAGTAGGAACAGAGAATGAAGAGAATATATGTATGCTATTTTGGTAATAGATCCCAAAAGGCGGAGCAAATGCTTGAATATTTGGGATATTCAAGGGTTAGGAAGGGCCTGATGGGAAGGGAAGAAACATTAAAAAATGAGATTGAAATACTCATATGGGAAACTTAGAGTAGCAGATATTTTCTGCTTTGCCATGATAATGACTTATTACGAAAATTATCTTAATAAACTTGAGTATTCATCAAAAGAAGTGCTTTCTTTTTTAAAACTAAAATAAATTTTTTAGTTAATTAATTTATTTTTAATTAGAGGATAATTGCTTTACAATATTGTGCTGGTTTCTGCCATTTATCAGCAGTAATCAGCCATGGGTATACATATGTCTCCTCCCTCTTGAACCTCCCTCCCATCGTCCACCCAGTCCCACTCTAGGTTGTCACAGAGCACTAGCCTTGAGCTCCCGGCATCATCCAACAAATTCCCACTGGTTATCTATTTTACATGTTTATGTTCAATGGTAATGTTTATGTTTTAATGGTAACGTATATGGGCTTCCCTGATAGCTCAGTTGGTAAAGAATCTGCCTGCAATGCAGAAGACCCCAGGTCAATCCCTGGGTTGGGAAGATCCCCTGGAGAAGGGAAAGGCTACCCATTCCAGTATTCTGGCCTTTTCAATGCTACTTTCCCGATTTAAGCCACCCTCTCCTTCCCACACTGTGTTCAAAGTCTGTTCGCCATGTCTGTCTCCATTGCTGCCCTGCGTATGGGTTCATCCGTACCATAAAGAAGGGTTTTCTATAAATTATTTCATTTGAAATACATTTTTGATTATGTTTCAAAGTTATAGAAAAATGAAAAAAAAAATTCCACAATACATTTTTCTCTTTTGAGAAAGAGAAGGTCATTTAGATAAAAACCAGCAGACAGTGAGGGCAGTGGTCTTAGGATATAAACCAGCCTGGAGAGCAAGGGTCTGGACAGAACCTCACCAGCTGAGCACCCCAGACTTGGGTTCTTTTCAAGCCAGTCTGTGTCTTGGTCAGTATCTCTTGGACTTAGGCATTGTGAACTGGCAGGGAGGAAAGCAAGGGAAAGTGTTTTGGAGATAGAAGGGCTCAGGGGAGGGAATAATTTTTTCCCAGACCTTGGACAACTTAAGAAGAGAGAGAACAGACTCTATTATAAATCCATGAGAAAATGGAACATTAAAATCAATACTAACACTATTCACTCATCAGTTCATTCAGTCCTACATCCACAGCTCTTATTCTGGGGATCTTGGATCAGCTCTGTTTTATGAAGTCGTCTGCCTCTGTACTAAAGAGAATCCTGACACAAGACACTTGTGCTCCTTATTTTTCTAAGCCATAGGATGCTCAGAATGCTATACTTCTGCTATACATATATATGTAATGAGATGTGTATATTTGGTGTGTGTGTGTGTGTCTGTGTGTATAATGCTTAGCTACCTATGCTTCAATGTTCTATTGTATACAGACATTATCTTGACATACCAAGACTCTCCATTAAAAAACTCAGTTTAATTATTGTCTAAGGTATAATGTTATCTAAGAACCTTAGGAATTCTGTTCAAGTTGATATACAACAAAACGTAATTACTGTTCTAAAAAGGTTAGACTCCTATTTCAATCTATTGATAGTTGAACACCTACGTTTGTATTTTTACATTTCTTCTTAAAATAATGTGGGCTTCCCTGATGGCTCAGTGGTGAAGAATTTGCCTGCAATTCAGGAGCCACAGAAGACATGAGTTTGATCCCTGGGTCAGGAAGATCCCCTGGAGGAGGACATGACAACCTACTCTAGTATTCTTGCCTGGAGAATCCCATGACTGAGGAGCCTGGCAGGCTATGGTCCATAGAGTCACGAAGAGTCAGACATGACTGAAGTGACTTAGCATACAAACGTTATGTAGGATGTTAGTTAACTGATCAATAAACCAACATAAGTCATTTAAGAAATCAGATGAACTAGTCTGTTCATGAGAAAACAAAGTCAAATTTTTAAAAAATGTGCTTGTATTACATGCTTCACTGATAACCTCAGGGAAAAGACATTACGCTATTATTTATAATTTTGTAAATCAAAATTATTAACATGAGTCTGACTTGTCCAAAAATTCACCTTAAATATGGGAACCCAAGTGGCTATTTAAAAGAAGCTTCTGGAAATTGTCTGGTGGTCCAGTGGTTGGCACTTTCACTGCCGGGGCCCTGGGTTGGATCCCTGGTCAGGGAACTAAGATCCCACAAGCTGCATGGCATGGACAAAAACATAAAAAACTTCTGAGCCAGAAGTTCATTTTGTTTTTTGTTTTACTTAAAGGATTATCATAATAAAATATTAGGAATTCTGTTTCTTTATTTTCTGGAAATTTTGGCAAATAATTGATTATATAAGCACATGTTTACTTCTACAAAACAATCAGAACAAAAAATAAAAATAGAAACAAAAACAAACAAAAACTATCAGAATGGAAGTATTTAAATTTAAGATGTGCTATAATCTAATTTAATAATAATCTCTGGAGATAGGAGAATATTTGGGTGGTAAAGGTCTTTCCTGGTTGGTTTTAGACACACAGGTATCCTAAGAGCTTGCAGTTTCAGTCTCAGGTCTCACAGGTCAGAGAGAGAACAGAAACACAAAGCCTCACCAGTCTAGCTCTCAAAAAGCTTATTCTTTTTTAACTGACTTGAGATCACACATAGGCAAGAAAAGAGAAAGCACAAACTAAATGGCAGCTACCATCCTTCCAAACAATTCAACTGGATTTCAAACCAGTCAGTGCTAAAGGAAATCAACTCTGAACATTCACTGGAAGGACTGATGCTGGAGCTAAAGCTCCAATACTTTGGTCACCTGATGAGACGAGCTGACTCATTGGAAAAGACCCTGATGCTAGGAAAAATTGAAGGCATCAGGAGAGGGGGGCGGCAGAGTGGGATGGTTAAACAGCATCACAGACTCGATGGTCATGAATTTGAACAAACTCTGGAAGATAGTAAAGGACAGGGAAGCCTGGCGTGCCACAGCCCATGGAGTCGCAGAGTCAGAAGCAACTGAGAGACTGAACAATCACAACTACCATCACTCTGAAAACAGTGATAACAATAACAACTTATCAGCTTTGTGCAAGCACATAAGAACACAGACACAAAGAGAGCATGAAGATTTCCACAAAACTAGAAGCAAAAACAAATTTGGCCAAGATTCGAAAGCAAAAGGAGGGACTCAGCCACAGATTAAAGAAAAAAGAGAAGAAACAGCAAAAATAAAGTTCTAGTGCTACTAGAAAATTACCCTAGAGGCCTAGAAGAGATAAGTCTATAAGGAATACTTCTTGGACAAAACAGCTTAATTGGTTCTGGCTCAGGAGTCCACTTGGACATGTTCAACCATTTCCAAAACAAACTCTAATTTTTGAAAAGTTAAAAACATTGTCCTTGTTCAAATATAGAAAGAGCACATGTCAAAAATTATGTTCCTGTTAGTTAACAAGGGAACTGGCAGGATCACAAGACTGATTCAAAGAAGAATTCATGAAACAAGAGATTGATATAATCAAAAAGCTAAAGAAATGCAGAATAAATTTTCCAATAAATACAAAATTGGTTAGTGTCTTATGGAACCATACAAGCATAGTAATTGTCATTTCTACCAGACCAAAATCTACCAAGCAGACTTCTAACTTCATAACATTTATGCTGCGAGCACTATGCATAGTGGTTCAGTTGTATCTGACTCTCTGTGACCCCATGGATTACAGGCTGCCAGGCTCCTTTGTCCATGGAATTTTCCAGGCAAGAATACTGGAGTGGGTTGCCATTTCCTCCTGCATGGAATCTTCCCAATCCAGGGATTGAACCCACATCTCCTGAGTCTCTTACATTGGTAGGTGAATTCTTTACCAATAGGGCCACCTGGGAAACCTTATAATGTCTATGCTTTAATCAAATAAACAGTGAAGTCTCACACAGGTGCATTTGCCTAAATAATTAATTATGATATATGGGGACCTTGAAGGCTTTGAATAGACTTTGGCTTTTACCCAAAGTGTAATGATTTCAGTAGAGTGACGATGCTGGCAAGGCTTAGGGTATTGGCAAGGGAAACCGAGAATGCTCTGTGGTTTCTAGATATATTTTAAGGAGGAAGATATCCATGATGATGATCAGATTACTGGCATGAGCAACTGGGGTATTTGGGTGTCATTTACTGAGATAGAACTGGAAGAGGAGCAGATGGAGAGGGGGATGGGAAATTTAATTTGGGAAGCCGTAGGTGAGAGATGTTTGTGAGATAACTAAGAGGCTATTTTAAGTAGACAGTTGGACATTTAGGTCTGGGGCCCAGAGGAGAGGTCAGGGTAAAAGAAAATAGACAGTCTGGGGATGGAAAAAATGAAGGCATGGATGACATCAAGAAGGGGAGATTCAGAGTGAGATAGGTGCTTAGAACGGAGGCCCTGGCCCTTCAACCTTGAGAGGTCAAGTAAGAGAGGAGGAGTCTGAGATGGAGACAGGATGAGGGCCCATTGAAGTCAGAGATTCTGGAGAGTTAAAGGGAAGAGAGTGAGTTTTGAAAGTTTATTAAAGAAAACTCTGAGACTTTGTCACTCTTATGGGTTGGATTGTGTATCCCCCAAAACATATATTGAAGTCCTAACCCCTGTTACCTCAGAAGATGAATTTATTTGAAAATGAGTTCCTTGCAATTACAATTAGTTAAGGTGATGTCGCAGAAGTGCTGAGCATCCATAACTTGATCAGGAGTGGCCTGTTGAAGGATGAGGCAGAGCCAGACTGGAGTGGACAGTGGAGTGAGCCATGGGCTCCTGGAGGCAGCTTGGGCAAAACTGTGATCCCCAAGATTTGTGTGTTCATAGAAGTTCTAGGAAGTTTTGGAAAGCTGTGTACCACCATCACAGTGGCACAGTGACAACCTTTCAACATAATTTTAAGTAATTAAAAAAATATATATGTTTCAGCATTCTTTTGGGTTCTGCATTCAATTTCAACATGTGTATTTAGGGGGATATGCCTCCCACTGAAACTGGGGAGGACCGTGTGAGGCTCCTGGGTGCAGCCTTTCTGTTTCTTGTAGGAAACAGACTCCAGCCTCCAAGACCATCCCTGAGTTCCAAAGAACAGATTTGAATAGTCATTAATACAGGAAGGGAAGGGATGCCATGGCAAGTGACACGCAGCCAAGAAACAATAGTACAGCTGTGGGGCAGGTGGTTCTATTGGTAAAGAATTCACCTGCCAATACAATAGACTCAGGAGATGTGGGTTCAATCCCTGGGTCGAGAAGATTCCATGGAGGAGAAAATCAGTCCTGAATATTCATTGGAAGGATTCATGCTGAAGCTGAAACTCCAATACTTTGGCCACCTGATGCGAAGAACTGACTCATTGGAAAAGACCCTGATGCTGGGAAAGATTGAAGGCGGGAGGAGAAGGGGATGACAGAGGATGAGATGGTTGGATGGCATCACTGACTTGATGGACATGAGTTTGGCAAGCTCCGGGAGTTGGTGATGGACAGGGAAGCCTGGTGTGTTGCAGTCCATGGGGTTGCAAAGAGTCAGACATGACTGAGCGACTGAACTGAACTGGGGCAGGGTCCTAGTTTCACCTCAAGGTATATGCATAACAATGCCTTTAAACTTTTTATAGAATTGTTGTCATTCAATCACCAAGTCATGACCAATTCTTAGTGATCTCGTGGACTGCAGCATGCCAGGTTCCCCTGTCCTTCACTCAGGGGAGTTTGCTCAGATGCATGTCCATTGAGTCAGTGATACCATCTAACCATCTCATCCTCTGTCATCCCCTTTTCCTCCTGCCTTCAATCTTGTCCAGCATCTAGGTCTTTTATAATGAATCATGTCTTCACATCACTTGGCCAAAGTATTGGAGCTTCAGCTTCAGCATCAGTCCTTCCAATGAATATTCAGGACTGATTTCCTTTAGGATTGACTGGTTTGATCTCCTTACAGTCCAAGGGGATCTCAAGAGTCTTCTCCAACACCACAGTTCGAAAGCATCAGTTCTTCAGTCCTCAGCCTTCTTTAAGGTCCAACTCTCACATAATTACTGGAAAAAGCATAGTTTTGACTATATGGACCTTTGTCACAAAGTGATGTCTCTACTTTTTAATATGCTGTCTAGGTTTGTCATAGCTTTCTTTCCAAGGGACAAACATCTTAATTTCATGGTTTCAGTTACCATCTGCAGTGACTATGGAGAAATCAAAATCTGTCACTGTTTCAATTTTTTCCCCATCTATTTGCCATGAAGTGATGGGACTGGATGCTGTGATCTTAGTTTTTGGAATGGTGAGTTTTAAGGCAGCTTTTCCACTCACCTCATTCACCTTCATCAAGAGGCTCTTTAGTTCCTCTTTAGTCTCTGCCATTAGGGTGGTATAATCTGCATACCTGAAGTTGTTGATATTTCTCCCAGCAATCATGATTCCAGCTTGTGATTCATCTAGCCTGCTATTTCACATGATGTATTCTGCATATAAGTTAAATAAACAGGGTGACAATATACAAATTTGTCATTTTCCTTCTCCAATTTTGAACCAGTCTGTTCTTTCATGTCTGGTTCTGTTGTTCCTTGACTTGCATACAGCTTTTGCAGGAGGCAGGTAAGGTGGTCTGGTATTCCCACCTCTTGAAGAATTTTCCACAGGTTTTTTGTGGTTTACACACTCAAAGACTTTAACTAGTCAATGAAGCCAAAGTATGTTTTTCTGGAATTCCCTTGCTTTCTGTATGATCCAACTGAATGTTGGCAATTTGTCGTGGTTTCCAACGACTAGAGGGGCTCACAGAACTCAGGGAAACATTTTACTAGGTTTACTAGGAAAGATGGAAGAGACAGAGGTCAAGATATGTGGGTAAGGGCTTGAAGTTTCCATGCCCTTTGAAAGCACACCACTCTCAAATCTCCATGTGCTTGCCAACCTGGAAGCTTTCTGCACCTCATCCTTTTCAGTTTTATGAAAGCTTCATTATATGGACATGAGTGATGAAACCATTAACTATTGGTAATTGAACTCAATTTCCAGTTCTTCTCCCCTCTCTGGAGATCAAGTTGTGGGACTAAATTTCCAACCCTCAAATCACATGGTTCTTCTGACTATTAGAGCCCATTCTTAGGGAGGCTTCCCAAACCACCTCATTAACAAAATAAAATATACCCCCATCACTCTCTAAGAAATTCCAAGGGGGTTAGGAACTCTGCGCCAGAAGTGGAGATGAAGACAAAGGTTCTCTATATATTTGTTATTTAAATTTATATATAAATTTATTTATACTATGTATTTGTTATTTAAATTTAAAAGCATGTTGAAATTTTAAAATACAACTATTGTGAGGTTTTTAAAAATTTACTTATGGGATCAATATACAGTTATAATTTGGCATTCAATGATTTCACTTAAAATATTCATGATGAGTTGGAAATTTTATGTCACTCTTTTTCCCCTGGAATCTTACTTCCATTTGATTTTATTTCTTCCACAGGATTTTATTATATCTTTACGTTTGGAAATCATCTTTGAGCAATGTTTGCAACAAATTATAGACATTGAAATTAAATTTTTGAAAAGTCCTGTAACCATAACCATCTATGTATTAAATATTTTTGTTCTGTATTGAATTAATATTTGCATACAATTAGTCAAGACAATAGAATGCATCATACAATTTGATAAGTTATTGTTAAATATATAAAAGTTACTAGAAATGTGCCTGTTGCAGGGATAGATGGAGGGTTTTTTCCAAGGTAATTTAAGTATCCAAGTTCAATATTATTTTTTGTGAAAATGAGACAGAGTTCTGCATCAATACTTTTCCTGTTTTTGACTTTTATTAATACCATCCCTGAGAAACCTTTTCACAGAATTAAGCAGACAAGAATGAAAGACTTTGTTTCTAGCAGTGTCATTTGATTGTTCAAATGCCTTCTGAGGTTTATGGCAAAAATCAGAGAGAATATATCAAGAATCACTTTAAATAACCTATTGTTTGGCAAAAGATTCAGTTCTTCTTCAGTTAGATTGAAAGTAAGAATTAGAAAATTCTTTTGCCCAGTTTCGACAGTTATTCACTTTCTCAACATCTATGCCAACATTTCTGTTAGTTTGTTGTTTGATTTTTGCTGTGCTGGGTCTTTGTTGCAGGGTGAAGGCTTCTCTAGTTATGCACGGGCTTAGTTGCCCTGTGGCCTGTGGGATTCTAGTTCCCTGACCAAGGATCTAACCCATGTGCCCTGACTGGAAGGCAGATTCCTAACCACTGAACCACCAGAGAAGTCCCATATACCGCCATTTTGAATTGCCCTTTTGTTAGGCACTGGAAGGGTGAAGTGATTAACACCTGAAAGGATGGAATTTATGAGGTTTAAGCTTTCTGAGCCCTTAGTTGCACCTGCCCTGGCAAATGCTGCGAGTTAAAGCCTTGCTCCCTGAAATATGGCTCATGGCTGGGTAACACTAGTGTCACCTGGGCATGCCCTGGGCATTGTCAAATATGTAGACCCTCAAAACCCACCCAAACTTACTGAATCAAGATCTGCATTTTCACAAGTTTCCCAGAAGTTCAGTGTGTGTGTGTGTGTGTGTGTGTGTGTGTGTGTGTAACTGCGTGCATGCACGCATGCACTCAGTTGCTCAATCATGTCAGACTCTTTGCGACCCTATGGACTGTAGTCCACCAGGTTCCTCTGTCCATGGAATTTTCTAGGCAAGAGTACTGGAGTGGGTTGTCTTTTCTTATTATGTGAAATCTTCCCAGAAGTTCAGAGGTACTTTGAAATATGCCACTCTTGGGTATTTTGTGTTAGGAAGGTAAACCAACTTGCAGTTAGTAAGCATTTCTCATAAGTTGTTTAAAGAGATAACAGAAGAAAGGGACTCAGATTTACAAGTCTCTAGTATTTGGTGTATTGTCTTTGCTTATTTAGAATAAATAAATTCTTCTTTAGACCAAATTTTATATTCGTAATATTTTTCTTAAGAGGGATTCCCAATACTTTATAACCTCCAGGACTTCCAAAACTTGTGTCTGTCCCTGGCCAAGGGTGTTAATGGAGAGTAGAAAGTGGAGGGGAAGAGGAAGAAAAGAGAACAAGCTCAATGAGGAAAAGCACCAAAGTTGAGCCTCAGTGAGGCGGGCCTATTTGGGGCTGGCATACTATTTGACTGGCTGGGTGAGATTTTTTTTTAGCGTCTCCTGGTGGGTGCTAGATAGGGAGCTGGTGGGTGTATAAGTTCTTCCTGCTTTGGAGGTTTATATGATGCAGGCAAGGAGGTGGAGAAGAGGGATGAGAAGATTAAAGTCACATGTCTCTCATTGTTATCCTCCTGATACTCCATGGCATGGGAGGGCATGTATGGGATCAGCCTTTTAGAGCTGAAGAAACTCAGACCCGAGTCAGATAACTTTCTAAAATGCCACACTATCCCTGACCCTGTTTATCACCACTCTGCTATCCCCCCCGGCAAAACCAGATAGCCTGGCCTGCTTCCTGGGACTTGACCTCCTGCTTGGTGGAGGGGTCCTCTGACCCTCCATTCCTGGCTAGGTGGGTGCTTAGAGGATGTTGGCCTTTGGCATTACCTCCACGATGCCTCTGAAAGAAGAGCCGCCCTGTGTCAAAGGCCAGCCTGGCTTAGCCGTGGGTTCCACCTCCTCCCTCTGCCCCTGGGCTCAGATGAGGTGTTGCGCAGTAGGCGATGCAATACGGCTGCTCCAGAGGCAGCTACGGCTAGGTAACACCACTCGGATGTGTGGGAGGAGTCAGTGTCGCAGGAGGTAAATTGAGGGATAAGACACAGGTATAAGGGATAAGACACTGGAGAAATGAGTTCCTCTCCTCTGAGGGATGCATTTGGGTGATGTCTTGTGCTTGGAACCGTTGGTCTTGGTAACAAACATTACCACCTTCAACTAGCTTCTTGTTTCTACCTCATTCCCCACTCCTTGGGTTGATACCTCCCCGGAAAGCCGTGGCACACAGTTTTGCCTCAGCTCTGCTTCCCCAAGTGTCCTGGACCAGGACTTACCAAGGAGGCAGCAGAGTTTGAAGTCCAACTCCTCATTTTGAGAGCTTCCTGCCTCCCGTGCCCCAAGCTAAGCTCTAGAAATGCAAAATCAACCAAGAAAGATAACGACCCCTTCCTCTGGGGAGTACAAGTCCAGGTTTTCCCGTCTCCTGGTCCTCTGTTCTTTCTAGACCACATCGTAATTATTGCAGTGGCTGGGCTGTTTCTCAGACATGGATGGGATGTTGCACTGGATGCACCCTACTGCACAGCTAAATTCCTCCTGTCACACTTCTGTTTTCTGAGTGGATTTCATTTGAAAGTACACCTTGCTCTTTCTGTGTATATGAAACAGAAAGAGAGCAGAAAACTATATACCTCACAAAAATCATTTTCTGAAAGTGGGCTTTTTTAGAAGACATGCTTTTTGTTCACTCCATTGAATTTGACTCATTTCAAAGCAATTGGGCTTATTAGCCATTCTACAATGAATGACCACACATATATAGCTTTCTAAGTCTCTTGTTTCCTATGTAAGTGTTATTGTTCATATTTCATTCATTCATTCACAGAGAAAGGGTTGAGGACTAAATTTAACAAAACATTGACTTCTGGTGTAATCTTAGCCTCTGGTGAAGAACTTAGCAGCCTGCTTTGAATAATGAAGTTGGCTATTTCGGAGGACTCAAAGTGGGCACAGAATTGACCATAGGCATCATGATATTACACAGGAAGAAACTGAGTCCCAGAGAGGGGAGAGGGCTTGTCCTGCATCAATGATAGACCTGGGACTCAAGCATCATCGGGCCCTCTTACCATCATGATGTTTGGGAACTCTTTTCTTTATCAGAAAAAAACACTGTCTATATATTGTGATACTGAAATATTCATCCACCTACTGCACTCTGCTCTTAAGAGTGAACAACTGGGATGAAGTCTACTTTTCAAAGAAAAGGCCATAACCTTGAAGTCACACATTGATGAGGAAAGCATTCCTCTTTGCAACTGCCTCGTAAGAATTCGGGAACAGCTGTAGCATAGGCGACAGTGTATAATGCCTCCCTCCACTCCAATGACAAAGCCAAGACTATGTTTGCTAAATTTTCTAGATGATTTCCCCTGCTTTACATTTTGTCCAGATTAAAAATATCCAGAATACCCTACATGCAATTTTTCAGGATTGACAACGTTTAACGATGCTAACATCTTAGTAATCATTACTTTGAAAATGTGCACTGAAATGCTGGGCCTGAAGAAGGGGAAATGTTCACCTCATCAGGCTGTTTAGTGCATTTAAAAGTGGATTGATCTACTGGGAAAGAGTTTGTATGAGACTGTTCAGCTCTTTTTTTTTTTTCCCCCTTAAGCTAATTTTTTGAAATTTTCTACATAAGAATAATGATATAAACTCCAATGAGACTAATTTAGTTTATTGCTTTCTATAATTAAATCCCAAGTTAAGACTAGTATTGCAGATATGAGTAAGCAACTAAATTAAACATGTTTTAACTAGGCTTTAATAGTCTAAGTCTATGCTTGAGCCAGGGACTTGGGTAGTATATCAGTGGAATATCTCTCCTATGATATCAAACTATAAAATGGAAATCTTTGTTAAGGTTTCGATAAAAATTGGAATATTTTACGTTCTGACTTTTTAAGCATGTTCTCTCCCTAACTCCTGCAATTTTTATAATTTCTATTTTAGTGTGAAAATGTGGGGATATATTTTTACGGTCAGTGTGGAGTAGTTAAAAGAATTCTACATTTTAATTTAAGGGTTCTAATTCCACTTCTACAGCAAAACAGCTGCTAGACAGAACCACTTAATCTCTGTTTCAACATCTATCAGATGAGAGGCTTAGTCTACTCAACAATGTCTGTGTTTCCTGTCCCATTCAGTGACTCAGTGAATATCAATTTGAGCAGTAGCATTTATTTATTTATTTTTCCTTTTTTGACTGCACCACGTGGCTTGGGGGAACAGGGATCTTAGTTCCCTAACCAGGGATCAAACCCTCTGCAGAGGGAGCACAGAGTCCTAACCACTGGACCACCAAGGAATTCCCTGGGCTGCAGCATTTAAATGTACCTTTAGCCTTGCTTTGATTTTTATCATCACATATTTGGAGATACTGGCTTAGGTTGCTTTGAGAAATATTGTTGTACAAGGAATTAAACAGATACTCATGTGTAATAATCAATAATGGCCCAGGAATTACTCAAAGTTAATCAGATTTTAAACCCTTCAGAATCTTCATATTCTCAAATTATGGTAATGTATATCTTCCTAAGAGACACTTTCTAAATGAAAGGGATTATTGAATATCCATAATAATTTCCAATTAGTGAAGAAAGACATCTAGCCTCCTGTGGTTTGCCACATTCAGGTGAAAATCTCATTTGGATAAATTGCTTATTTGAAACATATTTTATAATACAGCTTTCTAAGTTTCTATGCTAAAATACAAACTAAAGGAAATCAACTCTGAATATTCATTGGGAGGACTGGTGCTGAAACTGAAACTCCAATACTTTGGCCACCTGATGCAAAGAGCCGACTCATTGGAAAAGACCCCGATGCAGGGAAAGACTGACGGCAAGAGGAGAAGGGGACGACAGGGGATGAGATGGTTAGGTGGCATCACTGACTCAATGGACATGAGTTTGAGCAAGCCTTGAGAGATGGTGAAAGACCGAGAAGCCTGGCTTGCTGCAGTCCATGCGAAGAGTCGGATACGAATGAACGACTGAACAACAACAAAGTTTGTATGCATTTGGTCAAACATTCTGCAATCAAAGATCCCCCTTCCCAAGAACAAATATCTTCCTGTCAAATAAGAGATGATAGAAATATCACATTTGGTCACTAACCAGCTCTGTGGGTTAGTCAAAGTGAAAGTGAAAGTTGCTCAGTCGTTTCCAACTCTTTGTGACCCCATGGACTATACAGCCCATGGAATTCTCTAGGTGAGAATACTGGGTGGGTAGCCTTTCCCTTCTCCAGGGGATCTTCCCAACCCAGGGATTGAACCCAGGTCTCACATTGCAGGCAGATTATTTACCAGCTGAGCCACAAGGGAAGCCCCGAAATACTGGAGTGGGTAGCCTATCCCTTCTTCAGCATATCTTCCTGACCCAGGAATCAAACTGGGGTCTCCTGCATTGCAGGTGGATTCTTTATCAACTGAGCTATGAGGGAAGACAAAGTCATATTTATATTCTAACTTTACAGTTTTTTTTAAACTGACTTTCAGAGTTTAATCACCTTTGTCAATTTTACACAGCTTTTCAGATGGATCAGAATCTAAGTCTTTCAGTTACTCCATTCCAGAGGTCCTCAACCTCCAGGATCTAATGCCTGATGATCTGAGGTGAAGCTGATGTAATAATAATAGAAATAAAATACACAGTAAATGTAATGTGTTTGAATTATCCTGAAACCATCCTTCCCCCTTCCCTGTCCGTTGAAAATTTGTCTTCCACAAAATCAGTCCCTGCTGCCAAAAAGTTTGGGGACCACCACTGTATTAATTACATCACAGGTTCCTTTGAATTGCCTAACAGGAGGAAAAGAATTATTTATGGAAGGTAAGAAGTGACATTGTAAATGAATAAAAACAGGAAAACAAAAGCAGACCGATTGTCCAAAGAATCCAGGGGAACTATTTGGAACTATTCAAATAATTTCTTGCACATGTAATTGTTCCTGTTCCTCTAATCCTTATTAGAAATGCAAGTGAATTGTTGAAAAGATAGGTTGACGAAGTAGCTTTCATAAGCAATGTTAAGGCTTGACTTAGGCTATGGAAGCTAACCAATGCTCAACTGTTGAGGGAAATGCTTTTCTCCTTCATACCTAGAATGTAAGGCAAGAGACAACACATCAATGAGGTGAAGATGGGTGGTGATCCTTGATGGAAGGCTTAAAGAGAAACTGAATAAAACCTGAATAAAAATAATTATGTAGATTATGTAGGTTAGAACACAGAGGTTTGCTGTTTCCATATTAGAATTTCTCCAGATAAGAAAGAACAACTTACCAAGTACTTACCAAGTATTCATAATACTTGGCACAGCTGAATTATCAGTGAACCAGTGACTTAAGAAATAAATGCAAAGACTTTGTATCTTTGTTCCACTGTTCTTCCTTTGGGGAAATTTCCTCAAGAATGTATTTTTTCAAATTGTTCATCTGTATTTAAGAAGTGTTAACAGAAGTTAATGGTAGGGCAGTGATCCTCAACCCTGGATGTCCACTGGGCAATTCAAGTGTGCGAACTGGGTGGAGGACTCCTGCTGTAGTGAGAAGGATCCTAACGTCAGAAGACAAGGGTGAAAGCCAGTTCGCAAATGTATTAATTTAATTAATTTTTAAAAACTAGATTAATTTTTACTAACCTATTTTCTATAACATGGAATTACAGTCCTTATACACGGATGGTACGGTTGTGCTGCAGCTCATGTAATTGGGGACCTCTTTGAGAAAAGAATATAAAAATACATTACCTTTGCAAATACTATAAAACTGTACAAAATACTATAAAACAGAACACAAGGTGAAGGGTTAATAGCCTTACAGTAAATCTCACTCTGACTTTACTATCAGGTTATTGACAGGGTCTTGTTGAAGAGTGGCTATAAGACTGCATTATAGCTTTATAGAACTCTGTGGGATATTATTGTCAACAAACATTGTGACAATGGGAGGCTGGAAGGATGCGGTGTTGGATGAAGTATTTGTAGAGGAGATGGAGTCCATTGTAAAATTCATAGGTTGGAAGAGAACCACCATCATTAGTTCATATACATTGAAAGTTTTTTCCCTAATATTTTATAATCAAGAGATAATCACTGACTGTCAGCTTTTCTATTGTTCAAATAGCTTCCTTTGGGGGCTAAAAGATGTCATCCTTGAAATCGTTAATTCTTGTCAGAGTTAGGAACTTGAATCTGGAACAGGGAAAGTAGCTTGCTTACATAGAAATGATATAACATGAAAATCTCCTCTGGCATTTCTTATGTAATGTCCTTTTCTACATCTTGGAGATCTCATCTCTTCACATGGCTTCAACAGCCACATAAATCTTTTTTCTCACTTTATGCATATCTTGACTGCACATTTAGCTCACGTGCTGAGGAAACCCAAATATCAGCCTCCAGTCTTCTCTCCCGAGCGCAGGATATATACAAATGCCGATCAGATCTCACCTTTCACCCTTGTTGTTCAGTCGCTCAGGTGTGTCCCACTCTTTGCCAACCCATGGACCGCAGCACGCCAATCTTGCCTGTCCTTCAGTACCTCCCAGAGTTTGCTCAAACTCACATTTCACCTTAAACCTCATTAATTCACAAGAGCAAGCGTAGTAACTTTCTAGTCCATTCTTGAGACCTCATCTCAGTGAAGGACATACTGTTCGCACAGCCATCTGAGCAGGAAGCCTTAGAATCATCTAGACTCCTTCCTCTTTCTCACTCCAGATGTTGAGTCAATCACTGTGTCCCTTGGATTCTGTCCCTGTATCCGTAAGTATTCCTTTTCCTGTATTCCACTGTTTCTAATTTGAACCAGTGCATGACTGGAATATATTTGCACAGTCCACATTTGATCATGTTTGCAATCCTTCAATAGCTTCCTGTTTTGGAAGATAAAATCCTAAGGAGCATGCCACATTCACTTTGTGATCTCTGACCTACCCTCCCAGCCCCACTGCTTTTTGGTTCAATGTGGAGGAACCTCTTACAGCTCTTTATGTGCTAGCTTTCTCATTTCTGTGCCTTTGGCCATAGTGCTTTCCTGGCTTCTCTGGCTATGTCCGCATACATACAGACTGAGTTGGGGACTTCTTGCCCGGAAATGGGAGAAGAGAAAGTAGATACAGCAAATTAAAATTATTCTTATGAAAGAGAAAATAGAAAAATGAGGCGGACTAATAGGATCGTTCACTAGGATCGCACAGTTTCAGCTCAGTAGAGGGTAACTGGCAGAGCATGGTAAAACCTATCAGAATTCCCAGTCCCCTCAGCTTTCTGCCTAGCTTAGGAAAGAATGACAAACACTGGTGTTTTGAATTAGATTTCTAATTTAGTTTTACCTATTTCCTCAACCCAGTTTTTAAGATTTTCATGATTGTCATCTCATTTAGTGATGGGGTCAATCCCTAAAACCAGAGAGTTACTCGTAAAATCAAAGAACAAAGGCAAAAACCATATTTTGAACCCTAATCCATTTGGGAAAATTGATATTATGTTTCCTTAATTATTTGGTAGAATTCATGAATGACCTTATCTAGAGATTTCTTTGGTAAGTTTTCTGAATAAAAATGCATGTCTTTAATTATTGTGGGGCTACTTGGATTTTCTTTCCTCTTATATCAGTTTTAGTAATTTGTGTCTTTCAAGGAATTTGCCTTTTAAATTGTTGAATTCAGTGATAAAAGTGATTCATAAATGTTATTATTCCTTTAATGTCTATGGATCATCGCTGATGTTTTCTTTTTTTCCTTGGTATTGGTAATTTATGCTTTCTCTGTTTGTGTCTTAGTTAAGGTAGGTGTTATTGATTTTGTTAGCACTTCAATGAACCAAATTTTGATTTCATGATTTTCTTTATTATTCATCTGTTTTCTATTTCATTAATATCCACTCTTACCAGTACTGTTTCCTTCCTTCTGCTTGTTTTGGGTTTAGACTTCATTCCCTAGATTCCTAAGGTGAAAGCAGTAACAACTGATTTTAATCCTTTCCTCTTTTTTATATAGGCACTCATGTTAAGTTGCTTCAGTTGTGTCCGAGTCTTTGCAACCCTATAGACTGTAGCCCACCAGGCTCTTCTGTCCATGGGTTTCTCCAGGCAAGAATACTGGACTGAGTTGCCATGCCCTCCTCTGGGGGATCTTCCTGACTCAGGGATCGAGTAGTGTCTCCTGCGGCTCCAACATTGCACATGGATTCTTTACCACTGAGCCACCAGGGAAACCATATAGAGCTATATAATTTCTGCCAAACACTGTATCCCCCGAATTTGGATAGTGATAATTTTATTATCATTCATTTGATAACATGTTCTAAAGTTTTCCTTGAACCATGGGTTAAGACATGGCTTTCTTAATTTCCAAATATTTGGTAATCTTCTGATGTCTATATTTTGATCACTTTCTGATTTAATTTCTTTGTTGTTAAGAATGTACCCTGTATGATTTCAGTTCTATAAGTTTTCTTATAGTTTGTTTTGTAACTTAGCATATGGTCTTTATTGATGAATTCTCCATGATCACTCTGGAAAAAATATGTGTTGTGTTTGTTGTGTTATTGATTGTGCTATTCAAGTCTCCTATAGCCACACAGAGCATTTTGTATACTTATTCTGTCTACCATTAAGAAAGGAGTACTGATATCTAAAATTTTAGTTATAGAATTTCCTATTTCTCCTTTCTGTTACATTAGTTTCTTTGTGCATTTTGAATTTCTCTGATTAGGTGTATACACATTTATGATTTTAATATCTTCTTGATGACCATGTTTTTTTATTATAGCATGTCTCTATCTCTAAAAACATTTTTGTCCTGAAGTATAATTTGTTTGATATTCATATACCCTGCTTAAAATTCATCTGATGAAAATTTAAGAGGTATACCTTCTTCTGTGCTTTTCTCTCTTACAAACCACATATGGATTTTAAAAAATTTAGTCTGATAATCCTTTACTTTTAATTAGAGTCCAGTGTCAATTCGTGGAATTACCAAATAACCAATTGTATTTAAATATGAATCATCTTTTGTTTGCTATGTTTTTATCTCATTAGATCTTTGTCCTTTTTTCCCTCCTTTCTTGCTTTCTTTTGGATTAAAAATTTTTAAGGATTCCATTTTATGTCTTCTACTGTTTTGTTAGCTATGCCTCTTTCCTTCTCTTTTCTTTCATATATATATATTTTCTTTCATATATAAAATTACAAGTATTTGCATATAAAGGCTTATAACTGTATACTTCCATTTTTCTCTGAAATTAAGCAACAAGAGAAAATAATTTGTATTTATTTACATATTTAGTTTTTTTTGGCACTCTCCTTTCTTTGTGTAGACCAAATTTCCATCTGGAACCATTTTTCATTTAGTCTGAAGAACTTCTCTTAATATATCTTGTAGTGTTTGCCTGCTGGTGACAGATTCTTTCAGTATTTGTTTGCCTAAAAATGTCTTTTTTTTTCTTTCATGTTTGAAGGATATTTTTACAAGATTTTTAGGTTTAGGTTTTCCTTTCAGTAGTTCAAAGATGTCAATCTAATGTAGTCTGATATACATTGTTTCTAATGAGGTTAACAGTGGCTCTTTTCCTTTTTTCTGGTTTCTTTAAAATTTTTCTTTTTATGCCATTATCTATTTTGGAAAAGGCTTTTTCAAACATTCAAAGATTTATGAGATTTATATCATTTTGCTAAAAATAAACAATTTACATTTCTATTAACTGACTTTTCTTTTGGTTCTGCATCATATTTTGCTGTTTCTTCACAATGTCTAGTAATGTTTTGTTATATACTGAATACTGTGGGTGCTATGTTGCTAAAGAGCTGGCTTTTACACTCTTCCTTAGCAAAATACTGAATTTTGTTCCAGCAGACAGATAATTAATGTCCTTAAGCTTTACTCATTCAAGGACAATTTTTATGCTTTGTTAAGGACCAGTGAACCAGTGAAGTTGCTCAGTTGTGTCCAACTCTTTGCAAACCCATGGACTGTAGCCTACAAGGCTCCTCCATCCATGGAGTTTTCCAGGCAAGAGTAGTGGAGTGGGTTGCCATTTCCTTCTCCTGGGAATCTTCCTGACCTGGGGATCGAACCCAGGTCTCCGGATTGTGGACAGACTCTTTACCGTCTGAGCTACCAGGGAAGCCCTTGTTGAGGACAGCTTAGAATAGTTTCTACCGTGAAATGAGATTAGCATGACCTTCTCTGGGTGCCCATTGAATGTAAGGGCTATTTAATGAGATGTCTCCACTCTGATTGTCAGTACTCAAGTGTATCCCAGACTAGGTGAGGTCTAATAGTTTTTCAGCTCAAATTTCCTCAGTAACTTCTCTTTCTCCGATAGCTGTTTTTTGCTCTGCCTTAAGGACTCTGCCCTATGCATACACAGTTTTGTATTGCATCAAAGAGTAAAGGGAACCACACGCAGCATTCTGGAGCTTTATTTCCGTATGACTCTCTTCTCTTCTTTCCTGCCCCATAATTTCCAACCACCTCTGAAGCCCAGAGCTATGCTATCTTCCTTTTCCACCCAGTGAGACCCTTGCACCCTATTGCGACTCCCTGCCTCCAAACGCCTCCAAACAGACGGCTGATAATAACTATGATGCTTAGCTGAAGGTGCCCCGAGGACTCCCCTGGAGGACCAGCAGATCTATGTTACCTATTGTCTAACATCTAAAAATAACCACTTCCTATATTTTGTTCGGTTTTATAGTTTTCTATGGTGAGAAGATTAGTCTGGTACAAGTTATTTTGTTATAGCCACAAGCAGGAGACCTCTAACATGTTTTGAAATATCACTTGTGAGGTTATAGCTCAGCCGGCTTTGCAAGTTTTAAAAATTCATTTGTCTTATGAATATTCCATGAAGAACAGTTTTTTTTTTTCTATTTTAACAATATTGACTAGACTTTCCCAAGTCCTGAGAAATAACATTTTCACTGTATAAACCTTAGATAGCCTTCCAAAGTTTGCCATTTCAGTTTTGAAGTGATCAAAAGTATACAAGGAATTTTATACTCTGTACATCCCAGCGCAATTTTTTTTTTTAATTTATCTTTGACTGTGTTGGGTATTCATTGCTGCCTGGGCTTTTTTCTAGTTGCAGTGGTGGGGTCGGGGGTTCCTCTTTGTTGTGGAACTCGGGCTCTAGCGTCCACGGGCTTCAGAAGTTGTGGTTCCCAGGCTCTAGAGCACAGGCTTAACAGTTGTGGTGCAAGGGCTTAATTGCTCCAAGGAATGTGGGATCTTCCTGACCCAGGACTTAAACCCATGGCTCCTGCATTATCAGGTGGATTCTTTACCACTGAGCCACCAGGAAACCCCCCAGTGCAATCTTAATGCTGTTTTATAAAAGGCAGGGGGAGGTTTAATTTTTTGAGTTTGGAATGGTTGCCATGTTTCAAAGAGCAGTAGACTACATATCAGAAGATATTGAGTCTTCTCCTGGTTTTATCACTTTCTAATCATGTGATCTTGGTAAAAGTGACAGTTTTCTCATCTGTGAAATTGTTTCTGGTTTATCTGCCTCATGAGATTAACATGTGGCTGAGGTGTAATTAAATAGATCAGAAAGGACACTGCAGATGGTAAAACACCATATAAATAAGGTGCATTCCTCCTCATACCTTGAGAAAGGTGAGATAAATTTATGGGTAAAGAGGATAATTTCAAGTGTAAAACTTTCAAAGCAAGAACGAGGTCAATAATGGAATGAAAATAAGAACTCAGAGGCGATAACTTATTCATTTTTTATTTGTAGTAATTTCATTGAAAGTCGTGTGTTCTTAGAAGCAAAGCAAATTTCACTCAACTCAGTCAAAATGAGTTTAAATGTGATATTGTAAAGAAAAGTGGTGTTCATCTGCTTGCTGCTCAAAAGCCAATGAAGAGGCAAGGTTGGTGGAAAGGACAGTTTGCTTTATCTCTAATGCCAGCAACCTGGGGCAGAGGTTGGGGAAAAGACTTCTGTCCAAAGGCTGACTCCTCTTCCCACTGACAATCAGTGGGCAAGAGATTTTATGGACAGAGGAAGGGGGCTACATGCAGAAACTTCAAAGTCAGCTCTAGCAGTCATCTTGAAATGGGCCATCTTGAAAGAGGATGTTGATTAGACTAAACCAATCCCCCATTGCCTTTGATGTGGTGATCCATAAGGATGTGAGGCAGTTCTGGGTAGGAAGAAATGAAGGGAGTCCGAAGGCTGCTATTATTTTTCTTTATCCTAAAAAATGAACCTGGTGCATCGGTTTGCCTGGTTTCCGCCTCTCAAGGAAAACCTCTCAGGTTGTAGCATCCGTCTTGGGATTCTGAAGCAACAGGTGTGAAGGTAAATGCCAGCAACCCGGTAAGGGCCACAGAGGGGAAAGAGAGAGGTGCCCAGGCTGCAAGCCAACCTGGAACTGTATGCCTCTGCCTACTTTTCATGCTGCAAATTATACCTGCTATGGACTGAATTATGTCTCCTCTCCAAATTCATTTGTTGAAGCTCTAACTTTCAGTGTGACTATTTTTGGAGATAAGATCTTTAGGAGAAAATTAAGGTTACATGAGGTGGGACCCTAATCTGATAGACTGGTGGTCTTATAAGAGGAGAAGAAGAGAAAGAGATCTTTGATTTACTCTATCACATGCACAGAGGAATTTCGTGTGAAGATATAGTGAGAAGATGGCCATAATCAAGCCAGAAAGAGCACGTTCATCAGGAACTGAATCAGCTGGCACCTTGATCTGGGACTGCCGGCCTCCAGAAACTTTAGAAAATAAATTTCTGCTATAAATGACCCAATCGAAAATATTTTCTTATGACAGCCCAAGTTGACGAATACAAGACCCTATATATTGTTGAGCAAGAGAGAGAGGGATGGAGAAAAGAAAACATGAAGAAGGAAGAAAGGAGGGAATGAAGGCAGGGAAGACAGTCAAAATTAGGAAAGAGTGTCGTGGAAAACAGGGAAGATAAGTTATTTTCAAAGGATGAAATGGTTTAGAATCTCTAAGTACTTACAAAGAGCAAGTTCAATAAGCCTTGAAATAATTTCCAAAGATCATTGGTGACCCCAACAACTCAAATGACGTGGGCAATATCAAGATGCTGCTAGAACAAGGAATGAATAGGAATTGGGCAAGGGAAATAAAATATTGACAACATTTTCCTACAAGGTCGATTGAAAAGGGAAGGTATCTAAAGAGATAAAAGGGCAAGGAAGAGTTAATCTTTAGAAAGGGAAAGTCTTTTAAAAATTTTGTAGGCAGGGGGTCACGAGTCAGGAAAGAAGAAGAGACTGAAGATACAGAAAAAGGAGAATTATTTATGGAGGTCTCTGAGAAGATGGGGAAGTGATAGGCTGAAGAAAAAAGATGAGAAGATTTTATTTGAAGTAGAAAATACACAGTATTCTGAGATCATGGAGAGGAGAGAAGAAGTGAGGAGTACGCTTATGCAAATTAGAGGAAGAAATGGACAGCAGAAGCCAGAGAGGTGATACTGTTCTTTGCCCTTAAGTGGGAGAGAATTTTGTTTGCAGAGAATGAAGGGGGCGGATGTTGGCATGGAATCAGGAGTGGCCACATTCTACATCCTCAGACACGCTCAAGCAGCTGCCTCGTGGCTGACTGAAGAGTGGAATTAGACCAGGAATGTGACCCTGTTAAGTCATGCATTTCTTCACATCCAAGTGAATGATAGGCTGTTGGAATTGCTGCTATAATTAGGTTAAAGTAAGTGCCACAGGGCCTTATCAAGATTTGCAGTGATCCCAGGAGATACGTGACAGCATCAGTTACAAAAGTAAAAAATGAATTAATACATTTGAGATGGAAAGGCAATTTTTGCAAAATTAAAAATGCATTGTATCTCTAGGGTTTGATATCTTGTGATATCTTGTGGCTTGATTCTATCAGTCTAGTACCTGTGAAGTAATGAGCAATGTTTTGTTTGTTTTTTTTTAAATTAAATACATGGATGGTCATTTGAGCATGATGTGTATGTTCCCAGGCTTCTGGCTCACGTAGACCATTTGCCTTGGAGAAAGAAGGATCTTGTCAACCCTGGTAGCACATTTAGGAAAGGCAGGCAACGTGGTGGTCATTAAAGAAATCTTGGACCAATTGATTGAAATATTAAAGAATGAACTTAAGAGCTAGGCATGATATTATTAGCTATTATTTTCTACTGATTTAAGGAGCAACAGCAACCCAGCCGGACCTTTCTTTTTGTACACCTTGTACTTATTTGGTTATCTATTGCCAAGTGAGTAATCACATCAAGGCAATAAAAATCACTTTATTATTTTCTCTCATTGTTTCGGGTGTTGACTAAGCTCAGTTAGGCAGTGTTTGCCTGGGATTGGGGGACTTCTCATGCTGTTGTAGCAGGTGATGTTTGGGGCTAGAGTTGCCTGTGACTCAGCTACTCACATGTCAGGATGTTGATGCTGGCTACTGGCTGGGACCTTAATAGGAGCTTTAGCCAGACAGTTATACCTGGCTTCTGTGTGGTCTTGCTACTTCCTCATAGCAAGGTGGCTAAGTTTCAGAACAAGTGTCCCAGGAGGGCCAAGTAAAATCCATATAGTCTTTCATGCCCTAACCTTGGAAGTTCCATAGTATCAATTCTGGTGTTTTCAGGTTCAAGGGGAGAAAAACAAACCCATACCTCTCTAGTAGGAGTGACAGCATGCCATAGGAAGAAGAAGTGTAGGATGGAAGCTCTTGTTGCAGCCGTCTTGTAAAGAATAATCTGCACACTGCTTGACTGACAGCGCGGCTTTCTGTCTAGACTACAGCTCAAGGCAAACACCTTACATCTCTTCCAACCCCACTCTCCCTTTTGGAGATGCTGTCCTTTGGAGCTTACTAAGGGTGCCTTCTAGGGCCATAAATGGTACTTATATATGTCATCTGACAAGTTAAATCTGGGATTATTCCTTGTCAGAGACTTTTTAAAGTAGAACTTAATTTTTAGAGTGGTTTCAGGTTCCCAGTAAAATTGAGTAGAGATTTCTCATGCAACCTCTGCCCTGACCCACGTACAATCTCCCCTATTATCAAATTCTGCATCAGAGTGATGCATCTATTACAATTGATGGACATACATGAATGTACATAGTCACCCCAAATCCATAATTTATATTGGGATCACTCTAGGTGTACATTCTATGGGTATGAGATGTTTCCCACATTATAATACCACACAGAATAGTTTCACTGCTTATTCTTTCTTCCCTCCCTCCAACCCTTGCCAAACACTCAGACTTTTTATTAAAATGCACTGGTTCTTCATTGTACATTGTTAGCAGAATTACATTTTCTTTAAAAGATTCTGAACACATTGTTCTCCTGATCAACAATCTCCAGTGGATTTTCCCACTGTGTAGAGACAAAGTTGAAATGGTGCATTTTTTTTGGATCCCATGTTAAATAGCTAAATCAAAGGAAAATTAGTGGATTGACAAAGAGTGGACACTCAAAAGCAAGATCTGAGGATTAAAAAAATGTAGTAAAATGATATTTTTCTTCACTTTCCATCTTTCCTCTTCTACCTGACCTCCTTCTTAGAATATATTGCACACCTAGTGTCATTCTCAGGCCCTAGCTCAAAGGAACTAAATTAGCAGGAAGATGCCTTTTGTAAAACTAGAAAAAGAGAGACACTTCAAACATAATAACACCCTACATTTGTGCTAAAAGATTTGTCTTCTAGATCCTTCATCTTGAAGCTCAGACAAGAAAAAACCATCCTTTCTATCATTGCCTCCAAAATTTGGTCCTGCCCCAGATTTATCAAGACTGGAAATCTAATTATTTCAAATACCTAACAGTTTTTACTGAAGACAGAGTGTAGAAAAACTAAGATTCTTTAGGGAAGACAAAGAAATTAAGGGACCTAGAACAAGGGTCCATAAACTACAACCAATGGTCCAAATCTAGCCTGCCATCTGTTTTTTAAATAAAGTTTTATTGGAACACAGCCACACCATTCACTTACCTATTGCTTATGAGTGCTTTCATGCTATAATAGCAGCGCCAAGTAGCTGTGATAAAGAATGTTTGACATGTGAAACTTAAAATATTTACCATCTGTCCTTTTTCAGAAAAAGTTTGCTGGCCCCTGATCCAGAAAATCACAGTAAAAAGAAAAGGTACCTGTAGCTAAAGAGGAGAGACTGACTTGGGACCCCATGAGATAGACACATTGAAGGATGAAGCATTGTCAAGGGGAAATACACGAACTGTTTGGCATCATTTTCTGGATTCTGGATAGTGTCATGGCAGTATGACACATTCTGGAAGATAATATATATTTATGTACTTCCAGTAAGGACAAAAGAGGTTACAAAAAGATAAGTCATCCCACCTTTTTATAGTTTTATCTCCCACTTCCTCCCATCACATCCTTTGCACGTCCCTCATGGTAGCCTTCCTAGAATGAAATCTGAGCCTTCATATTGCTGGGACTTGGTGCAAGTTCCTTCCTGGGTCTGTAACACTCTCTCACTTTGTTGAAGACCTTGGAGCTTCAACTGAATGGTCAGCATTCAAAAGGCTTTCCCAGGTACCCACATCCCTACCACCCTCAAAGGGTTTGAGCTTCCTTTGCACCACTTCACATAACTCAGTTTGTATCAGATTATTAGAACATGTCGTTGTCTCTTCAACAAGATACCAGCAACTGGAAGGCAGAAATACGACTTTTTGTTTGTTTTCAGTGTTCAGTTTGATCTTACCAACTCTTCTAATCCCAATCTTCTCATTAGTACAGTGCTTTATAGACGTTAAGTATTTATTGAGTTGAACATGAGGGCTTTGAAAACAGAAACTTTGTAGTTTCATTACTTTGCTTGTAAAAACCTAAAGATATTGTACTTTGGCTCAATAATATTTTGTGTGGCTGTTACAGAAATTAGAAAATATTTACTGTCTTGAACATGAGAGTTTTGAAAACAAAACTTTGTAGAAATCTAAAGAAATTCTCCTTCTTATAGAAATCTAAAGAAAGAGTACTTTGGCTCAGGATTATTTCATGTTTTCATGAAAAACAGAACTTCTCTAAAAAGTACTCCAGAGACCTAAAGTTTGTCATTTAGTGAAGAAAAGGAACCCCTGTTCTCAAAGCAATGGGCTAAATGGAGATTACATCTGGAGGAGGAAGCCCCTGGAGAAGTAGAAGCGACTGCCCTCCCAGCTTCTAAACCAGTAGAAGACCAAACCATCCTCCTTATCTGCTCTGTGATTCTTTCCTTCAGCCAAGACTAAGCCAGATGGAAGGCTGAGTCCAGGAAGCTTGAATGGGATTTTTCTATCCCAGCAAGTACATTTTGTGCAAAGAGGAGAGAGAGGACTAATTTTGTACTTAAAAAAAAAAGGACACCATTCAGATATAAACTAATTTCTCTCTTTAGTGGTGGCTGCTGTCTTTCCCAGACTGATGTCATCATTATGGTCTCTCTGGGATTTTAACTAGCACAGGAGAAAGTGACTAAAGCAACTGTATCAAAATGTCTTTTAAAAAGATCATTTTAGACCTGGACAAATGATAGAAAATTTAAATCTAAGAATATTTTTCTTAATAAGATTACAGACTAAAATAAGGAAATTATATCACAAAATGTGTTTCTACTGACCTGTACAGTCTTTGTTGTTCTACATGTCATATGTGTGTGCACGTGTGTGCTCAGTCAGGTCTGACTCTCTGCCACTCCACGAACTGCAGCCCGCCAGGCTTCTCTTTTCTTGGGATTCTCCAGGCAAGAAGTGGGTTGCCATTTTCTTATCCAGGGGTTCTTCCCAACTCAGGGATCGAACCCACATCTCTTTTGTCTCCTGCATTTTTGGCAGACGAATTCTTTACCACTGTGCCATTTGGGAAACCCTATGAAATTAAAAGACGCTTACTCCTTGGAAGGAAAGTTTTGGCCAACCTAGATAGCATATTAAAAAGCAGAGATATTACTTTGCCAACAAAGGTCCGTCTGTTCAAGGCTATGGTTTTTCCAGTGGTCGTGTATGGATGTGAGAGTTGGACTATAAAGAAAGCTGAGTGCCGAAAAATTGATGCTTTTGAACTGTGGTGTTGGAGAAGACTCTTGAGAGTCCCTTGGACTGCAAGGAGATCCAACCAGTCCATCCTAAAGGAGATCAGTCCTGGGTGTTCATTGGAAAGACTGATGCTGAAGCTGAAACTCCAACACTTTGGCCACCTCATGCGAAGAGTTGACTCATTGGAAAAGACCCTGATGCTGGGAGGGATTGGGGGCAGGAGGAGAAGGGGACAACAGAGGATGAGATGGCTGGATGACATCACCAGCTCGATGGGCATGAGTTTGAGTAAACTCTGGGAGTTGGTGATGGACAGGGAAGCCTGGCGTGCCATGATTCATGGGGTCGCAAAGAGTCGGACATGACTGAGCGACTGAACTGAACTGAACTGAAATGCCATATAGTTTATTGTTATTTCTAGAGTTTAGGCTAATACTGGATCAGTCAGTAAGGGCTAAAATGAGAAGAGGACTCAGAAGGATGGATATGAGAAGGACATCCTTGACAAAAGTAGTTGCGCTAGCAACGGCAAGGGCGCTCTGCATTGTTCTTTATATTTTTGGAAAAAGTGAGTAAATAGATTTTACTTTAGAAAGGTTTAATATTTAACATAAATTTACGTATAATGCTTGGGAGAATGTTTCTTTAATAAAAAATATGTTTTCTTAAAAGTCTACTATTTTAACATTGTCTATTCCCGTCACTGATTGAGTCTTAGAATATCCTCTATTATTACTCCAAATATTATAATGCTTCTTTGGCTTATAATTAAGCCAAAAATTATAATGCTTGTTTTGATGTATAGAAAAAAGAGAAAAGAGCATGCTGTATGCAAAAATAAGGCCCTGAATAGCACTCAACTCAAGAACATCATATTGGTGTATAAATCAGAGTTCCTGGCTTGGCTCAACGAAGGTAAAGCTCAGTATCTGGGTCACAGCCAAATACTCTTTGAGAACCATGAGCACAGGCACTAAATTTCCCTTTACTCAAATGCAAACCTGCTGCCCAACGTTAAGCAATCTTCACTGAATTGATGTTCTTCCTCTCAACTTATTTTACTTAATCATATTTATTAGGGAAGCTTAGCACATCAAAAAAACATTTGAAAATAAGCCCATGATTAACCTTAGGGCAAAAAGTTAATGCAATGTGTATTGCCAAGTTCATTAACTATCTTCTTGATGGGCTAACAGCTGTGTGATGAAGACAGTAGCCATCAATTAAATGAACAGTGATCTTGAGACAAGAGTTTTCAGCAGGAAAGTCAGCTAGGTTATGGGCATTGAGAGGCAACCTCTAAATGGGCATATTTCCAAATGTTTTATGCCTTATGCGTTAGTGTTTGTGAAAAGCCTATGCAAATTGGTCCATTGGGAAAGTCCAAAGACATTTACATGGTTTGGGTGGATTTTAATAAAAACTGATTTTTAGAATAGCATGAAGCATATTGTATAATTACAGGCTCACATTCAAAAGTTGTTATTTATTTAAGGTATAAACAGATGTACATAATAAAACATAAAATATTGAGTTTGCAATTATCCCTACCCCTTTATGTAACAGAAAGATGCCATTAGACAGAAATGCAATTTTAACAGAGACAGATGAAACTCATATAAAATTAGTATTTCTTGATGAAGTAGTTAGACACTATTTTGGGGACAAGAGTTGAGTAACATTTCAAAGTAAGAAAGAAATGCTTGTGAGTCATATGTTTAACTAAGTAAGGTGTATTATAACATTGTTTCTCTAGTGTAGGGGTTGTTGTTATTCAGTCATTAAGTTGTGTCCAACTCTTTGCAACCCCAAGGACTGCAGCACACCAGGCCTTCTTATCCCTCACCATCTCCCAGAGTTTGCCCAAGTTCATGTCCATTGAATTGGTGATGCTATCTAACCATCTCATCCTCTGCCACTCTCTTCTTTTGCCTTCAGTCTGTCCCAGCATCAGGGTCTTTTCCAATGAGTCAGCGGTTCACATCAGGTGACCAAAGTATAAGAACTTCAGCTCTAGCATCAGTCCTTTCAATGAGTATTGAGGGTTGATTTCCCTTAGAATTGACTGGTTTTATCTTCTTGCTA
This sequence comes from Dama dama, assembly GCF_033118175.1. Taxonomy (NCBI): domain Eukaryota; kingdom Metazoa; phylum Chordata; class Mammalia; order Artiodactyla; family Cervidae; genus Dama; species Dama dama. Next base: position 62,658,237 of record NC_083705.1, read on the forward strand.
GGGATTCTCATGAGCCTTCTCCAGCACCATAGTTCAAAAGCATCAATTCTTTGGTGCTCAGTCTTCTTTATGGTCCAACTCTCACATCAGTACATGGCTACTGGGAAAACCATAGCTTTGACTATAGGGACTTCTGTCAGCAAAGTGATGTCTCTGCTTTTTAATATGTTGTCTAGGTTTGTCATAGCCTTCCTTCCAAGAAGCAAGTGTCTTCTAATTTCATGGCTGCAGTCACAATCCACAGTGATTTTGGAGACCAAGAAGAGAAAATCTGTCACTGCTTCTGCTTTTTCCCCATCTATTTGTCATGAAGTGATGGGACTGAATGCCATCATCTCTGTTTTTTTGAATGTTGAGTTTTAAAACAGCTTTTTCACTCTCCTCCTTCACCCTCATCAAGAGGCTCTTTAGTTCCTCCTTGCTTTCTGCCATTAGAATGGTATCTATCATCTGCATATCTAATGCTGTTGATATTTCTCCTGCCAATCTTTATCCCAGCTTGAGATTCATCCAGCCTAGCATTTCGCACGACGCACTCTGTGTAGAAGTTAAATAAGCAGGTGATGATATATAGCCTTGGCATATACCTTTCCCAATTTGGAACCAGTCCATTGTTCCATGTTCGTTTCTAACTGTTGCTGCTTGACCTGCATACAGGTTTCTTGGGAGACAGGTAAAATGGTCTGGTATTTCCATCTCTTTAAGAATTTTCCACAATTTTTTGTGATCCACACAGTCAAAGGCTTTGGCATAGTCAATGAAGCAGAAGTAGATGTTTGTCCGGAATTCACTTTCTTTCTCTATGATCCACCAAATGTTGGCAATTTGATTTCTGGTTCCTCTGTCTTCTCTAAACCCAGCTTGTACATCTGAAAGTTCTCGGTTCACGTACTGTTAAGGCCTAGCTTGGAGAATTTTGAGCATTGCTTTGTTAGCATGAGAAATGAGTGTAATTGTGCGGCAGTACTTTGAACATTCTTTGGCATTACCTTTCTTTGGGATTAGAATGAAAACTGACCTTTTCCAGTCCTGTGGCCACTGCTGAGTTTTCCAAATGTGCTGGCATATTGAGTACAGCACTTTCACAGCATCATTTTTTAGGACTTGAAATAGCTCAGCTGGAATTCCATCACCTCCACTTGCTTTATTGGTAGTCATGCTTCCTAAGGCCCATTTGACTTCACACTCCAGATGTTTGGCTCTAGATAAATGATCACCCATCGTGGTTATCTGGGTTATCTAGCCCTTTTTTGTACTGTTCTTCTGTGTATTCTTGCCACCTCTTCTTAATCTCTTCCACCTCTGTTAAGTTTTTACCATTTCTCTTCTTTATCATGCCCATCCTTGCATGAAATGTTCCTGTGATATTTCCAATTTTCTTGAAGAGAATCTCTAGTCTTTCCCATTCTATTGTTTTCCTCTATGTCTTTGCATTGTTCATTGAAGAAGGCTTTCTTATCTCTCCTTGCTATTCTCTGGGACTCTGCATTCAGCTGGGTATATCTTCAGTTGGGTAGGTGTAACCACTCTTAAAACATATAAAACCAAAAATAAACAAGGGAGGCCTCATAACTTAAAACTTTTGCACAGCAAAGGAAACCACTGACAAAATGAAAAGACAACCACTGAATAGGAAAAAATATTTGCAAATGATATGATTAATAAAGGATTAATATCCAGCCTATATAAACTATTCATACAACTTAACATCAAAAGAGACAATGCAATTAAAAAGTGGGCAGAATAACTGAACAAACATTTTTCCAAAGAGGAAATGCAGATGGCCAGGAGGCACATGAAAAGAATCTCAACATCACTAATCATCAGGGAAATGCAGATCAAAACCACAATATGATACCATCTCACACCCATCAGAATGACTATCACCAAAAAGAACATAAATATTGGCAAGAATATGCAGAAATAGGAACTCTCAACACAGTTGGTAAGATATAAATTGGTGAAACCTCTGTGGAAAACAATATGGAGGTTTCTCAAAAAACTAAAAGCAGAACGACTTACCTCCCCAGCAATTCCACTCCAGGGTATATATCTGAAAAAAGCAAAACATGAATTCAAAAAGATACATACACTCCAGTGTTATAGCAACACTATTTTAAATGCCAAGATACAGAAACAACCTAAGTGTCTGTCAGCAGATGAATAGACAAGGGAAATACAGCCAATATCTTATAATAACTATAAATGGGATTATAGCCAATATTTTATAACTATACAGTTATTCTAAGGTTATCTTAAAATAACTTTAGAAACTGTGACTCACCATATTTTACACCTGTAGCACATAATATTGTACAGAAACTATACTGTAATAAAAAAAAGTAATATATCAAACGACCTTTGTCTTATAGAGTTTGAGAGAAGTTGCTCAAACGGTGATAGTATTTGTTAGCAGCATGTTCCTGAAGCTTATAGACACTTGCCACAAACACAGTAGAAGACCCTTTCAGTCAGCATGTTTAGAAAACCCAAGAGTTGGTTTGTGTGATGCACTCAGCACAGTTCCTGGAAAGAAGCAAGTGCTCAGGACATTTAGCTATTATCCTAATAAAAATAATGGCATAAAAACAGTAGGTTTCCACCCTAAGGAATGGCCCCGTAATGATGTTGATTTACTACAACATGAAAATATTATGAGAAGGAAAATCAAAGAGGTAACATTAATATTTTCCTTTGACTGCCCTGGGAAAACAAAATTCTGTTTAACCATTTATTGAAATTAAGCAGTTGTATTAAACCTGAGGTCATTTTATCCAGAAGAAATCCAAAGTGTTATTGGAGTCAGAATACTGAGTTTATATCAAACTTTGAGAAATTGTCTCTACTGTTCCAGAAATTTTTTTTTAAATGTTCTAAAATGCTAGTCCCCCAGGAAATCTTGGATAGATATAAAGACATTCGCATCCATCAACCACTGTTATTGAGAGCTGGCTTTGAACATGGTAGAGCTGAGCTAGGTGTTAATTTATTCACGAGGAGTTAGGGAGTCCTTTCTCTTTTTTAGATGATGAAAAGACTGCAGAGAATAAGGAAGCCAAGCTCCTCTCTTTCTGGGAGCTTTTGTTATGATGGGAAGTGGGAGGTTAAGAAGAGACAATATATTAATACAAATAAACAAACAATATCTAGTAAACCATAGCAATATACAGTAAACAAAAACAATGAAATGAAATGAAGAAGGTAAATGCAGAGTGACTGTAGGTTTATGTGAAATGAATAGAGTTGATAGTGACCTTGGTGATGAAAGTCAGTGATGACATTTGCCTGCGTGCATGCTCAGTTGTGGGCTTCCCTGGTGGTGCTAGTGGTAAAGAACCTCCCATCAATGCAGCAGACACTTAAGAGACATAAGAGACCTGAGTTTGATTCCTAGGTTGGGAAGATCTCCTGGAGGAGGGCATGGAACTTCACTCCAGGCAAGAATACTAGGGTGAGTTGACATTTCTGACTCCAGGGGATCCTTCCGACCCAGGGATCAAACACGTCCCTGTGTCTCCTGCATTGGGAAGTGGATTCTTTTACCGCTGAGCCACCTGGGAAGCCCAGTGACATTTGAGCTGAGACCTGAATGCTGAGAAGGAAGCCAGTGATCATGTTAAGATCTTTGGAAAGAATATTCCAGGAGAGAAGTCAGTATGAGGAACAGTCTCCAGAAATGGCTTCTGTCAATTCCTTCCCTTCCTGTGGGCACGCCCCTCCTATTATCCAGGGGCAATCTTCGTTTCCTTCACTGGTAGATGCAGAGATGTGTCCATTCCAGGTGGCACTAATAGTAAAGAGTCCACCTGCCAATGCAAGAGATGCAAGTTCGATCCCTGGGTCAGGACAATCCTCTGGAGAAGGAAATGGCAACCCACTCTCTTGCCAGGAGAATCCCATGGAGAGAGAAGCCTAGTGGGCTACCATCCATAGGGTCACCCATTCCAAGTCCATTTTTCAAGAAGCTTGGTAGCTTTTGCTTTCCCTCTTTGAAGCCAGCTGCTTTTTACAAAGTTTGACTACTCTAAACTTGCCATGGTGTCTGGAAGCCCAGACTACAAAGAGGGGCTGCCCTGAGCACCATCTGGATGAAGACTTCATCAGCTTTCCAGCCCAACCCAGTTGAATGCAACCAAGTGAATATGGACACAATTGACACAGAAGAACCACCTAGCTGAGGGCAGTCAGCCCTTAGAATTGCAAAAATGAATAACATGCTGCTGTAAGTTACCACTTTGGGGGACAATTTGTTATCCACAAATGGATAACAATCAGAACAGAAGCAATCAGAACAGAATAGCCTCGGGTTTTCTTTATAGGTGACTAAATTCTTAAAGCTCAGAGTAGTGGGTGATAACATCTCCCTGGATTCTAAAGTCAGATACTAGAAAATCCCCCACCAGATTTGCTAGGAGGTGCATGAGTCACTCATACAAGCAGCTTGTATGAGAAATTGCTCAAGTCATTGAGTGCAGTAGGCTCTGAAGTGCTATTTGCAGGGAAGAAAATGCAGTGGCACTTCCTTTCTCTTTCCCTGTGGGCAGAAAGGAATTATCTGGTCCTTCCTCTAAGTCACATGCAAGAGGCAGCAATTGAACATTTTTTGTGAGGGTAGAGGGGGGACAGGGGTGTTTGCAAGCAAGGAAAACTGAAATTATATTCCCTATTTCAGAACTTGCTTATGGAAGTGCAGAGACCAGCTTCCCATCAAAGAAAAGTAACGGAAGTTCTGGAGAATCTGGGATTTGGGTGGCGAAGAATGGATTGACCAAGTTTTGGCTGGAAAAGTTTGAAGATAGGAAGCTGGCTAGGGAAGAGACTGACCTTGGCAGAATCAAAGGCGAGGGAGCAGGGTGACCCGGGGTAGCTCCGTGTGGTACCAGGGTGGGACAGGGCCCGCCAGGTCTGGGAGGACCTCCACCCACAGGCTGCCTGCGTGCCTGTCTGTGACGGGAAGGATCCCAAGGGTGTGCATGGGATCAGGGAGCCGGGGACACGGGTCTGAATAGCCTCTCCAAGAATGCATGGCTGGTGGACACAGTGAGGGAAGGAGAGGGTAGGAAAATTGGGAAAGTAGCACTGACATACACACACTGTCATGAGTAAAATAGATAACTGGTGGGAAGCTGCTGCATATCACAGGGAGCCCAACCTGGGGCTCGGTGATGACCTAGAGGAGTGGGGTGGGGGGGTAGCCTCAAGTGGGGAGGGATATATACATATATATACATATATATATATATATATATATATATATATGTTGGTCATGTATGGATGTGAGAGTTGGACTATAGAGAAAGCTGAGTGCCAAAGAATTGATGCTTTTGAACTGTGGTGTTGGAGAAGACTCTTAGAGTCCCTTGGACTGCAAGGAGATCCAACCAGTCCATCCTAAAGGAGATCAGTCCTGGGTGTCCATTGGAGGGACTGATGCTGAAGCTGAAACTCCAATCCTTTGGCCACCTCATGTGAAGAGCTGACTCACTGGAAGAGACCCTGATGTTGGGAAAGATTGAGGGCAGGAGGAGAAGGGGACGACAGAGGATGGGATGGTTGGATGGAATCATCGACTTGATGGACATGGGTTTGGATGGACTCCGGGAGTTGGTGATGGACGGGGAGGCCTGGTGTGCTGCAGTTCATGGGGTCGCAGAGAGTCGGACATGACTGAGCGACTGAACTGAACTGAACTGAAATGAACTGGTATATATATATATATATATATATATATATATAATTATGACTGATCCGCTTTGTGGTACTGCAGAGACCTCACAGCATTGCAAAGCAATTATCCTCCAATTTAAAAAAGTGAGAGAGAATAAAAAAAGACAACAACCAAAAAGGAATGCATGGCTCACATCAGGGAATAGCGCTGTAAGGAGGTGCCTGTGGTGGGCAGTGATGGAGGTGTCTCTGAAGAACGTATCTTAAGCCTGCAAGGAAGAGTGAACACTTGAGTGTCAGCCTTGACGGAGGGTATTTGAAAGCCAGAGACAAATCAAGCTAGGACAACACAGGTCTGTAAACCAGTCATTGCATCCTTCTCACAAATTCCTCCCCACTGTCCCCAACCAGAGAGGCCAGATGCCGCTGCAAGGCAGGAGATGAAATGAGGTTGGGACGGGGGAGTGGGAAAAGGTGGGGGGAGCTCGTTTTTGCATAGGAACAGAGGACTAGGCAGTGTTCACACTGCCAGTGAGAACACATTCTTTGTTTGGAAAATGGCTTTCCTGGTGGCTCAGTGGTAAAGCATTCGCCCGCCAGTGCAGGAGACACATTCCCATGGGTTCGATCCCTGGGCTGGGAAGAACCCCTGGAGGAGGAAATGGCAACCCACTCAAGTATCTTGCCTGGGAAATCTCGTGGACAGAGGAGCCTGGTGTGCTGCGGTCCATGGGATCACAAAGAGTCGGACACAACTCAGCAACCGAACAACAGAAAGTCAGAGCGCTGTCTGGCATTGTTTTTTTTTTTTTTGACTGTACTCTCCCTCTCAAGTTTAGAGCACGCAGTGACTAGCTCAAAAGTCCTTGGGGAGAAACAGGCTTCCCAGGGTTCTGAAAGAAGGCATCTGTGGCGGGAAAATGATGAGCAGAAATTAAGGGGAGAATGGTGTGGAATGAGGCTGCAGCGGGGAGGTGGGCAGAGGTTTGGTCCTCTGTTTTTTGGCAACCCTGGAGACGTATCTGGATCTTGTTCTCAGCGTTTCGGGAAGCTGCCAGAGGGGTCTAGGCAGGGAAGTAAGAGGATCTCATTTTTATTTTTCAGAAAAACTTCTGGGTGTTCTTTGGGGAATTGGGAGGGAAGAGGCTGTCCGAGGCATGGAGGGGAGGCGTAAAAGATATTGAGTTCTCTCTGTCATGTTTTATGATGGAATTCTGCCCTTCACAGCACTTTAATACCTGGGAGAGGTAAGGGGAGACATATTTGGTTTTGTTATTTGAAGAATTAAAGGCTTTCCAGACAGGCGGGGGTCGGCCTGGTATTACTTCTCAGTGCTCTAGACTGAATATATAAGAAGCTCTCAGGCCCCATAGTGTATATGAATCACGTGGGAAGTGATGGATATGCAAATTTCTGAGTCTTCTCTGAGCTCTTCTGAGTCAGCAGACCGGCTGGAGCCCTGGACCCTGTAGGTTCTCAGGCAGGTAGTTTAGGGATCCTGAAAAACCCCCAATCCTTGCCCTGAAAGGGTCTCCACTTCCCTGCAATTTTGTTTTCCTCAAATGTCCATTTCACTCCACATGTCAACACGCACTGAACATTTTATTTCCCTGCGTTCTATTTTGTCACCTCTTTTTTTTTTTTTTCCCCGTCACCCCTGGAGCTTTAAACACTTTTCGGACTAGCTTTTTTCCTTTGCTCTTTCTTTGTCTCTCTTTTTAATTTTCCTCCTCAAAGAACAGAATTCCAGGTGCCTAAGTCCTTTTCAACTGTTTATGAAGCAGTGGCTTACTTACCATGCAAAACATGAAAAGGACAATGTATATATTACAAGCAGAACAATTTAGAGACGGAAGTGGCTTAGTGATATAAGGAAACAACAGAGACACAGTCGCTAACGTTTCTCTCCCATAACCAAAGACATTTTAGGAGAAGAGAGTTCTGAGTCATCGGCAATAAATGGTAAATGAAAATATACAAGTGTCTTTATCAGGCATTTTCATTTAAAAAGTGAGAAACAGCCCTAAGGCAACAGATATTTAATGCTGTGCTGTAGAAACTGATTGTAGGATAGTTTGCTTCTTTACTTACAACGAAGTGGAATTTGCTCCAGGTGTCTGGATAACCTTGATGTAGCATGAAACATATGATTCAGTCATACCGGAAATAATAGCTCGGATGGTAAAGAATTCGCCTGCAGTGTGGGAGAGCTGGCTTCAATCCCTGGGTCAGGAAGATCCCCTGGAGAAGGGACTGGCAAGCCACTCCAGTATTCTTGCCTGGAGAATCCCATGGACAGAGGAGCCTGGGGGGCTACAGTCCATGGGGTCGCAAAGAATTGGACACAACTGAAATGACGTAGCATGAATGCAAACAGCTTGTTGTTTTTGTTTTTCCACAAAAGCAAATCCAAAGGACACGTGAAGAACAAAATATTTTCCTAACCAAATGTATGTAAAAAAAAAAATTAAAAAATTAGTTCTATCTACTCAAAGCACTTGATAAAAAAAGAAACATGAACCTCAGAAAAGCACCATGTACAAGGGAAAAACAAAATTCTCTTCTCTGGATGACTGCTTTCCTTGACCCAAAGACACCGCTAGTCACTGCAGACAAGTTCTCAAAGGAAATGTATTCATCCATACTGAGACTAGATTGACATTAAACCGCTTACCAAAAATATGGTGCTTGCCACACTTGGAGAGCTGGTAGGGTACGTTATAAAACCATCTGAGGTACCCATTCTTTTGTTTCACACTGCTGTGCCTCAGACAGGGAGACGTGTGCACTGCATGTCTTAAGCTGAGAAGAATTCAACATGTCTTGTGTAAAACTGCTTCTTTGATTGCTACACATAGCGTGTGAGTGGAAAGCGGGTTGGCATTCTGTCATTTCTGTTTCAGTAAGCTAGAATAATGCCCATCTCAAACAGAGCTAAAACAAGTCACCTCTCAGTTGTGGGCCAAAAGCTGGATGGTTCACGGATACACATCTGGAATACATTAGCAAGTTTAATGCCCGGACTCAGTAGAGGTGGTGCTCAGGCTTAGTCGCTCCAAGGCATGTGGGAATCTTAGTTCCCCCATCAGGGATGGAACCCACGCCTCCTGCATTGCAAGACAGATTCTTAATCATTGGATCACCAGGGAAGTCCTCATATCAGCAAATTTTATATGGGGAAAAATACTTACCTAAGTAACAAATGCTTCTTAATGTGACTGAATGTCAAAGTAGAATATGGACTGTTTTGATGTTTTTATCTTCAGAAAAGGACATTACTATTGCCCTTGCTTGAGGAAGGCATTTCTTTAAGGCAAAAAATGGATGTCTGATAAAAAGTTTTATTAATGTGAAAACATTGTTGTCTTAGATATTATGTGGAGATACAGTGTTAAGGGAAGAAGGAAGACATTTGGCGAGCTAATCAAGTGAGAAAAAATTCCAAACTTCTTAATTTGTTGTTATTTAGTCACTAAGTCATATCTGACTCTTTTGTGACCCCATGAACCATAGTCGCCAGGATCCTCTGACCATGGAATTTCCCCAGCAAGAATACTGGGGTGGGTTGCCATTTCCCCGTCCAGGGAACCTTCCCGACCCAGGGATCAAACCCGAGTCCCTGGCATTGGCAGGTGGAGTCTTTACCACTGAGCCACCAGGAAAGCCCAAACTTCTTAATAATTATTTATAAAAGTTTGGTGCCTCAGTGGAAATAGCCTAAAGGCCTACATTATTCCAATGGCATTAAAATCCAAGGTGACTCAGAAAAGACTAAGATGATTGATCTATTATCTCAAAGTAATGTCTCTGCTACAATTTGCTTGATAGTTTTTACAAACTCCTAGAAAAGTGTGCAATTTGGAAAAAAAGAAATTGACATGTCTGGATGATGTGTAGAAGCATTATGTCATTCATTTCTTTCTCAGAAGGAAATCTTTGGGATCATAATGGTTTTTAGTTTAGTGGTATCAGATTGATCGAGTCATTGGAGTACAAATTTTCAATTGAAAAAGGAATTTGTTGGGTCTGGTTAATTAATACACTAGGCTCTAGATTACAAAGGGGCAAACCAGGCTCTAACATCAGAAAAGGGCCTCTCTGGGAACACACTTCATTACCTTCATGTCTATGGAATGCTTGCAAAACAGCACACAAACTTCAGCAAGGAGGAAATTCTTTGACCTGGTCATTTACATCATTTTCTTTGGGGGAGGGAGGTAATCACACTTTGTCCATCTCTGTTTCCCTTAGTGCACATGAAATTCCCTTCAAATATTCACCTTTTTAAAAATATCTGTTTGTCCTTCAGCTTAAAAATCTGACACAGGCAATAGAAAGCAACTGTACATCGATGGAAACTTTAAAGTGGCATACCCAAAATATGCTCTCTCTTTCATATCCCATGGTTTAAAATGATATGTGGTATCTGATGAGTGGATAGAAATTTTGTGTCATCTAAAAAAGTTCAAGGACTTATCTTGCCAGGGAAACCAGTGGATAAAAGAGAGAAACGACTGTTTAATTTTGTTTGTTTTTGTAGCTAAATAAAGTGATTGTCCTAGATATGTTCAAATTTACCATCTGGCTCTCACTCCATATTCTCTTGGTTTAAAAAATCGCTGGATCCAGGACTGCCTATTAGGCTATTCTGATTAAGAAGATACGGGAGGACAGATGGTAGAATTATGTAGTGGAGGAAGTGATGGGGGACAGTGAACTACTTAAAATGAATCCTTTGCGGGCATAGAAGCTATCACATTGTTGGTGTAGACTCTAAGTTGAATGTCACATCTAGAAAAACTGCCATGCAAAAATCATCACTAACAGAAGGTAAAAATGTTTTACAAAGATGTAAGTAATTAAAAGACTTGAGTATGTGTGGATCATTATTATTATCATCATTTGTTACAGTTAGTACTTTATGAGAATGTATGCATTGAAAGTGAAGTCGCTCAATTGTGCCTGACTCTTTGTGACCCTATGGGTTGTAGCCCACCAGGCTCCTCTGTGCATGAAATTCTCCAGGCAAGAATTCTGGAGTGGGTAGCCATTTCCTTCTCCAGGGCATCTTCCTGACCCAGGTATCGAACCTGGGTCTCTCACATTGTAGGCAGACTTTACCGACTGAGCCACCAGGGAAGTCCAAAGTGAAAGTCACTCAGTCATGTTTGACTTTTTGTGACCCCATGGACTATACAGTCCATGTAATTCTTCAGGCCAAAATATCGGAGTGGGTAGCCATTCCTTTCTCCAGGGTATCTTCCCAACCCAGGGATCGACCTAGGTCTCTCACATTACAGGTGGATTCATTACCAGCTGAGCCACCAGGGAAACCCAGTGTATGCATTGGGATTGCACTAATTCCTTTCTAAAATTTTTAATCTATTTTTATTGGGGTATGGTTGCTTTATAATGTTGTGTTAGTTTCTGTTGTATAAATATATCCCCTCCCTCTCGGCCCCCAGCATCCCACCGAACTAGGTCCTCACAGAGTATGTGAAGTGAAGTCACTCAGTCGTGTCCGACTCTTTGCAACCCCGTGGACTGTAGCCCACCAGGCTCCTCCATGGGATTCTCCAGCCAAGAATACTGGAGTGGGTTGCCATTTCTTTCTCCAGGGGATCTTCCCAATCCAGGGATCGAACCCAGGTCTTCTGCATTGTGAGCAGACGCTTTAACCTCTGAGCCACCAGGGAAGCCCTCACAGAGTATAGGATTGCACTAATTTCTGACGTGCCCTACTTCATTCACCCTTCAAACAACCCTAAGAATCGAGTGTACCTGCTACTTCATTTTCAGACCAAAAAATGGAGACTCTAGAGTTCTGCATCTTGTCCAAAGTCCAACAACTAATAAGAGGCTGAATGGAAGCCACGAAACTGCTCTGATTTCGAAGTTATTTTGTTCTAAGCACACTGCTTTCTATAACTTTGAATAATTGGGAATGCAGCCAGTTCGTGTTTATCTCTTTTGCTCCTCCATTCGATTTGCTTTCCCCAATGTCAGTCCTCTCCTTCCATTCTTCCTTTGATCCATGCTTTCAGCTTGTCTGTGATAGAGGGAGTTTCAACTGATAATACATCCAATACAATATCAAATGTTAACTACAAACTGGCACTTGCCATCTACTCTGTAAAGATTAAACCATGTGCGGCTGCAGCTGCTGATTTTCAACACCACCTGAAAGGCGTTCAGGTTGGAGAACAGAATCAAGGCACTCTGTGCTGGGTAGGGGGACAGCTGGCAGAACAGGTTTTCAGAAATTAATAGATATTTTCAGGAAACAATTTTATGAGCCCAATTCCTTTATCTCCTCCTATCCAGTTTAGTCATTCAGTTGTGTCCGACTCTTTGCGACCTCATGGACAGCAGCATACCAGACTTCCCTGTCCTTCACCAACTTCCAGAGCTTGCTCAAACTCATGTCCATTGAGTCAGTGATGCCATCCAAGCATCTCATCCTCTGTCATCCCCTTCTCCTCCCGCCTTCAATCTTTCCCAGTATGAGGGTCTTTTCCAATGAGTCGCTCTTCACATCATTGCGGTGGCCAAAGTATTGGAGCTTCAGTTTTATCATCAGTCCTTCCAATGAATATTCAGGGTTGATTTCCTTTAGGGTTGACTGCTAGAAAAGCACTAAAATCATTCATGGTGACTACTGCCCCATGTGACTAGCAGAAACCTTCTGCAAAAGATATGTGCCTGACTGCATGCCCTTCTCATCCACCAAAAGCACCTATATTCTGATCTCCCCCCTGCCTCTTTGGAGCACTTTCTCAGAGCTATCTGAAATGCTGTTTCCTGATCTACAGTCCTCATTTTGCCCCCAATAAAACTTAACTTACAGCTCCCAGGTTGGGCATTTCTTTTAAGTTGACAAAATTCCAGATGCTGTCTCACCAATCCTCTACATGTCCCTTCCCTATGCCACCTCCTTACTTGCTGTAAACAGCATTGATCATTTTCTAGCCCATCTCAGTTCTAACACGCATGATTAACTTTGCCATTACCCTCAGGTCTTTTAGGACATTAATATTTGACTGACTTCACTCATCCTTCGATAGTTCATGTTTTGAATTCTTTTTCAGTTCTGAGCTGTATTAGATGGTAGCTTGCTAAGTTGAATTTCAGGTACTCTGTGGTTTTTCTCCTCAATTTACTCCTCTGTCATTGCTTCAGCTCCCAATTTAGAATCACATTTCATTACTGTGATATTTTTGCATTCTTCTAGGTTGTCAACAAAGATGTTAAACCAGCAGACCTTCAAAGTGACTGCTTGGTTCCTGTTTGTGGGTTCCTCCTGGGAACCCACCCAGGAGGAGCTTAGAGTGAATACAAACTGTGAAATCTTATTGCAAGAAGCTTCTTAACTTGCCATCAAGGGTAAAAATAATTCCACATGTAGTAATCAAATGGAGAATGGCTTGGACTAGAACAAGGAGTAAGAAGTAGAAAACTTAAAGAAGAGGATGAAATAATCTTAGTTCTAGTTGCTAGAGATGACATAGGAGAAATCTATAGTGTCTAGAATAATACAGTCACACAGGAGGTTAAGTCCTCAACATATGAATTTGGGGGACATAATTCAAGCCATAATACCTCCAAAGCTGAGATCTAATCTGCTATAAATGTGCTCCTATTTGCCTCTCTCTAACGCATGGGATCGCGAGAGTCGGACACGACTTAGTGACTAAACCACCACCATCTCCAATGCTGCAGTCACAACCCCATTTCAAAGGGCTAACAGGTAGAGACTCCATATACTGAACACTCTCTACCACCTCTTTGCAAAAATACTGGATTTCAGAAGAGATAGTGATAGTGATCTCTTCAGAAGAGATATTTCAATGAGGTAGTTCTTAGCCTCGGGAGCCTAGGGAGACACCCCTACCTGAGCCTGCGCTGCCTGACTGTTTACACAAGAGAGCACAATCTGAAGTAGAGCCAAGCAGATCTATCTGAGCCACAGTGCCGGGTTGTGTAGTGTTCCCTAAAATTCTTGTCCACCCAGAGGAACCTGTTCTTGCAGGTACAGCCACATTAAGATGAGGGCGTCCTGGATTAGGGTGGGCCCTAAGTCCCATGACTGATGCCATCATAAGAAGAGGGAGACACAGACACATAGAGCGTGAAGACAGCCTTGTGAAGGTGGAGGGAGAAAGGAGAGCGATGCTGCTGCAAGCCAAGGGATGCCAAGGGATGCCAAGGATGGCTTGCAGCCCGCTGCAGAAAAATGATGATTTCTTTTTGCCCTCCTCATGTTCCTGTCCAATTTGAAAGCAACTCTCATCAAGGGTCCTTCTAAGATGTGACCTAGACCCAGCCATTTCTTGCTTGTTTCTATTCCTGTTGACCTCATCTAAGCCATTACCAGCTTTCATTTAAGCTGTTGTGATGGTTTCTTATTTTATACCTCTGCTTTCACTCGATAACTTATGATTCATCCTCTGCACAGTGGCCTGTGGGATTTTTAAAAATTTCAAGCTGATCTCATCATTTCCCTGCTTACTTATGATGCTACATAGGGTTCCTATTGTAAAAGGACAAAATTCAATCTCTTTTCCTACTCAGGAAGCCCACTATATGAGCTAGTCTCAGCTCACACTTCCACTGTCACTTCATGCCTTACCTGCTCATTCCCCACATTCAAGTCGCATCTGCCTTCTTCTGCACTAAAATACCTATTTCCTCTGCTGGGAATGTGCTTTCTCCCTGGTCTTCGCTTGCCTGCTTTCTCTTCCCACGCATACTTGCTTAATTTAAATATCACATTCTTGGAAACATCTCCTCTGGTCACACAATTTTAGAAATAATGTGTATGTATACACACATATATACACATACATCACAATGGAATATTACTCAACCATAAAGAAGAATGAAATGCTGCCATTTGCAGCAACATAGTTAGACCTTGAGATTATCATACTAAGTGAAGTAAATCAGACAGAGAAAGACAAATATCATATGATATCACTTATATGTGGAATCTCAAAAAAAAAGTACAAATAAACATATTCAAAACAGAAGTAGACTCATAGACAGAGAAAACAAACTTCTGGTTACCAAAGGGAAAGAGGCACAGGGATAAATTAGGAATATGAGATTAAGGGACACTCCGGTATATATAAAGTATGTAAATAATAAGGCACTTCTCTGAGAGCTCAGTTGGTAAAGAATCCACCTGCAACGCAGGAGACTCCTGTTTGACTCCTGGGTCGGGAAGATCTGCTAGAGAAGGGATAGGCTACCCACTCCAGTATTCTGGCCTAGAGAATTCCATGGACTGTATAGTCCATGGGATCGCGAAGAGCTGCACAGGACTGAGTGACTTCCACTTTCACTTTCAAACAATAAGGATTTACTGCATAGCACAGGGAACCATATTCAATATCTTGTACTAGACCATATTGGAAAAGAATCTGAAAAAGATTATATATATATATATAACTGAATCACTTTGATGTACATCTGAAACTATCACAATTTCGTAAATCAATTATAATTCAATTGAAAAAAGTAGTCACCATCTTGACCCATCCCATAAGGTCTCTCAAGAGCACTTTGTCACTGTCTGACATCTTTTTTGTGTATTTGTTTTCGTGTTTTCCTGCTTTACCTGTCATGTAAGATCCATGTGAGCAGGTAAGATTTCTGTTCATACAAACAATGTGAACACGGCGTGACACAGAGTAGGTGTTAAGTAAATATTTCTTGCATGAGTGAATGAATGTAGGGTGAAGAAAGTGTCATGATTGTATTCATGGAGGTTGCCAAGATCATTCAAACTTCCATTCACATCTGCTTGATTACAGAATGGGGCATGTAGGCTAGTAACACATACGAAAACTGCAGTAAGATGGTAATAACTACCTTTCTTTCGTTGAGATCTCCTATAGATCTCAACGACCTGAGGGCTGAGATCCAGCCCTCAGCTTTGCCATCGACCACTAAATTATCCAGTTTTGCAGCCTGCTTATTCTTCCATCACCCTGAATGTTTCATGTATTCAGCCCTAATAAGTTATCAGCCTTGCCAAGTTATACACTTTTGCCTGCCTCAAGGGCTAAAAGATAATTAAAAATATGTAAAATACACAAGTGTAGAATGTGATAGATTCCACAAGACTGGGCAAAACACTTTCCTTGACTGCTCAATGATGCCTGAATTTCCTTTACCCATGAAAAGCTTTGCATTTGAAATCAGAGATAAACTTTCCAGATAACAGACCTGGGAGGAGGCTCTGTGGGCAAGCACTTCTGTGGTATCTGAAGAGGGGGATGGGGGAAACCACTTTTCAGGGCAAAAGTTGAAGGAGATCAGTTTCTGCCTCTGGCTTTCTTTGCAATTCTGGTAAAGAGGTGTAAATGTGGGTCACCAGAGCACTATAATTCTGAACTGTTGGCAAATAAACATAAAATAGTCTGTTAAGCATCCTAACTCTCTGTGAGTTCCTTCCTTTCATTGTTTTGGTCAAATTTCCTTCTTCCTTTGCCTAGATAGAATCTGTTTATCATTTTCTCCAGATCTTGATATTCCCTGTAGCTATATAAATTTTATTAGGCTGTTTCTTATGTATGAAAAATATATTTCTCTTAGGCTTTTTCTCAGCAAAATCCTTTTGCAAATTTGTTTTCAGGATAATGTCTCACCAAATCTTTTGAATCTGATCCCCTAGTAAAATTCTCCTGCTTGGAGAAGAAGATATGGGGGACGGCTCAGGAAAGAAGAGAAATGAGACCCGATGTTAGCAATAGCTCTTCTGCGAAGCCTGCCTTCCTCCCTAGACATGTTTCTGACTTGCTTATTTGGTTGATTTTCTGTTTTGTCCTTCAACCAAAATCCCAGTGGACAAAGGCTGTCCCTTCTTTTGTGTTCTCAAAAGCACCCTATAAATAACAACTACACCTGTTTTGTAGCCGTTTTCTAATGTTATCTGAATTGCTTACCTTACACAAATATTTTTGTCGTGATAAATATCCACAATGTCCTGTTCGACATCTATTTTCAATGAGGGACATGGAGTTGATGTTAATTCAAGTGTTCAGAACACAGAGCACAAAACCCAAGATATGGATCTAAATGTAGGAGTTGTGTGTCCTTATTCTGCCTCGAAATTGAAATTCAGACCATATTTTATCTGAGAAGCTCTATTTTATAGTAAGCAAAGGAAAAAGGCAAGGTGAGAGTTGTATTGGGACTCAAAAATAAAAATAGATGTTCATAGAATTGAATAAGATAAGGGATATAGATTCACTTTGTAAAATATATTCATATACAAATATACAGTAATAATATATTACTGACAGCTGATTTTTTTCACTTTCAGTCTAAATGATTGTTATAATCTTTTAGAGAAAGATTCTTTTAATTTCCCACCAAGTAAAAGATGGGTGAAGGAAGTAAAAGTAAAAATAAGCAAACTTAGGATTCTCTTTCTATGATTGCTATTAGGGGTTATTGTAATTTGCTAAAGAAAACAGGTGGAGAATTCATTCACTTATTTTCATAAAATGTTTGAGTATTATTTTATTATTTTTATTTCCTCAAATTATAAATAAATTAGTCAAGATTGAATATGTCTATGATTGCTATTAGGGGTTATTGTAATTTGCTAAAGAAAACAGGTGGAGAATTCATTCACTTATTTTCATAAAATGTTTGAGTATTATTTTATTATCTTTATTTCCTCAAATTATAAATAAATAATCAAGATTGAATATGTCCAGCCTATGTCCTGTTCTCAGGAAGTATTTATTCCTTAACATGTCATTAATAAGCAAAGTTATTAATTAAAATATATTATTCAATTTAAATTATTTATTATCAAAATTTACTGAATATGGGAACAGTTTAAAATTTCTGTTTTCTTTTCCTTTTTAAATCTTAATGACATCTCTGAGAAGAAAGAAAAGTAGAAGTGTTATTTATGTCTACTTTGTTATTATTGTTCAGTCACTAAGTCACGTCTGACTCTTTGCAATCCCGTGGACTGCCAGGCTTCCCTGTCCAACACTTCTTCCCTGTCCCTCCTGGAGCTTGCTCAAACCCATGTCCATTAAGTCAGTGATGCCATCCAACCATCTCATCCTCTGTCACCCCCTTCTCCTCCTACCTTCAATCTTTCCCAGCATCAAGGTCTTTTTCAATGAGTCAGCTCTTGGCTTCAGGTGGCCAAAGTATTGGAGCTTCAGCTTCAGCATCAGTCCTTTCAATGAATATTCAAGGTTGATCTCCTTTAGGATTGACTGGTTTGATCTCCTGGCAGTCCTATATCTACTTCAGAGAGGGGCAAACTGAGGGCCAGGGAAATTTACAACTAGAATTACCACCAGCCGTGTGCTGTTAGATGTTGAAACAGCAGCTTTCCTGGGGAGAGGGGAGGAAATCCCAAGTCCCTGAACTGTAGCATTTGTCAGTTCTTGTGGTGTAAATACTCCCACCACGGCTGACCCAAGCTACCCAAAGGAAGTCATGGACATGAAGTTGGGAAGAAATGGACATGGCTGCTTCTTGCAACAGCAGCTCCATACCCTACTGCTTCATGGCACCTCACTACAGCATCCTTAATAAGAGTGCTTTTCACTCTTTTAGGTTATTTTGAGTGAAATTGAAATAACCAAGAGCCAGTTGAAGCCAAAAGACCAAAAAACAACAAAAAAAGGAAGAAATAACAGGATGCATGTGGAGTATGGGGATGTCTCATGGGCCACAAACGAGCTGACCACTGGGCCTCTTGATGTGTGAGGATGACGGTGGCTCTGAGTGCCTCTGCAGTGGACTGTGACGGTCTTCCCTCTGCAGTGCTGCCATTTGTTTGCTTTGGTTACTGATAACTCCTAATTCTCTCATCTGAGATCAAAGTCCAGACTCCAAGGGGAGATGATCTGATTGGTCCAGCTTGAGTCCATTGTCCGGAGCCAGGGGAATCCAAGGCCATGTTGGGGCCTCATTGTCATGACGGATGCAGTTTCTAGAGAAGCAGGAATAAGCGTGTCCTTGAAGTTCCTCTTCAGTGGGGAATTAAGTATCTGATATGTGTTATTGCCGGGTCCTCCAGCAGCCACGCAATTGTCTTTTTTCAGACAGCACTGTGTCAATGTGTCCTCCGTATTTGAAGTCACGCTTCTAGGAAAACTGCCTTGTTAGCCTAAATAGTGAATATAATCACTGCCAGCAACCCCTGTGTACAATCATCGGAGACGAGGAGAAAAGAGAAAGAGAGCTTCTATTTAAAAAGGGGGAAGGAAATAAAAAAGAGAGACTTTCCGTTAAACATGCAGATTTGATTACCTATTGTACAAACAGTTCTGCCCTTGCAAAACCTCACTAAGAGGATGATGAGAGAGGCAAAAAGCTCATAGGAGGAAAAGAATAGAAATAAAGAGCATAGCAACATAATTTTGGAAGCTAGAAAGGAAAACGAGCAAGTGGTAACTGAATTAGCAATGCAGAGGAAATTGAAATATAAATTGGAGAGGGAAAGCCAGGTCAAGTTTTATCTCAGAAGTCCAGAAATGGACATTTTTGGAAATAGAAAATACTTCTGCAAATGGGGTTTTCAGGATGGGGCTGAAGACAGATTGCCTACAAATGTTTATAAGCAGTTACCCCCTTCCCCCACCTCCAGATCCCCTACTTTCTTCCATTTCAATTCTGATTCCAGCTCTTTTTACCTGGCAGAAGACTTGAGAATTTTTCTATGAAAAACCTGAAACAGGAAATCCAAATTCCTGGCTGAGGATGCAGACACTGAAAACAAGGGCATTAAATGAAACCCTAGACACTCTCCATGGATGATTAGACCTCCTGACTCCCTTTCAATACTGGGCTCCAGAATTCTTACAGCTAGATGGGTCGGTCTGAGGAAAAAGGAAACAGCCCTTTGCAACTGAGAATCAGCTAGCTGAAGGGATGGTGAGAAGCCAGGGCAGGTTGCACAGTGTGTGGCCAGAGCAGTCACAAGGGACCCAACACGCAGACAGACCCCTTGCTCAGGGTTTCCTACTCTGCAATTGCTGTGTTGAAATTCTTAATTAATTTGAATTGATGCTCTGTAAGTGAAGCCTATGGTACAAGGACACATGTGCCATGGGCTTGGAAACAGGTGTGGACTTGATCTTGGATGGCCTTGGCCTGTAGCAGCTTGGAATGAGGCCTACGTTCCCAACCAGAGGCTGGGCTGGGTCACGGCGGTGAAAGCACCAGATCCTCGCCACTAGACCAGTGATCAGTGACAAGGGCCCTGGCCCTTCAGCTTTGCAAAGAGAACGCCCAAAACACCACCAAGTATTTATTAGGAGGAAAAAGAGTACTGTACCTGTGGATAGATACCTGCGCAGTTGGAGAGTCCCTGAGCTGCATCCACATGGCAGTTTAAATCACTTATATGGGGCATTTCTTCTGGGTTTCCTTTGGCCAATCATTATGGTTTGCCTGGTTCATAGTCCCTATCTAGTGTATCTCAGGATCCTCCTATGTGTGCGCACGCATCTCTTAGCCAAGATGGATCCTACCGAAAATGTGCCTGGGTAGGACATCCCTTGACATGACTCCCCTTTGGCCCTCAAGGTACTTTTTCTGCATATGTGGGGTCAGGGAGGTCTCCTGACTTTGGGAAAAAGAAATATGTGGTCTGTGCAGAGTCCAGGCTCCTCCCCTAATTGCCCTGCTATTCTTGCCATGGAGTTTCGGGCAATAGAGAATGAATCTCC
The DNA here is from genome assembly GCF_033118175.1 of Dama dama. Lineage (NCBI taxonomy): Eukaryota > Metazoa > Chordata > Mammalia > Artiodactyla > Cervidae > Dama > Dama dama. Next base: position 62,678,618 of record NC_083705.1, read on the forward strand.
AATTGCTTTACCCAGGAGGTACTCATCTGCCTCCTTCCTCAGACCCACCTTCTAACATGTTTCCCACCTGCCTCCTCAGAACAAGTTGTTCTGAGCCCCCGTGTCTGACTCAGCCTGCCTTTCCATGTCTCTGCCCTGGGTATACTGCTGACCTCTGCCTGGGACTGAACTCCATGGATGAGCTGGGGGAGGCTGCCCTCCAGGCCAGCAGGGGCCTGGGCACAGGGAGGTGGGGGTCAACTTCAGACAAGTTCCCCTGGCAGGCAGTGCCAAGGAGAGTTTGATGGGTGGCTTTGAAGAATCCCTTATTCTCAATTCAGGTGCAACCAGCGTAGATGTGCAATCATTTGGAGGGACTGGATGGGCAGAGAGTGGGGGCATGACTCTGTAGGCCATGCCTTATTTTCTTATTTAGCGATTTAAGAAAATGCAGTGTCCTAAGGATAGAACTATATATAATGCCATCAGAAGTTTCCTCTATGTGCATTAAAATATGGAAGAAATAGGCAAAGCCTATTTGTTTTTATGTCAGTGACCACAGCAAAAGTTTAGAACTGCAGAACAGAAATCAGACTTGCAGGATCAGATATGGAAAACTATGGGGACAGATGGTTAGACAGCCATGCTCTTAGTTTCAGTTGAGTTTGTAATAAGCTATTGAGAGCAGTTAAGAAAACATTTAAGACAGACACTGAATATGTGCAGTGAACGTCTACAAATTAACTTGGAGAGAGAGAGAGAGGGAGAGAAACAAGTTGGCAGTGGTTTTGCCTGCTATTTCGCCAAAGAGTACGGACTCTTAAGTGAAAATGAAATGGGAGGTGACCCTGATCTTGATCCCAGGAGCTTCTGGTTGTGTGATCATATCACAGTACTGAAGATAATTCTTGTTTAGATATATGCTAGGCACACTAAATGACCCTTAAATGCAAGCCAGCAATTTCATTTGGTGAGGAAGTGATGAAGCAGCTCTCCATGGTGATATGAGATCGGGCAGCAATGGACATGGGAAAGAAAGAAGGTCTGCCTTTGTATGGCAGGTGGGTCATTTTTTACACATGATTTTTGACAAACAGGCTGATTTTGGAATCTAATTCGGTGCAACTCTACTGTGATTAAAATTTATATTCTCAAAATAATCGGTTAGCATTTGTATTCATGAAAGCAAACATGTTTTCATGTACATTAGAAACTAAAAGATTAAACGTAATTTGGATAAAATTAACCAATATCTGAAGCAATCTATCCTCAAAATCATATGAACACCCTCTTTTCTTCCCAAATCTTGATCTAGGTGCAAGGGTACTTATCAAATACTGGGGAAATTAAGTTACAGCTGCTAAAAAATAAATGTGGATCTCATTGCAGCAGGTCAGGAGAAATATTTTTAAAAATCTCACAATAAGAGATTTAGAAAAAAAAAAAAAGAAGAGATTTAGAGTCAGAATTTTTCAGGGCTCAGTAAACACTGTCCAGGAGGTAGACCAGGACATTTTCTACTTCTTATCACCCAACAGGTGAATAATGCTTGGGCTTGGAGAGCTCACAATGGTAACGAAGGGAACTGAACCGCTTTGCAGGCTATGTCATCCAGGCTGCGGTAGATTGGACACTCTAGCTGTAGAAATTATTCTCCTAGGAGGTCCTGATTGAAGATAGCAGGCAACTTAGAGCAAAATCCTAACAGAAAGCATGCGGACTATTAAGCAGAGACTAGACGCCAAAGGTTCCACAGCAGTTTGTTGTTGGAAAGGATGTATTCCATATAACTATGAGCTGCAACTAACCATCTGGTTCCATATCCTGGCATCATGTTGGTCAGCATTGGAAAAATGAACATCTCATTGTTTTCGATGAGCTCAGTTTAGGTTTATCCAAATATATGAAATACTAATGGTAATTTAATTCAACATTTATTGTGTGTCTAGGATGTGAAAAGCATGGTAATAGACAGTGGGAGAAAGGAAAAAAAAGCTCCAATTCTCAAAAGTGTTTGTGGGCCAGAAAGATTGAAGGCAGAAGAAGGAGACAACAGAGGATGAGATGGTTGGATGGCATCACCAACTCAATGGACATGAGTTTGAGCAAGCTCTGGGAGATGGAGAAGGACAGGGAAACCTGGCGTGCTGCAGTCCATAGTGTTGCTAAGAGTCGCACACTTCTGAGCGGCTGAACAATAACAACAACAACAGCAAAGGAGGCAAAGAATGTGTGCAGAGTGCAGTCATAGAAGGTGCAGTGGGTTATTTACATAAGACATTTATTGATTGTGTACTGAATGCAGGTACCCTGCTTAAAGCTGCAGATACAGTATCTGCCTGCCAAGTAGGAGACGCGCGTTCGATCCCTGTGTTGCGAAGATACCCTAGAGGAGGAAACGGTAACCCACTCGAGTATTCTCGCCTGGAAAAATCCCATGAACAGAGGAGCCTGGCGGGCTACAGTCCATAGGGTTGCAAAGAGTCAGACTTGACTGAAGCGACTAAACAACAACACAGACACAAGAGACAGAGTCCCTGCCGTGGGACTGTGGGAAGAGACAGTGTACTGACAGTTACAGTATACTGTCCTAAGTGCAATCAAGGGGGAAACCCCGTGGCGTCACCAGAAAGGTGATCTATCCTCCTTTGTGAGCATCAGGAAAGGCTACCCAAAGAGTTGACAACTGAGCAGAGCCTTTGAAGACTGGGCATTTATTCACTTTCTCATTGGACACTTATGGCTTGAGGTATACCCTCTTCTGGGCATATGGGATCTACTGCAACATCACAGCTGAGGTCCCTGACTTCAACGAATATATTTTCCAGGGCAGGGTGGGAGAGGTGTAGAGAGGATAAGTGAGTAGATAAATAACATAATATCAACTGCTAAAACTACTTTGAAATGTTAAGTTGTATGGGGACAAAACTGAAAAAATGTATTTTAATACTGAATCATCTTAATAGTCAAGGCTATGGTTTTTCCAGTGGTCATGTATGGATGTGAGAGTTGGACTATAAAGAAAGCTGAGCGCAGAAGAATTGATGCTTTTGAACTATGGTGTTGGAGAAGATTTTTTTTCCCCATTTATTTTTATTAGTTGGAGGCTAATTACTTTACAATATTGTAGTGGTTTTTGTCATACATTGACATGAATCAGCCATGGATTTACATGTATTCCCCATCCCGATCCCCCCTCCCACCTCCCTCTCCATCCGATCCCTTTGGGTCTTCCCAGTGCACCAGGCCAGAGCACTTGTCTCATGCATCCAACCTGGGCTGGTGATCTGTTTCACCATAGATAATATACATGTTTCGGTGCTGTTCTCTCGAAACATCCCACCCTCGCCTTCTCCCACAGAGTCCAAAAGTCTGTTCTGTACATCTGTGTCCCTTTTTCTGTTTTGCATATAGGGTTATCGTTACCATCTTTCTAAATTCCATATATATGCATTAGTATACTGTATTGGTCTTTATCTTTCTGGCTTACTTCACTCTGTATAATGGGCTCCAGTTTCATCCATCTCATTAGAACTGATTGAAATGAATTCTTTTTAATGGCTGAGTAATATTCCATGGTGTATATGTATCACAGCTTCCTTATCCATTCATCTGCTGATGGGCATTTAGGTTGCTTCCATGTCCTGGCTATTATAAACAGTGCTGTGATGAACATTGGGGTGCACGTGTCTCTTTCAGATCTTGTTTCCTCAGTGTGTATGCCCAGAAGTGGGATTGCTATGTCATATGGCAGTTCTATTTCCAGTTTTTTAAGAAATCTCCACACTGTTCTCCATAGTGGCTGTACTAGTTTGCATTCCCACAACAGTGTAACAGGGTTCCCTTTTCTCCACACCCTGGAGAAGATTCTTGAGAGTCCCCTGGACTGCAGGGAGATCCAACCAGTCCATCCCAAAGGAGATCAGTCCTGGATGTTCATTGGAAGGACTGATGTTGAAGCTGAAACTACAATACTTTGGCCACCTGATGCAAAGAGCTGACTCATTGGAAAAGACCCTGATGCTGGGAAAGACTGAGGGCAGGAGGAGAAGGGGACGACAGAGGATGAGATAGTTGGATGGCATCACCGACTTGATGGACAAGAGTTTGAGTAAACTCCAGGAGTTGGTGATGGACAGGGAGGCCTAGTGTGCTGTGGTTCATGGGGTCGCAAAGAGTTGGACACGACTGAGTGACTAAACTGAACTGAACTTAATAGCTGAAAAACTCAAGACACTTAAGTCCTGATAGTTTCATTGCTATGCTGAGTTATAAACACATCTTCTCAATACAGTAAAGATATGTTAATTGTTGGCTTGTCTAATTCATCGAATTAGATTAACCAATAAAGAAAGGGGTGAGATGGGGGAAGGATATACCAGAAAGATGAAAAAAAAAATAATAGAGCAAAAAGCCACATTGGCAAGTCTTAAACATGATAGAATATGATGCATTCTGGGGAAATGCAGACACCCTTAGTGTGACCAGCATACAGGGTATGATGCAGGAAGTTGTGAGGTTGGAGAGGTGAGCAGGGACCAGTTCACAAAGGCCTGCCTGCCAGACGAGGAACTTAGACTGCTTTCTCAGGAAAGATTTTCTAATCACGTCACCAAGATCACCAACTGTCTATTTGAGAAGGATACATGTTGCAGTGGAGTGGAGAACACTTGGAGGTAGGGTAAAGGTGGAGATGGGGGTTCATTAAAAGGCTGCTGCAATAATCCAGATGAGAGATGATGAGGGTCTGAGCTAAGGCTGAGTCAGTGTAGAAGGACGTGAACTAAATGAAGGGAGGCAGAATCCTTATGATCTGGTGATTGATAGGATATAGAGGCTCTGTCAGATGCTTTCATGAGAATAGTGCTAGTCCCCAGGGTGGAGATCTTTTGTTGTTATTGTTGTTTAGTTGCTTAGTTCTGTCCAACTCTTTGTGACCCCATGGACTGTAGCCTGCTAGGCTTCTCTGTCCAGGCAAGATTACTGGAGTGGGTTGCCATTTCCTTCTCCAGGGGATCTTCCAAATCCAGGGACAGAATCCAAGATTCCTGCATTGCAGGTGGATTCTTTACCACTAGGACTTCCCTTGTGGCTCAGCTGGTAAAGAATATGCCTGTAATGTGGGAGACCTGGCTTCAATCCCTGGGTTGGGAAGATCCCCTGGAGAAGGGAAAGGCTACCCACTCCAGTATTCTTGCGTGGAGAATTCCATGGACTATATAAAGTCCTTGAGGTCTCAAAGAGTTGGACCTGACTGAGTGACTTTCACTTCTTTACCACTGAGCTACCTGGGAAGCCTGGAGGCTTTAGGAAGGACATATTTGAACAGGCAGATCATGAGTTTGATCTTGAACTTGGAGCCTTTGAGATAGCTAGGGGACAATTAAGTATTTCTATAACAGACTACTACACCTATAAGTTGAGAGTGTAGAAGTGTGGTTGAGACTGGGAAGCATTGAATTGGGAGCTGTTTGGGTGATTGAAGCTATGAGAGTGAGACCACTGAGGTGACCCCGTGAGAAGGAGTGAAGCAAGAATATTCTCTTCTCTTGTGAGAAAAGGCTTACACATGTGCAGAGAGAGAAAAGAGACCACCTTCTCCCCACTCAGAAATAAAACACCTAAAGACTGAGAAGGATTTGCAAAGGTGAAAAGAGAATGGTGTCCTCCTGTGATCAGGAGGAGGTGGGCAACTGTCAATGATAACAAAAGACTGTGAAATGGAGACTGAAAATTGTCTGCCATTTAGTGACAATGAAGCGAGTGGCCACCTTCCCCAAAAGAAGCTTTAGTAGAATGAGTGAGTGATGGGAGATGGGGCTAAGGGCTGTGTATCGGGATCTGTATGTGTGCTAAGTGGCTTCAGTCGTATCCAAATGTTTGCAACCCTAGGGACTGTGGTCCGTCAGGCTCCTCTCTCCATGGGATTCTCCAGGCAAGAATACTGGAGTGGGTTGCCATGCCCTGCTCCAGGGGATCATTCCCCACCCAGGGATCCAACCCAGGTCTCTTACGTCTCCTGCATTGGCAGGTGGGTACTTTACCACTAGCGCCACCTGGGAGGAAGTAGGAAATTTATATATAGAATTAAAGGGTAAATGAGGGATTCAAAGTGGAGAGAGTAATTGGAAAGAACTCTTGTGATAGGATTGAAGCCGGTCCCCCTGCACTGGGGAGTCTTAGCCATTGGACCATCAGGGAAGTCCCAGGTTATTTTAAGCCAAAGTTGATGAGAGGGAAAGAGTGGGAGTGGACATTTTGGAGGAAAAGGGACTCTGGCTTCCAAAGATCAGGGGTTGTGGATCCATAGCAGAGATGATGTGACTTTCAATTAAAGACAGCAAGTTGTTCTATAAAAATGGAATTAAAGAGATGTGATGGCTAATTTCATGTGTCAACCTGATGGGGCTCAGGGATGCCCAGAGAGCTAGTAAAGTGAGTGAGGCTGTGGAGTGTCTCAGGAAGAGCTGGGCATTTATCACAGACTGAGAACCTAAGATGGTCCTCAGCAAGGCTGGTTGGCATCACCTAATTGTTGAGGCTCCGACCAGAACAAAAAGGCCGAGGAAAGAATCCCCTCTCTTTGAACTGAAACACCCATCTTCTTCTGCCCTCAAGACATTGATGCTGTTTGTTCTCAGGCCTTCTGACTAGGACTAGGGCTTAAACCTGCCCTGTTCTCAGAGCTTCAGATGGGATTGAATTATAACATTGGTTTTCCTGATTCTCCAGGGCAGGTCAGGGGCTATCTCACCCTCCATTACTGTGTGAGTCAATTACCACAATAAATCCGTATTTATCTATCTAACACCTCTCTCCAACTGGTTCTGTTTCTCTGGGGAACCCTTAGTCAAGGTTGCTTGTATCACAGATGAGAATGTGTAGATTGGGAAGCTGCAAGCCAACAGAACTCAATGCTCATGGGTTCCATTTCTCTATGAAGTAGAGGGAAAGGCCAGATGCTGAGTAAGGATGATAATATGCAGTGTTAAGCTTGAGAGAGGAGGAGAAAAAAGTGAAAGTCAAAAGAAGGGGCAAAAGTAATTGTCTAATGGACAGGATAAAGTTTTGTGAAGAAGGTAGTATTGGATTTGGCCCTAATGCGGACAAGATTTAGGAAGACGAGGAAGGAGAAGTAAGTTCCAGGGTGAAGACTGGCATGAATGGAAGCCACCAAAAAAAAAAAAAACAAAAAAACAAAAAAAAACAACCCTAGAAGATCGAAGGTCATGTCAAGGTCACCAACTCACAAAAGTAAGAATGTTGGTGAAATAAGAGGTTACATGAAAGGAATTACACACATACAATGACTGAACAATATCATATTTGTCTAGTGTCTCTGAGATCCAGCATGACTGCTGGCACCAATATGGGCCCTCAATGGATGTGTGTTACATGAGCGAGACCAACTTCGTTTGCTCAACAGAAAATTATGGAAATGAAAATAAACATCCAAGGACAAGCCTGAATACTAATTTCCTTTAAAAAACACAACAGCAAAACATGATTACTTCTCATTTTTATCTACATAGGTGCTTCATAACATACTGTTAAGTGTTAGTTGCTCAGTAATGTTCAACTCTTTGCAACCCCAAGGACTATAGCCCACCAGGTTCCTCTTGCCTGGGATTTTCCAGGGAAGAATACTGGGGAGGGTTACCATTTTCTTCTCCAGGGGGGTCTTCCCTCACCCAGGGATCAAATTCTGATCTCCTGCATTGCAGGCAGATTATTTACTGTTTGAGCTACTAAGGAAGCCCATTGGTGCTCCATAACATACTAGAGCTACATAGCAAACTATCCTGAAACTTAGTGGATTAAAAAAAAGCAGTCTTTTTAAAAATTTAATGTCATAGACTCTGTAGGCAAGGAATTCAGGCAGTGCTCGGCTGGGTCCTTCTTCTGCTTCTAGTGATGTTGACTGAGATGGCTCAGTGGTACTCAGCTGGCAGTTGGACCACTCTAAGGGTCTAGAATGGCTCCACTCACAAGCCTAGCACCTTGGTGAGGGTGGCTGGCAAGCTGGGCTCCCGCCGGGACTGTGCGCTGGAGCACCTACACCTGATGTCTCCAGCATGGTGGTCTTGAGTAGCCAGCTTCTTCAGTGCCGGCTGGCTTCCCATAGAACAGAGGTTCTCAGCAGGAGGTGAGCTTGCCTTCCCAGGGGACAGTTGACAGTGTGTTCTGGAGTTGATAGTGGTTGTCACAACTGGGGAGAAGGTACTGCTGTCATCTAACGGGTAAGACCAGGGAAGGTGCTAAACATCCTCAGTGCACAGGACAACTCTCACCCACTCCTCCCAACAAATGACTATTCAGCCCAGGATGCCAATAGCGCTGATGCTGAGAAATTTTCCAGTAGACCCAGGGAAACGAGAGATATAGACAGCAGCTGCAAGGCCTTTCTAAAGTCCTGCAGAGTCACTTATCTCCATTGCATTTGTGACAAGAGATTGAAAAAACCCAGTCTGGATGCAAAGGGGAAGGGAACAGACTCCGCTCATTGATGGGGGGCTGGCAAAGTCACATACTGTTAGAGCCTGTGGATGGCACAGCTTTGAAAAACATAATTTATTGCAACAGAGATTGAAAGCATAAACAGATATCTGGGGTTGAGTGTGCAGCAGAGGGGGTGGTTTAGCAGTTCATGCTGTTAAAGGTCAGAGTCCTGAAAATACATCAGATCAGATGGGGAAAAGGAATGGACCCAGTGCAAATGCTTCAGGGGAAAAGCTTCCTCCCAACAGGAAGGCTGAGAAGGTCACTCTTCCATCTCTGTTCCAACTGACAAGCAACAAATCAGTGAAAAGTGGACCCGTCAGGAAGAGTTAGATTCTGTTCCTGCTCATTCCTTGGGACACCAAGGCCAAGAGTCTTTATTGATGCTGAGAGCACTGAGCTGGGGCCACCAATGTTTTCATGAGAGATACTCACTCCCTGAGCTCTCAGTGCCCATGGAGGTTATGGAGAACAGTTTGTTTCCTTGTATTCAATCTGGTACTGTCCTTCCCTTAGGGGGACTCCTGTGAGGCCTTTTGTGCTGGGCTGAGAACAATCTGAGTGAAAGACTCAGTGCTCTGCTCAGAACCAGCCCGCTGACCTGGGCCTTTTGTCTTTTCACCAAATCTCTGAGCCTCCACCCTGCCCTCCATCAGTATGTGTTCTTTCCCAAGAGTCTTCTTGATCCCTTAAGGTCACCAACTAGCCATGTTGGATTTGTAGTTGTATTTCACTTTATTTTTTTTAAATTTGTTTATAGTGTATTAAAAGAAATATTTGAACAAGTTGTCAACATCTAAAAACTAAGAAATTTCACATTAAAAAAAAAAAAAAAGAATCCTTTCTGCTTCTTTTGAATCCCTAGAAGATCTGGAAATATTGAAGCCACAATCTTGATGCAAAGCTCTCTAGAGCTGGGTAGCATCTACTTTTTGGTCAAAACAAGCCTGTGAAATATTTTAAGGTAATTTCCCCATTTTGGGGATTCCCAGTGCATGGCAGTGTGTCTAACTCCCTGAGAAGCCCTGAATAATGCTGATAGTAAGAATAATGGTAATAATAACTGCTTAAAGTTACTTAAGGCAGGATTTTCCAATGGGAAAGAAAACTTTTATATATATTATATATGAGAGAGAGAGCGAGAGAGAGCTAGTCTGTTGGAGCTAGTCTGATATACATATAAACATGTATATATATATGTATATATGTATATATACTTTGAAGCAAAATGTAAGGAGGACCTCATTGTAGTCAGTGTTCTAGGACTGCATGCAAATGCCTGAATCTGAGATCCTTGGTGCATGACATACAAGCAATATATACAATTTTTTTTTTTTTTTTGGCAAAAATGGTTGCAATAATTTCCCTCTCTTAGTCTATGCCCTTGTTTAGTCACTCTCCATAATAACTATGGCCTTGGCCTAGTTATCTGTTTGGCTAACAGAGCAAGAACAAATATGACACACAAAAATTTCTTGTGTATTAGGTCTTGCCCTCCCTTGCTGGGCTTAGAATTCTAAAAGCATTACAGGGAATAAGCCAGAGCTAGTCTGATGGAGAGACCACATGGTGGAGAAGTGACATGTCCTGGAAACCCAAGCCAACTGTGAGCCTACAGGCAGTTTCCAGCCTACTGCAAACATATACATGAACCAGCTGATAATTCCTGGTGCAGATAAATCTTCCCAGCTGAGCTCTGCCCAAACAGCCAATCCACAGAATCATGAACAAATAAGTGGGTGTCATTTTAAGTTACTAAATTTGGGGATTGTACACTAATGTAAGACAGATACCCATCACTATCTAAAATTAGTACACTTGCATATTTGTTGCTCTCCCTTCTAGGATCTAAGCCTTGTGAAGCCAACAAGTTAGTTTTGTTTACACTGTGGTCATTGAGCTTAGAGCAGAGTCTGAGAGCCTCCCCCAGAAGTGTGCAAGTAGCTCAGTTGTGTCTGACTCTTTGTGACACCATGGACTATACAGTCCATGGAATTCTCCAGGCCAGAATACTGGGGTGGATAACCTTTCCTTTCTCCAGGGGATCTTCCCAACCCTGGGATCGAACCGGGGTCTCCTGCATTGCAGGTGGATTGTTTACCAGCTGAGTCACAAGGGAAGCCCAAGAATACTGGAGTGGGTAGCCTATCAATTCTCTAGCGGATCTTCCTGACCCAGGAATCAAACTGGGATCTCCTGCATTGAAGGAAGATTCTTTACCAACTGAGCTATCAGGTAAGCCTGCCCACAGAAACCTGCAGGAAATACTTGTTGAATGAAAGAATCATCTCTTATGGAATGACTTTCTCTGCTCCTCCTTTTTAGGGAAGATCAGGGAAGACAGAAAAGAGAAGGAGGCGAAGTTAAGAGAAGTGAGGGGATTATAAACCTAGGTGTCTGGAGTCAACAATGCTAGAAATTTAAAGACTGGAACAAAACCTATACAAAAAATTGAGAAACTGATTTAATAAACTCCTTTTGAACTTGAATTCCCACATCAGTAATTATTGTTCATTTATTTTGAGCAAAAATATTTCTGAACTATGTGAACAGGCTGGCACCATTAGATACAAAGAATTGTGTCCTTTTAGCTCAATTGATTCTTAGTCTCTTAGAAAAATTACTTGAAAGCCTTTTAATACAATATTATAAATGAAGCAGCCACTCTTACTCATAAAACTCCAATCTTTAAAAAATCTTGGCGTATTATTTTAAAGATTGCTATAGATTAACTGCACATTATGAACTCAGTCCAGCAGTCTTAAAGAGAAATCTCCACTTAATGAAAAAATGCAATAAATTCAACTGGTAAAAGGGAAGAAATGAAAGAAAATGAGAGATTAAGACCGAGTTTTTTAAATATATGAAATCAACACAAGTGACATTATTTCAGAGCAAAGATCAAAGACCTGATAGTTTGCAAAGAAGCTAAAGAATGTATCATATGTGTACTGTGGATCTACACATATACAGATGTGTGAACCTACACACTGGATTGGACAGGTGTTTTAAATGTCATTTTCTCAAGTTCCAAATTTATGTTAATTTCAAAAGACTAACATTTGAGTATTGGCCTTTATTCTTAAAAGCTATTTTACTTTCTAATGAATTTACTGCCAAGATACCTCTGGAAATAATTTTGGCTTTGTTATTTTTTTTAAGTTGGCCTTTATATGGTTTATAAAATTGTCTGAGAATCATAGGATCAAATGTAAAAGTCATGATTATTCCTGCCTTAATTTTTTTTAATCAAAAAAACTGGAGTATAGTTGTTTTACGATGTCATCTTCATCTCCACTGTACGACAAAGTAAATTAGCTGTAAGTATGCCTGTATCTCTTCCCTCTTGAGCCTCCCACCCGCCCCAATCCCACCACTGTAGATCATCACAGAGCACCAAGCTGCACTCCCTGTGCTATACAACAGCTTCCCACGATCTATTTTACACATGATAGTGTGTGTATGTCAGTGCTAACATCTGCCTCTTATTTTTACCATTAAAATACACAAGCAAAACAGTTGAAACACTTGTATATTAAAAAAAAAGAAAACCTGGGCAACTGTATTATGCACTTTCATTAAGACTTTGATTGCTATATTTTTGAAACCATGTTTATGGTCAAATATCAAATGTTATAGAGGGCGCAGGGTAAAAAGTAACTCTGTCTATCACCCTTGCCCACTTGCCTCACAGTGCTTTTGCTAAGGTGCTAAGTGCTTCTTGCTAAGTCAACAGTATGACTTGTTTCTTGTATCCTTTTATAATTAATCAATACACCAGCATCTAGGTGGGTGTTTCCTTTTTATTTCTCTGAGGTGATAACAGATATAAAAACTATCCAGGACACTGTTTTCTTTTCTACTATCTCCAATACATCTTAACAATTATTCTATGTTTGAAAGACCAGAGTTATGTCAATGTTCTCAGTGTTGATAGTCCATCATATAATGTACAATTTATTTTATTTTATCATGCTCCTATTATTGCAAATTTAAGTTGTTTTGATGTACATGCTGGGTATCAAAGAGGAAGAAGAACCAGAGAACAAATTGCCAACATCCTTGGATCACGGAGAAAACAAAGGAGTTCCAGAAAAATATTTCTTTCTGCCTGACTACATGAAAGCCCTTGACCATGTGAATCACAACAAACTGTGGAAAGTCCTGAAAGAGATGGTAGTAACAGAGCACCTTACCTGCCTTCTGAGAAACCTGTATGCAAGTCAAGAAGCAACAGTTAGAACAAGAAGCAACAGTTAGAACGGAAACAACAGACTGGTTCAAAATTGGGAAAGGAGTATGACAAGGCTGTATATGATCACCTTGCTGATTTAACTTCTATGCAGAGTAAGCCAGGCTGGGTGAATCACAGCTGGAATCAGGATTGTGTGGAGAAATATCAGCAATCTCATATATGCAGATGATACCACTCTAATGGCAGAAAGTGAAGAGGAACTAAAGAGTCTCTTGATGAGGGTGAAGGAGGAGAGTGAAAAAGCTGGCTTAAAACTCAACATTCAAAAAACGAAGATCATTGCATCTGGTCCCATCACTTCATAGCAAATAAAATGGAAAAAAGTGGAAATGGTGACAGGTTTTGTTTTCTTGGACTCCAAAATCACTGTGGACAGTGACTGCAGCCAAGATATTAAAAGATGATTGCTCCTTGGAAGGAAGCTATGACAAACCTAGATGGCTTATTAAAAAGCAGAAACATCATTTTGCCGACAAAGGTCCGTATAGTCAAAGCTATTTTATTCAGTGACCATGAACAGATGTGAGAGTGGACCATAAAGAAGGCTTATCATCAAAGAATTGATACTTTTGAATTGTGATGCTGGAGAAGACTCTTGAGAGCCCTTTGAACTGCAAGGAGATCAAACCAGTCCATCTTAAAGGAAATCAATGTTGAATATTCATTGAAAGGACTGTTACTGAAGCTGAAGCTCTACCCGATGTGGAGAGCAAACTCATTGGAAAAGACCCTGATGCTGGGAAAGACTGAAGGCTAAAAGAAAAGGAGGAATCAGAGGATGAGATGGTTAGGTAGCATCACTGACTCAGTGGACATGAATTTCAGGAAACTCTGGGAGATATTAGAGGAATGAGGAGTCTGGTGTCTTGTAGTCCATGGGGTTGCGGAGTTGGAACAAGCAGCAGTGACTGAACAACAATAATAGCAACAATAGGTAAGAAATGCAACCATATCGTATTTCATTTGAAATTCTCTTATTGTGAGGTAAATATATTCTTCATAGTGTAATATATTTACATTTCCTTTTCTGTGAATTATCTATTCATGACATTTGCCATGTCTGTAGGATTATTGATTTCTTTCTTATCAGTATAATAAATCCATAAAATTTATAGTAGTCATTGCATATATGTTTCTGGCATTAAAGACATTAATCTCTACATGAATATTGCTATATGTCTTGCAGTTTGCTATTTGTCAGTTTACTTAATTATTTTAATATGTTAACCTATTTTATAAGCAACATATCCTATGTTTGAAGTTTCCTGTCTGGGAATCAACGCTATAAAGAATATATTGTATTTGTTCTGTGTGCTTAGATTTAATCTGATTTTTTTTTCAAAGAGTTTGCTAGGGCCATGCAGATCATCATGCTTTCTAGGTAAAGTCTGAGAAGATTCTAGCAGCAACCAGGTGGACATTTACTTCCCTGAAGTAGAATTTATCCTTACAAGAATGGATCTATGAAAAAATTATTTACTTTAGATGTCAGGAACATAGCACTTCAGATATACAGGAAAAGAGTCTGCATTTTAGAATTTACTATGAAAAGCAAGGGCTTCCCTGGTGGCTCAGATGGCCAAGAATCTGCCTGCAGTGCATGAGACGTGGGTTCAATTCCCAGGTCAGAAAGATCCCTTGGAGAAGGAAATGGCTACCCACTCCACTATTTTTGCCTGCAGAATTTCATGGACACTAATTTTGACAGCAGAATTTCATGGACAGAGGAGACTGGCAGACTATAGACCATAGGGTTGCAAAGAGTCAGACATGGCTGAGCAACTAACACTTTTAATTTCATGGAAAACAAAGATTAATTTGGGGAAACATTTGCTTCATGCTCAGTAAAATTTAAGTGTAGATAAATTCTGGAAATAGGATATTGCTGAGATGAAAAATCCTAGTGTAACATGAATAGGATTACACCTGAGAGGCAGTTGGAAACAAGAAGTAACTGATTGTGAAGGGGAGGACTGAAAACAGCACGAAGATAAAATTACAGAAGATAAGTTGTCATGTAAAGACCAATTGAAATTGAAATTGAAGTCGTTCAGTCGTGTCCGACTCTTTGCGACCCCATGGACGGTAGCTTACCGGGCTCTACGGTCCATGGGATTTCCCAGGCAAGAATACTGGAGTGGGCTGCCATTTCCTTCTCCAGGGGATCTTCCCAACCTAGGGATGGATACTGCTAAAAAACAAATCATCAGGTGAAAGACAGACACACACACACATATTTTAGAATACACTGGGAAAGGACAAAAATACAGGATGAGCCCCAGAAACAAAGAGAAAAGGAATGAAAATGGAGGATGAAGAGCAGAAATGGAGAGCTGCTATCTTGACAAAGAGACTAGAAGGAACGGAATACCATGATAACGAGGGCATGTGAGCACTCGGGGCTTTCTTTGCTGGAAGCTAAAGAAAATCATTCTGGCTAATTTAACAAAAAAGAAGTTTACTTAAAAATATTGCTTAGCTTACAATATCTCCAAGATGGTTCCAGAATCAGGCTTGGAGTCTAGGTAACCAGGCAGTAGGCAGGTAATCAGGCAAAGATCGTACAGTTTGGACAGCAGAAGTAGTGAGTGTTGGATCTGAAACACTTCCACCTCATTGCTGCGCTGGGCACTTGAAGGCAGCTGCCCCTCCAATGCCACCCTGTTTTTTCCTGTAAGATGCTTTAATTTCAGTGTCTGCAGGGTTACCTTGCAGTGAATAAGCATAGACTATGTACCTGTAGGAGCTTTCCAGGTGGCGCAGTAGTAAAGTATCTACCTGCCAATGCACAAGATGCAAGAGACTCGGGTTTGATTCCTGATCTGGGAAGATCCCCTGGAAGAGGGAATGGCATCCACTCCATTATTCTTGCCTGGGAAATCCTATGGCTAGAGGAGACTGGTGGGCTACAGTCCACGGCGTCGCAAAGAGCTGGACACGACGGAGCAAGCACTCACTCATGTACCTGTATGCCATCCACCAGGAAGGGAGTGAATACGTGGTGTCTGACATTTTCACTTTCTGTAGAGGTTTTTGTGTGTGTGCGGTGCTCAGTCACTTCAGTCAGTTTGCAGTCTTTTCCAAATACAACGAGAGATTCTTCAAACATAGAAAAAGCCTTTATTAAGAGGTACAAACTTCTATGTGTAAAGTAAACAAGTTACAAGGATATACTGTAAGGCACAGGGAACAGAGTCAATATTTTATAACTCTAAATGGCATACAATCTATAAAAATATCAAATCACTGTTGTACACCCAAAACTAATATAATAGAGTAAATCAATCATACTTCAATAAAAAGAGAGAAAGGAAAAAACCCAGAGTGTGGGCTGGACTCAGGGATTTGCTTGTAACAAACAGAAGACAATAAAATGGGTTGGATATTACTTTTCAGAGTATGCTACAAAAGACTGACTTCCCTCATGCTGAATTCTCTCTTTCTGGCTCTTCTCACTGGCTCAGTTGATGCAGCAAGGTGCCCTGTTGAGCTGCCATCCAGCTAGGAACTGAAGACCCCTCAGAGCAGCAGCAGGGAAGAACTGAGGCCCTCATTTCAATATCCTTTGGAAAAATGGAATTCTGCTAATACTCCCATAGGTGAGCTTGCAGGCAAGTCCTTTTCCCATGGAAGTGAAGTGAAGTGAAGCTGCTCAGTCGTGTCCGACTCTTTGTGACCCCATGGACTGTAGCCTACCAGGCTCCTCCATCCATGGGATTTTCCAGGCAAGAATACTGGAGTGGGTTGCCATTTCCTTCTCCAGGAGATTTTCCTGACCCAGGGATTGAACCTGGGTCTCCCACATTGTAGGCAGTCACTTTACTGTCTGAGCCCTAGGTAAATTAGTCCTGGATGACCTTGCTTGCAGTGTGGGATAGTCCTTAGCCAGAGGCACTCAGGTGAGTCCTACCTAGGGTCCTGAACCATACAAATGCTGAGATAATTTATGTTGTAGGTTTAACCTCCCAAGTTTTAGAGACTCAGCAATGAAAAGTGGCAAACGCAAAACCCAACATACTTTCTAAAGATTCTTAGCTCAAGAGTTAATCAAAACTAAAACTCTTCATTATTTATAGGAAAATAGTGATGAAAAACCATCACAAATCAAAACAAACAGGTGAGTTTTCACTTCTGACCTCAATGGTATGGTTTGCAGTAGACTGCCTCTATGGGGGCTTCTCTGATGGCTCAGTGGTAAAGAATCTGCCTGCAATGCTGGAGACCCGGGTTCGATCCCTAGTCAGGAAGATCCCCTGGAGAAGGGCATGGCAACCTACTCCTGTATTCTTGCCTGGAGAATTCCATGGACAGAGGAGGCTGGAGGGCTACAGTCCATGGGGTTGCAAAGAGTCGGACACAACTGAGCGACTAAAATCAAACATCATCTGTGTCACTTGCTTCTATAAGAACAACCAGAAATGACGAATAAATTGAAAAAGAGATTCTGTTTGAAGGCTTCCAAGACAACTGAAGCAACTTGGACTTGAGGGGCCAAGTTCCTACACAGAAAGGAGCTTATTGGGTTGGATTTCTGCCAAGGCTGGGAACTGAGGAACTAATATCACAGAGAGAAAAAGAAGTTATATCTGGAATCTAAAAAGAAATGATACAAATGAACTTATTTACAAAAACAGAAAGAGACTCACAGACTTAGAGAAGGAACTCATGGTTGCTGGGGGTTGGGGAAGGAATGGATAGTTGAGGACTTTGGGAAGGTCATGTACACACTGCTATATTTAAAGTAGATAATCAACAAAAATCTATTGTATAGCATAGGGAACTCTGCTCAATGTTACATGGCAGCCTGGATGGGAGGGGTGTTTGGGGGAGAATGGATCCATGTATATGTACGGCTGAGTCCCTTCACTGCTCGCCTGAAACTATCACAACATAGTTTATCGGCTACACCCCAATACAAAATGTTTTCGATGTTAAAAAAAATAAAAATTAAATAAATAAAAAAGAAGATGGAAACTGGTATCTTCCCTTCTTCAAGGATGTGCTATTCTCCTCTCTTCCCCCCGCCCCCCCGTCCCCGTCAAAGATTGTCCGCAGGAGCGGCAGTTCACACAGCTCCTTTAGAGGGCCCCGGGTTTGGAGTGAACACACCCGCAGACAGCCGTCTACAAAGCGCGTGCTCACAAGGCCCCGCCCATCTCTCCCGCTTCACTCCCCTTGAGCCTCATTCCTGCTCCTGGGAATGGTAATTTCTAATAAAGTAATAGCTCATAAACCCTCTGCCTGAGGCTTTGTTCAGCATATTGAAACTAAATTCAAAATAAATGAACAGAAACTAAAACATTTTTAAGACACCAGTGATGGCTAATGAGGAAACATAATGGTATAAGAACCCCATAAGTTTTATTGGGTTCTGTTTTCATTATCAGTTTAAAATATTTTCTAATTTCCAGTGTGGTTTCTCTTTCTGAAGCATAGATTAATATATGTGAAGTGCCTAAAAGATACATAGTAAGCATACATAAGTGTTAGTTTTTATTATGGAAGTGCATAAAGATATGTACATGCTCCTATATCTATGTACACACAAACATACAGTATTACAAGTAAAAGACAACTTTTGCAATATATATGACAGACATAATAATAACAACAGCTCGCTTTTATGGAGTGTCCTGAACAAGGTCTCTGTATAGCAACGCCATGCCCTACTATCCACATTTTGAAAATAAGGAAACAGACACAGTAATTTGCCTAGGTCATACAGTAGGTAAGCGATGGAGCCTCATTTTGAACATAGGAGAAGGAAATGGCAACCCACTCCAGAATTCTTGCCTGGAGAATTCCATGGACAGAGGAGCCTGGTGGACTACAATCCATGGGGTCTCAAAGAGTCGGATACGACTGAGTGACTAAGTTTCACTTTCTTTCAATCTTATTCCATAAAGGACTTCTGAATTCTGGTCATACATAATGAGAGGCAGAGTTATTATTGCCTTTCTCAAATTCTATTAAAATAAGAAATATCTAAGTAAATCCATGAGATATTGAAAAGCCAGTGGCCTCATAAAACCAAAAATTCTGTAACATACAAAGCAGTTGGTGATCAATTAACAGCACTGAGAAACTGCAACCTTACCACACGGTAACTTGACTTTACAGAGCCATCAAAAAAAAAAAAAGAGCAGAACTGGGAGAAAATAGGAATACTGCTGGGATGCCAGATACTGAAAAGGCAACAGCTGAGAAAGAATTGTTTCCCAGCGCCCTCCTCCCCCCCAATTCCATCCCTAGAGAGAGGCTGCTTCTGAAATCAATTCTCAGGTCAATGCCTCTGGAACTATGAAGGAGGGACTCTGACATGGGAGGTCTTGGGAATGGGCCCTGGGCTGGGGATGATTCCAAGATGCAAGGTTCCTAATATGCCAGGTCCCTGACGGCATGACAAGGGATGTGGGATCTCACACCCACAAACATAGAATATAGACCATATTTTTATAATAACTTTAAATGGAGTATAATCTGAAAAATATTGAATCACTATGTTGTGCACCTGAAATTAATATTGTAAATCAATTCTACTTCAACAAAAAGAAAGAAAGAAAGAAAGAAGAAGCCTACAGGGTAGTCTGGACTCACACTTGCTTTTAACAAACAGAATACAACCAAAGTGATGGGATATCGCTTCAAAGAGTAGATTTCGAAAGATTGACTTCCTTCTTGGCTGGATTCTCTCTCTCTGGTTCGTTTAATTTGCACTGGTGATGAAGCAAGCTGCCATATTGAGCTGTTCCACATGGCTCCAACTTTCGATACCTACAAAACTTGGGAGGAAGCCAAGGTCAAGGACCTATCTCAACAAGCACAGCCAGCAGCTGATGAGAACCTCAAAGTTCATGGCAGAACCATCTGGGACATTCAAGAAAAATACAGTCTTTTCTTGTACACGAGGAGAGAGAAGAGGAGGAAGTTAATGAAACAGATGTGAACTTAAAGGACATAATGGACCTGGTCATGTCACAAGCAAATGCTTTAAGAGCCAAGGCAGTCTGAGCCCTGCAGGATAGCAATAATGGCATCATAAATGCTACTATGGAATTAACAAGGTAACCATCTGAAAATGAAGACTCAGTTATTTTGGTGTTTCTAAAGAGTAATTGTAGCTTGGTTTTACATTTGTACTATTTCCGTCAGTAATACCATTATGGCCTCAATTTTATACTGCTTGGCTCATGGATTCTACTTTACTGATTTTTCTTCAGGATATAATCAGAAAAATACAAAAAAAATTTCTTCATTGGTGCCAATACAAACATTATTGATAATAACCCTTGCCTCCCCTTCTCCCATAAAAAACAAAAGACAAAACCCAAAACAAACAAAAACAGAAAAAAGAGAAAAGAATACCCTAGGAGAAAACAAATAAATGAGACATCCATGAAATATATGATATCATCTCTCCAATAAAAAGTATATTTTAGAAGGATATGAAATAAAGGATCCAAATACTCTCTGTAGAGTAGACCCTTAGCTGGCCATAATATTTGGAAGGACTAGAGGGCCTCCCAGGTCATTCTAGTGGTAAAGAATCTGCCTGCCAATGCAAGAGACTTAAGAGAGTCGGGTTTGATCCCTGGGTCAGGAAGATTCCCTGGAGGAGTAAATGACAACCCACTCCAGTACTCTTGCCTGGAAAATCCCATGGACAGAGGATCCTGGTGGGCTACAGTCCACAGAGTCACAAAGAGTTGGACATGACTGAGCAACTAAACAACAACAAAATATCTCCTGTGTACATTTAAGATACCCAGGAAAACTGAGTAACTTATTGAAATGGCCCAACCCACCACCTTAAATACCATCTTCAACTAAAGACAAAAGATAGATGTGTGTGGGTGGGAGAGGGTACAGTTATGGGAAAAGCATAGTGAACAAGGGTAAATTTGTTTTACAGATTTAGGTCATCACTTTCTTCATTGACAAGAGTTTCTGGAGATTTAGAATCCTTCTTCTCTTCCTAGTACAGAGAAGGAAAAGTAACCTCATGAATTGTAGCCCGTCAGGCTCCTCTGTCCATGGAATTCTCCAGGCAAGAATACTGGAGAGGGTTGCCATTCCTTTCTCCAGGGCATCTTCCCAACCTAGGGATCGAACTTGGGTCTCCTGCATTGTAGGCAGATTCTTTACCAGGAAAGCCACCAGGAAAGCCCACAGAGAGGGAAACATGTTTAAATGTGATTTGCCTCATAAATGTCAGTGTACCTTGCAAAGAACCACTTCTTGGTTTTCAGAGTTTTTCCTGAGTCTGCTGTTTCTTAAAAATAACAACCTCAAGATCATCCTTATGCCAAAGAAACATATTTTGGGGTGGCATATTTTGCTCCTCTTCATGCACAAATGATAGAATTTGAAAAAAGCAACTTATATTAAATATTTTCTTTTTGTCTAAGAATTACTAACATGACCTTTTTAATGACTGAGGGTTTTTTTTTTCTTCTTCTGTGTGTTTCTGGTTTTAAACTAATTTTATCAGGATAACACTTTCCTATACTAGTCAGATTTTTTTTTTTTTTTTTTTTATCATCACAAACACCTCTCCTAAAAATATGGGAATAGGTATCATTCCCATGAAGTGACCTAAAAGTTGCTCTGTCATGTCCGACTCTTTGTGACCCCCTGCATGGTAAGGGTGGAGTCTTACCAACTGGGCCACCAGAGAAGTCTCCCTATCAATAACTTTTAACCAAAAAATGGTCGTCTTTTTGAGCTAAACTTTCTGTTCATCTTTACTTATTTGTTGTTGTTGTTGTTTAGTTGCTAAGTTGTGTCTGACTCTTTTGCAACCCCATGGACTGTAGCGTGCTAGGCTCCTCTGACCAGGGGATTTCCAAAGCAAGAATACTGGAGTGGGTAGCCATTTCCTTCTCCAGGGGATCTTCCTGACCAGGGATCGAACTCGGGTCTCCTGCATCGCAGGCAGATTCTTTACTGTCTGAGCAACCAGGGAAGCCCCATCATTCCTGTAACTATCACCAAAATGTTTACTGTTGTCTACCAGGTGGCTCAGCGGTAAAGAATCCACCTGCCAATGTCGGAGATGTGGATTCGATCACTGGGTTGGGAAGATCGCCTGGAGGAGAAAACGGCAACCCGTTCCAATATTCTTGCCTGGAAAATCCCGTGGGCTGAGGAGCCTGGCAGGTTAAAGTCCATGAGGGTCACAAAGAGTCAAACACGACTTAGTGAATGAGCACTGCACTGCACGTGTTTAGTAGCATGTTCTTTTATTTAAAGAATTTCAAAATCTACAGGACCAGGAGTTAATGATTTTTAAAGACTAATTTTTAGCTTCCATAAAGCTAATCTCAAAACCAAAATATTCTTTGAAATCAGTGGGAAGTCTGTTCACTGAGCATTGGAAAAGATGAAAATAAGCTGAAGGGAAGTAACTCTCACCAGTTTCTTCTGAGTTACCTCATGCACATGCATTACTTTAATCTATTTTAAATTAACATTTTATTTTAAGCATATGCTCTTATATTATGCATGGCCTGTTCAATTAGTCTTTGGACATTGTCCTTTTCCCCTAATTGTCTCTACTTCTTTCAATATTTAAAAAAACTCAAAAAAAAAAAAAAAAACTTTAATTTAAACCTTTTTTTAATTCTAAAAATTTTTTAGAATATCCTCCTTTGTATAATTTATCACTTTCTTTTCAGAGTTACTTTAAAATTTTTAACTGTTTTTTATTCAGTTAAATAAATTGGGGGAAATTCTGCTATTTTTAGGGCAGGGATTCTCTGTTTTGGTACTATTAAAATTTGGGGCCAGATACTTCTTTGTCACAGGGGCTGTTCTGTGTTCAGTTCAGTCACTTGGTTATGTCTGACTCTTTGCGACCCCATGGACTTCAGCACACCAGGCCTCCCTGTCCATTACGAACTCCCAGGGCTTACTCAAACTCATGTCCATCGAGTCGGTGATGCCATCCAACCATCTCATCCTCTGTCGTTCCCTTCTCCCGCTGCCTTCAAACTTTCCCAGCATCAGGGTCTTTGCTAAGGAGTCAGTTCTTTGCATCAGGTGGCCAAAGTACTGGAGTTTCAGCTTCAGCATCAGTCCTTCCAATGAATACTCAGGACTGATTTTCTTTAGGATGGACTGGTTGAATCTCCTTGCAGTCCAAGGTACTCTCAAGAGTCTTCTCCAATACCAGAGCGTACTGTAGGACATTCAGCTGCATCTCTGGCCCCTGACAACACCAGTACCCCACGAGTTGTGACAACCAAAAATGCCTTCAGTCATGAACAAGTATCTCACCTGGAGGTGGGGGCAAAGTGCTCCCTGTTGAGGAAACACAGAGATGGGGTAAGTTTTAGGCTTCTGTCTCTGCTTTCAATCATGATTTATGAATGAATTATTCTCTGAAACATTACAATGAGTAGACCTTTTACAGCAGAATTTTTTTTTTTTCTTCCAGTAAGTACACAGAGAAAGGTTGTGAAAATCAATAAAGGGAAACCTCCTCAAAATGAAGTCAGGAGACCAGAAGGGAGAACTGCTCTGCAGGTACATGCTAGCGCGGTAAGTCACTTCAGTCCGGTCTGACTCTTTTGAAACCCTAAGGGCTGTAGCCTGAGAAGCTCCTCTGTCCATGGGATTCTCCAGGCAAGAATACTGGAGTAGGTTGCCACTTACTACTCCAGCTGATCTTCCCAACCCAGGGATCAAACCAGCATCTCTTATGTCTCCTGCATGGGCAGGCGGGTTTTTTTTTTTTTTGTTTTTTTTTTTTAACCACTGGCGCCACATGGGAAGTCCGTCATGCAGGTACCACTGGACATCAATAGGAAGAGACATACGTGCATCTCTGGCAAGGAGTGACACTACTTTACTACTACCATCAGGAGGAAGAAAGATTTTCTCCTTGCCTGGCAACAGCTTAGCCAATCAGAGGCTATCTCAGCTCAGCCAATGAAAACCCACCATGTTTCAAAATCCCAGTTTCCTCCAATGGACTTTTCGTTTATAACAGCCCCGCCCAAATTCCCTTTCTCCTCTATAAAAAGCTTCCTCTCCTTTGCTTTACCAGTCTTTCAAGTGGTTGGCCATTGTTGCACCTTCTGAATGGCACTTCTTTGCTGCCGCTGGAGTAAAGGCTGGTGAGATAATTATCTGTTTGGTGAGATAACTGTCTGTTTTTAGTGTTTAAGGTCAGCGTTACAGCAGAAAATGCCATACTTACTCAACTCAGTACCCCTCCACTGCTGTTATTTTCTCTCTGCCAGTAGCATCAAGAAACAGTTTTAAGAGTATAGTTATGATGCTTCATGCTATCACTCTCAAAAGTTCTGGCATATAACACCCCCTAGCCCCTAACTTTCCTTGCTACTCAGGAGCAAAAATGTGAAAATGTAGATGAGAGTCAAGTGTACCTCTGTTAAAAACAAGACAGCAGGAACAAGATGAAGTTACTTATGCTAAAATCCAGCGTCACCAAATGGAGACTTCACTCATTGTAACCAAGTTGAGACTTTGTTACAGTTTCAGCCCTTCCAAAAATGAAAATTTAAACCAGCCAATCAGAAGTAATCTGATCAGTAATAGTTGGGTAATCTGCCTGATAGCCTCCTGCCATTCCCTACAGAAGAGTAATCTTGCAGCAACCCTCCTCCCCTCTTTTAACCTGATATAACTTCTTTGTTCCTGTTTCCTTCTGCTTATAAAAGTCATTTTGTACAGATCCTTCCTTTTTATATGCCAGATTGGATGTTAAATCAATTTTCACTCCAACTCTTAAAAATTTTAATATGCCTCAGTTTATCTTATAACTCTGTACTGTCATGTCCATTACAACATTATTCACAATAGCCCAAATATGGAAACCGTTGAAGTGCCCATCAATGGAAAATTGGATAAAGAAAATGTTGTCTAAATATACAGTGGAATATTATTTAGCCTTAAGAAATAGAAATCCTGCCATTTGCAAAAACACGATGTACCTTGAGAGCATTTGTTAAATGAAAAAAGAGAAAGATGAATTATGTATGATCTCACTTATATATAGAATCTAAAATAGGTGAACTTACAAAAACAGAGGTAGAAGAATAACTTAAAAACAGAGTTGTGTTTTTTTTTTTCCCAAACTGATGAATCTACATCAGTGATCTTATCCACCTCTAGCAGCGCACAAGTTTCTTTTTGGATCTGCGATAAATTAGATAACACAGGAGGCCAATACCTGAGCTTTGAAGGGCAGGGGCATAGGAGCCAGACTGCAGGGCTGTGAAGGCAGCTTCTGTTTCTCACTGTTTCTCACTAACTGCCTAAATGGTCACAGGTAGATTTCCCTGGCCTCCCTTTCCTCATCAGTGTAACTCGGGTAATAGTACCCGCTTTACAGACTGTGCTGAGGATTAAACAAATGAACACGTGTGAAGTGCTTGGACCAATGCCTGACCTGGTAAATGATCAATCAATTTTATCACGGGTAAGTGCAAAAGAATTGTTCATGTAATTGGAGGCTCATTCATTTTTAACATATATTTTCTTTAAATGTGTTACAAAAGCCTCATTTTTCTCTTATTCCTCATATAAAACTTTTTGGAATAACCATTATGTATGAATGCATTTGTACGAAGCCCTGGGAACAATCTATATAAACTTTATATGTATATAAATGATCTGGCCTCAAGTAACCTGTGATCTGCCAGTGGGGAGAGTCAGTGGGTGCGGGTGCCACCGGGCACAGTGCGATTGGATGAGGACACAGCACAGCCTGGCTTTGAGGGTGGAGCGAGGCACAGGGCGCTGCCCAGAGGAGGATAAGGGAACTTTTTAATCTGGTTGTTTCAACTGGTGAAACTTTGTAATTTACCGTATTGAAAGGGAGTCTTAAGAACAGTCTCAAGATGCTTTACAGATTAATCAGCATGCATGGCCCAGGCTGTAAACTCTTCTCGGATAGTCACAACCTTCATTAACATTACCAGTGACTGCGCGAGTCAGTCCCCATGGACAAAGGAGCATGGCGGGCTATATCGAAAAGAGCTGGACACGACTGAGCAACTGCGCACACACACACAAGATAAACAGACCTCCAGTGGGTGACTGCATTGCCTGTAGAGCTGTGTCCTTTTATTTATTTATTTTAAAAATTATTTTTGGATTACACTCGGCCTTCGCGGCTGCACACTGGCTGTCTCTAGTTGCAGAGAACGGGCTTCTCGTTGCAGTGGCTTCTCTTGTTGGGGCGCACAGACTCTAGAGCGCGGGCTCAGTAGTTGTGGTACAGGGCTTAGCTGCTCTGCAGCATGTGGGACCTTCCCTGGCCAGGGATCGAACCCTTGGCCCCTGCATTGGCAGGCAGATTCTAATCCACTGAACCATTGGGAAAGTCCCAAGCTGTTTGCTTTGAAATAAACTCTTTGGAGATTTAAAGATTACTGGGTCTGCTTCTTTGCAAGCAGGGCTGGATGATTAACTGTTGTTTCCTGAAAGTGCTCTTCTACTGACGCTTCCGAGATTGTTAACTGTGATTTGCTGTGGACAGAGAAAGTAGGTAAGTGTGTTTCTCAGGACTATATTTAAAATCAGATATAACAAAGCTAGTAGTCTCACCTGACAAGAAAATGGAAGCATTTGTAAATGGATTTTTATGCGGTTGTATGTGGGGTGGACTGCACTGGTTTTTGGAGGCTGATTTGCTAATTTCCCAGTTCTTGGGTGATTCTGGTTGCATTTGATGGAATAGTGACTTCCTGGTAATTAAATGATTTAAGGGGCTTCCCTGGTGGCTCTGTCAGTAAAGAATCCACCTGTGGTGAAGGAGACCTGGGTTCGATCCCTGGGTCAGGAAGATCCCTTGGAGAAGGAAATGGCAACCCACTCCAGTATTCTTGTCTGGGAAGTCCCATGGACAAGGAGCCTGGTGGGCTACAGTCCATGGGGTCTCAAGAGTCAGACATGACTTAGGGACTAAACTACCAAATGATCTAAATTCTAGACATAGTGACATTTTTCCTAAAGGAAGATGTGCTTCTCTTCTAGTATTTCAGTATATAGTAGGTCTACTTTTATCCTTCTCATCACCATCTTCATTTTTATAAGCTTGAATCATATCCTCTCTTACCTTTCCTTGTTTCTATAGTCCTCACACTTGAGTCTAAGATTCACATCAGTTTCCCTAACCTCTTGAGTTAGCCGCTGATATGGAGCACATCTGGCATACTCCTATCTAGCCTTCAAAGCCCAGTTCAAATGACCCACTCTGAGAAACTTTTTCTTAGGATGAATAATCTTTTGCATACAGACTTGTTTTTTATCTGTACTTCCATAACACTTTTTTTTTTTAATTTTTTATTATTATTATTATTTTTGTCATACATTGATATGAATCAGCCATAGATTTACACGTATTCCCCATCCCGATCCCCCCTCCCACCTCCCTCTCCACCCGATTCCTCTGGGTCTTCCCAGTGCACCAGGTCCGAGCACTTGTCTCATGCATCCCACCTGGGCTGGTGATCTGTTTCACCATAGATAGTATACATGCTGTTCTTTTGAAATATCCCACCCTCACATTCTCCCACAGAGTTCAAAAGTCTGTTCTGTATTTCTGTGCCTCTTTTTCTGTTTTGCATATAGGGTTATCGTTACCATCTTTCTAAATTCCATATATATGTGTTAGTATGCTGTAATGTTCTTTATCTTTCTGGCTTACTTCACTCTGTATAAGGGGCTCCAGTTTCATCCATCTCATTAGGACTGGTTCAAATGATTCCATAACACTTTTAATCCTCCTATATGACTTTTAATCTATGTAACATCTTTATACATACATGCTTATCTTCTTAGTTGGATTAGGGCTTTTTCGAGGTCGGGTCCATCCACCTCTCAAAGTGTATTACCAAAAATTGTCACTTGCTGGTTATTGATTGCACAAAAATATAGTGTTTTATGGTTTGCACTCTCTTTCTGATGATACCCGTCATTTGTGAGATCCCCTACCCAGTCATCCATTTATCCCCTCACCACACAGACATGTGGGCATGTACACACACACACACACACACACACCCCAGCATGCTGAACTCATGCTCATGATATCAAAAGTTACTTTTCTTTAACTGTATTGAGTTAGGTTCACTTATTTAAAACTTCCTGCATTTAAGAACCCTTGCTTATAGCTGCTGTTTATCACTCTCAGTTGTGCATTTCTGTATCATTTGGCTTGTAGTCTGATGTTGCTGGCTTCGCTGTGGAGGGTCTAAGTTCAGGAGCTCAGTTGGACAAAAGGAAGGAACTCACAAGTACTGTAACTGTATGGGCTAGACATCAAATTCCAATGAGGGGGGAGTTGGCATCTGGTAGTATCTGCCAAGCAGTCATTCCCCTGAGAGCAACACTGATCTCCTTTTGAGGAGTTGCTGTTTACCCATAACCACCTAATTCTGTTGAAGGTGCTTCAGTGACTAGTCAAAAGCTCTTCTTCAAGATTGAGTCAGTCATGGTCCTTTCCTGAAAACCTTAGTGTCTGGAAAAGGGGTGGATTGAAGTTGAATTGGGGATGAAATTGGTAACCTGGTATAAACATGGAGCTGCCTGCCCTTCTTGTCAGAACATGGACTTTTCTAAGACACAGGAAAACAGACCAATGATCCCATTCTAGGCAGAGGCCCTGTGGAAACAGTAGAGACCCTAGGATTCCATGAGTAGAGAAACCAGGATTCAGGCCAGGAGCCTTCTGAAGCCAAGCTGTGGCATCCTTGCATGCTTCCTGTTGCTGCATGTGGGATCCAGTTCCCAGACCAGGGATTGAACCTGGGTCCCCTGCATGGGGAGAGTGGAGTCTTACCCACTGGGTCATAAAGGAAGTCTTCCTATCAATTACTTCTGGCAAGTAAATGGTCGCTTTTTTGAACTAAAGTTTCTGTTAATATTTATTTGTTGTGGTGGTTTAGTTGCTAAGTTGTGTCCGACTCTTTTGCAACCCCATGGACTGTAGCCTGCCAGGCTAGAACTGCCCATGGGATTTCTCAGGCAAGAATACTGGAGTAGGTTGCCATTTCCTTCTCCAGGGGATCTTCCTGACCCAGGGATCAAATATGCGTCTCTTGCATTGCAGGTGGATTCTTTACAGCTGAGCCACCAAGGAAGCCCATTTACTTATTTAGGACACATTTATTGAACTCCTCCCGTGGCTCAGTGGGTAAAGAATCTGTCTGCAGTGTGGGAGATCTGTGTTTGATCCCTGGATTGGGAAGATTTCCCTAGAGAAGGGAAAGGCTACCCACTCCAGTATTCTGGCCTGGAGAATCCCAGACTGAGTGACTTTCACTTTCACTTTCACTTCAGTGTCAGGGGTCATAGTATATGCAGATAAAAGATTCATTTAAACAGGCTCAAACTATAAGTACGTTACAATCTAGCATAATAAAAAATAGATGCAGATAAGTTGCATGCCTAGTCTCAAGGCAAGGCATAATATAATAGAGGTCATAAAAATCATATTTAATATGTGAGTTTGGTTGAAGAACAGATGATTTTCAGCAGAGGGGAATCAGAGCTGATTTTAGTCAAGATCCTTGTAAAGCTTGGGTAGCTCTGTCAGGTCATGCTGATTCAGTTGCGTTCCAGATGTCAGTCAGGTTTAGAATTTCCATTGTACACAGTGATGGAACATATTTCTATGTCTTCAACCTGTCAGGTAAAAAACCCTTCTGTATCTCTAAGTTTCAAGGTAAGGAGACCAAGGGAGAAAATAATGCTTGGTTATTTTTGAAATTGTAAAAAATTCAATATGAACCTTTACAAATCAAACATGCCTTTAAGATGTTATTTTATTGTTTTGAAGTTCTCAAAGCTATGCTTTTTCAAAGCTAAGTTCTCTAGTCAAAGCTATGGTTTTTCTACTAGTCATGTATGGATGTGAGAGTTGGACCATAAAGAAAGCTGAGTGGCAAAGAATTGGTGCTTTTGAACTGTGGTGTTGATGAAGACTCTTGAGAATCCCTTGGACTGCAAGGAGATCCAACCAGTCCATCCTAAAGGAAATCAGTCCTGACTATTCATTGGAAGGACTGATGTTGAAGCTGAAACTCCATACTTTGGCCACCTGACACGAAGAACTGACTCCTTAGAAAAGACCCTGATGCTGAGAAAGATTGAAGTCAAGAGGAGAAGGGGATGACAGAGGATGAGATGTTTGGATGGCATCGGTGCCTTGATGGACATGAGTCTGAGCAAGCCCTGGGAGTTGATGATGGACGGGTAGCCCTAGTGTGCTGAGGTCCATGGGGTCGCAAAGAGTCGGACATGACTGAGTGACCAAGCAAACCACAGGAAGCTAGTATAGCTTTGAGAGATCTTGTATACAGAGTTTAAATATTGGTGAGCTTTCAGAGAAGATGCCAACTTCTTGGAGAAATGCCAGTTCAAAGGAAGCTGGTGAGGATCAAGGCATCTAGTAAGGGTAGAGAGGGGACTGGCTGGTCAGCTTGGATATGGAAGCTTTTATGACTGGAAGAGCCAGCAGGGACAGAGAACAGGGGAGAGATACAAGAGGCAAAGACAGAAGGATACATACAAAGAAAGTATGGTATGAAACCTACAGGTTGAATCAACACACGTTAGAATGCAGTGTAGTATAAAATCAAAAGAAGAGCATGATGGATGATCAGTGAAATTGCTCAGACATGGATACCATCCATCCATATGCTTTCACTTTCCCTTAAGACCAACGGTGTGTGCTTTTAAATTTCTGATATCTTCATATCAGGTCAACCAAGAGTTTGACTTAATATGCCTGGTAGCAAATGACAAATTAGGCAGCAAATAAAAAATTTCTAAGGAAAAGAATTATTTTTAGGTAATTTGACTAAGAAATGAGGAAAAAATGGCATCACATTGAATGCACCAAAATTCTGTGACTGCATCCTTTCTTGTCCTACAGATTGCATTCCCACCTGGAAACTGTGGTTTAGCCACAGTGCCTGTGGTTTAGTGCCTTAAACAAGAAAGCTGATTAATAGTCACCTGCTCAGTTTCTGTGAGTGCAACTGTGAGTGAGTGAAAGTCACTCAGTCTTGTCTGACTCTTTGTGACCCCTTGGACTGTAGCCTGCCAGGTTCCTCTGTCCATGAAATTTTCCCAACAAGAATACTAGAGTGGGTTGCCATGCCCTCCTCCAGGGGATATTCCCGACCCAGGGATCAAACCTGAATCTCTTGCATTGGAGGCAGATTCTCTACTGTCTGAGCCACCACAGAAGCCCCAAATTCTTCATACATTTGTTTTGTAAGATTGACTGAACACTCCTCTGATCAGGCACTGTTCCAGGCCCTGAGGATAGAGCAGCAAACAAAATAGTCTTCAACAGAGCAAGTGTTCCAGTGGGACAGTGACACAGAAGTCTGGAATTCAGTAGTGGGAAACTATTCCAGTAATCCAGATATTAGATAAGGAAAAAAAAAAAGCAAGCAAAATATGTGCACATTATGTAAATATATACATAGCAGTAAATCAACTTAAGAAAGTATAAAACTGGGCAAAGGTTAGAGTTAAAATGGGGGTGGAGGATTCTATTTCACTTCAGAAGCTTGAGGAAGGTCTTTCTGTTGAAGTGTCTCGGAGCACAGATCTGAGTGAGGGAGTGAGCCATTATAACTGGATGAGGAGTGAGAAGGGAATCTACTTGGGGCGTAGCAAGGAGGCCAGCATGGCAGGAATGAATAATAAGGACCAGGAGAGGGTGGGGGAGAGAATATAGAGATAGATGTCTTCAGAGATGTAGCCAGGAGCTACACTGAGGCTTTGTAGGGCATGCTAAGATTTTTGACATTTGCACCAAGAGTGATGGGAAGCCATTGGTGGGTACCAAGCAGGGGGATAACGTGATTGGACTTTCATTTGAATTGGATCATCCAGGCTGCTGTAGGCGACAGACTCAAGAATAAGAAGTAGGTGACAGGAGACTAGACTATTTTGATAAACCTGGCTTATCATGGTGGTTTGAACTGGGATGGTGGGGACGGAGGTGAAAAGCAGTGAACTTTGAAATATAAAAAAAGTACATGTGAGATAATTTTTTGCCACACTGACTATATGAGCTGAACAGTTAAAGTCAAAGTCCAAGGATTTTGGCTTAAGTACCTGGATGAGTGAAGAATTGGTTTATTGGTTATGATGAAGATCGGGAGATGGGCAGTTTTGGGGTTGTTTGCTTTTGGACTGGGTTAGTTTGGAATACTCTCAGGTATCTACATAGAGCAGTCATAGTGGCAATTTGACACAGAAGTTTGGAATTCAATAAGGAGGTTCGAATATGAGATATAAGTTGTGGACTTTTCTGTACATGGCATTGTGTGGTATGGTGCTGACTCTGCTTCATTTCTAGCATACAGTGAAGCTGTTCTCTGCCCCAAGTAGTTGCAACTTACAAGATTGCACTTGACTCTCCTCTTTAAAATTACCCTCCCACTCACACAACATAACCTCATTGCTCTATAATATACTGAGTTCTTAACTACTTTTCTCTCAGATATTTGAAGACAATTGAGAATTCTCTGTACTGTACTTGATGACCACAGATAAATAAATATACCCCAAAAGTGCCAAGTTAACAATTTTGGAACATCTCTAAAAGTTAAACTTAACTGAAAGGCAACTTTTAAATATTTTTTGTTGAAGTATACTTGATTTACAATGTTCCAGGTGTACAGCAAAGTGATTCAGATATACTATGTATGTATATACATATATTCAGATATATAGGCATGTTCGTATATGTATATATGCATATACATACATATATATTCTTTTTCAGATTCTTTTCTACTATTACAAGATACTGAATATATTAATAGTTCCCTGTGATATACAGTAAATATTCATTGTTTATGCATTTATATACAGTCCTTTGCGTCTGTTAACCCTGAATTCTTAATTTGTTCCTTCCTTCCCCCCATCAACTTACCCTGTGGTAATCATAAGTTTGTTTTCTATGTCTGTGAGCCTATTTCTGTTTTGTAAATAAGTTCATTTGTATCTTTTTTAGATTCCACATATAAGTGATGTCATATATTTATCTCTGTCTGACTTCACTTGGTATGATAATTTTTAGGTCCATCTGAAAGGCAGTTTCAAAGAGCTCTTCAGGCTAACTCTATTGGAGGACACATCAAGATCATCACACCTAGTGTAGCTTCAGAGTCATTCCTGAAACAACTCTGACCTAGTGTAGCTTGAATTGTTTTCTACCTAATATCCCTGAGGTGACTTCAGGGGACACCTTCAAGGTGTGGTCACAGGGAAGTTCAAGGAGAATATTGTACAGATATCCATTAATATCACCAAAGAAATTTTTGGGACATAGTTGCCTGGGGTCCTTCCATCTCTCTTCCATCCTTAGATTCAACTCCAAGAGACGCCTGGTGTCTAAAGAGTTTGCATGTTCATAATGAAAGACCTCTTTTGGTAAAGGTACATGTAACTCTGCATGTATGGGTGGGTGGAGTGGGGAAAAACATGAGGATGGAGACTTTTCAAGCATCTCTTGTGTTACTTAGATCTTTCTCTTCATTTGAATAGGTTGGATGTGCCTTTCCCTTTTTGCTCAGATTGGTAGAATTGCCTCTCCCTTCATCCATTTTTTAGTTGGTGGACGCACGTCAGCTATTGGATGGCTGTTGATGGCTGTGGGTGCCCTGTGGTTCTTTATGTGATGCCTGTGTCTCTCTGTCAGCTCTCCTATATGGGTGCCAGCAGCTGAGAGTGGTTTATCCTTTCAGTACACTCCACTGTTTTTATATATTTATGGCAGAGGATGCAGTCAAGGTTACAAGGGTTTTTTTTTTTTTTTTTTTTTTTTTTGATCCATTGAAGACTTACTGAGTTAACTGAAGATTACAAACAAGTTTCCCTTTGTTCAGGTCAGCTTTGGAGGTCGCAGATGCTAGGAAATAATATTTTTACATGGCTACTCATCATCACAAGGAAAGTTAATTTTCTCTTACCAGAGTTATTTTTCAACAATCAACTGAAAGAACACATCTAGCTTTGTGGCCATTTTACTCTTTCATCCATGTTACTTTGCTGCCTGAGTCATTGCACATAGTTCATCCAGAACTCACAGCTTTTATATACTGTTCTTCAGATAATGATGGACTGCATCATATTTGGGAGAAATGTATTGGTTGTAAACTGAATTATTTAGGGGAGTTAAAAAACAATTTAGACACCTTTTAATTCAAGAATTTAGGATTAAGGCTTATGATTATGACTTGTGGTAGTGTACAATCTTGCGCAATGTCATTTTGACAGGTGAAGACAGAAAATGAAAGCATTATCTACAACCATATTTCTTTAGTGTGATAAGTTCCTAGGGCATTCAAGGATTATTATTTTTTTTTTTAATGTGCTTGCTGCTTACCATTCTGCTACCAAAAACAAGCTAGTCAGAGGAGGCTAAGTGTTAGAGGACATCTCTGGTAACTCTTTCATCTGGAATCACTTGTAACAAAGCATTCTTGACTTCTTTTTTACTACTTCCTTCTCTGCTTTCCAACCAAACCAATTTCTGTCGAAGGAGCTGGACTATTTTTTTTTTTTAAACCAAATATACTTCTTACTGCCAAATGTATAGTGGAAAAATTAAATTAGGCTGGTAGTTTATCTTAATCATTCAAGAACATCTAGCTATTAATGGAAGTCAGTGCCACCAAACATGCCATGTATTATTAATACAGTATTGTTTTAGGAGGCAGGAAACAGAATTGGGAGAAAAATCATTCGGTGTTTGAGTCAGAAAATCTGTGGAGTCAGGGAGCTCAAAAGTTCTTTGTTAATAGTTCTGTGACCTTGAACAAGTAACTTTGCCTATCTGATCCTGGCTCTACAGCTATAAAATGCAGCCAAAAAGGACTGCCTGGAGAGCAAGTCAGTTGTGTCAAAGACATCAAAGTGTTACACTAGTGAAAAGAACCAGTGCTTTGAATAGACACATTGCAGTAAATAAATCTATTGCTTTGTGATTTTACACTGTACGAATTTGGAAACTACAGCATGTGCACCGGTTTTTTTCCCCGTCTAGTTCCCTGCAGGTGAGGTAGTTTATTTTCAGAAAAGAACTGAGCTTGTTGCCCTGCGGGAAGAGGAGGTTTTTCGGAGGGGAGTTCCAGAGAAACTGGCTGGCTTCGGGGTGCATAAAATTGAAATCCACGACTGCAGCCACTTCTGCAGGAGAGGTGTCATTTGAGTCCTTTCTATGGCAAGGGTGAAAGAGACCACCCATCACAGAAACGTGCATCAGGGTTCACTAGGAGGAACCACTCTAGGACATGATATTTACAATGTCACCAGAATATTTTCAGATAAACCAGGATACTCACTGCAGGAGGGAGAGGGCGAGGGGGGCAGAGAAGGAAGATGCAGTTCCAGTGAGTTCTGTTTTGGAGGCTCCGGAGGGTCCGTGAGTGTGCCCTTCCCTTGAGGGAGAGGGCTCAGGGGGCTGGAAGCCATCTAAGGGGAGCATCCGTTAGTCCCCAGGGCCCCGCGAGCCTTTTCCTTCGCCCCATGCTTAGGGGGCGGCTGGGGCGCGCTAGGGGCAGCAGGGTCGCGAGCCCCCCGCCCCCCCCCCCCCCATCCCACGCAGGTATCGGGTTCGATCGCCCCCGCCCCGTCCCGCGGGCATCCCCCTGGCCCATCCGGTAACGGTTTCTGGACCCGGAGGCCCTCCACTCTCCCCCCCAACCCCGCCTCCTCCACCCACCGGAGCCGCAGTGCTGCGCGGTTCCGAGAGGGGTAATCCGCCCCGGAACAGACGTGAGCGGCCCCGGGGCGGGGTCGCGGGAGGCGGCCCAGGGATTCCCCCACCCGCCTCCCCCCAATTCCCGCCCGCCCGCCGTCCCCGCACCTCACCGGGGGTTTGCACTCGCCCTCCCACCCCCGCCCCTTCCCCATCCCCCGGAACGACCCCGGCTCCTCCCCGCCTACCGCCCGGCGCCGGCTCCAGCCGAATACCTTCTCCCGGGCCCATCCCCTCCGCGGCGCGGCTCCTCCCCCTCCCCTGGTTCCCGGGTGTCCCCCCACCCCCACCCCCCACTCCGGGCCGCGCGGCTCTCTCGCGCCGCTGAATCGGGCACCGCCTCCATCAGAGCCGAGCCCGCGGCTCCGCGGAGCAGCAGCCGCCGCCGCCGCCGCCGGACCCTCCGCGTCCCCTCCCCGTCCCGCCTCTCAGTCCCGGGCGCCCGGGCCCCCAGCCCCCACCCTCCGCCTGCCCCCTCTTCCCTCCCTCCCTCCTCCGTTCTCCCTTCGCCCGCAGCCCGAGCCGGGCTCGCTCGCCGGGCTGGCAGGAGGGCGGCGGCGGCACCACCATGAGCTTTGAGGGCGGCCACAGCGGCGGCCGGCGCCGCGGGGCGGAGAGCGGGGACGCCGAGCCGCCCCCGTCGCCTCCCCCGCCGCCACCCCCGCCGCCGCCGCCGCCGCCGGGAGAGCCGACTTCGGGCCCCGCGCCCCCTCGCTACCTGCCGGCCCCGCCCGCGTCCCCCGAGCGCCGCGCGGGGTCCGACGAACCGCCCGCGGAGGTGGTCCCGCGGCACCGGGGCGCCGAGGAGCTGCCGCAGCCGCCGGCAGGGCAGGAGGTGTCGGCGACCGGCGACTCCGGCGAAGGTCCGAGGCGCCTTCCGGAGGCGACGGTCCCCGAGGTGGCGGCTGGGAAGGGCGGCCCCGGGGAGCCCGAGGCCGGCGCGGGTGGGGAGGGCGAGCGGCGGGGCGCCGGCGAACAGCCCGAGACGCGCTCCGTGTGTAGCAGCCGCAGCAGCAGCAGCGGCGGCGGCGGCGACCAGCGCGCCGGGCACCAGCATCAGCACCACCAGCCCATCTGCAAGATCTGCTTCCAGGGCGCCGAGCAGGTGAGGCCCGGCGGGACGCCGGGGCAGCGGGCCGTGGGCTCGGGCAGATCTGGGCTGGCTCCGGGTCCGGATGGCCGACTTTCAGCACCACGGACAGCGCCCGCTTCTGGGTTCCGTTCCTGGGCTGAGCGGTTGCGTGGCGGCTACCGAGTGTCCCTTTCCTGCTAAAGGCAAATAACCTTGTCCCAGTGGCGAATAGTGCTTGATTTGGTCTACACTTTTTTTTTTCCTACCTGGTTTTGCAGTTACACACTCCTCAGGTGTTTTAGTGATAATGCTATAAGTATCTCTTTGGTGAATTACTAAATGGATTTGGTTTATACATAGAAACCAACCTATATTCCTTTATCTACAAGTGTATCCTGAGGCAGATAGTCTTAGAGTACAAACAGGGAGTGAGTCATTTCAAAAGCAAAAAGGGCAGAGTCTTTCCTTGCAAAATGGCAAATTTTGGTGACTCAGTCTCACTGATGTGAAAAGCATGTTAGAGTTTTTAATAGGAGAAATAAAAATGGACTTTGATCTTGTGAAAGAAAGCCTATTTACCAACAGTGTACTTGATTAGAAACACAATTCTGAAATTATTATCTCCTTTAGAGGTGCATGCAAACTTATAAGCGAGTAATCGCGGGGGAAAACAGGATAATACGTCTCTCTTATGAAATGTGTGGTCTCAGAAAACATTAGGTTTAATATTTTTATAAGTAAGGAAATTGCATAAGAACATGTAGGCTTTCAGGAATATAGTGCCCTAAGTCAATATTTATGATGC
Source organism: Dama dama (assembly GCF_033118175.1). NCBI lineage: Eukaryota > Metazoa > Chordata > Mammalia > Artiodactyla > Cervidae > Dama > Dama dama. Next base: position 62,715,990 of record NC_083705.1, read on the forward strand.
TACATTTAGAAAAAAATAAAAGCATAATGCTATTGCAAGCTACTTTCTGGGATGGCATGCATTTCTTCTTTAGCAATGATTAAGAATAACTGCAGAGGAAATGCATCTGACCATCCACTTAAAAGTTATTAAAGAGATTTAATAGTACAGCTTTCTCCCAAGGGTATTGAGAGCTATATCTTGCAGACATTTTGTATGTTGGTAGAACATTTATGTCATGACTCTAAGTAATATCTTTGAAATAGTTTTAAGACTTTAGTTTCCTTCCCACCAGAGGTATAAAAATTTAATTTCATTTTTTAGGATAGAGTTCAATGCTTGTATCCTTCTGAGTAAATGGCTTTTCAAGAAAAGAAAGCAAGTGTTCTGTTTTAAGACAGAAACACAAGCATAAAGATTCATGCTGAGTTGTTTTCTTTTCAGGGGGAGCTGTTGAACCCCTGCCGATGTGACGGGTCCGTTAGGTATACACATCAGCTGTGCTTGCTAAAATGGATCAGTGAGAGGGGTTCCTGGACCTGCGAACTCTGCTGTTACAGATACCATGTCACAGCCATTAAAATGAAGCAACCCTGCCAGGTAAACTGTTGTGACATTTCCTTCCCCCGAAGTCATTTTGCTAATAAGCATGAGGATATCTGCATATGCTACTTAAGATATTCTGTGCAAATCACACTAAAACCAAGATTTAGAATTTGTAGAGATGTGCTTTGAGAAGTCTGTGACATTTTTATTTGAGAAACTCCAAAACCATTTTTATTCAAATGGCTTCGTTTATTAATTGGTTGTTTATGGATGAAATTATACTCATCCTAGTTTGTAAATGGGCAAGTTGCTAAAAAAAAAAGTCTTATACTTCAGTTAATTCAATTTTATTAATTAGAAATGTTACACAAATTATTTTAGTTGTATTTTGTTAATTTAAGCATTGAAACTCTAAATGGGCTCCATTAACAGGAGATAGATGCAAGTAAAGCAAAACTTTACTAATCTGGAAACTTTGGTGGAACCCATTATTTCTAATCTGGGCCATTTTTTCACTTAACCAGACTTTCTTTTTCATATGAGTATTTTTTCACAGTTTTATTTTGGCTACTTTCATTCATTGCTCTGTTCAACTACACAGTGGATGCAGAAGTATTCCCAACAGTTACTCTCAATAATATTACTGAAATTGTATGTATTCTTAGAACTTTTAGTGCATAATCACATGATCACATAATGCTCATAACCAGACAAAAATTCTTGGAGAGATAAGCTTTTTTTTTTTTTTTTTTTTGTATGGTGGAACAGATTTAGGTTCTTGGAGTAAACTGGTAGGATGTAAAATAATTCTAAGAAAGACATCTTAGACTAAAGCAGAATAGTGTGTAATTGACAAGATCTTATAGTGACATAGGATTGAAGTCCAGCCGATATAAAAGAGTAGGTTCAAAACATAGAAGTGAAGGAGGTAATGGGAGGAAAAGGAAGAGGAACTGAAAGTTAGGAGGGTGAGAAAGTAATAAAGTCCCATATTCCCTGTTTCACTTTAAGTTACCAAATTTAGTTTGCATTGAGCAATGTAAAATAGATGAAACTGTTAGTGATGGCAGTAGGAATATGGAAGCTGAATTAGTAGTTTAAATTTCATAGTTTTAAATTTGTGCATCCTTCATATAGTTTGCAATTAATTTGCATTTCTGATACTCACCATTTAAGGCATGATTAGGTGGCATGAAATGAAAGTATGAATTTTCTCAAGCTGGCCTAGGCTGATAAATAGTTTGGAAAGAAGATGAGTAACTAATGTGAATGAATGACGACGATGGTAAAGATAGGCACAAACCTGACATATTTTCTCAGAACCACTAACTGATTGACCTACTTGGGTATCGATTTATAGATCTGTCATAATTGTCTTGAAAAGCAGAGGGAATCATGCCCAAATAACAGGATATGAGTAGTATAATTGAATCTATAATAATTTTATGAATAGAATGTGTGGAGATGAGAAATGGAGAGCTTTGAGGCTCCAGTGAAAAGTCCCATGAGGAGTGCTATGGTCAGATGTTCCAGAGCTGATATAGATTGCTAAGTATTTTAAAAACTTCAACTTATGCCACAATATATTAATTCGCTTGGGGTGGCTAATTCTAAAGTAAATATAAATAGGTACTTGATGTAATTTTAAAATAGAGAAGAGACAGAGAGTTGGGGCAAAATGATATTTACTAATTCTAAACCTATAGCAGTATAGATTATTATTGTATTTTGCTTCATTTTAAAAATCAGTAGTTATTTTAACAAAAACAATTCCCCAAAGTGTGTATGTAATATGACTGAAAAATCAAGAGCAAACAAAAAACAACCAAAACCCAAAAGCTAACCTGGTATTACTAATACATTTAGGATTAATTTTATTATGACATGTGCAAATATTGTCATAATCTGTGGCCTGACCTGTTTGTTCCAGTGAACTACAAAATAATATTTAGAAACAAAATTGATATGAGCATGATGATGATAGTTCAGATCATGCCTGAAAACACAACTTTCCAGGACTGCATTATGTGCTTATAAAGCTCAATACTCTTAATGAACAGAACTCAGTTATGAGGTTCCCATAGTCTAGATTGCCATACCTAGGAGTAGATTATCCTCAGATAAAATTTGAATGATTGACTGACATATCTGTTATTGATGACCCACAAACTGAGCATTTACTCTGAGTTTTGGTTTCCTCTGGTGTGAAGCTAATCAAATTTAGCATTTGTCACACTCATGTTTTCATGGCATGGCAGAGATCCTTCTCATCATGGTATAGGATCAAACAGGAACCATGTCATGTCCTTCCCTTGCACTTTCCGAACCCCTTCATTTTAAGTAGAGAGCTTTCCCATAGCTGTGAGTGGGCAGCTCCTTGGATGTAGAAAGGAAAAAGATTAAGTAATGCTAGTAAGAGAAAGCATTTACTGAACACTTACTTTGTGCCAGGCACTGTTCTAAGAGCTTTACATATGCTGTTACTGATGTTTAATCTTCAAAATAAACTTATAAGGTAGAGAATATTATCTCTATTTTATACAAAAGGAAACTGAGGTACAGCATAGCTGAGTACCTTTTACTATGCTCATATCTAGTAAAAGACAAAGCCAAGACTCAAACAGTCTGAGGCTCTGGGGTCCATGGCCTTAGCCACTGTGCCCTAGTTGGAAAGTGTTCTTCTCAACTTCATCGTAGCCATCCTGATGTTTCTGGGTTCATCACGACTTATCCTGTGTTACACTGAGTCAAGCAGGCACTGGTTTCAGCCTGAGTCTTGATGATGGTCTAGAAAGGCTTTACCTATTGCTGTTTAACAAACTACCTCACACACTTAGTGGTTTAAACAACATCCATCATTTATTATCTCTTAAGAGTCTGTGGGTTGACTGAGATCAGTTGGAAGGTTCCTCTCCATATATGGCGTCATTCTGGAGCTGTGAGGTTTGACTGGGGGGGAACATCCAAGAGGGCTCACTTTATTTGACTTGCTCTTCACTGACTCAGTGGACATGAGTTTGAGTAGACTCCGGCAGTTGGTGATGGACAGGGAGGCCTGGCATACTGCAGTCCATGGGGTCGCAAAGAGTTGGACACGACTGAGTGGCTGAACCGAACTGAACTGACTTGTGCTGGTTGTTGGTTGGAAGCTCAGTTGGGGCTGTCAGCTGGTACTTCACTACTTTCTGTGTGTGATTTGGGTGTGATGATTGGGTTCCAGGAGCATAAATGTAAAAGTTACAGGTCTGTTATGACCCATCCTTGGAAGTGACATGGTTTTATGTCTGCTGCATTCCCTTGATTGAAGCAAATCAGAGGACCAACCAGATTCAAGAGAAGGAAAAATAGACTCCATCTCTGGAGCCTGCCCTAAAAAGAGTGGACATCTTTAATCCCCTGTGTGAGATAGCTTCTAAAATGGTGCTCTTTACCTACCCTGGTGTCTGCATTTTTTGGTCCTCATCAGGTCCAGATTGGTCAACTTGTACCACCATAACTCCCCTTTCAGGGATCAGAAATAAAGAAAGTTAAAAAATGGATGGGAGTTGGACTCCATCTGTGGTGCTCGATGCATACACTGAAGCACTTTCAGAAGTGACTGTTGCCATGATGCTCCTCTTGGTGTCCAGAGAGATGTGGGGACAAAGAAGGAAAGGAGCGGCTAGCCAGGAAGCATGTGTGTGTGCAGGAAACGTATTGCAATGAGTCTAAAACCTTAGTTCTACTTGTTTTCCTCATTGAGATTAGAATTCTTTGAGAATTTGGGTGTAAGCCTCCCCATTTCGTGAGCTTTTAGTGATGCTCAGCAACATGACCCAACAGAAATCTGATGTAGCCTGTAGAATATATTTAAATCTTAATTACTGTATCATTAGCAGCAGGGGCTAATTAAGACATTAGAAGTAATTAACATGCGTTTACGTTCCTACTACCTCCTTGCTGAATCTCTTTTATTGATTACCATATTCAAGATGATGCATTAATGATAATTTTAAGAGTAAAAGCTAATTCTGTTTTGAATCTCATATGGTGGTATAAAATTAGTGCAATCTAAGAACATATAAGATCAAATTTATTTTGAGATGTTGGTGATATTTTAAATTAATTAAGCAAGTATATTTAGCTTTATGAATGCTTTCAGTACTTTTTCAAGAACTAGAGATGTTTGAAGAGAGAACATTTGCTAGATGAAGTATTGTATGGGAAACTTTAAACATTCTATAAGACATGGACTATAATGCCTAAACATAGAAAAATAAAATATTAAATGGAAGGCAGTAGCTATGTTACCTTGGCTAAGTTAGTTAACTGTTTGTGCCTCAGTTAACTCATGTTTAAAAGATAATAATGGCACCAATTTTATACATTTTGGGGGGATTAAATATGTATATACCTGTAAAATGCTTAGAACAGTGCCAGCACGTAGTAGGTGCCATTTTAATGTCAACTCTGACGACATTTACTTGTTCAGTCGGCTAAGAGATGGGGACCTTCGCTTGCTCCCAACCACAGTTCCTGTTGTTTCCTTCAGTCTCTTGTCACCAAAATAAAGTTATTGACTCTTCTTTCCATATCATTCTTTATCCCTGCATGTTTATGCTCTGTTTTTCCTAGGAGAGCCCACCTAGGTTTGCAAGCAGATTGGTTATTATAAATAAAGAAGGAACCAGCATTTAAAAAATCAGATGTAGTGAGATGTAAAACGATCTCAGCCCATGGGCACATATTTGCTCTCCAGGTGTTCCTCCCCGTGAGTCTCTGTTGGCGTCTGCTTATAATTGGAGAGATGCTTTTGCATGGCCAAGCACAGGGCAGTACCCTCCAGGGTTATTGAGTAGCATTGCGTGTTTATGCTCTGGAAAGGCCCCTGAGTTTGGGGTGTGTGTGATAAGCAGGAGGTCAAAGAAACTCCAGAGATCCTGGGGGGGCAGCCCCAGAGGGCAGGTAGGTGGCCCCGCCTCAGTCACAGTGAATCTGGTATCCATCAGCTTTCCTTCCTCCTCTGTTTCTTGGAGCACCAACGACTGGCAAAGGGCTTGTGGGGTAGGGTCGGAGACTTCCAGGTGGGCCGCCTGCCTTTATAGATAACAGGGCCCCGGCCATCTTTACCAGCCAATAACATTTTTGTTAGTCTGCCCCTGCTGCTTTTCCTTGAAGCTCTTATAATGGGCTGTCAGCGACAGGTCTTCTTCCAGCAGTGAGACTGACTGGAGCCACTCCTTGGAAGGAGAGTATTTTTCATTTTTATCCATGTTCTTTTCCTGATGGGATTCATCGTGATAGTTTTGTATTAGAGATGTAGTTGACACCAGGCAGCTTCAACGTGGCTACCGTTCTAAGGTACAGCTTCTGGACTACATGCAGAGCGTTTATAGACCTTTAATGAACTTCTTGAGGGCCCTGTGATCATTATTTTGCTAAAGAGGGCTCTGTCGTGAAAGGGGTATTTCCTCCTTCAGAGGGGATTTAAGTTGTTCTCATGATGTAACTGATGCAGTAGGAGAAGCTGACAAACTATCACTGAGAATTGACTGTGATTTTGGGAAGGTATTAGGAAAACATCAGAGCATAACCTTTATCAGCGTTGCTGTCCATTGAAATACTCAGGCATTTGCATTTAATGGATTAAGAATGTCTGCACACATTCAGCATGGCTGAAGTGGTGACACCACCCCTTTCACTTTTTCTCTGTTGCTCTTGTTAGCATCTCTGTAGGTTTCACAGCAAATGACACGTAGAGGGGAAGCTTTTTATTACCATGCCTGAATATCTGAGAAACTGTGCTGGAACGTTAATATTTAAATACATGTACTGACGTATTTAACAGGTAATTAAAAATATCAAAATAAAGAACACATCATGAGGCATCTCCCTGGCCTTTGAAGTGATTTTTGTTTCATTTGCTTACTAATTCTCAAAGCACTTAGATCTGCATTTTACTCACTAGAGCAGATTAATAATCCTCTAGTGAATAAAACATGTAAATTATGCTGCATCTACTGCTATAGCCATCTCACTTACTGTATGGGCCGTGTGTACAGTAATTTTACAATCTGTCTCAAAGCCAGGTGGTTCCAAGATGGTAGTTTAAAAAAAAAAAAAGATGGAGACCCTTCAGGGCATCGTGGACTGGTGCTTGCTTTTATCCTTTATGGAGAGAGGACCAGGGATGATGCGGTCCTGATGGATGACGCTCTCCAGAACTTTCTTTCCCACATGTGTCTGCTTTTCTACATTCATTCTAGCTCTTTTTCAAGTATATCTTTCTTTTGACACCTTTCTCTTCTTTGCTCTCTTGGCCTCTCCACTCAGCTGCTTGTAGAAGAAGAATCTGTCCCTAAAATCTGTGGGACAGATTTTAGAAAAACTGAGGTAACACAGATCAATGTAGCTTGGCAGTCATTCTCTTGGTCACTTCGTGGGCATTCAGTGAATATTTGTTGTATGCATGAATGAATGAACACATGAGCGAGTGTTTTAGAAAGACAGAGAAAATCATGGGGGTTCATATTTCTGTGGTGAGAATGTGACTTAAGGAAATTAAGTCGCATTTACTGCTCACCCATTAACCATCTACTGTCAATTTTTAACTCCTTCTTCAATTGACCTCATACTCCTATTCCGAATCTGCCTGGGAAAATATGTTAGGTCCTTCAGACCACAGGAAAAAAAAAACCTTAAAAGTAGAGTCTATTTTTAAAAACCTAGAATAAAGAAAATGGTTTCCAGCGAGACAGATCTGCTCTTTTCAAAAACTAAAATGTCATGAAAAAGACTCTGTGAATGTGAAATTACCCATGTGTGACACACTCGGTTTCTTGAGGTTGTCACTGGTTGAAGGATTTCATCTAGCATTTGTTCAGAGAAACTGAATAATTTGTTGGAAATTTTACTGTATGATCATGGGTATTGAGGAACTGCTAAGAATGTCTACTGGGTAGTTTTCTTGGTGTGAAATCTGCCACCTGGCTGAAAACTAGGTGATGGATTTTTTTTTTTTTTAATGAGCAGTTTGTACAGTTGTAACATAATTTCCAGAATGATTTTCCACTGGTGTGTACAATACCTCAACACAGCGCGATGCAGCAAGAGAACCGACCATGTCTCCCTTACTCATTTCCTGCTTTGTCTTGGCGTGTGGCTTTGCCATGATATGACTGATGTTTGCAGAAGGGATTGGAACAAAGGAAACTCAGCTTCCTTCTATTTTTGGACCTTCTAAGAGTAGGATGGGATGACTCTTGAGGGTGAAGCTACAGTGCTTCCGACCCTTCAGAGCAGCGGGGAATGGACGAGATAATCGTCTACAATTACAAGGAAATGGATAGCGGACACTTGAGGACGTGGCCAAGAAAAACTGCACCATGGCTTGTACTATATCCTTGGATATTTGACAGCATCTTCTCTGTTCCCATAACTTATAATTCAACAACTGTTCTTATGATTTAGCCAAATGAAGTCCCACATTAAGTAGAGGTGGTCTGGAAGTAGTCCTGTGGGAAGACGTGACAAAAGCGTTGCTGTGTAAAGTCAATGAGAACTTATTGGGGAGATATTTCTGATTCAGTCCTTCCTTTTGGGTATATATGCTCTGAAAGCGACTGTCTAAAAACCTGTCCCCCCCCCAGTTTTCATCTCTTCAACAAAGTTGATTTTGAATAGTGACACCTGGGCAATGAATCTGTCCTTTTCATGGTAACAGGGTTCCATTGCCCTAATGTGTTTTTCAAGTTTTCTTTCTCATTTTGGTATGCTAATTATGTGCAAGTGGCCAAGGCTTAATCTAGGCACAGGGGCCCTCCTGGTATGAATGGAGCATCCAGCTCTTATTTCGGGAACCTTCTGGGCACTCCTTTGTTATATATGGACCTGCAGTTGTGCCCGGACACTTACATGTCATAACTCCAGGGTGCAAAATAGTTCAAATAAACAAGAACTATTTCAAGAAATGTATACAGGCTTGCCTTGGTTTGTTCAGCCTGTTTTTAAAAAAAGTCTTTAAGAAGGATAATATCTCTTACAAATATTGGGGGATTTTATTTATATTCTTGTGAAAGAATATTCCAGAAGCCACAGGAAATACTTTTTCTCTTTTCTTCACACCCCAGTGTTAACTTCTTTTCTGTGTTACATTTGCAGATTTTAATATAAGTATGTATGTAAGTGTCCTCGCTATCAGTCTAAAGGAAAATAAGAAAATCAAAGGCTTCCCAGGTGGTGCTAATGGTAAAGAATCCACTTGGCAATGCAAGAAAAGCAAGAGAGTCAAGTTTGATCCCTGGGTTGGGAAGATTCCTTGGAGTAGGAAGTGGCAACCCACTCCAGTATTCTTGCCTGGAGAACTCCGTGAACAGAGGAGCCTGGAGGGCTACAGTCGGTGAGGCTGCAAAGAGTCAGACATGACTGAGCAACTGAGCACAAAGAAATTAAAAACTTCACCAACTTTTGGTAAAATTAGTTGTAATCTTAAGAGCAAAAGTAATAATAAAGAGCACAGGATTTTCCAGGCATACACTGAGCATTCTGTAAATATTTCTTTTATCTTCCTTCCATCTTTTTCTTCCTTTTCTTGACAACATCTTATCCTTCTCTTTGTAGTGAAGATAGATGGGAGGTTTCCAGGGGAGCCTCCAGTTCTTCAGAGAGAAAAGACACAGTGAACAGGGTGACAGCCCTTGTCCACGTTGTGTTCTCTAGGGCCATCAGGCATGCCTTAGGGCAAACCTGGAAGTTTAAAGAAAATCTTGAATGCAGAATCCCTTTCAGTCCCCTCTCAAACTGTCTTCCTTTTACCTTTCACACTACAAAAGCTTCTATAAAAGACATTTTCAGATCTAGATAAGACTTTTAATAATTTGAGAAATAGTAGAAAGAAGAAAAATGTTAAATCAACAAAATTGGAACTAATTGTACTGAAATTTGTTGGGTAGCTTTGAGTGACACGTGGTCCCTAGACTTGGGGGAAAAGACCTCCTTGAGTAGTTTTGTGAAGCATAAGGATGGGTGAGGAATGTCCTTATCTCCTGTCTGGCTCTTCTGTCTGACCTACATGCTACTAAGACTGAAGTAGTATATATTACATAGAAGGAAATCTGAGATAGAAATGTGTTACTTTCATTTGGGGCATGATTAAGCTCTACTATAGTAAACTTTAGGGGAAAATCCTCAAGCATTCCTTGAATTGCTTTTGGGGAAACTTTCAACTTCAAGTGGTGGTGAATGCATAGAGATTATTGATATAACAGGGCATAGAGTTGGATTAATATCTGTTTCTTTTTCTTTTTTTTTTTTTTGTGGTTCTATTTTTATTTTTATTTTTTTAATTATTTTTTATTATTATTATTATTATTTTTTGGTCTTGGACATGAGTTTGAGTAAACTCCGGGAGTTGGTGATGGACAGGGAGGCCTGGCGTGCTGCAATTCATGGGGTCGCAGAGTCAGACATGACTGAGCAACTGAACTGAACTGAACTGATTTTTCATTTAGAAGATGATCTTAATCATGTCAAGGGTTAGCCTCAAAATATTTCATCTTTTTTTCTACTATGAATTAATTGATAATTATATATTGACTATTTTTTCACTCATCAGTGCATTAACCAATCCCACGTTACAAACGCTGTTCTCGGTTCTAGAGCTATGGAATTTGTTAAAACAGGCCTCTGCTTCTAGATTTAAATTCTTGATGATGAAGGACAAAGAACAAACAATAAGCAAACTAGGTAACTTTAGATTAACTTAATAATTTCAGTAGGAAAAATCTGGATGATTATAAAAATGGTTTACTGTAATGAACCATGTGATACTAGGTTAGAATTGGAAACATCAGTGTAAACTCATGTTTTGCTTACTATTGATACAAATGGTTACATATGGAAATGTTTATAGATATGTACTTGTGCATGGGTTAGTATACACACCCCCATTTCTTCGCTCTGTCTCTTGAGAAGGCCTAATAGTAAAACCCCAGTTACAGTTTACCTAGCACCAGATCTTGGTTTCCAATATCATCCTCCAATAAAAGGAACCAGTCTTATACAAGATGCTATTCTATGAGGTTGGAGTGTGTTGTTCCAAAAAATAAAATGTTCAAAAAAACACAACGATGGGACACAGCAGAAGGACACAAGAGCCAGCCTGAAAGATTCCCCAGTGGCTAAATTTGGAACAATTTAAGCAATAAAGTAAGTAATGTAGTATTGGATTATAATGTAAACTGTAATATGAACTTCCATGTATGCATATTATTATAAATAAATGACTACATGAATGAGCAAATGGAGGAAAAGAGACAAATCTCCCACAGAAGAATTCTAAATTATATATTTATATATTGTCCTCTCCAGGAGGTGAAGCCCAGCTCCCCTTGGCCCTTGAGTGTGGGCTGTACTTAGTGGCTTGTTTCCAAAGAGTTGACCGGTTACAGGGTAGAATGTGGGGAGAGGGATTAACTCAACAGTAGAGAAGTCTGGCAAATGGTGCCTAAGCCTGGTGGCCAAGTTTAACATTATCAGTGATAAGCCATGTTGCTAATATGTGCCCTTGATATGATGTGATGAGACTACCTTCCTTACCTTTGTGGTCTTCCTCCTAAAAACCCATAACCCTCATTGAACCATGAGAAAACCAGCAGACCAAACCAAACTAGGGGAACAGCCTACAAAATACCTGGCCAGTACTCTTCAACACTGTGAAGAAGAAAACAAGAAAAGTCCCAGAAGCTGTCACAATCCAGAGAAAGCTAAGGATATGTGGTGTGCATGCCCCTCTGTCCATGGAATTCTCCAGGCAAAAATACTGGAGTGGGTTGCCATTTCCTTTTTCAGGGGAATCTTCCCAACCCAGGGATCAAACCCAGGTCTCCTGAACTGCAGGCAGATTCTTTACCGACTAAGCTATCAGGGAAGCTTAGTAAAACTTAGTAAAATGTGGAGTTTAGTCAATAGTAACGTACCAGTGTTGATCTGTGACAAACGCACCTTAGTAACGTTAGATGCTGACAATAGGAGAAACTGTGTGTGGCATATGGGAACTCTTTGCACTATCTTTGCAACGTTTATGTACATCTAAAGCCACTCGCAACAGTTAGAACTGGACATGGACCAACAGACTGGTTCCAAATAGGAAAAGGAGTACGTCAAGGCTGTATATTGTCACCCTGCTTATTTAACTTATATGTACAGTACATCATGAGAAACGCTGGGCTGGAAGAAACACAAGCTGGAATCAAGATTGCTGGGAGAAATATTAATAACCTCAGATACGCAGATGACACCACCCTTATGGCCGAAAGTGAAGAGGGACTAAAAAGCCTCTTGATGAAAGTGAAAGAGGAGAGTGAAAAAGTTGGCTTAAAGCTCAACATTCAGAAAACTAAGATCATGGCATCTGGTCCCATCACTTCATGAGAAATAGACGGGGAAACAGTGGAAGCAGTGTCAGACTTTATTTTTTGGGGCTCCAAAATCACTGCAGATGGTGATTGCAGTCATGAAATTAAAAGACGCTTACTCCTTGGAAGGAAAGTTATGACCAACCTAGATAGCATATTAAAAAGCAGAGACATTACTTTGCCAACAAAGGTCCATCTGGTCAAGGCTATGGTTTTTCCAGTGGTCATGCATGGATGTGAGAGTTGGACTGTGAAGAAAGCTGAGCGCTGAAAAATTGATGCTTTTGAACTGTGGTGTTGGAGAAGACTCTTGAGAGTCCCGTGGACTGCAAGGAGATCCAACCAGTCCATCCTAAAGGAGATCAGTCCTGGGTGTTCATTGGAAGGATTGATGCTGAGGCTGAAACTCCAATACTTTGGCCACCTCATGTGAAGAGTTGACTCATTGGAAAAGACCCAGATGCTGGGAGGGATTGGGGGCAGGAGGAAAAGAGGACAACAGAGGATGAGATGGCTGGATGGCATCACCGACTCGATGGGCATGGGTTTGAGTAAACTCTGGGAGTTGGTGATGGACAGGGAGGCCTGGCGTGCTGCGATTCATGGGGTCCCTGAGTCGGACACGACTGAGCGATTGAACTGACTGAACTGACTGAAAGCCACTCTAAAAGTCAGTTTTTTTTTTTTTTTTAAGGTATGGGAAACACTAAGCGTATCTAGATAGAAGGGGTAAGGAAAGTCTTTGTGAGGCGATGATAGTCAAACTTAGACCTAAGATTGATGATAGGGGGAGCAGCTAGATTAAAGACTCGAAATAAGGAAGACCTTGTTGTATTGGACGGAATAAAAGGAGATCCATGAGTGAGGAAGAGTAGGAGATGTTGGGGAAGTAGATATGCACCTTACCCTGCAGGCCACTGTGACAGATTTGTGTTTCATTCTAAGAGTAATGGGACATCATTGTAGAGTTTCAGGCAGAGGAGTAAAATAATAAAAGTAACAAATGCCTTTGGTTACTTTGTAAAGCCTGGATTGGAAGGAGCCTGGGCTGAGAGCAGGGATGCTGCTAGAATGCTACTTGATGGATAGGAAGGAGATAACAGGGGTTCCTATTAGGATGATGGCAGCAGAGATGAAGAGAAGTGTATCCAAAATGCTTTGAAAGTAGAAGCAAGAGTTAACTTTTTTTTTTTTTTGTAATTTATTTCATGACAAAACACCTGAACTGCGTTGAAGCTGCATATAGTCTTTTTCTAAGGTAGTGTCAGTTTTCATATATTTTGCTGTAGAAATATTGTGATTGGTTATAGGATATTGACCTAGATCCTGCTGAGCATGTAGGATATTATATAATACCATAAAAATGCAACATATTTTAAAAATATGGACACTTTGAAATTCTGAAACACATATGGTCCAAAGTGTTTTGGGTAAGGGATTTTGCTCTAACATATGGTCTATTCTGGAGAATATTCCATGTGCTCTTAAGAAGAATATATATTCTGCTCTTGTTGAGTGATGTATTCTATAAAGGTCTGTTTGGTGTAATTAGTTTATTTTCTTGTTGATCTTCTGTCTAGTTGAAAGTGAGGTACTGAAGTCTCCAAATGTTATTGATAAATTGTCTATTTCTCTCTTCAGTTTTGCCGGCTTTTTCTTTATGTATTTTGGGGCTCTGTTATTAAGTGCAGATACATTCATAAGTGTTATGTCTTGATGGATTGACTTTATTCTTTTTAATTATAAAATGTTCTTGGTCTCTAGTAACAATTTTTATCTGTAAGATACTAGAAAAGCTACTCCAGCTGTCTTTTAGGTATGTCTGTATGATTTCTCTTCATTCTTTTATTTTCAACCTATTTGTTTCTTGAATCTAAATTGTGTCTCTTGCAGACAACACATCATTGGATTATTGGATAAAAGAGTTTGGACCTGTGTGTAGTTATTCCTGTATGTAGTTGTAGTGTCTAATGAAAATCGACAAATACTGTTAACATTGCTTGAAAGGAACTGTATCACCTGAGGCTTGATGTGAGTAATTGAGAATTTGTGGAACCCTAGGCTTTTCTGATAAATAGGATATTCTTATAGCCATTCATAAATACTCAACTGTTTCTTCTAAGTCTCCAGAGCCCCCTGAGTATGAGCATTTTGACACAATTAACCTTTGTTATTTTAGATAATCTTTTTATACACTTGTTACACATCGTCTAGAGGAGCTGAGATTATATGTGGTATGATATAGTGGACAAAACATAGACTTTAGCAACATGCAGACCAGGGTCTAAATTTTAGCTCAGCTACATGCTGAGTTGTGTGACCCAAAGTGATACCATATGTATTCATTCTTTAGTGTTGTTGGAAAGTTAAATCAGGTAACATTTTCAAAGTTCTTGGTGTGTAACTGTTTTATTAGTTCTGTTAGAACAAGAGTTGGAAAACATAAAATTCTGCTAGGTTTTAGATTTGTTGTTTATTCATTTACATTCATCCATTTAATCCAACAAATATTTATTAATTACTTACTAGGCCAGGCACTGTTGTAAGGGTTGGAGATAAACAGACTCGATGGGCATGAGTTTGGGTAAAAACCGGGAGTTTGTGATGGACAGGGAGGCCTGGCGTGCTGCGATTCATGGGGTCACAAAGAGTCGGACATGACTGAGTGACTGAACTGAACTGAACTGAAGCAAAAAAAATAAAATCCCTGCTCTCAGAGGGCATATACTCCAGAGAGGAAGATTGATAATATACAAATAAAAATTCCAAGTAAAAAAATTAGTAAATTAATTCATGGTAAGTGCTAAGGGAAAAACTTTGGCCAAAAAGAAGGGTATGAAAAACTGAGAGAGGTGGTTAAAATTTTAGATGAAGCAGTTAGGAGAGGCTTCCCATGCATGAGATTTGACATTGATTGACAGAACTTTTCCATATATGGCTTTCTAGAGACAGGAAGTGGGATATACTCATGAATGTTCAGGGCTTCCCCAATGGCTCAGTGGGTAAAAAGCCACATGCAGTGCAGGAGACACAGGAGCTATGGGTTCGATCCCTGGACTCGGAAGATCCCTGGTTTGAGAAGATCCCCTGGAGTAGGAAGTGGCATCCTCTCCAGTATTCTTGCCAGGAGAATCCCAGGGACAGCGGAACCTGGCGGGCTACTGTCCAAAGGGTTGCAAAGAGTCAGACATGACGAAGCATGACAGTGATGTTTACCATGGTTAGTTTTCCTACTGAAGTACGTTCCATTCTGGGTTTTAGTTTTCCATCAGTAGACTGAAGAGGTCAATATTTTACAGCCTATAGTTTTCAAGTTTACATAAGTATATTAAAAACCTTGGTAGTGGCCCTATTTCCTTGACCCGTTGTATATCTTGGATATTATGGTGACTGTTCAGATATTGGTTTTAAAAGCAAGGAAAAAGACTACACAGATATATATATATATATATATATATATATATATATATAAAGAGAAAAAGAATAGTGAAAAGTGTATTTTGGATTCTAAGAATCACAGATGCTCAATTTGTACTTCCTAAATTATTTAAAACATTTGTGTTGCCACATTCACTGTTCAATCTATAGAATTATCATGGGATCTTAAATACAAACTATCATATATTAGAAACTTGAGAAATTCAGCCTGTTTGGATTATAATTCTTTTTAACACTGATTTTTATAAGTACAATATATTTTATAAATATAGTGATAATAAAACACTCTTCTAGGACAAACACTTTTTTTTTCTGTTGAGAAACACACATTTTCTGAGATGGGTTATTTTGAAGGGAAGCTCCATCATCTCATGGAATGCCATCCAAGAAACTTGGTTATCTGGAGAATGAATGTGTGAGGCTGTAATTTTCAACGTACTGTAATTAGGAGCTTTTGACATGGCATGTATATGACTTGGCCACTCTGAAAGTCATGCAGGGGCTAAAAGAAGAGAGATGGCTTTTTATGTTGCTCCTGGAGCTACAGAAATCGATATTTGGGTTTCCAAAATCTGCTTGGCATAAATGGCTTCCATTTATCAGTGCAGTGGAATGCAGGGTACCCATCTTTTTTGAATCTCCGCCGTTGACAGAGAATGAATACAAAGGAGCTCTGAAGGTTGAACACTTCCTCCTCCTCCTCAGAAAACTTTTAATAATACGGAGACATTTTGTCTCAGCTTATGGTACTTCGCTCACCAAAATGGGATAATCAGTTCCTCAGATTTGACGGGAAATGTCATCTGTAACAAAATCCCTGGGTTGCAAAGGCATGAGCATAAGTGGGTTATTCACAATCTTTTATTCAGGAGAAAAGGGATGGTTCCTTCACGAGGAGTGACGTGTTATAAACACATGCAGGAAGGAAGATAGATGTTCTTACGGCAAATATTCTCCATGGAGCTCCAGCCTGGGTGTCCTGTGTTTGATTGTAGTTTAGATCTTCTGTTAAAAGTCTAAAGCCTTTCAAGATAACTCAGCATCTTGAGAGTTTGTATAAAGGGCAGCATCTGACGACTGACATCCCCTTCCCCAGTGAGATGTCAGAAAAACTTCACCATGCAATTCCGCCCTCTAGTGTTTCCTGATAACTACAGTCATGGTCTCGAAATTGGACCCACGGTGCCCAGAATTTCACTAGATCAGAGATAATTCTACATATTTCACATCTTGTTTGAAAATAAATTTGGCCCGGGTTCCATTTGTGTAAAAGGCGTTGACATCTGTTTCTGTTTACCTAATTTGTTTCAGAAAAGGTGCTCCCCCCATTTGATTAGATTTTTATTAAATCAAACTTGTTTTCTTTATTCTACTTTGCAAATATGGAGGATTAAATTTTAGTCTGTTGAGAGACTTTGGAATAACTATGTCTTAAATAGTTTAAGAATATAAATCATGTGAGCTCAAGAAGAATGTTAAATCCATTTAAAGTTATTTCAGGGAGCACATTCACATGTTGATTCCCCACTGAATATCTAGGTGCAACAAGTTTACATAGAAGATGATTATGACATCTAGCATCCCTGTCAAAGCTGTGGTTTTTCCAGTAGTCATGTATGGATGTGAGAGCTAGACCATAAAGAAAGCTAAGTGCCAAAGAATTGATGCTTTTCAACTGTGGTGTTGAAGAAGACTCTTGAGTCCCTTGGACAGTAAGGAGGTCAAACCAGTCCATCCTAAAGGTAATCAGTCCCGAATATTCATTGGAAGGGCTGATGCTGAAGCTGAAGCTCCAATATTTTGGCCACCTGATGTGAAGAACTGACTCATTGGAAAAGACCCTGATGTTGGGAAAGATTGAAGGCAGGATAAGAAGGGGATGGCAGAGGATGAGATGGTTGGAAGGCATCACCGACTCGATGGACATGAGTTTGAGCAAGCTCTGGGAGTTGGTGATGGACAGGGAAACCTGGTGTGCTGCAGTCCATGGGGTCTCAAAGAGTCAGATATGACTGAGCAATTGAACTGAACTGAACTGAGCATCTTTGTCAAAATATTTGCAGTACATTGATGATCAAGTATTTTAGGTATTTTGGAAATAAGACAAAAAAATCCTTAGTATTTGGATTAATGTATTTAAGAGAAACTGCTGTTGTTATTCAGTCACTAAGTAGTGTCCAGCTCTTTGCAGCCTCATGAATTGCAGGAAGTCAATTTTCCTTGTCCTTGACCATCTCCCAGAGTTTACTCTCAAACTCATGTCCATTGAGTCAGTGATGCTGCCTCATCTCTGCCTCGTCTCATCCTCTGCCTCCCGCTTCTCCTATTGTCCTCAATTTTTCCCAGCATCAGGGTCTTTTCCATAAGTCAGTTCTTTGCAACAGGTGGCCAAACAACTGGAGCTTCAGCTTCAGCATCAGTCCTTCCAATGAATATTCAGGGTTGATTTCCTTTAGGATTGACTGGTTTGATTTCCTTGCAGTCCAAGGGACTCTCAAGAGTCTTTTCCAGCACCACAATTCTAAAGCATCATTTCTTAAGAGAAACTATTGATCAAATATTGGGGTGGTTTTATTATTTGAAAGAGAAACTGATCATATTTCAGCTTCTTTTGTTCAGCTTCAGATTTTTCAAAGAGGCCCTTTTATTTTGCTGCGGGCAACATTTTTAAAAAGAGAATTAGATGAGAAGCAATGTTCATGATGTAAAACTTATGAACTATATGTGAAAATGAGGTTTTTAATTACTGCTGATTGTTTTACTAATGGTGAGCCATCTTGCTTGAGGGAGAAAATTTTTCCAGGAGGCTTAAGTTCTTAGTTAACAACCAGAGGAACCTTAATTAAGCAGTTACTATTGAGGCCCCAGCCGCCTCCTGAGGTTTATCACTGTGGGGAGGGATGGTGGAGAGAGAGTGTTTCTGTCTGGTTTGAGTACCCTCAAAATAGCTAGAATAAATAAAAAGAAATAGCAGAAGGAAAAGGAATGATAAGTAGAGTTTTCTTTTTATAAGTGGGAATATAATTTTATTTTAGAGATACAAAGGTTTCCAAGAATATTAATAGGGGTATTAGACAAACTTAGTTGTCTTGAATAGTGTTAATATCCTTTCCAAGTCAATGAGGCCATAGGTACTCTTGGTTCCATGCTCAGAAACTAAGACCTGTTAGTTATTTTGTGTGTGTGTGTGTTAAACTTGTGGTTTGGTTTCTAAGTAGTAGTTAGTTTCTAAGTAGTCTTGGTAATGTGGTTATATAAAATTGCTCATGGTTAGAAAACTCAGATGTTTTAAAACTTTATATTTTATATTGGAATATAGCTGTTAACAACGATGTGATAGTTTCAGGCTTTCGGTAGAGTGACTCTACAGCCACACATACACAAATATTCATTCTGTCCCACACTTCCCTCCCAACCAGGCTGCCATATTAGCATTGAGCAGAGTTCCATGTGCATATAGTAGGACCTGTTAGTTATTGAAAATGAATAATACATAACTATCGATAGGTCAAAGAGCTCAGTTTGCAATACTGTCCCTGCCTTCTTGGCTGAGTAATTCAATTATCAAGAAGTACAAGAAAGCATGGTAAAGGTGGAAGGAATGTTACACTCTGTTGGGGAAAATGATTTCAGCACTGTGGTGTCCAGCCTCATAGGTGGGGCAGGGGGCTTGTAGAAAGCTTCTGATAGACAATTATGTGGGCATAACATTCATTAAATATATTTTAAATAGGGATAATGTGAGGGGGATTTTAAGTGAACAGATAAACATTTAAAAGAAATACACTGTCTCTTCCATAAAGATGCACATGTAGTTCTTTCGCCTTATCAAAAATTGAAGAGTATTTTGAGACCAGTCCTACAAACCTGGGGAGGACTGCTCGTAGGATTTCAGAGAAGATTTTAAAAAGCTGAACATGATAATAATTGCATAAATTAGCATGATAAATTTACAGTTGAATATCTTGGTCGTGTATAAGCTTTAGTTTTGACAGCTGGAAAAATGTTCTTCATCAGATTTTCATACGGTGAGAAAAATGGCTTACATTACTTACTAAATGCCTTTTTCTGAGTAGCAAACCATAGGTGCTAAATGAAATAAACACAGAGTAAATTAAAATTATTTTTGCAAGGATGATAACATGCTTTCAGTGGTTAAATCTTACAGCAAAATGAAAGCATATTCATTTTTATGGTGTTATTGCAATGGAGAGTTAATAGCAAATTGGGACAATTTTCAATGAAATAGCATAACGTTTCATTAAGAGTAAGGAGAGGAATTCTTATATCAATCATGTATATGCATTACACATTCTGTGTGAAAACATATTCATTTAACCATTTCCCAGCAGCTTCACATCGATATAAGATTAGTATTTCCATAAAGAACTACAAGAATATTGGCCATTGTTGAAGGCAGTTTTAGTTTATAGTTTGAAGACAAGGCCTTAATTTCAAATAAGGTGCTAATTATATGTAGATGACAGTTCTGTAATATGAAAAGAAAACACAGAACTCCTTATCAACTGTGAGTCACAATTTGGCCAGCACATTAGAAGTAAAGAGAAGCCCATTTCTCATATGGTATCAGAATCCAGTGATGGAATTTCTTCTAGATATCTGGTCAAAACCACACAGTGCCAGCAGAGTGACTTTACAATGATGAAATTATACAGTGACTATCTTTTAAGTATCTAATAAATCCACTCAGAACTCAGTACAAAATTATATTACTTTATCTACTTAGAGATATTTATGGATTAAAACGAACTTGATTGCACCGCGAGCAAAGTGCAAAGTGATGTAGATTAGACAAGCGTTTACTTTAAGCAAATCCCAATATGTCATTTCCAGGATGGAAAATATTTCTAAAGTATGATTGCAAGCTATCCGGTATAGGAGGATTAGAGTACGTTTGAGCATCTTCCCTTGGACACGCTTTCTCTGCGGCAGAGCCTTTGAAGAGCTCGGAAAATAAGCGTGTATTGTAAAGTTTGTGTCACACTACAAGGACACTTGTGGAGGTTCTTACTGATAATAATAATAGCTGTTGTTTATTGAGCTCTTAGGTGCTTAAGAGGCACTGCCCCATTTAATTCTCAAATATACTGTAAGAATGAACATCTGGAAAAATGGTGCTTCAGTTTAAGTTTGTGTCCACATTTACAGGATCAGCCAAACTCTCTGGAGTTCAGTGAAGTGTAAATCAGTTTGGGAAAATGGAAAAACCCTTTCCAATCAGTTAAGGAGACTGAATGTTAGTTTATGAGTCACCACATATAGTGGCTCAAAGGTGAAGAATCTGCCTGTAATGTGGGAGACACAGGATTGGTCCCTGGTCTGGGAAGACCCCCTGGAGAAGGAAATGGCACCCCACTCCAGTATTCTTGCCTGGAGAAGCCCATGGACAGAGGAGCCTGGAGGGCTACAGTCCACGGGGTCAGAGCGTTTCAGACACAATTTAGTGACTGAAATACTACAACAACAACAACACGTCACTCTGAGATTTGGGATAAATGTAATAATTTGCTGAACTGTTTTTACAGAGATAACTCAGGAAAGCATGATATTGTCAGAAAGCATGTTAAAACTGTAATAATTGAGATAATATAGAGACCAATAAAAAATGAATAATCTCTCTCTCTATTAACCCCAAGGCCCCACCCCAATCCAGATAATCACTGTTAAAACATCGGTCTGTATAGCTCAAGTCCTTTTTGAAGAATGCATTTACATGTATATACACATATGTTTGTGCATTTATAGTATTTTTTTCCTCACTTCATGCCTTGTTCTTTAGTTTCTTTTACTGGACAGTATATCATTACATATGACTATTATTTTTTTAATTAATGCATTAAGTATATTCTTCAGAATGAATCTAACAGTTTATTGGACAGTTTTTCTGTTGAAGGACACTTACATTATAATTTTTCACTGTTATAAAAGTGCTGCAGATAACCCTAGGCACATGTTGGGGACTTAATGGTAGGGTGGAGCCAGATGTGGAAATGTTGGTGTATAGGGTATGGGCCATAAACTTTTGAAAGACAAAGTCCCTTCCCAATTGACCACCATCTCCACTGTCTTAATATGACACTCCATCAGCGGTGTAGGTGAGCATTTTCCATATCTTCACCAACACTGGCAATCATCAATTATTGATAGTAAACTAAATTATTAATGTTTTATAAAAATGATACTTTGTTATTTTAAATTGCATTTCCTTAATTATCAGTGAGCTGGAGTACTGCTTTTTGTGTTTACTGACCATTGGCATTGCTGTGTGTGCTTACATGCTCATACCCTTGGCCTGTTTCTGATTGAGACCAAGTTTATTAGTTTTAAAAATTTATGTTCACATCTTTACAAATTTTCCCCTTTTCTTGACCAGCTTGATCTGTCAGTTTCTCTTGTATAACTTAGAATCTAATTGGGATATAGACATTAACAAGTCATCATGCAGTTAATTTTTAAATGTGTAAGGATTATCTTTGTGTTACTGATTTTTAATTGAATAGCCTTGCGATTAGAAAACATACTTGATAAGGGTTCAGTGTTTCAGTATTTGCTGAGACTTGAGTTTTGGTCAACTCTATGGGTAGTTTCTGTGAATGTGTAATATGTGCTTGAAAAAGAATGTGTTTCCTTCAGTTATTGGATGCAGTTTCTCAAGTCTGATTGGATTGTCCGGTATGGCTTGCCCCACCCCTTACAGAATTCTTGAATTCCTAAGGTGAAGTTAACAGATTTGCTGGATGTGTGACTACAAAAAGCCTCTTGCATCCCTTTCTCAACCATGTCAGAGAGGATTTGGTTTAGATGCCAGTGGTGAATACCCAAAATACCCAAAGCTCAGAAAAGATAAGAATGTCTTTCTCTCTTTCATGAAAATGTCAGATAAGGTGCTCTGGTCCTGTGCAGGTGCTCCAGGTGTGAGAGTCCAAGTTCTTCCTCTTATTGTCCTGACATGTGAGACCCTCATCTCATGGTCACCTTATTGCCAGTGTTGGCTGCTTCAGCTCCAGACATTACACCTACATTCCAGGATGAAGGGGAAAAGAAGGGAAAGAACCCTCCACAAGAGATGTGTGGAAATGTCTTGAGGCCACTTCCCAGAAGTGGTGCACAGCACTTCAGACTATGTCCCATGGTCCGCAGTTTAGTCTAATGACCTCATCCAGCTGCAGGGCAAATTAGGAAGGGTTTGGTCTTTATTCTGTGACCTGGCTAATTTGGGGAGTTCTTTAACAAAAGGGATGAATAGGTATTGAGTAGCAATTAACAGTCTCTGCCATAACTTGTTTCCATCAATATATACACATATCAATTAATACTCAATTTATTGAATGCAAGTGTCTTGAAATGTAAAGAATACCGCTTTAATTTTGTGTGCCATCTTTGTTAAAATACTTAGAACTCCACCTTTTCTACCTCCTAAACACAACTCTGAACATCTGTATCCCTTCTTAAGAGCATTTTCAGCAACTACTAGTTGCCTCCCGAGTCACATTCTTGCTCTCTAGCATGGTGGTCAAGGTCTTAATTGACCTTGTCATAGCTTAAGTTACCAATGTATGCCTGCTTCCTGGGCTGCTTCT
This sequence comes from Dama dama, assembly GCF_033118175.1. Taxonomy (NCBI): domain Eukaryota; kingdom Metazoa; phylum Chordata; class Mammalia; order Artiodactyla; family Cervidae; genus Dama; species Dama dama. The sequence goes on from NC_083705.1 coordinate 62,738,947, forward strand.
TGCAATCCTGTTAAAGAGTTATTCTTCTTTTCCCAAAATAAACCATGAACCCTGCCTTAGTTCCTATGCTGGTGATGCTCCTTTGTCATCTAGGAAGTGTGCTTTCTCTATTTTCTACATGGAGAAATCTCTTGCTTTTCAAGTCTAATCCAAAAGCCCCTTGTCCATTGAGCCACTCTGATCACTCCAGAATGTGCATTATCTTCCTGTTGGAACCACTGTGACACTTTATCTTTTCTGTAATTGTGTACACATTTTGTCTCTCTGCTACACTGGGAGGCTTGTGAGGGCAGATCTAGTGCCTGAGTTACTTTTCCATCCTCTCTGCCTAGCCATGTGTATAATATTGGACAATAATGCATCAATAAAGGGGTAAATAAAGTGAATGATTGATTGCTTATAAAATGTGTGTATTTAGTGCTATAATATTTATTTTATACAAATCTGTAGTATTAAATTACAGTAATGTAATTCTTTTTCTGTGTGGTCCAAATGATATGGTCAGTTCTTGATCACAGTAATAAAGCAGAGATGCTTTCAGTTCAAAGATAACATGACCAGCTGCAGGTGGTGAGAGAAAACATGATCCTACTTACTGGCATATCTTAATATTTTAACAGATTTATTCTTAGCCAAACAGAGGAAGCAGAATTTAGAAACAGTGCCAGTTCCTGAAGTTGGATTCATCAGGGGGCACTTTATTTCATAAACTTTGGGAAGGAGTGATGAAACATCTCGGGTTCCATTTGTGTCTGATGGAGGGTAAGAAATGGATGTCTGGTTTTGCTGTGAAAGCTGTTTGTAGGTAATCTTATCCTGTGGTTTTATATCTATCTTGTTTCAAACAGGATTTCTTTACATCAGACTGGATCTTGCCAAAATTTGGCTTAGTATCTCTAAGATGAATTAATAAAAAAGGTTTGATACGGTTTGTGACACGGATCTTGATCCTGCCGTTCTTAGTCTTACATTGTACACATACTCAGAACATGTGCTTTAACTCTATTTTTGCAAGTTGGTGCAGAAGCTTGAAATAAATCTCATGTTTGGACAGAAACTGAAAAAAAGGTCTTTGTTAGATGGGTAGGCAGGTAGAAGCTGTCTGGTTCATATCGCACTCACCCTGAGAATCTCAATTAGTGTGTATTCATCTTGATAGATACACAAAAGCTTAATTTGGAAAACGTCATTTAATCATAATGGAACTGTGAGAGAAACATAAACAAAATATAAAACTCAACTAAAAAGTGTCTTGTACTTGATAACTGAGATGCTGGAAATATAACTACTAATGTCAGGTCAGAACACAAGAACCGCGGTCATCACAGCTGTTTGAAAAATTTCTGGAAGTGCAAGTTAATGCAATTCGGAAAGAGATCCAAAAAAATGGGCATATGTTTCTTTCTATACTTGCCTCAAGAGAGACTATTACTCTTTGCCTTCACCTCCAAATGACAGCAACAAGAAAACAAAACCCAGATAGTCATTATTATTTTATTTGCATTCTTTTGGTTAGTGGGAGTTTGGATATCTTTTCATATGTTTATTGGCAAAGTTAAGAGTGAGTGTTGAAATGTTTACTTGTGGCAGTAACTAGAGACATGGAGGGGAGAATTCTGATTGACGTCACTTTTCGATAGCTCCCATCTTACACACACACACACACACACACACACACACACAGAAGCACGTGTGCTCTTAAGGCAAAGTAAATAAGCTGCCAGGTTTTTGTCTTTCCAGGAGACAAAGTAATTAATCAGTCTCTTAATTAATTAAGAGTGTGATGTGTGGGGGAGTGGTTCTGGGAAAAGGATTTGGGTCCTATAAACTGATACTCTGTTTTAGGAAAGTAATCTAGGAATGTTTATACAAATACAAAATCTTCAACTCTTTGATTTGGCAATCACACCTTGAGATTTACTCTAAGGATATAATTATACAAGTCTGAAGTGGTGTATGTACTAGGATATTGACTTCTGTCTTGTTTGTGATAGAAAAATATTGGAAAAGATTTAAATGCTCATCTATCAAGGTGATGTACATCATACAATGGTGTAGTATGAAACCAATGAAATGTATGGACTTGGGATAATTTCTGCATCCTTATTTTGAAAACAAAATGGAGGTTCCAGAGCACATGTATGTTCTAATTCTACTTCGTAGTTGAATAGATAGGTAGATTCATATCTATATATCTAAATATACCTATGACTGTAAAGAGATAGAAAAAACATTTGCTAAAATATTGACATTGATAATTAAAAATCTAACTGGGAAGATCAGCTGGTAAAGATTCCACCTGCAATGCAGGAGACCTGGATTCAATGCCTGGATTGGGAAGATCCCCTGAAGAAGGGAATGGCTACCCTCTCCCGTTTACTGGCCTGGAGAATTCCTTGGACTGTATATAGTCCATGGGGTTGCAGAGTCAGATATGACTGAGCAACTTTCACTTTCAACTGGGAAGATACCTGCAAATTCAAAGCTGATGGGGAGTAATGAGAGATACAGTGAATTCTTAAGGTCTCAGGGTTTCAGAGAAGGGGAAGCTTTGTGTAGCAAGAAGGGTCAGAGGGTCTCACATAATGGGAAGAACTTGTGTTGATTCATTATCCAAGGTAGGGTTTGAGTGGGTAGAGAAGCAGGAACAACAGCATCTTAGGTGGAAGTAAAGCATTCATCTGCCTCATTGGTGTGAAGCAGTGAGGGCAGGCACCAAGAATCATGTACAAGTTACGGCCTGCAGACTCAAGGAGCTTATAGTCTAGTGGAGAATAAAAGCACTTAAGTTACAATCCAGTGTGGAACGTGCATCTATAAAACTGTGCCCAGGGCACTGTGAGAATACTGAAGATGGGCACTTACCTAAGTCTAGAGGGTGGTGAATGAGGGGGAGGGGGGACAGGGAGGGACTCCATGGGAGAAGTTTCCAGGAGTGGTGAGTATCAGCTGAAACTCAGAGGGTGAGTTAGCTATGTGGGGAGTGAATAATGCTAAAAATAAATGTGAATGTTTACCTCAGTTTTGATGGTTACATGGATAGAAGAGGCTGCCTCCAACCTACCAACAGGAAATGAATGCATTGATGAAAGTGAAAGGGGAGAGTGAAAAAGTTGGCTTAAAGCTCAACATTCAAAAAACTAAGATCATGGCATCTGGTCCCATCACTTCATGGCAGATAGATGGGGAAACAGTGGAAACAGTTACAGACTTTATTTTGGGGGGCTCCAAAATCACTGCAGAGGGTGACTGCAGCCATGAAATTAAAAGATGCTTACTCCTTGGAAGAAAAGTTATGACCACCCTAGACAGCATATTAAAAAGCAGAGACATTACTTTGCCAACAAAGGTCCATCTACGCAAAGCTATGGTTTTTCCTGTGGTCATGTATGGATGTGAGAGTTGGGCTATAGAGAAAGCTGAGCACCGAAGAATTGATGATTTTGAACTGTGGTGTTGGAGAAGACTCTTGAGAGTCCCTTGGACTACAAGGAGATCCAACCAGTCCATCCTAAAGGAAATCAGTCCTGAATATTCATTGGAAGGACTGATGCTGCAGCTAAAAGTCCAATTCTTTGGCTACCTAATGTGAAGAACTGATTCATTTGAAAAGATCCTGATGCTGGGAGGGATTGGGGGCAGGAGGAGAAGGGGATGACGGAGGATGAGATGGTTGGATGGCATCGCTGACTCAATGGACATGAGTTTGAGTAAACTCTGGGATTTGGTGATGGACAGGGAGGCCTGGCGTGCTGCAGTCCATGGGGTCACAGAGAGTTGGACACGACTGAGCAACTGAACTGAACTGATCTTGTGTGGGTGTGATACCCTCCTCCTCTTCTCTGTCCTCTGTTAGGAGTACAGGTCCCTACAGGACTGCGTCTCCTCTTTTCCTACCAGACTCTTCGTGGATCTTTCTTTACAGCTGTGCCCGTAGAAAAGTTCTTTCGCCAGCCTCCTGGTCGTCTTCAGCAAGAGGTGACCCTCATGTGCTTGTATTTTTGATGTGTTCATGGTGGGAAATGAGCTCAGCATCTGCTTACTTGACCATCTCCAGCTCTACCACCTAATAGAGAGCATACTGATATACCCACACCCAGTCTTCCTCATTATTAACATCTTACATTAGTTACTATGGTGCACTTGTCACAGCTAAGGAAGAAATACTGGCACATTATGATTGACCAAGATTCATTAAAATTTCGCTATTCCTCCCACCCCCAATAAATTTTTTCTGGCTCAGAATCCTCTCCAGGGCAGCACATTATGTTCAGTTTTTGTGTCTCCTTAGGCTCCTCCTGGCTGTGACATTTTTTAAACTTTGTTTTTGATGACCTTGATAGATTTGAGGAGAATTGGTCAGGTGTCTTCTAGAATGTTCCTCAGTGTGGGTTTGCTGATGTTTTTTTCTCTTAGATAGACTGGGATTATGATTTTCAGGGAGAGGTGAAGTGTCATTCTTAACATATTGTATTAAGGGTACCTGCTACCACTAGGAATTGTAACCACTGATGTTAGCCTAGATCACCCAGTTTGAGATAATATTTATCAGGTTTCTCTACTGTAATGTTCCTCTTCCCACTTCCTCCCATAATTTCATAATTTACTCTTTTGAAAACAAGTTAGTAAGTGCAGGCTTCCTTGGTGTTTCAGATGGTAAAGAATCTGCCTGCAATGCAGGAGACTCAGGTTTGATCACTGGGTCAGGAAGATCCCCTGGAGAAGGGAATGGCCACCTACACCCACAGACAAGTATTCTTGTCTGAAGAATTCCATGGACAGAGGAGCCTGGCAGGCTACAGTCCATGAGGTCACAAGAGAGTTAGTTAAGACTGAGAGACTAACATGTCCAGCATTCAAAGGGTAAAGATCTTTGACTTTATTAAACAAATGTGTTGAACTGTCTTCTATTACTCTGAACTGTTGAAGTGAATCCCAATTCTTATCCTTATCTAATGGGAAGTTTTTAAAAAAATCATTACTGAAATACAGTTGATTTACAATGTTAGTTTCAGGTGTACAACAAAGAGATTTAGTTATACGTATATATACCTGGAGAAAGAAATGGCAACCCACTCCAATATTCTTGCCTGGAGAATCCCATGGACAGAGGAGCCTGGTGGGCTACAGTCCATGGGGTTACAAAGAGTTGGACACAGCTGAGGGCTTAAGGTATATATGTATTTTTGTTTAGATTCTTTTCCATTATAGGTTATTAAAAGACACTGAGTTTAGCTGTCTGTGCTACACAGCAAGTCGCCATTGATTATCTACTTTATATATAATAATGTATATATTTTAATTCCAAACACCTAATTCATCCCTCTCCTCTTTCTCTCTCTGGTAACCATATGCTTGTTTGCTATGTCTGTGAGTCTATTTCTGTTTTTTTTTTTTTTTATTTCTGTTTTTTTAAATAAGTTCATTGATATCATTTTTAAAAAGACTCCACATATAAGCAATATCATATAATATTTGTCTTTCTCTGTCTGACTTCATTTAGTCTAATAATCTCTAGGGCCATCCACGTTGCTGCAAATGACATTATTTCATTCTTCTTTATGGTCAAGTATTCCATTGTGTTTATAGGTACCACATCTTCTTTATTCATTCCTCTGTTGATGGACACTTAAGTTGCTTCCATGTCCTGGCTATTGTAAATAGTGCTGCTCTGCACACTGGGGTGCATGTAATGGGAAGAATTTTCTCTTGTGATTTTCCTGCAAGCTCCATGTATTCTCTTTTTGTCATTTCTGTCGGCTGTCATTCTTAACTTTGCCCTTTTTTTCTGTTGTGTGCACATGGCATTTAAAATCCAGATTAAGATTGAAAATTTTAGTCAGCTATCCTCCTGTTTCCACTTAATTTAAATGTTTGCCTAATAGCCTAAAAATTCAGATAACAAACTGGAAATTGTTTTTTAATTACAGATTTTGGCACTGCAGGGTGATATACTTACTTTGGCACCGTGAATTTCTCACTTTGCTATTAAATTATATATGATTTCAAGGGATGTGGAGCCACATGACTCATATTTGAGCATTCCTCTGTGGGTTTGACAAACAGATTGCAATATGTTGCTTTGATTAAGAATCAGCGGGCTGCATGCTTTAACTAAAAGTGAAAACCCCTAAAGCAATCATATAGGCTGGTAGAAAAACAAGTAAGATTAGGGGATAAAGGGGGAGAAGGTCAGTGAGCACACATTTAATAGTTCGTGCTAGAACGAAGAGAGAGAATAGGACTGCAAGTGATGCTGTTAGGAAGTGTCCCATTCTGGAGAGGGCCGAGAGGACCTGCTGATTATGGCAGATGATGGAGATGATAATGCACTGGGAGAGCATGTATGGTCTAGGCAACTTGGAGCAGTTTGATAAGTTTTATTTTAAAGGGCACAAGTCATCTCAGTGAATATTTAAAGAGTATTCAAGAATGCAGCTACGGGCTTTCCTTGTAGCTCAGTCGGTAAAGCATCTGCCTGCAATGTGGGAGAGACCTGGGTTCAATTCCTGGGTTGGAAAGTTCCTCTGGAGAAGGAAATGGCAAACTATTCCAGTATTCTTGCCTGGAATCCCATGGACAGAAGAGCCTGGCAGGCTACAGTTCATGAAATCCCAAGAGTCAGACACGACTTAGTGCTATCTTTCTTTCAAGAAGGCATTCTTGACTTTTTTCTTTACTATACTCACTTTACAGTGTTAATTCTGAGTTTCTCTGAGAAACAGTAAATTAACATTTTCCTCTTGTTTTTCCATGCATAAAGTGCTTTCACATTCATTCACTGAATAATCCCACATGAAAATATATGATGTAATTTTAGCCATTTTACAACTGGGTCTTTCGAGGCTTGGGGAGGTTAACCAACTTATTCTGGCTCACTTGCTCAGAGATGAGCAGGAATTTCTGTTAATTTCAGTTGATTGGCTTCAGCGAACCTGAGTGAGTAACCTTGACTGAACGGGAGTGAGTTGTGCACCTGGGTCTCCATACAGCTGCTGTCTACATTGGAGTCCACTGCAGTCTATTTAAGTCAGAAGAATTCTGAAGCCCTGCCAGTGTTTGGAGATTTTACTATCAGGATGTCTAAGTCAAGTTTCTGTTTTGGGAGGTGTCACCCAGAGGAGCCTGGCGGGCTACAGTCCATGGGGCCGCAACGAGTCAGACATGACTGAGCAACTAACATACACACACACCCCCCCAGACTCAGGCTTGACGATTATGACTATACCTCCTACTCCATGCCCACATTCCACTAGACTCAGGTGAGATTCTCTCCAATGCCTGCCTCCCTCTCTCTGACCTTGCCCTGGTTTCAGTAAATCCACCCTGGTTTAGGTAAAAAGGGTGGATTAGGGTTAGAGGAAAAATCCCCTTTTTCTTGCAACATTTCCTAGGGCTTGGCTCTTGCTTAGGACAGTTCTCTTTCTTGAACACATTCTTGTTGAGCGACGTTGAGGTTAACTCCTGAGAGGTCACAGGGAGTCTAAAGACAGGCTCACCTCAGAAGGGGAGAAGGTCCACATTCAGTGGCACAGTGAACCTGCTCCGGGAAGTCAGCAAGGAGGAGCAGACTGGCCAGGGGGGCCCAGGAGACCTGGCGTCAAGGTGCTGGAGGGACAAGGAATGACTGCACAAGAGGAGCAGTGGGCGGGTCAAGATGTGTGTCCCATCTACTGTCCTCGCCATCCCCTGTCTGCTTCCCAGCTCCAGCACATTCACAGCGCTCTCTTACTCCCCACCTCCCTCTGCTGCCTTAGAAGTAGGATGCTGGTGCTGCTTAGTTGCTATGTTGTGTCTGACTCTTTTGTGACCCTGGCTCCTCTGTCCATGGACTTTCCCAGGCAAGAATACTAGAGTGGGTCGCCATTTCCTTCTCCAGGGGCTCTTTCCAACCCAGGAATCGAACCCGGGTCTCCTGCTTGGCAGAAAGATTCTTCCCCAGTCTGAGCCACTCACCTGGGAAGCCCCAGAAATAGGGATGGAACAAAGTCATCAGCTAGAAGAGCTTCAAATAGAGTCGAGAGCCAAGGACAGGTGAAACTGAGAAACAGAGAATGCAGAGGGAGGAGATAAGGGCATAGGGGGTTTTGTCTCTTTTAAGGTCTGATACGATTTGCTTTTGTACATTAGAAGGTGATATGCCTGCGTCCCTATTCCTGTCCTGCAGATAGGTTCATCTGTACCATTTTTCCAGATTCCATCATATATGTGTTAATATATATGATATCTGGTGTTCTCTTAGGATGGGCATGCAGACACGGGAGGGGAATGGGAGAGGGGGACGAATTGGGAAGGCAGCACTGATATATATACTACCATGTGTAAAATAGCTAGCTAGTGGCAAGCTGCCATATAGCACAGCGAGCTTAGGTCCATGCTCTGTGATGACCTGGAGTGGTGGAATGGTGGGGCAGGAGGGAGGCGATTCATGTTGTACGGCATTGTGAAGTAATGATGCTCCAATAATAAAATAAAAAAAAAATAATAATTTGAAAATAAACCTTTTAAAGTATTTTTGAAAGAAGATAAAATACACAAAGTACAAACAGGGCTTTCCCTCTGAGCAGACTAACAGAGGAGAGGAAGGCAGGGGTAACGGAAGCTGTGGTGGGATGACCTCCGCCTGGTCCACCAGATGGCACAGCGCTCTGCGCTCCCCCAAAATGGCGGCTTCCGGAACTTGTCGGCAGTTTGAATCCTCAGGGCAAAGCTAGGCTGCGTTTTACAGTACTTCCTCTAGGGTATATATATTTTTTAATCTGGTTGCCTTAAGAGCCATCCACTTGGCTGAAGACACCGTTGGACTCAGAAGAGGAGTATTTGAAGTCTGTCCCAGTGGTCCTGGAGCGGAATTACTCTTCCTGTTGTTATTTTAACGAGGAAAGTGAGCGTGAGAGGAGGAGATGATGAAGGTACCAGGCCCGCCCGGAAGACTGTGTTCTGGTTGTCAAGTTCTTGGATGCTGTTGCCTCTTAAACATCTCACCTCAGAAATGACTTGCCTTTGTCAAACAGAGCACCATTTAATAGCCTCCCCTTCCTTTTAACTACTTGTTGGGAACTGTTTTGGAAACCACGATGCCAGCTCTTCAGTGAGGTTTTTAGTCATGTTGGCCTGAGTGGATACTCTGTGAATAAGCCAGAATCTACTGTTTTTCCTTTGAAAAATGGTCACAAGACTGGCTCCTAATGGCACTCCACGTGGCAGTGACTCATGTGGAAACCAAGGGGAGGCTCTGACTTGCCTTTTAAAAATCTCTGTGTTAAAGTCATTTGCCAGGAAAAAGGGAAAGAAGGCTCTTAAAAATCCATCAGCATCCTGGTCACGGAGGGCCTTGAGGGGTTCCTGTACTGTGAGGTAATGACCCGTGAAGTGTCCACATCCTGGAAAGTACCCTTGACAGGGCAGAGGGTTTGGAGGCAACACCACCCTTACTTGCTCAGGGTCACAATATATTGTCATGTGCTTCTTGGCTCTTGAGCTTCAGTCCACATTTTCAAGATGAATGGAAAGAAAATTTTATTGGTTTTTTAATGTCCTTTTCCTTCAAAATATTAAAGTGATCCTGCTGTGCAGATGAGGGTGTCCTAAGCCAGAGTTTAACTTCTGATGGGGGTGTTTCTTTCCTATTTCTGTTTCTGAGTTTCCAAAGACACCCCTTTCTTTGATTTTGCCGATCAGATATGACAGGGTAGCCATGGTTCCTGGTGACACTTGGCCTGCACATCCCATGGGTGCCTTGAGAAGGACCATGGTTTTGTATTCATTTAATCCAGTGCCTGAGGTTTGGGGAGTATTTGCTAATAATAAAGAGGATTTGTGCTACTGAGTGCTTCCTGTGTTTAGATTTAGGACCAGGATGCGAGACAGATGAGGACAGTTTATTCTCCTGGTAAATCTCCAGCACCTAGAACCATATCTGGCACCCTGCAGGCACTCAATAAATATTTTCACGTTCCACAAGTGTGTCTGCCGTCTGATGAGATATGCATCGGCTGTTGCATAAAGCAGAGCGCTTGCTACGCAGTCCCTGTCTAGAGGGTCCAACGGACTCTGGGAGGTAGGCTTTATATGTGTCTTCTTCTGGTTTGGCAACCAGATGATTCCTGCAACTTTCAGAATAAATCAAGGGTCCTACCGGGTGGGCCCTGCCTCCCTGCTTCCTCTGTTCCCACTGCCTTTGCCTTACTTTGAGAAAAGAAAAAAGAAGGATTCTGAATAAGTACACACCCACCTAAAACACCACGTAGTAAACTCTTTATAAATAGTAGTTGTTATTGTGATGTTACTGAAGTCACCATGTTCTTCTGTTTTATTGAATTTTTAAAAAATCAAGTGAATAAATTTTAAATTTTATCAAATTTTGTCCAATTAGTTTTTAATGAAAAACATAAAATTTCTTTCTACTTATTATTACAACAAAAAGTTATGTCAACATTATTCTCTAATGTTGAACAGTCCAAAATTTTATTGGATTATAGTGATTTATGGGCTTCCCAGATGGCTTAGTGATAAAGAATCTGCCTGCCCATGCAGGAGACATGGATTCAATGCCTGGGTTTGGAAGGGCCCCTGGAATAGGAAATGGCAACCTACTTCAGTATGTCTTGCCTGGAAAATCCCGAGACAGGGGAGCCTGGCAGGCTACAGGGGTTGCAAAGAGTTGGACACGACTGAGCGACTGCACATGCATGCATGCATGCATAGTTGATTTACAATGTTGTATGAGTTTCAGGTATACAGCAAAATTAGTCAATTATACATATAAGCACTCTTTTTTTAGATTCTTTTCCCTTATAGGTCATTATGGAGTATGGAGTAGAGTTGCCTGTGCTATACAGCAGGTCCTAGTTTTTATTTATTTACTATTTTTTGGCCATACCTTGTGACCTGCAGGATCTTAGTTCCCCAGCCAGGGATCGAACCCATCCCCCCTGCAGTGGAAGTGCAGAGTCCGAACCCTGGACTGCCAGGGAAGCCCCTAATATTGCAGTCATTGAACGCCTGTTGTGAGCCCCAGTGAGCTGCGTGATTTGGCTTACCTTAATTTAGGACTTTTGCCTTGAGAACATAAGTGAAATTTGTCTGTAGTTTTGTTTCCTGTGGGTGTGCCATCTTCAGATGTTGGTGTTGATTTTATGCTGGTTTTGTCGAAAGAGTCGAAAGCTTCCCTTCCTTTTCCATGTGCATTGTAAGTAGCTGTGAAGTCTGATCCTTTAAGGATTTGTAGAATTCACAAGTGTGAAATTGATTACATCTGGTGCATTTTGGGAGGGGTTATTCTTTGAAAAATGTACTACAGTTTCATTTGTGGCAATTAGTAATGTACAAAAGTCATCCATTCATTTAGGATTTTGCATTTATTATAATATTTTTCAACCAAGTAGTTTTTATGATGCACATATTCTATGAACAATTTGTAGTTATTTCTATAGTCTCACTTCTGTTTCTTTTTCTTTATTTTGGTTAGTCAAAGGTTTATCTTATTTATTGGCCTTAGAGTTCTTAATTTAAAAGGAAGACTCTTTGTATGTGTGTGTGTGTGTGTGTGTGTGTGTGTGTGTGTGTGTATATATATATATATATAAAAGTAGTTTAGACTGAATTTTCCTTTGAGCACATCATAGCTGTATCACAGCGATTTCAATAAAGAGCATTCCGTTTTATTATATTCTGCATATTCTGTATTCTTGGTTTAGATTTCATATTTGACACAAAGTTTATCTTGGAGAATTAAAAATTTTTCAGATGGTAGAATCTCTTGATTTTCTGGTTTTGTTATAGATTTTTATTTTACTGTGAACATAAATTATTTTTATCTCATTTTAACTTTTGTGATTGATTGAGGCTTTATTTTTGACCTAATAAATACTCAAAATGGAGCATTTGTAAAGAAGCTGTATTCTCTGTTCTAAGATATGGAATTCCATTTATGTATCAATTAGAACAGTTTTGTTTCTTATTATTTCTTGTTCATGTGATCTTTCTTCAGCAGGAATAAATTGTCTTCTGTATTTCTTATACTTCTGTGCTTCAGATAGTTTTGTTATATAAATGCTGCTGCTGCTGCTGCTAAGTCGCTTCAGTCGTGTCTGACTCTGTGCGACCCCATAGACGGCAGCCCACCAGGCTACCCCATCCCTGGGATTCTCCAGGCAGAAACACTGGAGTGGGTTGCCATTTCCTTCTCCAATGCATGAAAGTGAAAAGTGAAAGTGAAGTCGCTCAGTTGTGTCTGACTCTTAGTGACCCCATGGACTGCAGCCCACCAGCCTCCTCCATCCATGGGATTTTCCAGGCAAGAGTACCGGAGTGGGGTGAAATGATGGCATATTTATAAATGCTTATTGTGGATTGTACTCTCTGCAGGTTTAAAGTAGCCTCTTCCCTTGTAGCTAAGTTGGTAAAGAATCTGCCTCCAATGCAGGAGACCTGGTTTTGAAGATCCTCTGGAGAAGGAAATGGCAACCAACTCCAGTATTCCTGCCTGGAGAATCCCATGGACAGAAAAGAGTCTGGCAGGCTACAGTCCATGGGGTCTCAAGAGTCGGACATGACTTAGCATCTAAACCAAACTTCTTATTGGATGCTCTTTGCTTTGAATTCAGTGTGCCTGATACTAAGATGAGGATTTCTGGTGTTTTGCTGGTACTTGCCTGGCATGCCTTTACCCAAACTTTTATTTTCAACTTTTCTGAGTCATTTTATTTTAGGTGTTTCTGACATAGAGCATACAATTTTTTTTTTTTTCCTTTGAGAACCAACTTGAGGTCTTTTTGTTTTGATTTTTGAACATAATGCACATATGTTTCATACTATAATAGATATGTTTAGCCTTAATTCTATAATTATACTTTATGCTATTCTTTGCTTTATTACTTCACTTTTTATTATATGGTCTCAGTTTAATTGTATGTTTTTCTCCTGTTATTTGGAAAGTTCTTGCCCATCATGCCATAACTGGTTTAGTGATAACCTTTACAACAATAGTTTCATAGTTAATTATAATCTGTTAACCAGTGTCTATCTATGCCTCCTAAGACTCATGAAGAAATGAGGATAATTCTACTTATTTCTACATTCCATTCCTTCCTCCTACCATCTAGTTTAGTTGATTATACTATATATTTTTAGTTATTCTATTTCCCTTTATATTTTTACTTCACTTAAATTTCCTTTCCTTTTCCAGATTTGAATTTTATGTTTTCACCCTGGCAATAAAAGATGAGTCAACCAGTGCATTCCACACTTCTCAACTTCTCTTTCTGTGCACTCCCCGAGTTTTGTTGGCTACCTCATTTCTACACCATTTTTGTTCTGTTCTATAGCCACAGTTCCCATGGTGGCTTTAACCCTCATTTTTCATTAAATGCAGTCTCAGTGCTCAGTACTAGGCATTTTGCTGCAGTTTTTTTTTTTTTTTTTAATCATCTCTTCGTTTTCCTTGCCTGAGGACTTCTTGTCTAAGGTCTTCTAACATGTCTTAATAGTGACTTTTCCTGGGGGAGAACCAAGGTTAGCTCATGTCTTTTCCTTCAAAATAAAGTCATCTCTTTATCTTATCTGGATGCCCAAAGAATTTTCTTTATTATTTGAAGTCCACTAGCTTCATGTTATGCATTGGAGAAGGAAATGGCAACCCACTCCAGTGTTCTTGCCTGGAGACTCCCAGGGACGGGGGAGCCTGGTGGGCTGCTGTCTAGGGGGTCGCACAGAGTCGGACACAACTGAAGCGACTTAGCAGCAGCAGCAGCAGCAGCTTCGTGTTGGTAGTTTTTCCCCTTGGTATCCAATGTGCACTTTCAGTCTGTTTTGAATTTTTTGTTTCTAGTATTTTCTTGTATTACTTACCTGTTGTATGTACATATGTATGTGTGTGTGTATATATATATATATATATATATATATATATCTTACTTGTTTTTGCTTTTTTTCTACAGCATTTATACAAATATAGCATCTCTTTGTTTAATTGCTATCACTTTCTCCATGAATTTTTAAATATCAGATTACATTTACTCCATAATTTATAGATGAGAAACTGAGGCATAGTAAGAGATAGGACTGGCAAGGATTCAAACCCAGGTCTACCTTTGCGGTGTCTTTTTAGAGGGGCACCTGTCTTCCTACTAAAGATCTTTCTAAGTTTGTTCCTCCTCTTTCTCTCCTTTTTTCCTTACCTTCCCCCTCTGCATCCCTCTCTCTCTGCCCTTCCCTCCTCACTTTCATTCCTTCTTATTATCTTTGATATCTTTCCCCACATCTTTTCACTGAGGAACATGTTCCAAATAAAAATGTGGCTGTACAACTGTATGTCTTTGGAAGCAGTGGTGGAAGAGAGGGAGCTGGCTTGATGGTCACATTACTTACTCATACTGTTTTGGAGCCATTTCCTCAGGAGACATGGAGACCTCAATTACTTTTCATGTACCCTAAGACTTCTGAACTTTTTAATAATGTTCTCTTTGGGCTATGTGATCTTGTTTCTGAAAAGATACTGTGATATATAATGTTTTCCTTTAAGCCTTTCTTTTTAAACTTTGAATCAAAAACTATAGGTGATATTCATTAAAGACTGAGAGTGGCCAATGGAATGGGAAGGAATTCATCTCATGTTTTTATTAGTCAATGTAGATTTCCATAATGTACTTGATTTTATACACAGCTTTTTAATTCATGTTCATTCAGTTCCTGGTCCACTAGCTCCTAGATCCATTTTAGACACACCTGCACTTACTCTCTGTATTGCCTAGTGTAATTAATGCATGTATTTACAGAGGATGAGATACAATATGCATGTTCTGTAAATGACCCAGCAGACATCTCTTTTGGATCTCATCCTATTTATTTCTGATCACTTCAGTGTTTAACAATGTCGTTTTGAATTCATAAATTCTTCTGATTTGGTAAAAGATCCAAAGCTATTACGTTTATATACTGCGCCACTGTGTAGTGACCAGTGAAGAGATTATAAAATGTACTGAGCCAGGAATTAACTTTAAAAATTCATCCAAAGCTATACTAATTGTTTTTTTCTTCCAGTTTTACTGAAATATGTTTGACATACAGCACTGTAGGAGTTTAACATGTAGAGCATAATGATTTGACCTACATACATTGTGAACTGGTGACCGCAGTGAGGCTAGTGGACATCTGTCATCTCACATCGATGCAAAATTTGAAAAATAGAAAAAATATTTTCACCTTGTGATAAGAACTCTTAGGCTTAACAACTTTTTTACATAACATGCAGCCATGTTAATTATATTTATCATGTTGTATTAATACATTATGTCTCTAGTACTTAGAATATGATTGGAAGTTTGTACCTTCTGACTGCCTCCTTCTAATTCTCCCTCCTCTCACCCCCCTCTCTTTATCCATTCATTTATTGATCGACACTAAGGTTGCTATATAACTTATTCCTTAAAAAGTGAATTTACTGATTGTATTTATAACTTTAGTGTATGCTTACGGTAGGGCATTTGAAAACTGTGTGTGTGTGTGATGTTACAGAAGCGTACTCCTACAGGCACAACGATTGCTTAGTATGCTTTCTGTTTCCTTCTGGTCTTTATATACACACATACTTTTATTAAATTTTCAGTTCAGTTCAGTTCAGTCGCTCAGTCATGTCCAACTTTTTGTGACCCCATGAATCGCAGCACGCCAGGCCTCCCTGTCCATCACCAACTCCCGGAGTTTACTTAAACTCATGTCCATTGAGTCGGTGATGCCATTCAGCCATCTCATCCTCTGTCGTCCCCTTCTCCTCCTGCCCCCAATCCCTCCCAGCATCAGGGTCTTTTCCAGTGAGTCAACTCTTCGCATGAGGTGGCCAAAGTACTGGAGTTTCAGTTTCAGCATCAGTCCTTCCAATGAACACCCAGGACTGATCTCCTTTAGGATGGACTGGTTGATTCTCCTTGCAGTCCAAGGGACTCTCAAGAGTCTTTTCCAACACCACAGATCAAAAGCATCAATTTTTTGGTGCTCAGCTTTCTTCACAGTCCAACTCTCACATCCATACATGACCACTGGAAAAACCACAGCCTTGACTAGACGGACCTTTAAAATTTTAGTCATGCTTAAATATCTAAAATTTAGTACTGTTTTTCTCTTTGTATTGCTATGTTATCTCATTTTGGTAAATATTCTTTATTTATGGTTTCTGTAATGGCTACATAATTTTAAATAAGGCTATACCAAATTTTAGTCACTTCATTATTATTAAAGCTCTTTATTATCAGATTTTGTCCATATTTGTATCTATTTTATTAAGATATCATGATTTTTGTTTTCAGTGCCAATTTATTTGCTTTCTGTTTCATTGTGAAGTACTACATGTATAGAAATATAATATAAACATGAGCCTTTTTCAGACTCAAAATACGAGACTGGTCATGGGAATGGCTTGTCATTTTTACATTCTCACCAAGAATGTGAGTGGTTGCCTTCTCATGCCACACTCAACATTTAGCTTTGTGAGTTTTAGATTTGGTTGTCAATTTTACATGGAAAAATGGCATTTTTGGGGTTTAATTTTTGTTTCTTCCATCTATGGAGTTGTGTGGACTGTGATATTTATTATCCATTTGTATTTTTTTCTGTAAATTCTCTAAAGAAGTTCTTTGCCCAATTGTCTGTTGGTGTGTAGAGTTTTGCTTATTTCCTTCAAAGGCATTTCAAATATTTCAATATTTTTCATATACTTATAAATATATGTATGCATATGTGGGTGCATGTTACAATATTTTTGTTCCTGTTTAGGTAAATTAGTTAGCTAGTGCTGTGTAACAAAAAACTATGAAACTTGGTGTCTTACAATTATCCTTTATGATTGTTCGTTAGTCTTTGGGCAGTCTCTCTATGGTTTTTGACCCTGACTGCAGTGTCTAATGTCTCTGCAGTCAGCTATGGGGTAGGGAGATGTTTCTGCTGATCTTAGTCAAGATTTCTTGCATTTTAGGCAATGACAGGCTGGCTGAATCCTATTGATCTAAGCTAGAGCAACTGAGCTCTCTCTTCTTCAGCAGGCTAGAATGGCATGTTCAAATGATAGGGTTCCAAAAAGGCTTGGAACTGGTATACAGCTATTTTCGATGCTTTTATTGGCAAAAACCAGAGCCAAAGTCACAGAACCAATCCAGATTCAAGAAATGGAGAAACAGACTCCACCCCTCAGTGGGAGGAACTGCAAAATGCATTGCAAAGACATAGATAAAAGGAGGAGGGGATAGTTGTGAACATTCTTTAAATTGTCCACAGTAGCTACCTAGTTGGTTTTTGTTTTATCACTGGATCCTTTTAGGATATTTCCTCATCCTTTTGTTACAAAGATATTTCTAAGATATATCTAAGAGACATTTTAAAAACTAATTTTACTTTTCTTTAAGTGCAAGATTTTCTCAAGTATGTCTTTGATTATTGCATCTATTCCTGCTTATGTGCATACTAAGTCGCTTCAGTTGTGTCTGACTCTTTGTGACCCTATGGATCATAGCCTGCCAGGCTCCTCTGTCCATGGAATTCTCCAGGCAAGAATACTGGGTGGGTTGCCATGCTCTCCTCCAGGGGATTTTTCTGACACAGGGTTTAAACCTATGTCTCTCTTACATCTTCTACATTGGCAGGCGGGTTCTTTACCACTAATACCACCTGGGAAGCCTCCATGTATTCCTATTGCCTGTGTTAATGTCAATCCCTTACTCCAATGTGAATTTTGTCCTACCTGTTATGTTTTATTATTTCTTTGCAATTATTTGTCTCTGTTGTGGCAAGTTGTGTTTCTATCTGTTCCTGTTAACTTTTCATCTGAGGATTTTCTGTCCTTGTTATTTTCTGCTTCTAGCTCTTATAAGGCATTACTTCTTTTATTCTTGAGGCTTCCAAGAAGTCTTTAAGATGTTCTTTGGGTTTCTTTAATAAAACATCAGCTCTCCTATTTTTGGTCTCCAGACTAACACTCCACGCTGTCTTGTTCTCTGACACTTTAAATATAAATCATCTATATCCAAATGCGACCCTTGATTTGCCTGTATCTGAACCTTTTTTTCATATTTTAGGACCTTGCTTGTAAAGAGCTCTCCTTATACAGCTAAATTTCCATGTCCTGTTGACCCTTGAACAACATGGATTTGAACTGCATACATCCACTTACACATGGATTTTTTTCATAAATGTTACAGTACTACACATCTGTTGGTTGAGTGAACAGATACAGAACCTCAGATACAAAGGGCTGCCTATGGGACTTGACAGTTCACAGATTTTGTTCTGGAACCCATCCCTTGCAGGTACCAGGGACAGCTGTACACACTTTTGATCATTAAACATCCTTGGTTCTTGCAGTTCAGACACTCTAGGGAGTTTATGAGGGTCATGTTAGGGAGGAAGAAGCCAAAGGTGGATGCAAAGTGTAAGCTCCTAGACCAGCAAGAATTGGAGCCCTGAGATGCGTTCTAAGTTGGACTGGTAGGATATACACGACTGGCCTGAGGCTAATAAGATTAGACCAAAAGGAACATATTCAAAACGGGGCCCATTATTCTCTTTATCGTCACCTTTTCAGACATATTAGTTCCTCTTTGCTTTTAAGCCATTCAGACAACTCGAGAATAAGTCACATTATACTTGGTTCTGACCATGGCAACAGCTCCTGCCTCATTCTCCTGCATCACTTGGGCAGCCTCTCTAGCCACAGCTGGGGATGATTTGAGCTCTTGTCTTGAGGGCATGGATCAGGGATGAAAGAAATCCTCTGTAACCGGCTCTGGGCTACATTCTGGGGCCTAAGTCCTTGACCTTGTCTCTGCTTTTCCTTTCTGTTCTTTCTATGTGGGTGAACCTTACCCTACCTCAGACATCTGTGACTTTATCATTGCGTCTCCCTTTTAAATGCTGCCACATCACTACTATTTAATACCTTGCTTCAGAAGTTGGCAGAAGATAGAACTGTGTAGGTATTTAGATACAAAAGGACATATATTCCAGTTCCAAGCACAAAGTAAAATGATCTTTCTATTTAAGCTGTTCTTTGTGAAATGACAATGTTCCCAGGTTATTTGAGCTGAAAAGGATCTAAGAGATCATCAGGTGTACCTGCAAGAAGCTGAGCCCCAGAGGGGCAAGGATGATTCATTCATGATTCCAAAATGGGAAGTCAGATTCAGGTCCCATCAATCCACTGCTTTTTTATTCTTTACTTTTCCTCTGGTTCTTCACACTACTTTGCTGATAACATATTTTAGTTTAGATTGTGTTTTTTTCTTTTCTCTTTACTGTTCTTAGTCTCCCAGTCATGTCTGACTCTTTGCGACCCCCGTGGACTGCAGCCCGCCAGGCTCCTCAGTCCATGGCAATTCTCCAGGCAAGTATACTGGAGTGGGTTGCCATCCCCTCCTCCAGGGGATCTTCCCAACCCAGGGATTGCAGGAACCCAGGTCTCCTGCATTACAGGTGGATTCTTTACTGTCTGAGCCATTAGGGAAGCCCAAGAATATGGAGTGGGTAGCCTGTCCCATCTCCAGGGGATCTTCCCGACCCAGAAGTCAAACTGGGATCTCCTGCATTGCAGGTGGATTCTTTACCGGCTGAGCTACCAGGGTTCAAATCTTTTTCACCTTTGTTCTATTTTGTATACTTTCTATATTTCAAAATTGAAAATATAGCCAGAATCTAATAGAAAGTCATAAGTAAGAAATTGTAGCTTATTATTTTCTGCTTTCCTTTCTCCATAGTACGTAATTCTAATGGCATTATGTTACTGCTTAAGAACTAGAGTACACTACTGCCTGCTATTTCTTTCATAATGATTGTTTGGTTTCTTCCTTACAAATTAATGAGGAGTTACTGCAATTAGGATTAGAATGTTGAACTATTAAAAAAAAGAATTCTGTTGAACTGTTTTATTAATAGGCGTTGCCTTAAGTTGCATGTGCATCCTGGTTAGTTGAGCCTGTCCTTCTGTCCTAATTCTCTAGGCTGTCCTCTATTAAATGGAACGGTCAAGCCACTGCTGGCTTTAAAATGTGTGTCTAAAGGCATTTGTAAGTATTCACCATTATTTCATCTATTTAAAATGAAATATCAATCCCATCAGATCACATTTGCCTGGTAAATTAACATGAGCCTTCAGACATGTTGTTTAGTCACTAAGCCATGTCCAACTCTTTGAGACCCCATGAACTGCAGCTCGTGAGGCTTCCCTGTCCTTCACTACCTCCTGGAGTTTGCTGAAACTCATGTCCATTGAGTCAGTGATGCCATCCAACCATCTCATCCCCTGCTTCCCTCTTCTCCTCCTGCCTTCAGTTCTTTCCCAGCATCAGGGTCTTTTCCGATGAGTTGGCTCTTACCAACAGGAGACTAAAGGATTGGAGCTTCAGCTTCTGCATCAGTCCTTCCAATGAATATTCGGGGTCTATTTCCTTTAGGATTGACTGGTTTAATCTCTTTACAGTCAAAGGGACTCTCATGAGTCTTCTCTAGCTCCACAGTTCAAAAGCATCAATTCTTTAGTGCTTGGCCTTCTTTATGGTCCAACTCTCACATCTGTACATGACTACTGGAAAAACCTTAGGTTGACTATTCAGGCTTTGTTGGCAAAGTAATGTCTCTCCTTTTCAATATGCTGTCTAGGTTTGTCATAGCTTTCCTTCCAGGGAGCAAGTGTCTTTTAATTTTGTGGCTGCAGTCACTGTCTGCAATGATTTTGGAGCCCAGGAAAATAAAATCTGTTACTGTTTCCATATCTATTTGCCATGAAGTGATGGTACTGGAAGCCATGATCTATAGGCCACAATAAATTTTGTCAGGTGGAAAAAGATTTCGGAAGTGAACTCATTTCAGTAAGAATGGAAAGTGTTGTGTCTACTATAGAAACATATCTGGAGTTAGACTGTCAGCTTACGGTTGGATCTCTGGCAGTGTTACTGGGTTGATTTGTTGGTGACATGATTGTCTTCTACCTCACTAATGACAAATTAGAGTATATTTTGAGCACTCTGACTTTGTTTAATAATGCTGTCTCAGTTGTCTTCATGTATAAAATTGTTACTGCCTTTTGCCCTTTTGTGTCTATCCCTTTATATATATCACCATCAGACTTTTTTGTTTTAACCAGAACCAAGGATGTTTTATTCCTCTTCATTGAGTAGCACCCTGCACAGATTTTGTTCTGTAATATCCTACAACTCTACAGAAGTCTGAAAGACAGTAAAACTATCTTTATAATGCCCAAATATCATGGGCACAGCATTTTGTGTAACAATATCCTAATTTTGAGTGTGTTTAGCGTAGCAGAAGTCTTCAAGTTCAAGGTTTGTAAGCACTCGATCTTTTTAAATAGCTCATGATCTTCATTGATTGGAAATACTGACCAATGTTTAGCAAATGGTTAGTAAAAATGTGAATGCACCTATTATGTATGTGTGTTTATCACCTAGAATTGATGGTACTTCCATCAGCATAGCAGTTAATAGAATTATTAGCTGAGAGGTGGACCAAATTTCTACAATTAAACCTGGATTTAATTATTGAGTTTATTAAAGTGAGATGTTACTTGTATTTATTTACATAATTCAGTTAGACAGAATCTTAAGGGCAACAAATAACTATCTCATTTTCTCTGTAACTGATGTAATATTTTGTCTTTATTAATTTACTAGGAAATTTTCACATCTTGAAATGCCAAGAAAGGGAAGACATGGAAATTTCATACTCTTTGCATTTAATAGCACAAATTTTTAATTGCATAGCACAAATGCATAGCATTGCATTCTCTTTTTAAAATTCCGATTTATTTTTCTTTTGGTCCTTGATCACTAATAGGAATTCCACACTCTGATAATGGTCCCAGTGCCATGTAAGGACAAAAATAAGTTGGGACAAGTGGCATAAAATGACCTCAAACAAAAGAATTGTGTAACTTATTGGGATGAATGTCAACCGGAAATTACTCTTTCTCTATTGAAACACTTGAAAACAAACTCAAAAATGGTATTAGTGATATCTTACTCAATTCTACAGCTAATTTTTATAAAGTACTTTTTGGATCACTGAAACTCAGTATAGAAATAAAGTATTGCTCAGCCAGCAAGTTGCTTGAAAAGTAATTTACTTAAGGTATAATGGGAATGTAAAATAATCCTAAAATAAATATTATAAATATCTCTATTTGGACATCTTTATACAGGACTTCCCAGATGGCTAGTGGTAAAGAATCCATCTGGCAACGCAGGAGTCACAGGAAATGCAGGTTTAATCCCTGGGTTGAGGAGATCCCCTGGAGGAGGAGATGACAACCTACTCCAGTATTTTTGCTGGAACATCCCATGGACAGAAGAGCCTGGTGGGGTACAGTCTATAGGACTGCCAAGAGTTAGATACAACTGACATGAATGGAGCACACATTAAATAAAATTCAATTTGACATAGCTATTTCATATAAAACACTTGCCTTAAAAATAAGGAAATTTTTCCATTTTAAACTGTGACTTTAAAAATTGTTATAGTCTATTGCTTCATAGATAAAAATGAAGGGCACTGACTATATGCTAGAAAAATGTTTCCTGAGCAATGCCAAGAAAATACATTCGATAAACACTGATAAACAGTATGAAGGTGACAGAAAATATTTCCAGGCATACCACAACTTTAAATACCTGTAAATGTCTTTGGATGGTTTGACAGAATACTGTTTTATTTGGAAAACATCTGGCTTTTCAGAAATGAAAGAAGGCATTGTGCCAGGGTAAGCAGCAGCATAGCAGCTCATGTCAATTGTATGTCAGTTGCATCAATTGCATAAACTATGATGAACAGTTCAGAGCTTCTGGGTTGCCACATGAAGGACTGAACGATGATATTAAAAACAGAGACATTCATTTGGAAGATCACCTTTTAATCAACCCTTCCTAATCGAGGGTTCATGAGACTTCTTTGCATAGGCATAATGTTGGAAGGGAGTAGTCTTGTATACAGAATAAAAGAGACACTTTGGAAAATGAAAGCAGCTAGGCACAGAAGGGCAGAGTAAATGAATGTCTAAGGTTTAAATATCCATCTGGAATTGGTGTTTTGTAAGTTACTTGCATGAACAGATGGCCAAACTTGCTTACATTTTTTCCCCTGAATTTTGGAATATTAAATCAGTTTTCCTATGAACTTTGAAAGACTTATTTGAATTGGTGTTTTCACACACACGCACGCACACACACACACACACACACACACACACACGTTTAGTATATGACTGGTAAATTCATTCCAAGGAAGTCATTTCTTTTGCTAGGGCACATGCTATTACTCAGAGACTTTTCTGACACCTCAGTCTGGAATTACACAGGGACCTTCAGCAAGAGCATTAAATTCTGGTTCTCTGGTTCTTTCCTCTCCTTTCTAGGGAGGAACCCTGAACAGCTTCAGACCATTTCCAAATACTCCTGGGAATACCCAGGGGCCATTTCAGTGGGCTTGAATATACCTTGGCAGTTAGTAGTTGTTCCGCAGTGTCCAAAGCTGCGTGGAAAGAGCCAGCCATGGGCTCTTGAGCGTGCACTTGAGCTGTCTGCAGACTGCCACAGTCCTTGCGGGTCCCTCCACCCAACAGGTGTGAGGAGGCGACTCCCTCACTAGGGCCCTGACGTGCCAGTGGGTCTCTGGGAGTCTGCATATAGCCCAGCTGTACCGGGCCTCGAGTCAGGACACGGAGAACTCCTCACTTTGTCTGTTCAGCTGTATTTCACCTGATGAGGCCGCTTTGTGTCTTGGTGTCTTACCATTATTTCAGGAAACATAGTTTTAGCCTTTTAAGTGACACGCAGCCTGAATCAGCCCTGATGGGAAACACATAGATCTCTAGATGTATGTGTGCGTGCTCAGTCATTTCAGCCATGTCCAACTCTTTGCGACTCTCTGGACTGTAGCCCGCCAGGCTCCTCTGTTCATGGGATTCTCCAGCAAGAATACTGGAGTGGGTTGCCATACCCTCCTCCAGGGGATCTTCCTGAACCCAGGGATCGAACCCGAGTTTCTCCCGCATCTCCTGCGCCGCAGGGGATCCTTTACCACTGCGTCACAGGGGGAGCTTCCACAATTGTACATGTCCATTAATTCTTGTTATCCTGGGGATTTCCACCGTAGCCTGTGAAACTTGAATGTTTTACTCGTTACTCTAGATCTTTAAGTATCCAATTAATTAATTTTATGTAACTTTAATTATCTCCACCATTCATGTTTGGAAGAACCATTGGGGGGTGCTTTTTACTTATTGATTTTTTGACTGAGTTAAGATGATCTAAGTAGGTAGATTTATGTTGTTTTAAAGATTTACGACCCTTCAAATATATTCATTCTCCCAATTTTTAGTGCCTTGATTAAGTTATTAATGTGTCTCCTTATAAAGCATCCATGCCCATTAAAAGTAGATGCTTATCAAAGCAAGACTTTTGAAGATGTCATATCTTAAGGTTAGAACAAGCAGTGTTATGGTGGGCAGTTACTATGGTGAATTGGTTTAATGTCAGTACTTATTAGAATTTTAAGTCTACAATTGGAATCTTAATTCAATATGTCCCATTATATGAGCACCTTGAAATATTTGAAACCAAGTATTTAGGACTAAAGAGAGATCCAAAGGGAGAATATGTCATTGAGCTTTTCTTGCCTTAGGAAATACAGGACCATCATATAATGCTAATATTTTTCATTCTTATAAGCACTTAATTCTTATAAAATGTCTCTGCAGGGCATTAAAAAAGTAGCTGTTGTAACAATAAGAACAATATAGAAAGGCTTTGCAATTAAAGACTTAAGTTGAATTCCAGCTGCAAAGTGTTATAATTTGAAATAGAGTACACAATAATTCATGTGTTAAAAATTGGTCTATCTGCCAACATTATTTTGTAAAAGATTTAGTTGTTAATTAGAGGCATTTGTATGGCACATTCTTGGCATGCGACTTCATGGAATTGGTGAGCACTGTGCAGATGAGAAACGGATTCATCTTAATTCTTGATTCTCCTTTATTTAGCTGTCAAGTGATCCGTATGAGCCCCTTACACCCACCACCCCAACTTTAAACCATCCATGGTTTATGTTAAAATGATGGCTCCGTTTTTTCCTTCGTTAACAATTTCTCCTTGACTGCACCAGGTCTCAATGCTTAATTTGCACAATAACTGTTATCTGGAGTGATGTTATTTAAGAAACCCAAACTCAACTGAAGCAGTTAAGGGATTCATCTGAATTCTTTACGGTGAACACTTTCTAAAGGCTTGCTAGCAGAAGTTATGTTCACAAATCAGAATGAGGACGTTCTCATCACACTAACTTGGTATTAACATATAGGGATTTTAGGGCACATATGTCTTTGTTCTCACACATTCTGGATTTCTTGACATGGATCACTTTGATAGTATAATGAAGCAGAAGTCAATAAGAACTTACAGACTGCCAGGGTCCCCTGCTGAGAGAAGTCCATGGATGAAGCAGTTCTAAGGTCCTGGCAACTTCTATAAGCTCCAAATCCATCCTGAGATGCCCACCTTGGGGCTAGATTCTTCATGGCAGGCCAGGTATTGCTGGGAAGTTATTCCATACTTTAAAAGCCACATGGCAAGGGGCCATTTTGGAGACCAAACAGCACTGACAGCTCGTAGATAATAGAATTTATTGAACTTGAACCACATGTCATCCCAGTCATAGGATAGTTACATGTATTTTCCTCAGTCTGGGTTTCTGGGTGACTCTGTAGTAAAAAATCCGCTTGCCAATGCAAGAGACACAGTTTGGATCCCTGAGTCAGAAGGATCCCCTAGAGGAGGAAATGGCAACCCACTCCAGTGTTCTTGCCTGAGAAATCCCATGGACAGAGGAGCCTGGCGGGCTGTAGTCCCCAGGGTTGCAGAGTTGGACACAACTTAGTAACTAAACAGCAGCAGCATCCTTAGTTGACACGGCCGTAGCCTGACTGATGTTTAATATACGAGTTGGCTTTTGTGCCAGTACTCAGTTCAAACGTCAGATGGTCATGAATATGCTATCAGCAGTGTTCCAAAGAAGGAACCTTGGCAGTGTCATCCTCACTGGGGTTGCATTTCAGCTTAATGTGACATATCCCGTTATCAGGACCCCATGGGACAGATACTGCACATTACAGTACTTGGTTTAAACTCCACTTTACCCTCATTCAACTGACAAGAGGCTAAAAAACATTCTGGTAAAGAAAGCTTGGCTGAAAGGCAATTATAACAATGCACACCTAATCAAACAATAACAACACGGTTCAGCTGGTGTTCCTTGTACCAGGGCAAATCTAGCAGATCTGACAAAACAGTTAGCCCACAACTTAGAAATGATTAACAGATTAATAGAAATCGAAAGATGTAGATTTGCATCTTCTGTTGTTAATTATGAGTCTTGCCCATAAGTGTATAATGTTGTGTTTGAGATATAAACTAATGATTTTATAAGTCTCTGGCTTGGAAATTTATGCCTGGAAACTTCCAGGGGCACCTCTGGATATTGTCAATTTTCAAGGGAAATACGACACCATCTGTCTGGAAATGGGTGAATTGCTAGCTCAGGGTAGTTCATGGTTTCAAGTTTCAAGCTTCCTTTTGATAGCCTAAGTTTGTAAAGTCAAGATTTTCAGGATTGCTGGGATGAGATGAAAGTGCCCCGTGAAGACAGAGCTGAAACAGGGAATGGAGGAGACAGTGTCTTCTCTCAGTTGAAAACTTGAGAAGCCGATCAGTGTCCAGCAGGGACACATGTTATGTTACAAGTAATTGTGGTCATTGAATAATGACAATTATTATTATTTCTTCAAGTGGCTACTAAGTTGTTTAGACAGGTACTTATTTAATTGTCTGGATCTGACTACTTTGTAAACAGGACTTTAAGCTATTTCATTTGGCTTAGGGGCAATGTGAGAAAATTTATTGTGATGATAGAGGCCCTGTGGAAAATTTAGGATTCTTGCCTGTAAATCCATCATTGCCAAGACCTTTTCAAAAATTAATAGGCAAAAAGGAACAAATCTATTACATCATTTCTCTAAAGATAGTTTCAAATCACATTTTAACAGAGCAGACCATTTTTACTCATGTGTCTAGAACCTTTATGAATGTCTTATGAAACCTGCAGTTCTCACCGTGTCTACAGATTTTTATTAGGCTGACCTCAGCTCTTGAGGCATTATTCACCCTGAATTGGTGACTGAATTTCCAAGAGCCATGGCTTACCTTGGGTTTTCATTTCATTATGCAGCTGTGATGATGCAGGCTGAGGAGGCAACCCAAACACCAAATTCCCTGTAGCTGTCACTGACGTGAATGGATATGAGGTTCCTTAGCAGGGGAGCATGTTTCAGCCTTCCCTATGGGAAGTAGCGATCAGTATTAATAGAACATATAGGGAAGGAGGCCATGCCTCTCGTTTTGTCTTTGCTTCTAGGGAACACGCTTTTGTACTCCCTGCGCATCTATTTTCAGTCCATTTTGCTGACCTCCAGCCCTAGCTGTCCATCTTGTGTAGAAGTATGGTCCCCAATTCATGGTTCTGTCCTCTCCTGGATTAATGAATAAGAGAGGTCATAATTTCTGCATTACTGAGTCTCACAGGTTGAATTCCACGTTATCCCCGCCACATGCTAACAATACCAGGCAACCAACTCAGCCTCAAAGTAAAACCCTCAGTGTTCAGTGGCAAGGCAGCACAGGACACATCCTAAGGCCTTTTACTGTGTATGAGTTGCTAGGGCTGCAGTAACAAGAGTGCCGCACAGTGGCTGGCATGAACCGTAGAAATTTCTAGTCTTAGAGTTCTCAGGCTGAAAGTCCGGATCAAGATGTCAGCAGAGTGGTTCCTTCTGAGAGCCGTGAGGGAATTGTCTGTCCCTGGCCTCTGTCCATAGCTTGGAAATGGCTGTTTTCTCCTGTGTGTTCATGTGGTCTTTCCTGTATATGTGTCTTTGTTTTTAAGTTCCTGCTTCTTACAAACACACCTATTATACTGGATCAGGGACCACCCTAATGACCTTACTTTATCTCAGGTACCTGGTGTTATGAATGGAATGTAGCTATATCTCTAAAATTTGTATATTTAAATCCAGTCTCCAGTGTGATTATATTAGGAGGTGGGACCTTTGGGAAGTGATTAGGTCATGAGGGTGGAGCCCAGTGATGGGATTAGTGCCCTTATAAGAAGGCCAGAGAGATGCCTAGCTCTCTTTCTTCCATGTAAGGATATAAGAAGGCAGTCTTATGGTATCCCTGGGCAGACTCAAGGAGGCGTCTTCACTGGAACCAATTATGCTGGCAGCTCTGTGGGTTTCCCCAGTGGCTCAGTGGTAAAGATTTTGCATGAACTGCAGGAGACATAAGGGACATGGGTTCAATCCCTGGATCAGAAAGATCCCCAGAGAAGGGAATGGCAACCCACGCTAGTATTTTTGGGTTGCAAAGAGTCAGACATGACTGAGTGACTAGCGCACACACATATCATTTTATAGATTCCGAATATAAGTGCTGTCATATGATATTTATCTTTCTCCGACTTCACCTAGTATGAAATCTCTGGGCCCATCCATGTTGCTGCAGTAGAGCAGCAAAAATATTTTATGTCACATTGGAACATAGTTGATTAACAATGTTGGGTTAGTTTCAGGGGTACAGCAAAGGGATTCAGTTATATGTACCTGGATCTATTCTTTTCAAATTCTTTTTGCAGAATATTGAGCAGGGTTCCTGTGCTACACAGTTGGTCTTATTTGTTATCTATTTTAAACATACCTATGTGTACATGTTCATCCCAAACTCCCAATCTCTCCCCTACACTAACCAATTATATTGGTACTCTTATCTCCTGATCACCATAAATTTGTTTTCTAAATCTGTGAGTTAGTCTCTGTTTTGTAAATAAGTTCCTTTGCATCATTTTTTTTAGGTTCTACATATAAGTGTTATTATATGATACTTATCTTTGACTTACTACACTCAAAATGATCATCACCAGGTACATCCATTTTGCTGCAAATGGCATTATTTCATTATTTTTGTGGCCGAGTAATATTCCCTTTTATATATGTACCACATCTTCTTTATCCATTGATCTGTTGATGGACATTTAGGTTGCTTCCATGTCCTGGCTATCGTAAACAGTGCTACAAGGAACACTGGAGTGCATGTATCCTTTCAAACCATGGTTTTCTCTGGATGTGCCCAGGAGTAGGATTGCCCCGATTGCTTGTGTTTAAATCCAGTACTACTGCTTCAGTTTAGTTCAGTCGCTCAATCGTGTCTGACTCTGCGACCCCATGGACTGCAGCACGCCAGGCTTCCCTGTCCATCACCAACTCCCGGAGCTTACTCAAACTCATGTCCATCGAGTCGGTGATGCCATCCAACTACTGCTTAGCACATACCTAAATTCTCTGTCTCCTAGTTTCTGTCTGTACAATGAAGATAATAATATTACCAATGAGTTAAAATGCATAGTGTACCATAGACAGTACCTGGAGTAGTACAGTCACTTGAAAAGATTCATATTGTGATTATTGTTACCTGTGATAGGGTAGCTATAATGATATGATATTGATGGCATAATTGATAGAGGTCATGAAAGACTACCTACTTCAGGACGGGTACAAAGCTTTAGCCTTCCTTTTTGGTTCTGTCGGTGGACAGTGACCCTTGGCAGTTATAGCGGATTCAGCCGTGATCGGAAACAATGGCATTATTGGTGTGACACTTACATGCAAACTGAAGAATTTATTCAGGTGTTCACGCAAATGTCACTACCTCAGCAATTCCTTCTGTCACCGCTAAATCTAAAGGAGACACCAGTGCATCTCATCATTACTATCTCATCATCCTATTTTAAATTTTTAATACTAGTTATTACTGGTTTGTTTCATTCACTCATTGGCTTACTCATTTAACCAGTATGTATTGCATTCCTACCATGTGTTATGCATCAGTTACAGGAAACATAAGAATGATGAAACAAGAAAAAGTCCTGGTCCTCATGGGACTTATATTCTAATGGATAAGGTAGATTAAAAATAAATAAGTATATAAATATATGGTAAATATCATATATTAGATGATGAGAAACTTCATGTAGAAACACAAAAAATGTGCTAGGCTGCAGTAGGTAGGTAAGTTTGCAGTACTATATACTGTGTGCATTTTGGACTCTTGTTGACTATGAGGGCTGCTCCACTTCTTCTAAGGGATTCTTGCCCATAGAAGTAAATATAATGGTTATCTGAATTAAATTCGCCCATTCCAGTATATTTTAGTTCACTGATTCCTAAAATGTCGATGTGCACTCTTGCCATCTCCTGTTTGACCACTTCCAATTCACCTTGATTCATGGACCTAACATGCCAGATTCCTATGCAATATTGTTCTTTACAGCATCAGACTTTTACTTTCACCACCAGACACATTCACAACTGGGTATTGTTTATTACTTTGGTTCAGCCTCTTCATTCCTTCCAGAGCTATTTCTCTGCTCTTCTCTGGTAGTATATTGGGTACCTATAGACCTGGGGAGTTCATCTTTCAGTGTCAAATCTTTTTGCCTTTTCATACTGTTCATGGGGTTCTCAAGGCAAGAATGCTGAAAGAAGAACCAATTCCAAAGGAGGGCAATGCCAAGAATGTTCAAACTACCACACAATTGCACTCTTCACCAGCTCAATGAACATGAGTTTGAGCAAGCTCTGGGAGATGGTGAAGGACTGGGAAGCCTGGCGTTCTGCAGTCCATGGGGTCATGAAGAGTCAGACACACCGAATGACTGAACAACAATATTGTGTGCAAGGAATGTCTCACTAAAGGCTCACAGTTGAGGAGAGGTCTGAAGAGAGTGATATATGTGGATATCTGGTTGAAGAGTGCTCTAAAGTATTGGGAATAGCAACTGCAAAGGGTGGGAGGTACACAGTTTAGTTGTATCATGTGACAGTAAGGAAGTGGGTGTGGTGGGGATGAAATGAATGAGGGGAGATGCATCAGTTAGCTTTTGTTGCATAATAAGCCATCTCAAAGCCTAGTGGTTTAAAACAGTGACCATTCATTTAGCTTAGTAACCTATTTGTGGGCAGTTTAGCTGGGCAGTCTTCTGTTGGTCTTGATGGAGCTCAGTCACGTCTCTGCAGCTATCAGAAGTTGAGCACTGATTGGCCTTGGGGAACCACAGACAGGATGGCTTATCTCTGATCCACATCCTCTAACAAGTTATTGGAGGCTTGTTCATATGGCAGGTCACTTCTCCCACATTCTATCCGTCAAAGCAAGTCTCATGTCCAATGCCAGGTTCAAGGCCTGAAGAATTTGACTGTTGATGGGACAAACAGCCAAACACTGTGTCCATTTTTTGCAGTGTGCCCTAAGGAGAATGGCAGGGCATGAGGTCAGAGAGGATTTCAGCCTTGCAAGTTGTATATGTAAGTTGATATTTTATTCATAATGTAAGTTGTAAGCTGGAAAGCCATCCGAGGGTTTGGAGCAGAGCTTTGACATGGTCTGAATTAATAATTGAAAAGTGTTTCTTTGGCTGCTCAGTGGAGAACAGACCATAAAGGGACAAAGTGGAAGTTGAATATCCAGTTAGGAGGCTGTTGCAGTAATCTTAAGTAAGGCTTGGTGCCAACTTGAACTGGGGTGGAAGCAGTGAAAGAGGTGAGAATTGACCACATTGTCCATATACGTTGAAAGTCATCCCTGGCTTATTCTTACTCTCTGTCATTTTGAATGAAAACTCCTTGTGGCCAAGGAATATTTTATTTCCCACAATTTTCTCAGCTCCTAGGACCATGGCTGCCACGTGGTAGATGTTCAAAGCATATATGTTGGGTGAGTCAATGAGTAAATGCATCTGTTGGACTTTAGATTTCCAAGGTGAACTTGTGGAAAGAGATAGAGCCCCGTTCTCAGAAACTCCTCCCGGGACTCCAGTGGCTCTGGGCTGCTCATGGATGCTGCGGAGCAGCAGGTGCAGGCCCTGCTTGCTGTCCTTGGACCATCTGCTGGGAGGGGAGTGTCCTTGAGTTAAGTACTTAGCAGTGTAAGTAAGTATGGGCATAAAGCCTAGGGGAAATCCATTTGTGAAGGGTTATTTAGTACACAGTGCATTTTAAGCTAGTTCATTTTACTTCATTTCATTCTGCGTGTTTATTTGAATCTGTGGGTTGAGTTTTTATTACCATAAATAGAAGTAATAAAACACTGAGCCTTGGGTTTTTTTGCCTTAGAGGAATAATTGGTGGAATAAACTCAAAATTGGAGGATTCTTAAAAGGTATTGTCAGCAAGTCAGTAAACATAATTGTTCTGTTGACTGATTGGACTTCAGCATCCCCAAACAGAGAGTCTTCATGGGCAGGCATCCTTTAACATTTTAAAATCCCAAAGCTTCCGATCTTCATGGCTCTGGGAATTTGGATTAAAATCAACTTTTCCCCAAGCTGCATGTATAATGTCAGTGATGCTTCTGGCGTGATCTCTCCCCAGCTTGGACCAGAGAGGGAATAACAGCCTCTTCAGAGCTCATAGCTCTTCTTTTGCTCTAGACCTCAGCCCTCCCTCTCCACTACCAACAGCTCAAGTCTTTTGTTCCTTGGTTGTTTCTTCTCTTTCTTGACTCTTCAGTGTCTCCACTTCAATTGGATTATTTCCAAGAGTGGTTGTACAGAGTTCTATAGTCTCCTCCCCTCATTCTAACAAACAGAACAGAAAAAGCAAAAAGCTAACAAATAAACCTGCCTTTGACCTACTCAGCTACTATTTTCCTTTCCCAGCCACACTCCTTAAAAGTATTGCCCATGATTAACTGTTACTACCTCTTTGCTTCCCAGCCATTCTTCAGCCCACTCTTAAGCAAGATTCTTCTGTTATGTTCCTGAAACTGTTCTTGGTAAAACCAGTCATGGCCCGGAAGAGGGATCTTCAGACATTTCAGAATATGATGCAGTGGGTGATGCCCTCCTCCTTTCTCTTATTGCTCTTGATTCCCCTCACCTGGGTTCTTATCTTCTCTCTGACTGCTCTGGCTTTTTTGTTTGTCTGAATTTTTATCCTGGCTCTTCCTTCTCTATGCAGTGTGGTAATTCTTTCATGCTCGTAAATCCAACTACCACCTTGATACCTCCACCTGAATGTTTAGTGGGAATTTCAAGCTAAACGTCTATAGCAGAACCGTTGGCCTTTTCCCTTAAACCTCGTCCTTAAAGTCTCCCCATCGCTGTGTGCTGTACCCCCTCTCACTTGTCTTCTCTAACCACCATCTGTCTCGAGTCATTGCCACCTCTTATATGGACCAGTTGAATGTCCATTTAAATGAACTTTCTGCTTCTCTTCTGCTCAGATCCATTCTCCATCTATACAGCGGTAAAGGAAACGTCACTTCTTGTGTTAAAATCCTTCAGTGGTTTGTTTCCCTGTGAGCTTGGAAAAAAAGTTCAGTCCTTAAAAGGACTCCCAGGTTCTGCCTGACCCGGGCCATGCCTGCATCTTCAAGCTCCTTTCCTGTTGCTTGTCCGTTCACCTGCCACTTCCCATCTCTGGTTCTATATGTTCCTCAAAGTCCCCCTAGGTGCCTGGTGCTCTTCCCCTTGCTGTGCACACCTGTCCCCGAGCTCTTCTCCTGATGAACTCCTGCCCATCCCTCAGGTTTCAGGATAAAAGAGTCTTTTGGTTGAAGCGGCTTTCCTGAACCCCTAAACCCACATCCTCCCTTCCTCCTTCAGAGCAGCCTGTGCTGTCTCATAGCAGTTGTCACAATTTATGGTTACTTGAGAGCTTCCTTTGTGCCATTTTGGGTCTAATTTCTGCATCTTCTGCTGGCCGCTAAGCATCATGTGAACAGGAACTTGCCTGTCTTTTCACCAACGCGTGTCCTACATCAGGCATGTGGTAAGCAGTAAGCTATAGGATGAGTGAGTGAGTTTTCTTTCCGAGTTTATTGGGGAGGAAAGCAGTCATCAATTTCCTTGGGCCTGTGGCCTTCCTGAGGGACCAAGTCCACCAGTGGGTGTGGCTGGGTTCTGCTGCTTTGTGTAGAGTACTTCCTACGTGCATGTTATTTTTTCCCGGATGTATAAGTGGATGTGAGTTCAGGACTGTGAAGAAAGAATCTGGCCCTGAGATCTGTCTACCCAAATGATTCAATTTAAGCAAAGAAAATCTGATAAAGTCAATTTTTATCAGATGGCTTTAGAAGGTGAGTGAGCCAACATGCTGAATGGGTCCACAGTCAGGAATAAATTATTCACAGCATCCCAAATGAGCCCTATTACAGCACAGCTGATTCAGTCATATTTTATTTATCTCTGGATTGAAGAAAATCAATTTGAGGAGATTTGCAGGTCAATCCCAGTATCCTGGTGCTTACCTGCTGTGGATAAGTGGGTAAGCACCAGGATACCATGTGTTGTTAAGTTAGGTGGTTCTTTTCAAGTGAAACAGCTGCAAAACTTTCTCCTGCTCTTTCTACCTCTCTGGTAAGATCTCCACTGCCGGTATTCAACACCACTGCAGTGTTTGCACATTTGTTCTTCTCAGTGCACTTCTGACTTGTAATTTAAATGATGGCTCTGGGGTTCTAATCGTCAGAATGACATTTACGTTAGAGTTTAGTTCTTCTCCTTTATCTATGTCTTCCCTAAACGTCCTTGCTGGACAATGTCAGATCTTCTCCTTGAGCTTTTATTCCTGTGCCCGAGAAAGTCTTAGCACTTCCTAGCACCTTACCCTTCATGAGGTGATAGGGCTCTGAGAAAACAACTTCTGTTATAAGGGTGCTCTGGGGGCATTTTACCCAAATTCGTTTGCTTAAACATTTTTCTCTTGGTTTAGATAACTTTTTATTTAGATGCATGAGTGTGTCTGCATGCTCAGTCATGTCTGACTCTTTGCAACCCAATGAACTATAGCCTGCCAGTCTCCCCTGTCCATGGAATTTTCCAGGCAAGAATACTAGAGCAGGTTGTTATTTCCTTCTCCATGGGGTCTTCCCAACACAGAGATTGAACCCACCTCTCCTGCATTGGCAGGTGGATTCTTTACCACTGTACTACCTGGAAGCCCCTTTTATTTACATAGTTCTATTTAAATTCTCAGAACCATGAAAACTGCAAGCCTTGAGACTTTAAAATGTTTAAGGATGCTTTGTTTTGGGATGCTGAAGTCCTATTGATCATTGCATGAGGTTATACCTTTGAATTCTTTCCAAATATTCCAAAATGTGATACCGTCATGCATGGCAGGGTACAGCTTCTACTTGTCATTCCAGTAGCCTAAGATTAATTTTTCTAAACTCCTTATAGGATCTTTTACTATGTCAAAGTAGATGGACTACAATTCATTACTTTCCTTGAGAAGTCCATATGGTAGCAGAAATGATTTCCCACATCATCTGTAATAAAAGTTCTCTGCAGTTTGGGGGTGGAGGTTACAGGGAACTAAACCATTGGAAGTCCTTAGGGTTGTTTGATGAGATCATGAACGTGGTGGAGGTGATGGTTTGGTCACTCAGGCGTGGCCGACTCTTTGCGACCTCACGAACTGTGGCCCGCCAGGCTCCTCTGTCCATGGGATTCTCCAGGCAAGGACGCTGGAGCGGGTTGCCTTTTCCTTCTCCACATAATAGTAACAGTAGTGTAGTGTTAGTCGCTTAGTCATGTCTGACTCTTTGTGACCCCTGGACTGTGGCCCGCCAGGCTCCTCTGTCCATGGGACTCTTCAGGCAAGAATATTGGAGTGGATTGCCCTTCCCTTCTCCATCACGAGCATGGAGAAGCAGGTAATCCCAGCTCCCTGCTAGGCAGGGCACACATCATGAAGGTAGCGTAGTGGGTGAAGTATATTTCCTGGTGAGAGGGATTCAATTCCCAGCTCCAGGCATTGACGTGTGGTCAGTTTGATTTCTTAGTGTTCGATTCAATTTTGTGGTTGTTGACAGACAGACAGAAGAGACTGAGGACAGTAATGTCAGGAATGCTGTTCATTGACTTTGAAATACTCAAGCATAAAGAGGATGGTTTTCTTTGTTGTCTGCAGGGTGTCTTTTGATGGTCATTAAGAAGTGCACACCTGTTTCAAAGGCAAGAATCATGTCACTAAACTTTGCCATCTCTCTCCCAGTGATGCTCAACCTCACAAAGTGCATGGCAACATGGGCTTCCAAGAGTCTCTAGTTCCCACAGAGAAACCCGCAAAGCCAATCTCAACACAAGTGTTCATACTGAAATGTTCGCAGAAAAAAAGATGAGCTTCAGAAAAATAAGCAAGCTCCAAGTTTTCAGTTTAACTGATAAAATTTTCATATCAGTCTTTTTATTCAATCCCACATACCCAAGTTTTAAAAAATTGTAGATGACTCCTAACTTACATGCTTCCTATAAATACTTTTTTAAAAAAAACTTATTTGTAAATGCTTTTTTGAGAAAAAATATTCTCTTTTCCTGTCATTGCTTCTATCTTCTCTTCTACCTTCCAAGGGTCTTGACTCAAATTTAGTGATATGATCCTGCAGTCCTACTCCTGCACATCTATTTGGAGAAAAATATGGTCCAAAAGGATGCATGCACCCCAGTGTTCATTGCAGCACCGTTTGCAGTAGCCAAGACACGGAAGCAACCTAAATGCCCAGTGACGAATGAATAAAGAAGAGGTGGTACATATATACAGGGAAATATTAGTCAGCCATTAAAAAGAATGAAACGATGCCATTTGCAGGAACATGGATGGAGCTAGAGATTGTCATACTGAGTGAAGTAAGTCAGGTAGAGAAAATCAAGTATCATATATCACTTACATGCAGAATCTTAAAAAAAAAATGCAATACAAATGAACTTACTTACAAAATAGAAACAGACTCACAGACTTCAAAAACAAACTTATCCTTACCAAAGGGGCAGGGTGGTGGAGGGAGGGACAGTTAAGGAGTTTGGGACTGATATGTACACAATGCTATATTTAAAATGGATAGCTGACAAGGACCTACTGGACAGCATAGGGAACCCTGCCTGATGTTATGTAACAACCTAAATGGGAAAAGATTTGCAAAAGGTCACATGTATATGTATAACTGAATCACTTTGCTGTACATCGGAAGCTAATATACCATTGTTAATCAACGATACTCCAGTATAAAAATTAAAAAAAAAAAAAAAACAGATTTAGTGATGAGTTCATTCTTCTCTCCTAAACTCACGAGGCTGTGGCATTGAGCTGCACTTGACTGTTTTCCCCAGCTGAGGAGAAAGCCAGAAGCTCAAAATACACACTGCAGGGAACCATAGGAAGAGGGCCTGAGTGCATATCGAACGCAAGCGTGATGAAGTAAATGGATGAATTAAGGAATGAGATGGCTCTCATTACAAAACAACGGGTTAAGTTAGGTTCACAGGTTTTATCTTAAGCAGACTGACGAAATATTTCATTTTAAGTTATGCTCACTGCAAGATGCCCTTTACAAAGTCCCACCTTAGCCTCCATTAAAAATGTTACTGCAGAGTCAAGACTCATAATCTTATTCACGACCTTCACCGATGACAGGAATTTATTCACTGCAGAAGGATAAAGTAATCGCAAGAGGGCGAGCCATGGTGTGCAGGTAAATACTATAAATACCATCGGCTAGAAGAGCTGGGACTAATGGCTTCTGATTCCATGACACAGCTTTGTTCCTTTTTGGATTCTTAACACACCCAGTAATAAAAGTAGATTTAATTAAGGGAAAATATGAGGCCACATTGCGTTTCTTTTTCATATCATTAATTAAGGCAGCCACGTCTTCCTGATGACAAAAGACTTCCAATAGTGTCTGCCCTGCATATGTACCACAAGCTCCTCCTCACCTACTGGTTCCACAATGTAAGACTTCTGGACCTAAAGGGAGATTGCCACTCAAGAATAATGATGCTTCCTGGGAAACAGACAAGTTGGGAATAAGATAAAAGGGCATGTTGGCAGCTGACCTGCAAGCCTAATCAGTTCACAAATGAAACACCAGAAATCTTTTTCAGATTTTGGCTTCCTTCTATATTTTTTCTTGAGTTGCATAAATCTCAATTTATATATTATAACCAAAGTTTGTGTTAATTTTGTTAATTCTTACACTATAAACCAGCTCTGTGAAAAACTAAGATAATAACCTTTCTTTGAAAATAAAAATATGCTCTTGATATAGAGTATTGGTATTAGGAGGAAGGATTGTATTGTTAAAAATTTTTCAAAGACATTATGGTGTTGAGATTTCTTAAATTGAAGTACAGTTGATGTACAATATTGTATACATTTCAGGTGTACAGTATAGTATTTTAAAGGTTATGC
This sequence comes from Dama dama, assembly GCF_033118175.1. Classification (NCBI taxonomy): domain Eukaryota; kingdom Metazoa; phylum Chordata; class Mammalia; order Artiodactyla; family Cervidae; genus Dama; species Dama dama. The sequence goes on from NC_083705.1 coordinate 62,777,294, forward strand.
TCCATTTATAGTTACTATAAAATACTGGATATATTCCTTGTGCTATACATTACATCCTGTATCTTATTTATTTTACACATAATAGTTTTTGCATTTAATTCCCTGCCCCTTCACTGCCCCTAATCACCTTCTCTCTCCCCATTGGCCACTACTTGTTTGTTATCTATATCTGTGAATCTAGTTCTGTTTTGTTATATTCATTATTTTATTGTGTGTTTTATAGTTCACATATAACTGTTATCATATGGTATTTATCTTTCTCTGTCTGACTTATTTCACTTAGCATAATACTCTTTAAGTCCATCCATGTTGTTTCAAATGGCACAATTTCATTCTCTTTTTATGGCTGAGTTAAGATAGGCACAATAAAGGACAGAAATGGTATGGACCTAACAGAAGCAGAAGGTATTAAGAAGAGGTGGCAAGAATACACAGAACTATACAAAAAAGACCTTCACGACCAGATAATCACCATGGTGTGTTAACTCACCTAGAGCCAGACATCCTGGAATACAAAGTCAAGTGGGCCTTAGGAAGCATCGCTGTGAACAAAGCTAGTGGAGGTGATGGAATTCCAGATGAGCTCTTTCAAGTCCTAAAAGATGATGCTGTGAAAGTGCTGCACTCAATCTGCCAGCAAATTTGGAAAACTCAGCAGTGGCCACAGGACTGGAAAAGGTGTTTTCATTCCAACTCCAAAGAAAGGAAATGCCAAAGAATGCTCAAAGTACCACACAATTGTGTTCATCTCTCATGCTAGCAAAGTGATGCTCAAAATTGTCCAAACCAGGCTTCAACAGTACATGAACTGTGAATGTCCAGATGTTCAAGCTGGATTTAGAAAAAGCAGAGGAACCAGAGATCAAATTGCCAACATCCATTGGCTCATTGAAAAAGCAAGAGAGTTCCAGAAAAACATCTGCTTATTCTTTATTGACTACGCCAAAGCCTTGTTGTGTGGGTCACAACAACTGTGGAAAATTCTTAAAGAGATGGGAATACCAGATCACCTGACCTGCCTCCTGAGAAATCTGTACGCAGGTCAAGAAGTAACAGTTAGAACTGGACATGCAACAACAGACTGGTTCCAAATCGGGAAAGGAGTGCGTCAAGGCTGTATTTTGTCATCCTGCTTATTTAACTTATATGCAGAGTATATCATGCTAAATGCTGGGCTGAATGAAGCACAAGCTGGAATCAAGATTGCCAGGAGAAATATCAATAACCTCAGATATGCAGATGACACCACCCTTATGGCAAAAAGTGAAGAAGAAACTAAGGAGCCTCTTCATGAAAGTGAAAGAGGAGAGTGAAAAAGCTGGCTTAAAACTCAACATTCAGAAAATGAAGATCATGGCACCCGGTCCCATCACTGCATGGCAAATAGATGGGGAAACAATGGGAACAGTGAGAAACTATTTTGGGGGGCCTCAGAATCACTGCAGATGGTGAATGCAACCAGCCATGAAATTAAAAGATGCTTGCTTCTTAGAAGAAAAGCTGTGACCAACCTAGACAGCATATTAAAAAGCAGGGACATTACTTTGCCAACAAAGGTCTGAATAGTCAAACCTGTGGTTTTTCCTGTTGTCATGTATGGATGTGAGAGTTGGACTATAAAGAAAGCCGAGTGCCAAAGAATTGATGCTTTTGAACTGTGGTGTTGGAGAAAACTCTTGAGAGTCCCTTGAACAGCAAGGAGATCCAACCAGTCCATCCTAAAAGAAACCAGTCCTGAATATTAATTGGGAAGACTGAAGTTTAAGCTGAAACTCCAGTACTTTGGCCACCTGATGGGAAGAACTGACTCATTTGAAAAGACCCTTATGCTGGGAAAGATTCAAGGCGAGAGGAAAAGGGGATAACAGAGGAGGAGGTGGTTGCGTGTCATCACCGACTCAATGGACATGAGTTTGAGTGAGTTGGTGATGGACAGGAAAGCCTGGCATGCTGCAGTTCATGGGGTTAGAAAGAGTTGGACATGACTGAGCAAGTGAACTTTACTAATATTCCATTTTATGTGTATATGTATATATATATATGGTGCTTCTCTGGTGGCTTAGATGGTGAAAAATCTGCTTTGTATGTATATATATATTCACATTTTCTTTATCTGTGCATCTGTGAATAGACACTTGGTTTGCAGTCATATATTGGCAATTGTAAATAATGCTTCTATAAACATTGGGGAGCATGTATCTTTTTGAAATAGTGTTTTCTTTTTTTTTAAAGATATATACCCAGGAGTGGAATTGCTGGGTCATGTGGTAGTTCTGTTGTTAGTTTTTTGAGGAAGCTTCATACGGTTTTCTACAGTGGCTGCACAAATTTTCATTGCCACCACCTGTGTACCAGGATTCTCTTTTCTCCACATCCTCACCAATATTTGTTATTTGTGTTCTTTTTGATCATAGCCATTCTGATAGGTGTGAGATGCTATCTCATTGTGGTTTTAATTTGCATCTCCCTGATGATTAGTGATGTTGAGCATTTTTTCATGTGCGTATTGGCCATTTGTCTGTCCTCTTTGGGAAAATGTCTATTCAGGTCTTCTGCTCATTTTTTAGTCAAATTATTTGTTGTTTTTTTTTTTTTGATGTTTCATTGTATGAACTGTTTATACATATTAGATATAAACAGAACTCCTATTGGTCATATCATTTGCAAGTGTTTTCTCCCATTCAGTAGGTTGTGTATGTTTTTTAATTTTTTTTTTTTTTTGTATTTTCAGTGATTTCCTTTGCCGTGCAAAACTTTTAAATTTAATTACGTACCCCTTGTTTATTTTTGCTTTTATTTCTTTTGCTTTAAGAGTGAGATCCAAAAAAATATTGCTGAGATTTTGGTCAAAGTGGGTTCTGCTTCCTCTATAAGAGTTTTATGGTCTCTGGTCTTACATTTAGGTCTTTAATCCATTTTGATTTTATCTTTTTATGTGATGCGAGAAAATGTTCTAATTCCATTCTTTTTCTGGTAGCTGTCCAGTTTTCCAAGCACCACTTATTAAAGAAACTCTGTTTTCTCCATTGCATATTCTTGCTTCATTTGTTGTAGATTAATTGACATTAAGTACCTGAGTGTATTTTCAAGCTCTCTATTTGCTTCATTGACCTGGGCCAATCCATGCTGTTTTGATTACTGTAGCTTTGTAGTATAGTGTGAAGTCAGGGAGCATGATACCTTACAGCTTTGTTCTTTTTTTCTTAAGATTGCTTTGGGAATTCAGGTTTTTTTTTTGTGGTTCAGTATAAATTTTAGGGTTATTTGTTCTGTTTCTGTGAAAATTATCATGGGTATTTTGATAAGGATTGTGTTAAATCTGTAGATTTCTTTGGGTAGTATTGATATTTTAACAATATTAATCCTCCAATCCAAAACACATTATATCGTTCCATTTCTTTGTTTCATATTCAGATTCCTTCATCAGTATTTTATAGTTTTCATAGTACAGGTCTTTCACTTCCTTGGTTAAGTTTATCCTAGATATTTATTCTTTTTGGTGAGATTTTAAACATAATTATTTTCTTGCTTTCTCTTTCTGATAGTTCATTATTAGTGTATAGAAAAAGAATCAATTTCTATATATCAATCTTGTATCCTGTAAGTTTACCAAGTTCATTTATTAGTTCTAATGGATAGAGACTTTAGGGATTTTTATATTAAATATTATGTCATCTGAAAATAGTGGTAGTTTTAATCTTCTCTTCCAGTTTGGATGCCATTTATTCTTCATCTAGTCTGATTGTTGAGGCTAGGACTCCAATACTCTATTATGTAGAAATGAAGAGAGTTGAAATTCTTGTCTTATTCTTTATTTTAGAGGAAAGGCTTTCAGTTTTTCACTGTTGAGTATGTACCTATGAGGTTGTCTCATGACAACATGGTCCCTCTATACTAACTTTGATGAAAATTTTTTTCATGAATGAATGATGAAGTCTACCAGGTATTTTTCTGTGTCTGCTGAGATCATGTGCTTTTTTCCCTTCTTTTCATTAATGTGCTTTATCATATTAATTGATTTACAAATATCAAGATGTCCTTGCATCCCTGTAATAAATCACTTGATCATGGTGTGTGATCCTTTTTATATATTGTTAGATTTGGTTTGCTATTGTTAGTTCTCCTTTTTCATTTCTTATTTTGTTTATATCTATCTTCTCTCTTTTCTTCTTGATGAGCCTGACTCATAGACTATCATTTCAAAAAAACCAGCTCTTGGTTTTATTGATCTTCTTTATTGTACTGGAGGGGATCTCTATTTTATTTATTTCCTCTCTGATCTTTATTATTTTTTCCTTCAACTGACTTTGGGCTTTGTTCTCCTTTTTCTAATTCTTTTATATACCAGGTTAGGTTGTATATTTGAGATTTTTCTTATTTTTTGAGGTAGGCTTTCTGAGTGCTTTTTTTAAACCTCTAATATTTAGTTCAAATAAATGCGTGCGAGTAAGTCACTTCAGCTATGTCCAAATCTGTGCAACCCCATGGACTGTAGCCTGCCAGGCTCCTCTGTACATGGGATTCTCCAGGTAAGAATACTGGAGTGGGTTACTATGCCTTCCTCCAGGGGATCTCCCCAATCCAGGGATTGAACTCATATCTCTTAACATCTCCTGCATTGACAGGCAGGTTCTTTACCACTAGTGCCACCTGGGCAGCCCAGAAAAGCGAACACTGACCCCAGTGTGATTTGAACACACAACCTTTTGATCTGGAGTCAGATGTGCTACCATTGTACCATGAGGTTGGCCTCAAATAAATATGTATTTAATATTATATAATTGTATTCTAATTGTGCATTCAGATATGAAAATTCTGCTCTTCACCCACAGTTAGTAACCCACATATAAGCAGTGAAAAATGCAATGAATTTTTTCATGGGGTTGTGTGGTTTTCTTCTTTATATCTGGCCTCCTTTGAGTCCAGTGACACAATTTAATGATTCATTTGTGCAAAATAGTCTTACAGGCACAGAAACTGAATTATGTGATCTTGATCTCAGTTAGTGTCCTAAACAATAGTCTTTGTCTTATCTTTTTTGTTTTCTAAAGGAGACCTTTAAAATTACATGTATTAGAAATTTTCTAAATTAATAAAAACATACAAATATAATTTGTCTAGAGATCTAGGAAGAAAATATATTCCCTATGTCACCAATATGTTGCACCAATGGTCCTGGGGAAAAAAAAAGTGACAGTTGCTGTTTTTGCCTGTTGGATTAAGCATGCCTGTGTGTGCCTTCTCTCAGGGCTCAGCTGGTGAATTTCTGGGAACTCTGACCTCTTTACAGTTAACAGCTAGATGCAGTCCTTTGAACCTTCTGTTCCAAGGGTGCCATTAAGTGCTTAATAAAATCATCTCCTGTGATACTCACAGCAATCCTATAAGGTAGGTATGATTATCCTGTTCTGAAAATGAGGAGACTGAGGCTCTGAAAAGTCAAACACATTTCCGAGCTTATGTAGGAAGTAGCAGAATTAGGCCTCTCATTGAGACCGGACCACACTGAGGCTTGTTGTTCAGTTCAGTTCAGTTTAGTCACTCAGTCATCTCTGACTCTTTGCGACCCCATGGACTGCAGCACACCAGGCTTTCCTGTCCATCCCCAACTCCCATACCTTACTCAGACTCATGTCCGTTGAGTTGATGATGCCATCCAACCATCTCACCCTCTGTCATCCCCTTCTCCCGCCTTCAATCTTTCCCAGCATCAGGGTCTTTTCAAATTAGTCAGTTCTTCACATCAGGTGGCCAAAGTATTGGAGTTTCAGCTTCAGCATCAGTCCTTCAGTACTCAGGACTGATCTCCTTTAGGATGGACTGGTTGGATCTCCTTGCAGTTCAAGATACTCTCAAGAGTCTTCTCCAACACCACAGTTCAAAAGCTCAGCTTTCTTTACAGTCCATCTCTCACATCCATACATGACTACAGGAAAAACCACAGCCTTGACTGCTAAGTCACTTCAGTCGTGTCCGACTCTGTGCGACCCCATAGACAGCAGCCTACCAGGCTCCTCCATCCTTGGGATTTTCCAGGCAAGAGTACTGGAATGGGATGCCATTGCCTTCTCCGATAGCCTTGACTAGACAGACCTTTGTTGACAAAGTAATGTCTCTGCCTTTTAATATGCTGTCTAGGTTGGTCATGGCTGCAGTCACCATCTGCAGTGATTTTGGAGCCCCCAAAAATAAAGTCTGCCACTCTTTCCACTGTTTCCCCATCTATTTGCCATGAAGTGGTAGGACTGGATACAATGATCTTAGTTTTCTGAATGTTGAGCTTTAAGCCAACTTTTTCACTCTCCTCTTTCACTTTCATCAAGAGGCTCTTTAGTTCTTCTTCACTTTCTGCCTTAAGGGTGGTGTCACCTGCATATCTGAGGTTATTGATATTTCTCCCAGCAATCTTGATTCCAGCCTGTGCTTCATCCAGTCCGGCATTTTGAATGATACACTCTGCATATAAGTTAAGTAAGCACAGTGACAATATACAGCCTTGATGTACTCCTTTCCCAATTTGGAACCAGTCTGTTGTTCCATGTCCAGTACTGTTGCTTCTTGACCTGCGTACAGATTTCTCAGGAGGCAGGTCAGGTGGTCTGGTATTCCCATCTCCTTCAGAATTTTCCAGTTTGTTGTGATCCACACAGTCAAAGGCTTTGGCATAGTCAATAATGCAGAGGTAGATGTTTTTCTAGAACTCTTCTTGCTTTTTCTATGACCCAACGGATGTTGGCAATTTGATCTCTTGTTCCTCTGCCTTTTTTAAATCCAGCTTGAACATCTGGAAGTTCATGCTTCACACTGAGGCTTGTGATGTTAACTATCATCAATGCCAGGCCGGGGACACAGGTACATGGTCATAAACACACATACTCATGTATACATGTGTGTGTTGACTGAAGGAAAAAAAGTACAGCGTACAAGTTGAAAATTTTTATTTGGTAACTTTCAGTTCAGTTCAGTCACTCAGCCGTGTCCAACTCTACAACCCCACATACTACAGCACTCCAGGCTTCCTTACTGAGGATTATAGCCTGGGAGCCAGCCACTCAACTCTGAGGAACAGTTCCAAAAAGGTAAGGGAGGAGCCAGGATATGTAGGAGTTTTTGCTGGAAAAAGAAACACGTAGTCAAACACCAAAAGATTACTGCTAATCACACACAAAAATGATTATAGTGCTTTTCCATGTATAGGAAAGTACAAAAGTCTGGGCTCATTGAAATGATTTCTTAGGTAGGCATCTTAACTATCTAGGGCCCGTATCCAGAGTACAGAACATTTCCTGTTTTTCTTCTTTCTGAATTCCCCTCAGGGCACACCTCTGGGTACCACTGCCAGGGCTGGTGGCTTGCTGGTGGGCAACGCTCATAGTTTCCTGGAATGGCTGGCAGTGTTCCTTTTTCATAGGCATGCACACACACAGAAACACACACACAGACACCGCACACACTACACAAATGCTGTCCGCACGGAGCTGTTTACAGAGAGCTCTGCTTCTGCAGCTGCAGGAGAAACTCAGACCAGAGCATGCCTTTCTCATGCCCCTCAGCTACCTGGAAAGACACTGGCACTGTTTTCCGTTGCCTGCTCTCTCGGGCCACTTCAGCTCGGAATCTCTCATTTTGCAGACCCCCTCTTCACCGCTGCCCACCCTGCCCCAGGTCGCTAAGCCTTCTGGAAATGAATGGAACTGACCCTCTCTAATCCCCCTTTTCTCCAGAGGTTGTCCTGCCTGGGGATGGTTCTGCCACCAGCAGGTCCCCTTTCTCTTCCCTGACAGATGTTAAGACAGGACCTTCCAAGTTCCATGCCCATCACTGCAGCCCTGTACCTGCCCTCCTCTCCCATCTCCTAGCCAGAGATTTAGGCTTTATTTCTTTAGCAAGAGCACATTTAATATTGTAGCTATTTAATAATTTATTAATTACTTGGGAGCATAGGAGGCCTTATTTCACTGTCTGCAAAGCATGCTTAGTTTCAGTCATTCATTCTTCCTGCTTCCAACTAGAAATCTTTTGTCAGAGAAGTCTTTTGAAGAATAGGTTTTTATTTAATAGGGATATAACCTCCTAAAAGGACTTCTCTGGTGGCTCAGCTTGTAAAGAACCCTCCTGCCAACGCAGGAGATGCAAGAGATGCAGGTTCAATCCCTGGGTCGGGAAGATCCCCTGGAGAAGGAAATGACAATCTGCTCCATTATCCTTGCCTAAAAAATCCCATGGACAGAGGAGCCTGGTGGGCTATAGTCCATGGGGTTGCAAAGAGTCAGACATGATGCATGCACACATACAGCCTTCTAAAAAGCAATAATATGCTAATCTAATTTCAAAAAAAAAATCAATAGTGCTTCCCTCAAGCCCTTCTCTTTTCTCTAAACTACTTACTTTTTTCACTCTAAGCATTTTTTGGGGAATGGAAAGCTCTGGAAAAGTTGCCTTCACATCTCCTCTTAGATAAATCCTGTTCATAAATGAAGTGGCTTAAAAGCTAGGTCAGCTGTCATGTGAATAATTTAATGTTCGTCCCTTCTGTAATGTGCGTTGTTTTGGAACATTTCTCAGGATAGACAGAGATTTTCTAAAAAGTAGAGGAGCAGCTTAGTGAACATCTGACCGTAGGCAGGTCCCTGGCCAGTGTTGGGGATCCTCCCTGAGTTGCCTCTGACACTGTGGGTCATGGGGCAGGGGGTTTCTACCGCTACCATGAGTTATGGGCTGGATCCGTGGGCTTGACGAGGGAGAGTTGAGTGACTAGTACATTATCCCATAGGAGTGAGAAGATGGCCCAAGTTGAGACAGGAGATGTTTCAGGGTAAGTTCAGAGGCGTCATGGCAGAGTGGCTGGACCAGCATCAATGGTCACATTGATGTCCTGGCAGCCAGCTTGGTGGCCTTGGCTAGCAGTTTACTTCTCTGCTGGGACCTGTCTTTTCTCTTCCTTAAAGCAAAGGGCCTCTGAGCAGCTTTCTCCCTCTTTCCACATGTGTTTCTACGAGGATAGGTTCTTGGTTGTGCATGTTCAGATCTGAAACAGGTTGATCTCTGTCCTCAGTAGACAGTTTTCATCTGTGCCCATCATTTCTCTCCGAACCAGATTGTCTTCGTTTTTGTCTCTCATCTGAAGAGCTCTCTTTTCTCCAGGACCACAGGATCATTTAATTTGTAGGGTAGGTTCCCTCTCTGATGTGCCTAATCCAGAAGCTGTTTGGTATCAGAATGTTAGAATTACCCTAAAGTTGTTGAATAGCTTTCTTCCAATTCCTAATCAAAAACCATAAAAGGCTAATCTGGGTTGCTTCAGTGTATGGAGACTCTGTGCAGGATGATAATGCAGCATTATGGATGCTTTAGTGACCTTGACTGTGGCCTTGGATGGGGGTAAGTCAGTCTGTTGTTCCATCTATCCATTCATTGATCCATTCATTTGTCTACCTATCACCCACCCATTCATTCACCCATCTATCCTTCCCTTCTCCCCCCCCATCCTTTCCTCCCTCCTCCCTTCCTTATTTCCATCACTCCCACCCTTCCTTCCTTCTTTCCATCCCTCCCTCTTTCCTTAAGCAACATGCTTTTCCTTCCTTTATCAATGCTTCACTGAATTACCTGTCATTCATTTCAAAAATTAGCATGCTGGGTTAATAGATGCCTGTAGCTTATTTCATGCAGAATCACAAGGAATTGGAATTCTTTTTTTTAATTAGCACATTAGTCACCATCTGACATTGTCCTCCCCGCACCATTTCTCACGCGTTTTCCGGCTGAGTCACCATGTAATGCAGTTGGCTGGCTGATGAGATGACCCCTGACATACTTTGGACATCACCGCTATTAGGTTTCTCAGGAAACTACATTGAATTATCTTGAAAGAAATCAGGCTTTTTCCCGCTCGTTTTCTTTTTCTTTTTTTTTTTTAAAGATAAGCATGCTTTAAGTTCAGAAGAGAGTACAGCTAAAATACCCACAGTCCAAACACAGTGTCCATTTTGGTCTTAAGTGTGATAGACTAGTTTCTCGACCTTGGCACTATCGACATTTTGGGACTGATAATTCTGTGGGGCTGACTTGTACACTATAGGATATGAGCAGCTTCCCTGGCTTCTACTTCCTAAATGCCAGAGGCACCATTTCCAGTGATGATAACTGAAAATGTCTCCAATATTCTGTCAAATTGGACACGGGACAAGGTGGGCTAAAATCATCCTTGGTTGAGAACTAGACCAGAAAGTTACAGTGACTTTGGGATCCTTTCATGCTGTCAAAACAAATCACTCACACAGAGAGATAAAGCAGAACTAGGTCTCCTTCACTGACCCAGTGTGAGTTCTGATGATGTGCCAGGCACAGTGCCAAGTGACAAGGACTCAGTCAGACATTGACAAGGTTTTGTCCCTGCCTGCACAGAGCTCCCAGAGAAGTCGGGGAAGCAGATGCGTAAACCGATCATCATGTATCGATGGGAGTTAATAGGGAGAAAGTTAGTCATATTGCTGGATGTTCTGTGTCTATCAGACTGTTGACCAACATCACTTCTCAAACAGTTCTTCTGGGGTCCTGCAAATACAGCCTGCCTTTAAACCGGGCACCCCAGAAGCATCCCTTGTTCTTTCCTTCACCTTGGAGCCTTGCTCAGGTTGCTTCTCCTGAAAGATCTTATCTCAGACTTCTACATCTCCAAATTTCCCCTGTCACTCACAGGCAGGCCAGTCTCCTCCAGGAAGCCATTCTGGATCGCTTTAGTTTGCGTTGATGTCTGCCCACCTAATTCCCATTGTGAAACTCACAGTCTCTTCTGCACAGTTGATGGCTAAATTGCATGCTGTACTGCTTGATTCCCCTGTTTCTCATGCATTGGTTTCATCCCTCAAGTAGATTATAAGCTATTTGAGGTGGAAGCCAGGTACTATACTGAAATGTTTACATTAATGGCCTAAGAAGTCACTATTTGACTGCTGTTGGCTTGTAAAACTAAGTGTGAGACTTGAACTCAAATCTATTATAAAAAGACAAGTAAAAGAATGATAAAATGAAATTAAATCAAAACCTGTAGCCAAAGAGAGAGAGGTGCTTGGTCGTCTGCCTGGCACGTTCTTTTCTGCCTAATGAACCTCTACTGATGCGTCAAAACCCCAGAGCACATTACCTTCCTCTTTATGCTTTTGTGGCTCCAGATTGTGAAGCGCATCTCTGCTCTGCTCTTTGAGAGTGCTGTGTGCACAGATGTGGTTGCTGGGGAATCCCCTGGGGTGAGCCGCTGCCTGTCTCTAGAACCCAACTAAGGAAGGAGTGCTAGGGGTGAAGATGTCCGTACACAGTTATTCTGAGACAACTATATCGAATGTCATTTTACAGTGAAGAATACTGAGGTCCTTATGAGAAGAGTAACTCACGTGGTAGAAGAGCCAATTCCAGTTCTCTTTTTGAACCAGCCTCCCCATAGCCAAGGAAAACCGCTGTGTAAAGACTGCATAAATTACACAGAAGAGGTGATCTTGACTCATGCTCTGGTCCTTAACGATCAGAGGTACTGTTCTGACCCCCGGGAGAGTATACGGTGTTCAGTCTTATCAATGAAAATAACCAATAAACCGTCTATGGTAAGAATAGAAAAGAGCTTTATCTGAGATAAATTGAGGACTCTATCTCAGGAGAGACCCTCTCATCTAACTCCAAGGAACTGCTCCAGAGAAGCATGGTTTTTATGCTTGTCAGAACAAAGAGCATGAAACAAGTCAGGAATACATTCCTGGAAGGTTTCAAGAAAAACAGATCAGGACACCCACAGCCAGTCAGTATGGCCTTGGCACCTGGGAAGACAGTCTTATCATCAAAGGAGGACCAGCGTTGGCACCTTAGGGAGGGAGGCACTTAATCTTTATTTTTAGCATGGACATTCCTACTGCTCCTCAGTGCACCTTTTTCTTTAATAATTAAAGCAGGTGTGCAGCGTGTGTTTGATGGGCCACAAACAGGATGTTTTAGTTAGCATAAAATTCACCTCAACTCAGGTATAAGCCGGAATGACTTCCCTGTACCTCAGGATGTGAAAGTTTCTTTCATCAGTCTGCATGAACTGAGCATTTCAAATGAGAAGGTAGTTGCTTTCCATGAAAATCCCGTTCCGAAAGCAAGGCTGAAAACAGTAACAGCCCACTGAGAGTTTTAGTAAGTTCCATTAACAAAGGTAGCTTTCAGTTCGTGGAGAGAACAAGTAAATATGATTGTGACCACCTACTAATTACTTAGAGACGTCCTGGAGAGAGTATGTTCAAACATCATGCTAATACATGCATGCTCCGTCACTCAGTCATGATCACCATGGACTGCAACCTGCAGCCAAGCTGGTTCCTCTATCCATGGGATTTTTCCAGGCAAGAATACTGGAGTGGGTTTCCATTGCCTACTTCAAGGGATCTTCCCAACCCAGGTATCAAACGTGCATCCCTTGGGTCTCCTGCATTGGCAGGAGGATTCTTCACCACTGCACCACCCGGGAAGCCCATTCAAACATCATTAGTACCAAATAATGAGAAGAGTATAGAAACAAAAGCGCTTGATATGCAGGCATACACTTTTAATTCATATGGGGTAAAATCTAGTTATTGAGATTAACTACATTAGACAGTTGACACTTGAGGCAAATTTCCCTGGTTTGAAACAATGGATAGCACCTGCTTTTGTTGCAAGAAAGAATTAACACAGAGAGGAAAAGGGCAGTATAAGGTTTTGAACACTGAAGAGCTGAAGTGTATTTTTATTTCAACACTTGGAACATTAAATCTGGATCAACATACCTTTGACAAGTATGGACATCTACAACAATCAGAACAGTTGAACAAGAGATTACCTTGAGGGATGAGATATGGATGGTTCAGAAAGAATTAGAAGAATAAAATGCAGGAGTAAATATGCATTTTCTTAAGTGAGATCCAGAATCTTTGGTGTCTTCATGTAGACTCCATACCCTACAGTTGCTAAAAAAAATACTAGCTTGTGGCCCTAGTGGTAAAGAACCTGCCTGCCAGTGCAGGAGATATAAAGTGATGTGGGTTCAATCCCTGGGTCAGGAAGATCTCCTGGAGGAGGGCATGGCAGCCCACTCCAGTATTCTTGCCTGGAGAGTCCCATGGACAAAGGAGCCTGGAGGGCTACAGTCCATAGGGTCGCAAAGAGTCGGACACGACAGAAGTGACCTAGCACGCGTTAGTTCAAAAAGCTGTTGCTCCTGTTAATATCAAGTCACTTGAGAGACTTTTTCTCAGTGAGGCGAAACCTTATATCTAACAATACTCATCTCTTATAAAAAAAAAAAAAACTTCACACTTTCTGCCCCTTTGATCTGCCATCTTCCTGTGACTCTGGAGACAATTAGATAGGATGGTCTCCAGCCTCCATTTACTAAGACTTGGGACCTGAATAGAGGACAGCTTTGGTTAGAAAGGTTTTTCTGGACAGATATTTTTTTGGAAAGGCTCATCTGACATATGGGGTTAGTGTCCATGCCTCTGGTCATTAACAGACACTTCTGTTCAGGTTCCCTACCTACTCCATGTCTGTGGGCTCTGCTAGTCCTGCTTCTTACTTGGTGATGAAGCTTTCTCTTTGTTCCTCTCATCCTGGAGTTGAATTTTCAAGCTTGCCAGGCTTATCTGATCACTCTGGCCCAGACCTGAATTTTTGGTCCCTTTGCTGTTCCACATGGCCTCAGGCCAGTTTAACAGTTTTTTTCCTGAGTCATCCAAGACTATTCTCCTAGAGTTAAAGTCAAAGGGCAGCCTTGCCTCAGTTCAGTTCAGTTCAGTTAGGTACGACTCTTTGGGGCCCCATGGACTGCAGCATGCCAGGCCTCCCTGTCTATCACCAATTCCCAGAGTTCACCCAAATTCATGTCCATTGCATCAGTGATGCCATCCGGCCATCTCATCCTCTGTCGTCCCCTTCTCCTCCTGCCTTCAATTTTCCCCAGCATCAGGGTCTTTTCAAATGAGTCAGGTCTTCACATCAGGTGGCCAAAGCTTTGCGTTTCAGCTTCAGCATCAGTCTTTCCAATGAATATTCAGGACTGATTTCCTTTAGAATGGACTGGTTGGATCTCCTTGTAGTCCAAGGGACTCTCAAGAGTTTTCTCCAACTCCACAGTTCAAAAGCATCAATTCTTTGGCGCTCAGCTTTCTTTATAGTCCAACTCTCACATCCATACATGACTACTGGAAAAACCATAGCTTTGACTATTCATGTGTAAGCTCCATGTGACCCCAGTTGTCATGAGGAAACCTGGGATGACTCTCAACACTGGAGGGAAATCTTCTTAGGGTCCACCTTCTCTCAGAGGTTTCCTTCCTGGGGGAAGACTATTTCTCTCCTACTTCACAATCCGAGGACCCAGGCACATAGTTCTGGACACTCATCCCAAGAAGTGTGCATTTTGAGGTACAGGAAATGCTGAAACGTCTTGTTTGTGGTCCATCAAACATATATTGGGCTGGCTTCCCTGGTGGCTCAGTGGTAAAGAATCCACCTCCAGTGCAGGGGACTTGGGTTCAATCCCTGATCCTGGAAGATCCCCTGGAGAAGGAAATGGCAACCCACCCTAGTATTTCTTGCCTGGAAAAATGCCATGGACAGAGGGGCATGGCAGGCTGGTCCATGAGGTCTCAATGTGTCCAACAGAACTGAGTGACTGAACAACAACAAAACATACATTTTACGACTGCTTTAATTATTAAAGAAAAGGGTACAAAGACCAGAAGTAGTGAATGTCACTTGTGCTGCATTATTATATTTATATATTGATGGATTTGATTTGCTGATGTTTTATAGAGGTTTTTTTTGTGTTTGTTTTCATCTATGCTCGTAAGGAGTATGGTCTGAAAGTATTTTTTTTCTTGTAATGCTTTTGTCAGGTTTTGGTACCTGGTTGATGCTGACCTCATAAAATGAGTTGGGAAATATTCTGTCCTCCTTTATGTTCTGAAAGAACATATGTAAAATTGACATCTTATTTTCTAAATGTTTGATAAAATTCTCAGTCAAACCATCTGGTCCTGGAGATGTTTGTTCATTAGTTTGTGGAAGGCTTTGGATTAAAAATTCAATTTATTTTATATAGTATTATTCTATTTCTATACATTCTATTTCATCTTGAGTCAGTTTTGGTAAGTTTGTTTTTCTCAGAACATTTGTCTATTTTCCGTTTGTAATTGAATCCAATCCACTGGCATAACATTGTCTACAGTGTCCTCTTAATGTTCTTTTCCTCTGTGACATTGGTCATCACATCTCCTCTTTCATTTCTTGGTTCGTTTTTCTAGAGTTTTATTGATTTTATTAACATTTAAAAGAAGCAGTTTTGTGTTCCTCTAATTGTTTTTCCTAGGTTGTTTTGATTTCACCTTTCTCACACAAAGCAAATTTCTCTTGCATGACTTTTATCTCAGGTCTGACGAATTTATGAAAATGCTTTTCTCACAGAGAAGACTCATATTAAACCATGAAATCATTTTTAATATGCAACCTATAAATGAGAGTCTTCAAAGAATAGGCATATAATTAACTGAATGTTTTATCCGCCTGTCAAATTGATTACACATTGAGATGTTTTCTGCCAGCGTTTCAAATTCCAACTTTAGTGGTTCAATTTAAACACCATCTAAAGATGATTGAAAATGGGTTTTCACTGAATTCATTTTTCTGTAGAGGACCCTTCTTAAGAACAGGTGTTTTCTCCTGTGACACTGGTAAGTAATACCACCTGTCACACTGCATGTTATAAATCACTGTTCTGCAAACCTATTAGCTGTGATTCATATCTGACCTGCCTTGTAAAAACAAAGATGAAACAGTGCTTCAGACTGAATGATTTAATGCTCACTGAAAGAATCTACTTTCTCTGAGTTCAGCCTCATTCCCTCTGAGCACGTGCTATTTTCAGGGAGGAAATTGGTTCTAAATTGAGAGGCTGCATTAACTCTTTCAGACAACAGAATGACAGGAACACATCTTTCTAAACAGCTTCCTGGAGGCCTGATGGAGTGCACGCCTTTCTCTGGTTCTCATCTTACTGGCTAGAAGTGATTTATACAAGGAGGGGACTCGATCTCATCATGGCTTGGGCTCCCATCATTTCTTTAAAGAAAATTCCTGGCTTTTTCTTCCATCCTTTTTTGTCTGAAGACAGTAATACACCTGTGATTGTATTGTTGTTCAGTTGCTCAGTCGTGTCCGACTCTTTGTGACCCCATGGACTGCAGCACACCAGGCTTCCCTGACTTTCCTCATCTCCCAGAGCTTGTTCAAACTCAAGTCCATCGAGTCAGTGATGCCATCCAACCATCTCATCCTCTGTCAACCCCTTCTCTTTCTGCCTTCAGTCTTTCCCAGCATCAGGGTCTTTTCCAATGAGTCAGCTTTTCGCATCAGGTAGCCAAAGTATTGGTGCTTCAGCATCAGTCCTTCCAGTGAATATTCAGAATTGATTTCCTTTAAGATTGACTGGTTTGATATCCTTGTAGTCCAAGGGACTCTCAAGAGTCTTCTCCAACATCATAGTTCAAAAACATCAGTTCTTTGGCACTCAACTCTCTTTATGGTCCAACTCTCACATCTGTACATGACTACTGGAAAAACCGTAGCTTTGACCATATGGACCTTTGTCAGCAAAGTAATGTTCCTCTTCTTTCGTATGCTTTCTAGGTTGGTCATAGCTTTTCTTCCAAGGAGCAAGCATCTTTTAATTTCATGGCTGCAGTACGATTTCATTGGTAATGGCAACAGTTAGTGCCCTGGTTTCAGAGCAGTCTATAGAAATTATTGGGGTACTTATCAAGTTTCCCATGAAGTGAAGTGAAGTGAGGTCGCTCAGTCATGTCTGACTCTTTGTGACCCCATGGACTGTAGCCTACCAGGCTCCTCTGTCCATGGAATTTTCCAGGCAAGAATACTGGAGTGGGTTGCCATTTCCTTCTCCAGGGGATCTTCCAAACCCAGGGATCGAACCCGGGTCTCCCGCATTGTAGGCAGACGCTTTACCGTCTGAGCTACCAGGGAAGCTCATGAAGGCGATGCCAAACCAATATGGACCCTCACACACCATCATACACCATTTGGGGCCACACACACTTGTCTGTGTCTTTCTAGGACCGATGGACCTTACTTGGTACCTCTCTGAACAGTCATATATAAAGAGAATATTAAAAAGTTTCCAGTATGAGTCTATTTAATTCCTTCCAAACTTTGTTAAAATTAAAGAAGTATAATTCCATTAGCGTGTCTTCATTATGTTAATATTCATTTATGTGTATGTATATGTGCTTAGTCCCTCAGTCATGTAGCCCGCCAGGCAAGAATACTGGTGTGGGTTGCCATTTCCTTCTCCAGGGGATCTTCCTGACCCAGAGATCAAACTTGGGTTTTGTATTGCAGGTGGATTCTTTACCATCTGAGCTAGAAGGGAAGCCCCATATTCATTTAACAAACTGCAACTTTCATACTGAAGAAGTATGTGAGGATCCCATTTGAAAAGCTATTGGTCAGGTTTAGTCGGTATTCTGCTGAGCTGCTTTTTGCATTTGTTGACTTTTTTCATCCCTAGAGTTACCTTTAGATAGGTATAGCTATGTCCTCTTTTGTTTTGCTTTTAGATGAAGGATGTGTCAGTTTAAATAGACAGAAGATGTGAAAAGCAGACATTATGCAGAGGAGGACACTTAAGAGAGAAGTTAGGCTTTGGAAACAAATCTGAGTTTAAATTCTCACTTCTTTACTCACTGGTGGCTTCGCCAGAGCTGAACCTTATCCTGTCGGCAGTGATAGAATGGATGTGAAGAGAATGCTAATCTGGCAATCAGATAGGTGATGGAAACTAAAGTCAGGCATGGTGTATTTAAAGCATTGACTAGGTGTGTTCTGCTGTTTGGCGAACACAACGGGAGGTGAGACTCGGCTTCTGCTATCATGTCATGCAATGTGTGGACGATAGGATTCCAAGACAGCATGGGAGTCCAGTGAAAGAAACCCACACTAAACAGAAGCATACATAGTGGCTCATGGGGTCCATAAGGTGGAATTCTGCTTAGAAGAGAAGGGGCAGGAGGGGGCTGCCTTTTTAGAAGAGTTGGCATCACAGCAAGTTATGGATGGATGAGAGATTTCATCAAGTGAGAACGTTCTCAAAAGCAGAGAAGGGACTGAAGTAAAAGGTATACAGCCTTTGGGACAATACAGTGAATCAGATGAAGCTGAATTGAGGCATATACCTCTCTCTCCTCTCTCCCTCCCTTCCTCCTTTCATCCTTCCTTCCCTACCTTCCTTCTTTCCTTCCTCCCTCTTTCTTCGCTTCTTCCCTGTCTTCCTTGTAATATTCTTCCATCCCTTTCTTCCATCCTTCCTGCAAGTTATGTGCCAGGAACTGGGAATATGTGCTGAACCAAATATTTAGCCTCCTTAATGGAGTTTAGAGTCCAGCCCAATGGGGGCAGGTTTTCTTTCATTAAGAATATAGATTTGGGAGTTAAATAGAGGATCAGCAAGTGAGTCATAGCTGGCTATGCAGCTAGAAAGCTGTTTCAGTAGACCAGAAAGACAGTCTTGAAACTTTTATCAAAAAACTACCATGGCACTGAAATGATGGGGTATAGGAGAAGGACATGGCAACCCACTCCAGTATTCTTGTCTAGAGAATCCCGTGGACAGAGGAGCCTGGTGGGCTGCTGTCCATGGGGTCGCACAGAGTTGGACACGACTGAAGTGACTTAGCATGCATGCAATTAACTGTTATCAGAGCTCAATGAAATTATTACACAGAATAGTAACAGGGTTGAGAGCATGATCTAGAGGCCAGACTATATGGGTTTATATCTCAATCCCAGTCCTTACTAGGTGTTTTCATTTGGAGCAATTGTTAAGCCTCTCTCTACCTGTTTCCTTATCTGTAAAATGGGGATTGTAATAGTACCTCTCTCCTAAGGTAGCCAGGGGAATTAGATGAGTTAATATGTATAACTTCTTAGAAAAGTGCCTGGCACATATTAGTCCTGGATGAATACAGGTCATGAATATTAAATTACTTCTTCTAGTACACTAAATTAGAATGAACTTCCCAAAGAGGAATCAATTGGCCCCATTTTTTCTAGAAACAATAGTTTCAATAGTTGTGTAGAGGTGAACAGCTTTTCAGGAATATAAAAGAGTTATACTTATTCACATATTATAGATTGAAAGAAAATAACAGCAATTATTGGCTTTAAACCAATCTGATTATTGTTACTTTCCTTTCCAAACTTGGGAAGAAATTTAAGTGAAAAATACATATATACACATACTTATGTATGAAATTTTAAAGGAGAAAAAAGTGTGCTCAGCAGTTGACATATTTTGTTCAAGATTCAGAAGCACCTTACAAACTGCAGTCCAAGCCTTCTGTATTATTGGGGTAGAGAGAGAAGCCCCAGGATGCTCGTCTACTGTTTTTATTGTCCAAGCTAATGGTCCATTAACACAGTTCCTTTAGTCTGAGCCTGGTAGATAATGAGTGTCTTCCAGGGCAAGAAGTGTTTCCTTGTGGTGGGAAGTAGTAGTATTTTTCCTAGGGGAAGAATGTGAAAAATCCCACTTTTTGCACATAATGGTAAAAATAAGAGAGCAGTATACAGTGGGTGAAGAAATTATCAAGATGGTGTCAGTGTTCAAAGAGCAATCTCTAAGTTCATAATTGGTTTCATAAATTTTATTTCAGTAACGGTTTGTCCTCATTAGCTGTTCAGTGAAATAGTGCTAATTTTAAGGTTCATTAGCATATGAAGAATATACATGCACTTTCAGACACACTTGCATGCACATTTGCACTATTAGTGAAGTAACAGAAAACCAAAGTTGCAGGGAGCTCATTACAAATTTTGAGCAGTTTGTCCTTCTTTAAAAATAAACTTCAAAAATCTCAAATTACTTCTTATATCCACAACAAAAAAAAAATCATTTTTGATAGTAAATGATTGAGCCTCCAGGTGTATTATAATCAAGAGTTGTTCTTTTTTATCCTAGCTTCCTGATATAATTTTAAATGCATTGATTGCAAACAGCCAGACATTTGAATTTTAAACCATTTTAAATTTGGTAACACCAAACAAGTGTGAAGCATCAATGTTTCCTTTTTTTCTTGTTGGGGTCTAGTTGACTTACAGTGTTGTGGTAGTTCCATTTGTACTGTAAAGTGATTCAGTTATATATATGCATTCTTTTCAGACTGTTTCCTTATAGTTCATTGCAAAATATTGAGTACACTTCTCTGTTATACAGTAGGTCCTTGCTGGTTATCTATTTTAAGTATATTAGTGTGTATATTTTAATCCCAACCTCCTAATTTATCCCTTCCCTCCCCCACCCTTCCCCTTTGGTAACCATAAATTTGTTTTCTATGACTGTGGGCCTGTTTCTATTTTGTATACAACTTCATTTGTATCAGGGCTTTTTTTTTAAGATTCCAAATATAAGCGATACCGTATGCTTCTCATTTCTAGTAAATCTGTCTTGTTGTTCATTCACCTTTCTCGTTAAGGAATGGCTGAGCCTCAAGTTTGGGAAGCCTGCCACCTGAGCATGGTCTCCCCGTCCTGGCAGTCAGCGGACTCTGAGACCCAGAGTCACCAGCTTCCTTGTCCCAGGACACACCACAGCACCATAAAACCATCCCCCCCACCAGTTCTCCCAAATCCGAATGCCTACGAGGGTGTCTGTGGCCACCATGTTGTTACTCACTTGTCATGCAGGCAGCCTGGATCAACTAATTAATTAATAAGCTTAACTGGAGTAAAATATAATTAATTATACAACATTGAACTGTCCAAATTTAACACCACTGAAATTACATAATAAATCTGGAACATAAAGGATTCCTGGCAAAAGGAAAATAGATATCAGTATGTAAAGTGCCTTCCTGGTGAACCCTCTTCACACACTTTTGACTTTCTGACTCCTGTGATGCAGGCATATGTATTTTGAAACCTGTAGCCCATCATGTGAAAATCAAACACACACATACACACACACACAAATTGGACACCTTTGCCTCATGGGTTTAAAATGATGCTTTGTTTTCACCTGTGTGATGTGATTAATAAACTGATAAAGACTAACATAGTGTATACAGACCTGTTAGCATCCATCTAAGCTGGAGATTAGTTGGAAGCAGTTTTCTATGTTCCTTACCAGGTTGTTGTATTTAATGAAGACTTTAATGGGCATCAAAACTAAACAAGACCACAGACACTGATACTTTATACTTGGCTGGCAACACCAAATTTTAAATGGCTTAAAATTCAAATGCCTAGTCATTTGAAATTAATGTGCTTAATGTTATGTCAGGAAGATAGTGAAAAAAAATAAAGCTTCAGATACGTGCTCAAAATACAATACTGATTTATTTGTAATGATAAAATGATATTGACTAGTTCAGTTATTATTCATGCAAATTTATAAAAATAACCACTTTTCAATAAATTAATCTTCATATTAAAATGATTAAAAATGTCTTCAATATAGAATCTACAAACTTTGTCATTTGTTTCTGGTTTTGTTTTTTTTTTTAAGAGAAACCAGTAAGTGACTTGAGAGAATGAAGTATTTTGAATTCATTTTGATATTTAATCTTTAACAAATGTAGATTTTATAGTGTCTTAAGAATATGCAAGGTTCAAATCATGCTTAAAATCATTATATGTAACTTATTTGTGGTGAGAGACTGAGGCAATGAGGGAGAGAGGGAAGTTATGAGTAGTGATAGACTTTCTGGGGATCACATATTCACACTCCAGGTAAGTAAAGAGTTTAAGGAGGTTGTCAGATTCACCCAATGGATTCTGAGTGTTGAAGCTTATTTGTTTTTTTAAAGGTTATTTAAACTGTTTAGGAATTCTTCTGACAAGCCATATGTGGTAAGAGCCACAACTCTCACACCCAAGGAGATTGTGCAGGTTGTTTTGAGTTTCATTGCTTGACTTACTGGTAGACCATAATAGCAATTCTAGTTTTGTTTCTGTCTCAGTGATGCAAAAGTGAGAACATGATTAATTAATTCTCTCAAGTTGTTAACACCCTTGAAAGATTTTTCATCATTTGTACAATAAATCCTCTCAAATGTTAATGCTTTGGACACCAAATTATTGTCTCCATTGAATGGTGGTTGCTTATACAGTTTGTGAGTTTCAAAGATACTCCTTCAAATACAAATTCTAAATCTTGACGAGAATGGCTTCATGGATTGCTCATTAGATAATGAATAGCCAATAATATCTGAGCATATGAAATGTAGCAATAACAGATAACATACAGTTTTATAGTTTCCTTATAATTATTTCAGTGTGTTAAATGACATTTTCACAGATGTTCTTATATAGCTTCTTTATTTACTTTTTACATTTTTTCACAAAAGGAGATACTTCCCTTTTTTTTGCAGTAGCCAAATGTATTAAGAGCAAAATAAATTTTCAGGCAGAGGAGTCCTCACCATGTTTCTTCAGAATGCATTTAATTTCATGCATGTGTGAAAGATGACAATGTGATTCCTCGGTACTAAATATTCCTCAGCCATTCACACTCAGTATGGTTATCGAAATAAAACTAGATTAAATTTGCAGAGTGGTGAATTACTGAAGATAATGAAGTTGAGGCAATTCATTAATCTTTATCTACTGGTCTATTTTTTATAAACTGAATGAAATGGAAAAAAAAATTCATTTGGGGACCGATCAGATTGAAAAGGGTCTAACGTGAAGAGAAACATGGGGCTAAAAATGTTTTTTTTTTCTTTTTAAATTATCCACAGCACTTTTTCTTACATGCCTCTGTTTTTCTTTTAGTGGCAAAGCATTTCTATAACACTGGTTGAGAAAGTTCAGATGATCGCTGTAATTCTAGGATCCCTGTTCTTAATAGCGAGTGTGACCTGGCTCCTCTGGTCAGCCTTCAGCCCCTATGCAGTGTGGCAGAGGAAGGACATCCTTTTTCAGATCTGCTATGGAATGTATGGTTTTATGGATCTAGTGTGCATAGGTAAGACCATGATGTTCAACGCTAACAAACTGTCAGTAATCCGTTTCTTCCAGCTCTTACCGTTTCCATCAGTCGGATCGAACCTAGAATGTGGTGGTTCACGTGATCTTGGTTCTCTAGCTCATTAACTGCCCGGGGCACCACAATCCACCACTTTTCTCAAAAAACATAGCATCTCTGTTCCTAAGTAATCTGAAAAAAAAAAAAAAATGAACAGGATAATGCCCTTTTAAAGTGGTTTATTTTGCATCATAAAGAAGGAGGAGTTGAAATTATTTGGCGGTGGGTGATGGAAGGATAGTCATTTAATTTCTAAGGAAGAACAGCATCTAAATCCCCTCACGAAGCTGGGAAGGTATTGACTAATGTCAATGGCCATAGTGTGCGTCCGGGGAGAACACAGATACCTGGAGGTCTTATGTCGTGGCCTGGCAACCTCAGACTCCCCGCCCAGGACGTAAAGGGCTCCTTGGAAGGGTAAGGACTTGGGGACGGTTTTCCTTGCCGTTCTGTGCCGCTTAGTTTCACTTATTACATTTAGTGGTTCAGAAGAGGCAAAGGATGGGACACTTTAGCCAAAATAGACGGTACAGAAAAGGTTCTTTACGTGTTTCACTGGCCCAATCACACTTCCCTTGTGCCATGGGAAAACGGAGGCTGATTCAGGCAGCATCTACTTGTTGTGTATGAGGTGCCACAGGCATGCGATGGTGACCAGTTGGCACCAGCGGACAGGCATGGAGAGCAGCCGTACCTTACCCAGGAGAGCCCCTGCTCCGATGTGGCGCACAGCTTACAGGGTGTAAAACGAGGAAAGTACGGTCCGAGGACCACCCTTGACCGCAGCAGCATCTGCAGCACCTTGTAAAGAAATGCACGTTCTCAAGACCCGCCCCAGACCTGCCAAATCCAACACTTCAGGGTACCCCTCTCCAGCCACCGTCTGTGTTTACAAACTCACCGACAGGCAGATGATGTGAGAGCCACTGGCTTCAGGGAATGGACTCGACCTACGATCAAGTGCCTTGGCTTCCAACCCTGGCCTCTGCTTGGACAGGTCGACCTTGTCTCTCTCTATTCCTTTTTTTTTTTTCCCCTCACCTATAAAAAGAGAATAAGCTTCCATAGCACACAGACTTAAATAAAGGGAAAGACTATTATAAAATAATGATGTAACTGGGAGTTGTAGATTAAGTGTGTTTGAATGAGACACAAACACTGAAAGACTTGAAATCACTTAAAGAAATACCTCTACTCACAAAAGCCTTTCAATTAGCAGCAATTTCAATATTCTCAGTCAGTTTTTCTAAGAGAACTTTGTACATTTAAAAACTATGACCAGCTGGAATTTCACCTCTTTTTCTTCTTTTCTCCATTGTTACTAACACAAGACTAGTAAGAAAGAAAAGTATAAAAATTTCAAGTCAAGAAGGAAAAAAGAATGGAGGGAGATGTCATGAAAAATATGTAAACTGAGCAGAAGTGGCCTGAATAATTGGGTTAATCATGTACGTGAACAATCTGCATTACATGTGATAATACATATGTAGGCATTTGGAAATTCCAGCTCTCTATTCAAATAAACCTCTGGGGTATGGCTCTAAATTGAGACGGATTACAGAATTGTTCTACAAATCCCTCAACAAATTCAGAAATAGTGTTTTCTGTCTTTCAACATAAAAATTATAAAATGTGCTATTCCATTGATATTTAGAGATGGAAAATGAAACAACCATTAGGCTCCCAATCTGACCTGAAGGGAAAAGAATTGCAGTTGACTTTATTACAGCTCTCAAAGGGACAGGCCTTTCTTGCTTAGGAAATCATCTTCTTGAATTTCATAGCTTGCATTTAATATTGAGTTTTTAAATCTTAATGTCTGATTGCTGATGTCAGTCTTTTAATCAAGATTATTAGGATTCTGGTTTTAAGAGCACATACATAGGAACTAATGATCTTTTTGACAACATAAGACATATTTGGGCCTCCCTTCCGAAGTGTGGGTGTTTGCCCGTTTTATAAAGTTAAGTTTCTTAGGAAGAAAAACCAGTGGACATTTTCCTGGAGAAGCTTTGGAGAGTGAGTTTTCATCTAGGTTTTAAATATTGACAATCCTTTTCATTGTCTTTTGGCTCATAGAATCAAAATCCCATCATTCAATGATTTATTTGTATATTTTGAAAAATATTAAAGAATTCAGATTGAACAACAGTGTTTATTTCACTTTGCAATGTCGTTAGTTAGACCCAGAAGTGAAATGAAAGTCACTCAGTTGTGTCTGACTCTTTGCCACCCCATGGACTGTAGCCCGTCAGGCCCCTCTGTCCGTGGAATTCTCCAGGCCAAAATACTGGAATGGGTTGCCATTTCCTTCTCCATTTTGGACCCAGAGAAAAGCTTATTTTTCCCCCAAGAAATTGGAAACCTATTAGAGTTAGAAAGCAAATACATGTAGGCTACCAACAGCCAGCTGGATCATGGCAGGTAATTATTCCTGCTAACATTTCAAATTTATTAAAATGTCTGCTAACTAAATGCAGACAGTAACAAAGTAGCTTACATTGATTATACCTCAAATACCCATGACTGCAAGACCAGAGTCAGAGTGAAAAGCATACATCTTTGTGTCCAATTTGTTCAATTCAATCAGCTTTCTAGGTGTCAGACACAGTGCTAAGTGCTGGGAATGCAAATGAAAGCCAGTCACTTTCCTGCCCTCTAGGAGCTCCCAGCCACACAGGCAGGACAGATGTAAGTAACTAGAATTCAGCAGGATGTGCAGTGATGGACTTAAGCACAGGAGATGGTGGTTGGACAAAGCGGGGGGAGATTGACACTGGTTGTTTTATGTGGGAAGGGAACTGTTTCAGGCAGATTTCATGGGGAAGTGATAGCTGAGCATGCTGATGGATGGAGAGATGCTTGGCACGTGGGGAGATGGTCCCCTTGTCACTACTGGAGGCTGTAAGATTGGCTCCCCATTTGGAAGGCTTTAAGGTGGCTGGAAATATTCCCGTATTCCTGTTCGTCTAAGCTTTTCAAACTTATTTATACCTAAACGGAAAAGGAGCAGATTGACAGTTTCATAAATGTTCTTCTTAAAAAAATATTTTTGTGAATTCATAGAAGATTATTCCAGAATCAAAACAATGTGATAGTCCAGTCAGGGTAAGTAATGTGTTGTAGTCAGTCACTCAGTCGTGTCCGACTGTTTGTGACCCCATGAACTGTAGCCTTCCAGGCTCCTCTGTCCATGGGATTCTCCAGGCAAGAATACTAGAATGGGTTGCCATTTCCTCCTCCAGAGGACCTTCCAGACCAAGGGATGGAACCCACATCTCTGACATCTCCTGCACTGGCACCATTCGGGAAGCCCACATAATGTTTAGAAAGAGAACTTGGGGAAATTTACTTATTCCCAAAGTTAATTTGTTACTTTCATTTATTATCAACTAATATATCTGCTTTCCCAAGATCCAGTTTCTTCTTGCTGTTAAAGTTTTGAATTCTCCCAAGGGTCTGGGTACCTTGATAGTTTAAAGACCTGGATCAGGGCTGTCCAGGAGAACTTTCTGCAATGAGTTAAATGTTGTGTATCTGTGTTGCCCAGTACTGTAGACACTAGCTCCGTTTGTCTGTTGAGCACTTGAAACGTACTTAGTGTGAATGAGAAACTGAATCTTAAATTTAATTTTATTGAAACTTCACTTAAACCACCACCTGTGGCTCGTGGCTACCACATTGGACAGATTTCTAAATGATGGGATGGTAAATGTGTAAGGGTTTGATCAACAAGTTTCACCTTGTCTTTATAAGCAGGTTGTACTTCCTAAATGATGAAGTAACTGTTTCATGAGATGAATAAAGTGAAAATGAGTGCAAGAGGATTGGGAAAAGGGTATTAACAGTGAAAGGGTGGTGGTCCAGAGGTAGACAGAAAGCTGTCAGAGGGAGCTGTCTTAAGGAAATGGAAGTACAGAGAGATGTAACTTTAGCTTATATTTGGGGAGCTCTTTTAAATATTTAAGTAGATGGCATTCAGACGATGACTGTGTACTAGGAAAACTAATATAAAGGATCTAAATCACCAAGATGCTGTAGCCCAGGGGCAGCAATTTAGGGAGAAGTAATAGTCACAGTAGGCTCACAGTGGCTCCCTCCTAAGAAGTTTTGCACAGTAGACACAGAAAGATAAGTCAACTCAGAAATTAAAAGCAAATGCCTGGCAGAAGCCTCTGGGCACAGAACCTGGTTCTCAGCTCCATACATGGCACGTGGAAAAAACAGCACACCCGCTTCTATTGGCTGTGTCCCTCTAAGGATGCTTGGACCACGAGAGGAATATGTTTCTGAGTGACTCAAAGAAATGAGGGATTGAGATATGACCATAGGATGCGGAGTCATCTGATGAACTTGCATCTGGAAAGTGAAGGCCGTTACCAGGTCCCTCCGTGTCTGGTGACCCTGAGGAAGTGAGTTCATTCTCTCATAGAAGCAGTAAGCTAGAATGAAAGCCTCATCAAGTTCCCTGTTACATGGGATTCCCGAAGTAGAGGGAGCAGTGCTTATACCTAATCTCATGCACACATCAGGTTAGTGCCAAAGCCACGTCTGGAAGATCTGTATCTTCCTTGGAATGATAAGGGGAGGGTCATGAGGGTTATGGCTACAAAATTTAGAAATCTGGATCACTGTTGTTCTTTTAAAAAATTTTGTTAGTCATCCAGATAATATAAATATACACATATTCAGATTAAAACATCTTTCGTGTTTACAATTGCAAAATATATAAAGTTTAAAAAAAAAGACCCTTTCCCTCCCACTGCCCTTTTTCATGTCACTTCCTGTGCAGAAATGTCCCCTCTCCAATGTTGATGTATATCTTCGAGATCTTTTTCAGTTTCCCTTTTTGACATGGTGATCGGTAGTTTGGATTGTATTTAACACCATTAGAGTGATTTTCTTAAAATCCATTCTATGACCATCTCCTTGGAGAAGGAAATGGCAACCCACTCCAGTATTCTTGCCTGGAGAATCCCATGGACTGTAGCCCACCAGGCTTTTCTCTCCATGGGGTCACAAAGAGTCCGACACGACTGAGTGACTGAGCACATGACTATCTAGGTTTGTGGGACAAGTTTATCTAAGAAAGTCGGAGTGGCCACACTGGACCTTGCTCCTGTGAGGCTTGTCCTGTCTGGTGTCTTTTAGGGACATCAGGATCACCATGTGCAGCTTTCAAGAGCAGGACAGTGTAAATTCCATCTTATAATTTATCTCATTATTTCAAAAGCATCCTGCGAGGTAGTTCTGGTTCCTGCTCGTTACATCTGTGTGTGTGTGTGTGTGTGTGTGTGTGTGTGTGTGTGTGAGTACGTCCTCTGTTCTGCATGCTTGCACTTGAATTTGAGAAATAGAATAATCAGGAGAGTCAGCAATAACAGAATTGGGACATTAGCCATAGAGACATGCTACAAAGGGAAGCGATTTTTCTTAAAGCAATTTCTGGGAGTGTTTACTACATGAGAAAAAGAGATTGAGACATGAATGCCTTTCAGCATTAACAGTGTAATAGGTGTAGAAGAAACTGACCCCAGAGCTCCTGAATGTGTTGGAGAAGGCGGGAGTCTTGGGAGGCAGTGATCTGGATCACCCCTGCTGGATTTCGCTTTCCAAGATCTTCAGAGCAGATCCAGTATTTCAGTATTGTATTCAAAAATAACCCCAGACATACTAGAATGAGGATCAGATCAAAGTGCCTTCTTCTTTCTGTATCAATTATAGTCAATACTGAACAGTGCTGCTTCTGCAGAAATTTCATGCTCTCCAACATGAGGTTTTCCTGAGTTTCAAGTACAATTTTTTTTAATCTATATAAATTTTTGTATCTATCATGGCCCTTTTGAAAATCTGTTTTTCATAGTTGATAATATATCTAGCTAAAGCTACTCAGGCAAATGCAAGAAAACTATTTAGAGTTACCAGTTGATAACTTTTATTCACATTTCATTCTAGAACTTTGGAAGAACAAATAAATACAACAGATTCCTGTGGTCTTGGATTGACGATATTAGACCTGTATTTACAGTTTAAAAGGCACAGTAATTCTCTTTAAAAGGCACAAATTCTCTTGCTTTTGACATTGCTTCACGTCTCTATTTTTTTGCCTTCAGGCAGAACAGCTAAAAGTAACACAGGGTTTAACATTTGATTGATGGGAAGTGTAAAATGCAAATTTTCAATTTTTTTTTTTATATTATATGAGGAAAGATGAAGAAGTTTGACAGAAAATTTCAGGATATTCAGTGTCTTGGTTACAAGGAATGAATCCTTGCCATGGAGGATGACCAGTGTCTATTTCATGGCAGGGTTGTTTTCCCCTAAAATGATGCTTCTAGGTCATCTTCCTTCCTGTGGCTGGATTTCAACACATACAACCTAATTACATAAGCGAAGCATAATTGAGAAAGTGAATCAACTAAGGGAAGAAAATCCTAATGCATTCTGAACAAAATATAAATGACATTGAAACCATCCCCTGTTTGAAATTTTCCATGCTTTCTGGCACTTCCCAGCATGATTCAGAAGTTGACAATATTTCTTAAGAGTATTTTAGGTGAAAAACACATTTACTGAAGGAAATTAGTATTGGAATGGAAATATGCCACAATAATTTAGAGCAGGAAAAAAAAAAATGGGTTTACTGAAGAGCACTCCCTGGAGGGCTCCCAGCTCTTACCTTGTCACATGGGGTCATCACGAAACAGAGGTGTGCTTGAAAAGGCAGCTGTTGGTGAGGTTTGTAAAATGTGCAGCCCCTGGGTTGTGATAGAGAGACAGAATTTTCTTCTTTAAAAAAAAAATGTATTGGAGTACAGTTGATTTACAATGTTGTGTTAGTTTCAGGTATATAGCAAAGTGAATCAGTTATACAGATATTTTAGATTGTTTTCCCATATAGGTCATTACAGAGTATTGATTTGAGTTCCCTGTGCTATAAATAGGTCCTTATTACTGATCTATTTTATATATAGTAGTGTGGACATGTGAGAGACAGCATTTTCTTAAGCTATAGAGTATGTATGGATAAACATAAAATTTGTCGAATAGTTTCAGGCAAAAAATGTAGAATTACCGAGAGTACACTCGATTTCACCAGACTCTCTAGGGCCTGTGAGGTCCGGCACAGAGCAGGTGTGGATGCCCACCAGGGTCAACTCTTGCCTGGTCTTCCCAGCGGAGAGCCTGGACCACAGAGTCCAGTTTGACCTGACGTTTGGCATCTCCACCTGAAGAGGCTTTCTGTGTGGGATGTGGGGATCCCTCTTCTCTTCTTACCTTCTGCCCAACCGCACAGCCCCAACTCTTTCAAACCTGTCAGCGACTTTGATCATGAGATTTCAGATCCACGTGAAGTAGAGTTTTTTGGTGGGAGAAACCCACCTTGCAACACAGTCCACCCTGTCCCACCCCAGTCACCACCATATCTGGGATCTGAGTCACTGGAATCACTCGGGAAAACAAGCTTGGACTGCCAGTAGGTCCACATGCAGCCCTGGGGAGGGGACAGGGATGTGAAAGCTTCTTGCGTGCCCTGTTTGGCACTCTGGGTTGCAGTGGATGGTGGGGGTTGCGGTTGCCTTTGTCTCACACCTATTTGCATAGGAAGCACGGATGTGGGTGCATCTGCATGAATCATAAGACGTGGGAAGAAAAGAAGCTCAACTTAAAAAGTGTTTGGCAAAATAACTAGAAAAGTCAATTAGCCCAGTGCTTCCTTTTTGAATCTTCCTATCACAGTTTTCCCTCTAGACAGGAAAGGACCAGTCAGCCACCTCGGCTCCATTTCCTTCTGTTTCCTAGTCTATAATTTGATCGGGGACCAACATGCCTCCAGGATCTCAGTTTGGCTACCTGGGAGACCTTGGCTCAGCTGCTGACTTAGGGCAGACAGAAACCTTCTTCTCTAGCCCAGAGTTCCTCTGGGTTTCCCTTCAAACATCTCCCCAGGGGAAGACTGGGCTGGGAGGTTGGCCACGCTGGCTGGTCTGTTACCCTTGCAGCCAGGGCTGTTAACCAGATTTGAATGCTCTCCTGGTTTGTTTAGAATTATTTCTTAGAGCAGAATTTCTTTACAAGCCCAGATCTTTTTTCCTGATTTCAGAATATCTTGGCATGCTTCATGCCCCCAGGAAATGCCCCAACTTCGCTTAGAATCTAGCCAGGGCCCTTGAAGGGAGAGGCAGAGTGGCCCCTTGTAATTCAACATCATTAGGGGAAGAATAGCTCTTTACCCTTTATATGCTGTGAGAAGTAGGCAGTTATTATCTCTTTACTCTGGAGGTACAAAGTATAGGCTTGTCTATGCCTTAATCATACTGATGTTTACCAGTTTTTCCAAAGATTACTGTCATAGCAGGTTATTAGTGATACTGCTGCCTTTAAAACTCCAGGGAAGAAAGTAGAAGCAATCTTGCTTTTGCTCCTTGCCCTCAGGGCTGTGCTGAAACGGTCTCTCAAAGTGAATTCACTCTTCCAGCCCTCCTCCTGGCAGAGAAAACCCAACCCCAGACCTTCCCTTCCTGTGACCGTGTACAGTTCAAGTATTTTTTGGAGAAACATGGACATGATTAGCTGAGCAGCAGACCAAATATATTGTTGTTGCTGACTTTTGTTTCCTCCTTAGGAAAAAGTGTGAATCTTTTAACCTCTCTCAATTGGTGGCTCAGATGGTAAAGAATCTGCCCACAATGCAGGAGATGCTGTTTTGATCCCTGGGTTAGGAGGATCCCCTGGTGAAGGGAATGGCAACCCACTCCAATATTCTTGCCTGGAGAATGCCATGGACAGAGGAGCCTGGTGGGCTACAGTGCACGGAATTGCAAAGAGTCAGACACAACTGTGCCACTAAGCACGCATGAAATTGGGGGCAGTTTAGCCAAACAAGTATTAGTCATCTATTGGGCCAACCTTAATTGGGTATTTATTGTGTCCCAAGCCTGGAGCACAGGCTAGAGATACAATTAATTCAGAGTCTGCTGCCTGTTTTTATTATCCAAGATCTAAGAATGATTTTTACATTTTGAAATGGTTGAATAAACATTAAAAGAATATTATTTCATGACATACGGAAATTATGTCAAATATAAATTTCCATGGCCATAAAAAAATGTTTTGTTGGAAGCCGGTCATATCCATTCATTGATGTGTTATCAATGAGTGGTTGCAGCCTCAACAAAGAGGGACTGTGATATCTGTGTAACCTATAGTGCTTACTGTCTGGCCCTTTGCAGAAGAGCTTTTGGGCTATAGCATCCTCTCTGCTCTCCAGCTGCTGGCGAGAGACAGTCAGGGAAATGAGCAATTAAGACACAACATGCAAAGTGCCAGGAGAGAAATATATGTGAGAGCAGATGGGGGAAGGGTAATCATCCTTAGGGTTGGAAATTTGAGCTGGGGGTTTATATCTGGTAGTTGAAACCAGCGTCTGCAAGGGAAGTGATTCAGGAGAGCTGTGCAGCATTTTGAAGCAGACACAGAGCAAGCAGAGAGATGAGCGTGGCCAGAGAAGGAGAGAGTGGGGTCGGGTGAGGTGAGGAAGGGACTTGGGGGCGGAGGAGCAAGTGGCTGACAGTGCCAGATGCTTTATCAAGAGTAGGTGAAATCAAGCCAAAATGCATCACTGGATTTGGCAGTGTGGGGGTTGGCTGGATAGACACGGATTGCAGAGAATGGCTGGGGTAGGCAGAAGGGGCTCAGGATGTAAGTTTATAGATCATGTTTGAAAAAGAGCACAGTTAAATGAGGGTAGAATCTAGGCGTGGGGGTGTAGAATTGAGAAAAGTTGCTATTCACTTGTTTTAATGGCGAGGTGAGGTTTGAGCAAATGTTGAGAAGACAGAAGGAATCAGAAGGCAGATTGAAGATCCAGGAGGGGTGGGATAGCTTGATGCCCTTGAGGTGCAGAGATGGAACTCAGCACTCAGGAGAGGGGTCTGTCTTGCACAGGAAGGGTCCTCCCGACCCTGAGATGGGCAGGCGGGGGAGGAGAAGGTGGACATGGCTGTAGATGCCTCACGCACTGCTCTGGGAGAATAAACAGAAGGACCTCCTTGCAAAAGATCTGTTGCTCAGGCAGTAGGTGGATGTGTGCTCAGTCTCTCAGTCATGTCCAACTCTTTGTGACCCCATGGACTATAGCCCTCCAGGCTCCTCTGTCCACGGAATTCTCCAGGCAAGAATACTGGAGCAGGTTGCCATTTCCTCCTCCAGGGGACCTTCCCGACCCAGGGATCGAATCTGCATCTCCTGCATCTCCTGCTTGGTAGTAGGTCATGTGGTCATCTGCTGAGATGGAGAAAGCACCATGTGGGGAGAGGAGTCTGTCGAGAGCATTATAAGTGATGGTCAGCTGCAGAGAGCTTTGGGGAGAGGAGGCTGAGCCAGGAGGCATGAAGAACCACAGGACATGGCTGACTGCCCTCCTGAGGCTGGGCCAGGGGTGCCCCAGTCTACAGGGCTAGGAGGCTGTGTGTTTTTACCCATTAGGGCTGAGGAGTGACTGCAGAGGGGTGAAATGGTGAGACTAGGCTAGGATGAGGCTTTATATCCAGAGTTGCTGGAATACCAGCAAGGACAAAGATCAACCTTGTCCTTCACCTTGAGCGGTGGAGAGTGATTACAGGATGGGATTGCTTTCTCAGTGACTGGGAAAGGAACCAGAGCCAGAAAGAAGCTGACAGATTAAGGGAAGATGATTGCCCAATAGAGGGGCTTGAGGTCATAAAGAAGCAGAATAGGGTACATTCATTGAAATGAAGTAGTTCAGTTGGTAAAGAATCTGCCTGCAATGCAGAGAAGACTCGGGTTTGATTTCTGCGTTGGGAAGATCCCCTGGAGAAGGAAATGGCAACCCACTCCAGTATTCTTGCCTGGAGAATCCCATGGACAGAGGAACTTGGCAGGCCGCAGTCCATCGAGTCGCCAAGAGTTGGACACGACTTAGCGACTAAACCACCACTACCTTTAAAATGAAGAAAGTGGATGAGTGAGAAGCCCTGGAGGTGGTTGTTGCCAGCAATGCTGGAGAGTGTCAGGGCTTGTGGTTGGACCAGGTTCTGGAAGGGAGAGGCCTGAAGTGAAGGAGGGACAGCAGAGGGTAAGAGTTACACAGGTCAGATCACAGTCCAGTCATCCACATGGACGTGAAGGGGGTCGGTCTGTGGGGCTACAGAGATCCAGGAGCCAGGGAACAAGTCATCCGAGATGGTTGGGAGCAGCTGAGGGGTCAGCAGGGGACATTCCTTGTGATTTCATTCTGTATGTGAGCATGCATATGTGTGTGTGTGTGTGTTTCGTGTGACTTCACTCTTTCTCCAACTTGACTTATTTCCACGAGAGCGGTTGTGTGATTTCTAAACACATGAGGCTTGGAACAATTGCAGCAACTTTAGAGAGAGCTGAATATATCCCTAGGCTACTCTAAAATGAGGTTATTAAAGAGGCCAACTCAACTTGGACATGGGAAGTTTTCCTTGGAAGAGAAAGCAAAGGGGGCTGTGGTAGTGGGAACGGTGACAAGAAGCAGCTCCCTTGAGTTCAGAATCTGGAGGTGGTTCATCAGAGCTGGCGCCTGGTCTTTGGGGACCTCCTGACTTCAGACTATTTTGCAACCAAGAACTTTCTCACCAAGGAGAGTGTGAATGTGATGATTTTTCTAAACTATGTTCCTACTTGGAGCACAAGAGGATTCAGGGCCGTGGGTGTCCTGACAGGGTTCCTCTGGGGTCATGAGGAACCACAGAGATGAGCATATTTCCAAACATGGTGAAAGGAGGTTTTCAAAACAAATCTCCAGTGATGACTAAGATTATGTTTACTCTGATCCAAGCAGTGTTCTAAGCACTTTACCTCGATTTTCACACACAGTCTTCATAACATCCCTATGGGGTGTAGGTACTCTTCTCCTCATCTCGGAGATGAGAAAACTAAGGCACCATTAACTAGTTTCCAGAGGCCACACAGATTAGAAGAGGGACCCAAGATTGGACACTGTGGCTCCAGAGCCTGTTATAGGCTGAGCTTGAACTGGTAATTTATAAAATGTTCCTGTCTATTTAATAAACTGAAACTACTTCTTTAGTTACTGTCTCAAACACCTAAGGTATGATACCAGAAATAAATATTTCTTTTAACTACTAGTTTTAGATCAGAAATGGAGAAAAACATTTCCCTAAAAACCCAAAGTAATTAGCTATTTTGTGACTCTTTAATTTATTGTTAATTAATAGAACAAAAATATACAGAAATGTATTAAAGATAAAATATTTAATGTTACCATACCAAAATCCATTTCTCACTCCATTGTTTTAAGTGAAGCAGTTTCTTGATAAGAATTACTTATGCAAAGAATCACTTCTCAACCTTGAATTTTCTTTGCTAGATCAC
Source organism: Dama dama (assembly GCF_033118175.1). Lineage (NCBI taxonomy): Eukaryota > Metazoa > Chordata > Mammalia > Artiodactyla > Cervidae > Dama > Dama dama. The sequence goes on from NC_083705.1 coordinate 62,812,788, forward strand.
AGAATAGAATATTAAGGAAGCCTAAGGTCTGAGCATTTTTATATTCAGGTTAAAAATTCTAATTAACATCAATTCAAATATATCAAATTTAATTGATATTCTCAACTACAATATATTGCTGATGTTATGTGGATGAAGTCAAAGAGTTATACATTTTACTTATGCTGAGATGACAGCTTCTGTTTGGAAAATTTACCCACAGTCTGTGTGATTTAAGAGAAATGAAAAGCAAAGTCAACAAAAGTAAACTAGCCTATGTCAGGTCCAAAGATAAACAGGTTTTAATTAGATATTTCAATTAAAACTTCTAAAATATTTTTCTCACCCCATGAAATGGAACAATCAATACATGTATTGTTTACCCGTAAGGTTAATAAAATCATAATCTGCAAGTTTGCAGTAGACAGTTTACCCATTGGAGATGGAAGGGAAATTTGCATATTCATATTTCAGCTTGCCACTAAGAAAAGTCCACTAATAGCCTCCTCAGAACTGGCTTTGGTCCAGAGTGTGGGAAACAAATGGAAATCAACCAAGGTAGATCCTGAATTCTTAAAGAATTAATTCACAGAAGGTAGACATCTCTTTAAATCAGATGCTGTAACATTGAGGTATGCAAGGTTATTTATTAATGTTTTATATATTGTGAAGATCACTACAGTCCTCCCATCTCCTACCCAGATGTAGCCATGCACACTTCAGGGTAAAGGTCAGAGGAGAGCTGACCATCGCCGCCTCTTGTGTTACTGAAGAAAGATTCTGACTGTCTAGTCATAGTCAGGTAATATCCCTTGGGTCAGAGGCACACTTGTGAGGACAAGCTTTGGCCAAGGATGGCTCCTGAAATCTGAGTTCTTGCAGAGGAGTACACTGGATCAGGCTTCAAGGGTCTAGCTCTGATTCTGGCTTTGAACGTAACTGCGGCCCATTGGTCAAACTATGTCACTTCTCTGGGCCTCAGAGTCTTCATCTCTGCACATGAACCGGTTGGGTTAAATCATACCCAGTATTTCCTGATTTGGAAATTTAGTTACTATGTTTGTCCACTTCATATCTTTGTGGTGCCAGGTGTTCCATCCATCCATGATTTGAAGGACAGAATTGGAGTTGCATTCAAATGAAATTAAACCAATTCTCGTGAACACTTCTGGTTACAAGGAAACTGTGTGTCTGTGTGCTCCGTCACTCAGCTGTGTTCGACTCTGTGACCCCGTGGACGGTAGCCTCTCTGTCCATGGGACTATCAGTCCATGGGATTATCCTGGCAAGAATATTGGAGTGGGTTGCCATTTCCTTCTCCAGGAGATCTTCCTGACCCCAGGGATTGAATCCCAAGTCTCCTGGGTCTCCTGCATTGGCAGGTGGATTCTTTACCATCTGGGAAGCCCAGGGGACCTCTAGGATACCTGTATTATATATTTAAAAAGTATTGGACTCATTCCTTTATGTCTTTTATTGAAATAATAATATCCACAAATCTTTTTTTTCCTCAAGCCCTGTTGGGTGGAAACTTAGATAATATGACAATTCTTCTCTCCAGTGAATTCTTTTAATCCTTTTTTTTAATTAGCATACTGTATATTTTATAATGTATAATAAGTTTACAGCTTTTGAGGAGTATTCTGTGAATATACCTATGGTAGATTTGTGCTCCAGGGCTGGTGATTGAAAGAGCAGAAGAATCTCCTTTCTACTGAGGAAGAAAAAAAATCATTAAAATAATTAATTAATGGATTGGTTTTTGAGCAAAGCAAGTGGTCAGAAAAATGGCTAGCATTTCTTTTTTTAATTCTCCTGTTTTGTCTGGAAATAGAAGAGAAGAGTATCCGCATCTGACTCTTAGGCTTTTTGGTCTGGCACAGGCATTTATAACTATATCGTTCATGATTGTTTAACTCAAGTAAACATTTGATGAGCAGGCCAACAGGATAGAGGGGGAGGCTGCTACAATTTGCTAAGGCTAAAACCAACACTTGTAAAGAATTTTCACTCTTCTACTTCTGGCAGGCTGTGTGTGTGTGTATGGGTGTGTGTGTGTTTTGAAAGGGGTGGGGCAAAACCCACTGTTATGAAATAAAGGCTCAAATCTTTAAACGCTTTTCATTTCTATCTTGGAATACATGTTTCAGTTTGTCTTTGGTATCTCCAGGCATTACTCTTAACTTTTGAAAGAACAGTACTGGAGACATTTTGTGTTTTAACAGCACTGTTGCACCCAGATGGAGTCAGTCTTGTCATCTTTTAGATTCCAGTGACAGTTACTCTTTTCTTTCTCATTCCCTTTCATTTAGCAAAGGTTTATTGAGTTCCTACTATATATCAGCAATTGAAGTAGGATTAGGGTTCCTGTCCTCAAGGAGTACATGGCTGATTGGGGTCACAGACCTAATATTCTCTCTTCTGTGGTTTTATCTCAGATTTGCTAAGAAGACAGAATTAGCAGAATTCAATGCAAGAGGATAGACTAGCCTAGGTGATCTTTGGGTTTTAGCTTAACTGATTTGAGGGGAAGGTAATTAGCTGAAATAAGGATGGTAGGTTGAGAAGGAAATCCAAATTATGTCAGGACCTTCTAGAAAAGGGAGGGCTTCCCTCATTGCCAACTAGTGAGAAGTGATTCTCCATGTTAAAGTTTGCCTTTGCATCTTGTTCTGTTTCCAGGCAGTGTTGTCATCAGCATTGAAGGGGCAGCATGAATGTGCTCTTTGCATCCAGGCTGGTGACACAGATCTCACTGAGTGGAGAGGAAGGTGTAGAGGGCGACAATGTTGTAAAACAAACACTGTGAACTTCCTTTTGTGTGCTCCCAGAGGTGCAGTCATTTAGGGTCTTCACTATGGTCATTTCTTCATGGGTGCCATTCTCTACTTTGAGGATGCAGAGGATTAGATCATCCATATTTAGACATTAGCCAGTCTCTAGTGTCAGGTGTTTCCATGTCATGAGAAGTTTCTGAATAATTTGTTGTCCTTATCTCATTTCTTGTGCAGATTTTATTGCCAGTGTTCATGATGAATCTGTTTTTGAACCACTGAGCTTTTAACTCTTATGACCAGCCTGCCATTTTCAACTTGGTTCTGGGGGTGGGGGGTATATCAAAATATAATAATCGACAATAGAAAAAACAGCTCATCTTTAATAGATATAAGTGCATTTATGTAGGATATTTCTTTTTATCATTTGTTATGATGGGTAACACTGCAAATTTGTATTCTGAAAAATCCCCATATGTAATCAGGACACTGTATTAATAGCTCCCAGAGGCCTAGATTTAGGGTATCAGAATGATCACTTTCTTTTGTGAACTTAGTGATTTCTCTAATTGAATATGTATTGTCTTTTAGTCTTTATGGGCTTCCCTCATAGCTCAGTTGGTAAAGAATACACCCGCAATACAGGAGACCCTGGTATGATTCCTGGGTAGGAAAGATATGCTGGAGAAAGGAAAGGCTTCCAGTATTCTTGGGCTTTCCTTCTGGTTCAGCTGGTAAATAATCTGCCTGCAATGCGGGAGACCTGGGTTCAATCGCTGGGTTGGGACGATCCCTGGAGAAGAGAAAGGCTACCCACTCCAGTATTCTGGCCTGGAGAATTCCACAGACTGTATAAGTCCATGGGGTCACAAAGAGTCAGACATGACTGAGCGACTTTCACTTCAATCTTTATATCTCTATTTAAGTTTTGTATTTTTGCACTTCTTTTTGTTTTTCTGATTTTTGTTTTACTTTAACCTTCATATATAGTTGAGTCCAACAAAACCCATTCAGTATACATAGAAATAAGTTGTTATTTCTTCAAGATTCGTATTAACAAGATTCAACAATGGAAAAGTGACTTTTAAAGTGATTACCTCTACACTTTCGTCTGAGTTTCCATAACTGTTGGGCATTTAACTGTTGAGTATCTTAGGAAAATGTGAAAGAAGAATTAATGCATTTTATTACATTCTAGCAAAGATGCCCTCACAGAAAGTATCTTGGGCCACTGCCTTATTTGGTTAACCCTTGCTGGTGTAACCACACTCTGGTCTTCCCCAAGTTCCTCAAGGGGAATTAAGTAGTAATACTGGGGCTACTTTATGAGGTTGACTCTAATCCACTCTAATCTGTTCTTCTTAAATGGAGTTAAAGGGGACCAAAAGTCACCATTCTGCTGATGGTACACACTGACTTTTCAGAATGACACAGGTTATATTTACAGAGTTCAGTTACATGGAAACTCACTGAGAGAGAGAGAGGGAGAGAAGAAGAATCTTGGCCAGGGAGAATAGTTAAATTTAATTGAGAAATCTTGGACATTTTCACAATTAAGAGAGCCTTTTCAGGGAGAGTGGTTAAATTTAATTGAGAAATCTTGGACATTTTCACGATCAAGAGAACCTTTTCTGGCCAATTATCTGCTGAGAGTTCTTTAGGTTTCCCAAGGGTCTCTGTGACTGAACCACACACAGGCCTTTAGGTTGTGTTATAATTAGGATCTTGCATATCTTGGGACAGCTCAGGATGGGTACCGCTTACCAGATAGAGAGTGCACCACTCACAGTGTTGCCTGCATATAAGGTTCCTCAACACTTTTCTCTCCCTAGGATGAGGGCAAATGGAAGGGGCTGTTTTCTTGGCACTCCTAGAGATGAAATAGTGTTGGTGACATACAAGGCTATTAAAAATGGCAACTAATTATATCACTTTGCCCAAATCATAGTCTCTGGGACTTAATTTACTCATATTTTAAATGAGGGTGATGTAGTTTATATACCAGGTCTGTCTTGGTTTGTTTGAACTGCTATAACAAAATACCACAGCCTGAGTGGCTTAAACAATGAACATTTATTTCTTATAGTTTTGAAGGTTGTGGGAAGTCCAAAGTCAAGGTGTTGGCTTACTCAGTCTGGTGAGGGCTCTCTCCGTGGTTTGCAGACAGCCATTTTCTGTTATTATCCCACAGGGCCTTTCTTTGGTGCATGCACACACACACACACACACACACACACACACACACACTCATTTGCACACAGAAAACTCACATCTCTTTCTCTTTGTATAAGGGCATTAGTCACTCTCAGGAATTATAAATCTAATTACTTCCCAAAGATCCCACCTCCAAATACCATCATGTTACAGGTTAGTGCTTCAGCATATGAATTTGGGGAGATATATTCAGTCAATAGAGTGATCTTTCAGTTGGTCATTATGTGACTAGAAGATACAACCATCCTTTGGAAATTTACCATGAGTAGGCTTGTAGTACTCAAGGTTTACAATTAGACACATTTGGGCTTCAGTCTCAGAGCTGATATCATCATGACATTGGACAACTGGCTAAATCTCTCTAGGTCTCAGTTTCCTTAACAGGGAAACTAACTATTCAAAAATGTACCTATTTATAGAGTTGCAGTCAAGATTACACAAGAAATGAAATGATTAGACTGGTGGTTTGGTAGTTAATACCAACATTTGTTTACATTTGACCACAAAGTTTGCAAGTCTCTGTTAACGTAACTCACCATTTGTCTATGGGCTTCCCTGGTAGCTCATCTGGTAAAGAATCCACCTACAATGCAGGAGACCCCGATTCAACTCCTGGGGCGGAAAGATCCCCTGGAGAAGGGATAGGCTGCCCACTCCTGTATTCTTGGGCTGCCCTGATGGCTCAGACTGTAAAGAATCTGCCTGCAATGCGGGAGACCTGGGTTTGACCCCTGGGTTGGGAAGATCCCCTGGAGAAAGGCATGGCAACCCACTCCACTGTTCTTGCCTGGAGAATCCCCATGGACAGAGGAGCCTGGTGGGCTGCAGTCCATGGGGTCACAGAGAGTCAGACAGGACTGAGCAACTAAGCATGGCACAGCACATTTGTCTAAATTGAAATAAACAGAGACAAATGGTGTATATGTCTGTGTGCACACGGATGCATACGTTAGTCTGTGTACCTTGAGAGTCTTCCCATTATTTCTTGGGCAGTTAGCTAATTTTCTACTACCACATAAGAATTTCAACTAGCACACTACTTTCAAGTTTGGGATATATTTTACTTTCGTAAGCACTGTGCCCTTATTTCAATGAACCCACAGACTATTTAACCTTTTCTGTTGATAAAGATTATTTCATAACAAAAATGTTCCTTTGTACATCAGTAAAGGGATGCTCTAATTAAATGCTACTGGCAAGAAAATGATTTAAAAAAACAAAACAAAACAACCAACCACACACACAGGGACACCTACACACATATTCTCCTCAAGTCTCAAAACTCCAAGTTCCCATGAATCACACCGTGTTGACACCTTTGCCATTAATAATGTAGCAAGGACCATAAAATGTTTAATATTTACATTTTCTAGAAATTATCATTGCTTTTCATTTCAGAGTTAGTGACTCAGATGAAGTAAATCTAAGCTTGTTTTCCTATGACCTAATATGTCAAGATGACAAATTCATTTCAAGGCTTAACTTGAGGTGTGAGTCAGAGAGTGGCTAAGGATGATGTGAAGTGATCCGTTATTAAACAAGAGGGGACCAGTCATCAGGAGGATTCTCAACACATGAACTAGAATGAAATAAATCCTTACCTCTGGATTTCAATGATCATAGTAGTCAAATTTTCTCATGAACACTCATGAACACAAATGGTATTCGCCACAGCTTCAAACAATCTAAAGGAGAGAGAGGGAAAGTGTACATTACAAAGGACAGTCTTGGGGTGAGATGGGGGGGGTCTCATATTTTGGTAAAATGAAAGCCCCTAGAGGATGAGGAGTAATTCCAGACATTTGTGGAGAATAAGGGCTTTCCTGATAGCTCAGTTAGTAAGGAATCCGCCTGCAATGCGGGAGACCTGAGTTTGATCCCTGAATTGGGAAGATCCCCTAGAGAAGGGAAAGGCTACCAACTCCAGTATTCTGTACTGGAGAATTCCATGGACTGTATAAACCATGAGGTCACAAAGAGGCGAACACAACTGAACGACTTTCACTTTTCACTATGGAGAATAAAGCCAAGTCAAAACATCTCTCATAACTTGAATGCAATTAAGAAGCAGCTCGTGCAGGGGAAAACTTAAAGAGGACTTGTCTTCATGAGAACTTCACGTATTTCTCCTTTAAATTTAGTTCAAAATGTACTATAAAGACTTGTGGGATTTATTTCTGCTTGTTGGGTAGATTTATGTATTTAGGAAAAGGCTACCAGGAATATATTCCCAGAAAATGATTTAAGCTCGAGTAAATGACCTGATTTCTGGTCTTTCAAAGGAAATCAACAAAAAAGACTAGGGTTCTATGAAATGAGTGGATTTCCCTGGTGAAACCAGCCCCCCATTGCTGCCCTTATCCAGAATGAACCTGTTTCAGACCATAATGGTCTTGTGATTAGTGTGAATGAATGCCCCTCACCACCCTTGTGGCTCAACTGGTAAAGAATCTGCCCACAATGCAGGAGACCCCAGTTTGATTCCTGGGTTGGGAAGATCCACTGGAGAAGGGATAGGCTATTCACTCCAGTATTCTTGGGCTTCCCTTGTGGCTCAGCTGGAAAAGAATCCACCTGCAATGTGGGAAATCTGGGTTTGATCTCTGGGCTGGGAAGATCCCCTGGAGAAGGAAAAGGCTACCCATTCCAGTATTCTGGCCTAGAGAATTCCATGGGCTGTATAGTCCATGGGGTCACAAAGAGTCAGACACCACTGAGTGACTTTCACTACACCACATAGATTCACTATTGATTTTTAATTAATGATAATATCTTGTATTTAGATAGTTACCATCCCCAAGGAAATCTGAGTGCTTTATAGTTGATCAATTTCAATTTATCTTCATAGCATCTGGTGGAATGTACAGATTAGGTATTCGAGTCACATTTTAAGGAGGAAAAACATAATCAGAAAAGTTAAATTGTTACTCGTGGAGATTTCAGAATGCTAATATTAGAATTATCAATTAAAACCTGGTAGTCTTGACTTATAATTCTGACTGTTTCCCCAAAACATCTGGTCATTTGCGTCAATTCTGATTATTCCTTAGGAAAAAAGGAATCAAACAATTGAATTGCTATGATTGACAAAAGTTTACATTTCTCCTTATTATTTCGGTGGTATATAATAATTGGGTTCAAGATATTTTTGTTTATGCATTTTTTAGTGGCCTATGTTAGTGTCTTTAGAATGCTCTTAAGTCATGTGCATTAGAAGTTTATCTCCTGGTAAGGGATAGATGTTGCTAAGAGTCGTTCATAACATAGCAACTGAACAACAACAGAACGGGATAGGTATAAAATTTAAATTCTGATATTAGATAAGTATGATTTTTTCAAAGACGAGGTATCTCCATCACCTACCAGCAGTGTCTTAGTTGGCCAAAAAAATAAAAAATTCTCCCCAACAAAAGCTTGTTCCAAACACTAACCCGTTGTCCATACGGGAGGTTATCATCATTCTTTCAGTCACCCATTCTTCTAGCCTTAAAAATGGGAGACTGATTTTCCCCCTTTTGGCATTTACAATTTCTGTCAGCTTTTCCTCTGGCAAGTTTATTCCTTTGTTTCTCTGTGTTCTACTGCTGACACTCTGCTCCTCACATAAATGTGGTAAATTCCTTATTTATCTCCCTCCTTCTGTTGTCTGTTCCTCAACCCATCTTAGGTCAATTTTCCTAATAAATTTCCCATTATTTTTGAAGTTATGAATTATCTGGGTGCATAAAAGCATATAGAATAATACATTGAACATTCACATCCCCACGACCGAGCTGAAAAAAACACGATACGAAAGATACAGTAGAAAGCCCTCTTTGAAGCCTCTCTCCATTTAATCCCATATTATCATGAATTTAATGGTCATTATGCCCATGCAAGTTTTAACATTTTTACCACGTATATATCTATACCCATAAAAAATGTATAGTATTTCTTCACTCCAATCAATTATATTTCTAAAATTTTCATTTGGTATATGGCTTTGAGATTTCCACTATTGCCTCAAGATTTGTAGTGCATGTGACTTTGTTCCCTTCTGTTTCATTGCTATGACCCTTTGGATCACAGTTTATCCCTTCTTTTCAGGATGGACATTGAGATTGGTTGTGATTTTTTTTTCCGCAAATACACACAAACATATAAAACATTTTTTACATGTTTCCTTTTTCATATTGATGAGAGTTTTCTAGGACATGCACCCAAGATTCTAAATGCTGGGAGGTGGTAGGATCTTCTCATTTTCAAATTTTGGTTAAAAGTGATTGTGTCAACTGACACACCCTCCTTACGTGCCATGTTGCACTTTAAGAAAGACTTCATTGGCCTCTCCTCCCACTTTCAGTGGAATTTCAGATTCCTCTAAGAGAAACTCCTCCTCGCTTTTCTATCTGAAGTGCCCTCTCCACCAGGGACTCCTTTTTGTAATGGGTCACAGATTCCAAAGCTTTTAGACTATACATTGAAATGTAAATGTGTGGAAAATGCAAGGTGTGCTGGGATCTCGGGTAGACGGTGGAGATGGAGCCGTGCATCAGGGCACCACATGTACAGACGGCCAGTTTGCTGTGCCCGAGGCTCCTGTGTTATCTTGTTTACTTTCCCGAGAGTCTGAATCAGAAATGTGTGGTCGCCCGTTCACCGTATAGCAGCCAGAGCCCTCTGGAGCCCGCCTGCCTGGGTCTGAATCCCTGCTCCAGTGCTGCCACTGTCTGCGCTTGGGCAACTTGTTTGTAAAATGGAGGACACGCTGGTGCTTGCTTCATAAGGGTGTGGTGAGAACTGAATGAAACGATATAAGTAAAGCCCTCAAAGAAAGAAAGTGAAAGTAAAAGTCGCTCAGTCATGTCTGACTCTTTGCAACACCATGGACTATACAGTCCATGGGCTTCTCCAGGCCAAAATACTGGAATGGGTAACATTTCCCTTCTCCAGGGATCAAACCCAGGTCTCCTGCATGCAGGCAGATTCTTTACCAGCTGAGCCACAAGGGAAGCCCAAAAGCTCTCAAGAAGGTGCTTAACAAATATTTGTTGAATTGTTGAGGGGAGGAAAAATAATAGAAGATTCGCTCATACCTCCTTTGTGTCATCGTTTTAGAAGCTGTGGAGATGGCAGTGAGCTTGACAAATCCAGTTGGCAACACAGACCAAGCCCCTAACACATTGCTTGGCTCACACTGAGCACTCAGGAAGTATACCCTGATTGTACAAATGACAATGTACAAATTTACAATTTGTACAAATTCATACAAATTTGTACAAATGTACAAATGGTGGTTTCCTAGTGTTAGTGTTAGTCTCTCAGTCGTGTCTGACTCTTTGTGACCCCATGGACTGTAGCCCACCAGGCTCCTCTGTCCATGGAATTCTCCAGGCAAGAATACTCGAGTGGGTTGCCATGCCCTTGTCCAGGGTATCTTCCAACCCAGGGATCAAACCCAGGTCTCCTGCACTGCATGCGGATTCATTATTGTCTGAGCCACCAGGGAAGCCCTGATGGTTCTCCTAAGGCATCATAAATACCTAAGCCTACCCTGAGCCAAAATGAAGCAAGTAGTTTGTACCCAAGATGACCTTACTGTCTGCATGGCAGTAGATTCTTATTTTTGAATATTGACTACACCTGTGTAAGACAGCTAGTAGCTTGCCATTAGACATATTTGAGTAGTCAGAATACCAATTTGTTTGATGATGCTGAGTAACAGATAATTGACTATTTCCTTAATGTCTTACTTGGATGCAAAATAGCATTCTCACCTTTTTGATGATGACCAGTCTTCCCCCCCTCCCCCACCCTTAAATTTCAGGTCTCATTGTCCATGAAGGCGCTGCAGTTTACAGAGTGTTTAAGCGCTGGCGAGCTGTCAACTTACACTGGGATGTATTAAATTATGACAAAGCCACAGACATCGAAGAAAGTAGCCGGGGAGAGTCTTCCACGAGCAGGACTTTATGGTTGCCGTTGACGGCTCTGCGGAACAGGAACTTGGTCCACCCAACCCAGCTGACCTCCCCAAGGTTTCAGTGTGGCTACGTGTTATTACATCTGTTCAATCGAATGAGGGCCCATGAAGATTTGTCAGAAGACAACAGCTCGGGGGAGGTTGTGATGAGAGTGACTTCAGTGTGACAAAGCTGAGAAGGTGCGGTGTGGACCACCCTGCACATTTTGGAATGTAATTGCAATGAATGGCAAAACCATAGCACTTCTAAAAACACACATCTATGAACTTTTTAAAATTTATGCTTTTTATATGAACATTTGAATTGCAAATACATTTTTCTGAAAAAAAGAGTCCTCCTGTTCTTTGCTTTCTAATTTATCACATCTTTTATAAGTTGGTACTTGAAATCATTATACATATTATTTAACTCTACTTGGTTAAAAGAATGATAAAAGTTATACTTAAGGTCAAAACTATTTTTTCTTGCTTGTTTTAAATATATTTTTATCAAACGTCTTGCTCCATGTGTAATTTTTCAGGCATGCTACGAATGGGGAAGAGTTCAGAATGCTGTGGGAAAATTTCCAAAGTGCCCATCAAGGACAAAGCCAAACATCCTCTGTGATGCTTGCACTGGTCCTCCTCATGCTTCCAGCTGGTTGTCAATCTAAGCGTGACTTTTTTGTGTGGGATCAATTAAACTGTCACCAGGAATGCAAGTCTTAGGAATTATGGCTTGTTTTCTAACTTCTGAAATAGTTCAGAGAGCTTATAAAAATACAGATGATTGGAATAAAAATAGTCTTACAGACATACTTCAAAGATACTGCAGGTTCCCTTCCAGACATGCAATAAAGCCAATATCACAACAAAGCAAATCACTCAAATTTTTTGGTTTCCCAGAGCACATAAAAGATGTTTACACTGTACTGCAGTGTGTTAAGCGTGCAATAGCATTAGTTCTTAAAAAAAAAAAACAAAACACGCAATGTACTTACTTTAAAAATCTAAATAGTGCTAGCCATCATCTGAGCCTTCAAGCTATAATAATAACTTCAAAGATCACTGATTCCAGATCACCATAACAAGTATAATAATGGGAAATTTGAAATATTGCAAGAATCACCAAAATATGACACAGATACATGAAGTGAGAAAATGCTATTGTGAAAATGGTGCCAATAACTTACTCCAGAGTTGCCCTAAACCTTTGATTTGTCAAAAATGCAATGTCCATAGGCACAATTTAAAAAAGAAATGAAGTGCAGTAAAACAAGATATGCCTGCACTACCAGGTCACATAGACAGGGCACCCTGCCTACTTATAACTGAAAAAGCTCACCAAAACGTTGCATCTTGAACATGTAATAATAACACTGCCTCATGTTTCCTTAACCCTCTCATAGACCAGCCACAATTATATTTGTTAATTATTAGTATCTTGATTTCCGTTGAGTACCATCTTAATTAGATTTTGTTTTTGTGAGAGCTTATATACCTGCTTAATCATTTAAACACTGATTCTGTTACTTGGTTTAATGAAGTCCTGGGGAATATATTCTCCAGCAGTGAGAAGTGGTTCTCTTTTACTAGATAAGTATTTTTCAAGAGAAAAGAGGAAAAGTGAATCTCTTGACTCCCCAGGAACAGGTTGCTAAGTAGAGATACTTGGAGATTTTCCACCTTTTCCTCCTCCTCATGGAAGTAAATGGCACATTTTAACAGGTAATGACAGAATAGATGAGGAGGCAGGCAGTCCTGCTTTCATTGGAAACGAGATGAACAGGTAGGTCATTTGAAGTAACTGATGGTGAGATTTTTTAAAGCACATGAAATCAAATGCTTTACATTCTATTTTCTAAAAATAACCTTTGAGTGATTCATAATAGAACAGTTAACATTTACAGGTAACCTTGTGATTCATACAGAGCCAATTCTACTAAAAGTTGAAATAATATTTTCCCAGTTAATAAAAAAGCTGCATCACAAGTGAGTTAAAGGGGTGAGCATTTGCAGAAACGTGAAGAAAGAATCAGGAAGTCATGAAAGAAGGAAAATTAAACTACTCTTTCAGGACAGATCTAGAAAGTGAGAGGATCTAGGAAGAGTTGATTGTTTGTACCCGATGTTACAAGAGCACAATCCCGGGTGAGGCACCAAAGGGCAGCGATCCGTCCTGTCCCCCTGCTCTCTGCCCTCGGTCTTGCCACCTGGGACAAAAAAGAAGACTGTTCATTTAATAGTGAAACCAGGGGTGCAAACTTGCTGGCAAAGCAGCAGTCCATGACTTGTGCCCCTGAGGGTGGACACTTTAATCACAAAGGGAGTCTTCAATGGCACCACATTTAATGCAGTGTGCTCTTGTTTAATTTAATTAAACACACATTGAATTTTGGGTGCTGTTGTTTATAGCATGATGGTAAAAATACTGGATCAAGAGACTGTAAACACAAGTGAGACTATCACTGCTCCACCCTTTGTATTCATACCAACCTTTGTATTCATATCAACTTCCCCCGAAAAGGAGGAGGAGGAGAGGATGGGAGACTCCTTCCGTAACCCTGCATGGAGTGCCCAAGGCTGAGGCACCTGGAGATGACAAGGTACAGAGGGTCTGTCAACCGGAAAGGAAGATTCACCCCAGCCTCCCCTCCTTCCCACGACCTTGCCCTATGGACACCCATTTTGCCCATACCTTCATCTTCCCTCACCATCTTCACAGGCCCCAACTCCTGACACACTCCCATACCCATATGTGACCCAAATCAATGCTGGAGAAGAATCTGGCAGAATTTCCATTCAACAAAATGTTTGGTCCCTGAAATGATTACATAGAAACTCAAATTACTCTGGGTGGAAGGTGGGGTGGGTGCATTGAGGGAACTGAACTTTCTGTTTCAAAATGAAAATTCTATGGATTTTCGTGGTGGTCCAAGCTTCCACTGCAAGGGAATGAAGACCCCGCATGCCATGTGGGGTGGCCAATAAATAAATAAATAAAAATTCTAATACGCTGTATCAGTTGTGAACTTCCATGATGAGTCAGATGGTAAAGAATCCACCTGCAATGCAGGAGACCTGGGTTCAATCCCTGAGTCAGGAAGATCCCGTGGAGAAGGGAATGGCAACCCACTGCAGATATAAACAATTAATTTTCAATTGTGAATGCTGTTATCCAAGCTAAGGCTGTCTTAAATTTCAAAACCACTCATGGTAGAAAAAGAAAGTTGGAAATATTTAAAGAGTATTTTTCAATATATATAAATCTAGACCTGTATCCAGTCTGTCTATTTTCAATCAATAATCTGCAATACAAACATTGATGGGTCACCTTCTGTGTGCCAGACACTGGGAGCCGCGGCTGTGGAATGACCCAGGTTTGCAGGGAGACACACGACATGATATGGGTCAGGTTCCAGGTGAGTGAAAGGCAGTGGCAGTCCACAGGAGCAGTCAGGTTTCCCTGGGGCAACTGAAGAAGGCACCACTGAGGAACTGGCAGGACCTGGGCATTGAGGCATGAGCAGAAGTTTGCCAATCAGGTAAGTGGAGAAGAACAGCTTGGGGGTAAAACAGAGCATGTCCCAGTAATGGTGAGAGATCTCACAAGGGGGAGTGTAGAGTATATCTGAAAAAGTGATACAACCTGTTGACTTGAAAAAAAAAAAAGCACAACCTGAGACTTTCGAGTTAAGCTTTTGGGGGGCAAAATGAGGACTGCAGTCCAGGAAATAGCACCCCAGATAGCTCTGAGAGGCTCCTCTAAAGAGGTGTGGGGCCAGGACAGTATGTACATATGTGATTTTGCTGAAGGGGGAATACATGCAATCAGGGCTTCCCAGGTGGTGACTCAGAAGTAAAGAATCCATCTGAAATGTGAGATATGCGCAGAAGATGTGGGTTCAATCCCCTGGTTGGGAAGATCCTCTGGAGGAGGAAATGGCAACCCACTCCAGTATTCTTGCCTGGAGAATCCCATGGATGGAGGAGCCTGGTGGGCTACAGTCCACGGGGTTGAAAAGAGTCAGACACAACTAAGTATGCACTACGTATGTGCAATCAAGCACTTTTTTTTTTTTTTTTTTGGTGGAAAGTTTCTGCTGGTCTGTAAGGCTTCTGCTAGTCAGGAGAAAACAGTCACCACTGTGAAAGGTGTCAGTGCTTTTCTCTATATGAGGAGATACAAGAACTGGGCTCATAGAACTCATAAAATCAGTTCTTGAGATTATCTATCTGAAGACATGTCCTGCCAGTTTTCCTGGAGCACAGAGTGCTTCATTTCTTCCTTCAGGGAGTGTTGGAGGTCAGCAGCTGCAGCAGCACATGATTCAATCCTTGTGGAGGCAGATGGCAAGCACCCAGGGCAAGTGCCAATTTGTGGTTGACAAACCCTATGGAATTTGACTAGGTAGCTGGGACTGAATCCCACGGGGACCAATGAGAACATGGAGCTCAAGCATCGGGTGCTAAAAGCCGGCAAGGTCAACTCTAGGGGGAATAACTATCCTCCTTTGACCCCATAAGTATGGGTAACACTCCCAGTTCTCAAGATCAGGGGCAAAATGTAATGAATTATGACCCTATCCTCAAGAGAGTTTGGAGACATCCTACATACAGCAGGCAGCAGGCAGGCACTATTGCTATACGTTAGCTACCATAGAAAAACTGGAGCATCAAATGGATTTTCCTCCTATCTCCCAAAAAACCGTAATTCTGAAGCCAAGAGCATGCTGAAGCTGTTGTGAAATAGAATATATTTTTTTTTATTAGTGACAATTTAGTTCAGTTCCATCACTCAGTCGTGTCCGACTCTTTGCAACCCCATGGACTGCAGCACAGCAGGCTTCCCTGTCCATCACCAACTCCTGGAGCTTGTTCAAGCTCATGTCCATAGAGTCGGTGAAGCCATCCAACCATCTCCTTCTCTGTCATCCCCTTCTTCTGCTGCCTTCAATCTTTCCCAGCACCTGGGTCTTTTCTAAGGAGTCAGTTCCTTGCATCAGGTGGCCAAAGCATTGGAGCTTCAGCTTCAGCATCAGTCCTTCCAAAGAATATTCAGGACTGATTTCCTTTAGGATGGACTGGTTGGATCTCCTTGCAGTTCAAGGGACTCTCAAGAGTCTTCTCTAACATCACAGTACAAAAGCATCAATTCTTTGGCACTCAGCTTTCTTTATGGTCCAACTCTCACATCCATACGAGGCTACTGGAAAAACCATAGCTTTGACTAGATGGACCTTTGTTGGCAAAGTAATGTCTCTGCTTTTTAATATGCTGTCTAGGTTGATCATAGCTTTTCTTCCAAGGAGCAAGTGTCTTTTAATTTCATGGATGCAATCACCATCTGCAGTGATTTTGGAGCCCAGGAAAATAAAGTCTGTCACTGTTCCCATTGTTTCCCCATCTATTTACCATAAAGTGACGGGACTGGATTTTCATTTTTTGAATGTTGAGTTTTAGTCTAGCTTTTTCACTCTCCTCTTTCACTTTCATCAAGAGGCTCTTTAGCTCCTCTTCTCTTTCTACCATATGGGTGATGTCATCTGCATATCTGAGGTTATTGATGTTTCTCCCGGCAATCTTGCTTCTAGTTTGTGCTTCATCCAGCCTGGCATTTCACGTGATATTCTCTGCATATAAGTTAAATAAGCAGGGTGACAATATACAACCTTGACGTACTCCTTTCCCAATTTGCCAGTCTATTGTTCCATGTCCAGTTGGAACTGTTGCTTCTTGACCTACATATTTGTAGTTCATACATATTTGACGTACTTGACATACATATTTCTCAGGAGGCAGGTCAGGTGGTCTGGTATTCCCATCTCTTGAAGAAACTTCCACAATTTGTTGTGATCCACACAGTCAAAGGCTTTAGCATAGTCAAGAAGAAGTAGATGTTTTTCTGAAACTCTCTTGCTTTTGATTCAGCATAATGTTGACCATTTGATCCTCTGCCTTTTCTAAATCCAACTTGAACATCTGGAAGTTCTTGGTTTACATACTGTTGAAGCGTAGCTTGGAGAATTTTGAGCAGTACTTATTGACAGTACTTCTAAACATTTCCCAGAGTAAATAAATTTTATCATCTGACTTTTCTTAAATATCATTAAAAAATATTTTAATTCTATATGTTTAACTAAAAATATACCAAAATAAAGTAAGGTCTCACTGTTGGCTTCTGTTTCAGTCTAGGACTGCTATTCTTCTTCTCTTTTTTTCTTTCATAGATAAACAACATTTACATACTGTATTATTATTTTTGATTCTCAGTCCTTCTTTATCCATGAAGTTAGATCACAAAATTAATTTCTCTTTGCTTATCCAGAGTTTGATTCCTTATCATCTAGCAGCTTATCTTCAATTTAAACACCAGACATGTCTTGTCCATATTTTCCTTTAAAGCTTACTTTTTTTAGTTAAAAATTTTAATGATAGTAGATTGCAAATACCAGATATTCTAAAATTTTCTTTCCAAAATCATCCTTTATCAGACTTCAGTGGTGAAAATTTGGTTTTTATTTTTAATATATATGTTCATATAAATGTATAAATTTATGTTCAGTATATTTAGAAATAATTGGTTAAAGATCTTAGGAAGATACTTCAGGCAGTTAGTTTAGTTGCAGTTCTTCAGTTCAGAAAAAAAAATGTTCCCATCATGTTTGTGTGATACAGAATTGCAACAGGTGCCATATTTTGCAACAAAGCTCAAAGCTCAGGCCTCTGTCGAATGTACAAAATAATTCACTGTCTTCATAAAGATGCCATTTTATACACGGTGAATTTGTTTTGCCAATTAGTCAAAGACTAATAAACAAAGTTATTTTAAGAAATAGTCCCTTAGGATCCAGTGGGGAGATGAAAACAATGCATGATTTCGTGTAAAATTCTTAAAATTTTATTTTTTGGTCACACCATGCAACATACAGGATCCCAGTTTCATGACCAGGTATCAAATCTATGCTCCTTGTAACAGAAAGGCAGAGCTTTGACTACTGGACTGCCAGGGTTGTCCCACATCTGTAAAATTTTGATGGTGTATTAAAAAAAAAACATACCCCAAAGCATTTCACATTGATTTTCCAAGACAAGTTAGCAGTCTCTTAATTTTCTTGAAGATTTATTGTATTTTTGAGAAATTCTTTAGGGCTTAAAGGGGAAATCATCATAGTGCCTCAAGAAGAAGAAAGAGATTTGCTCTCAGATGCACAGGCAGTGAAGTCTAATGTATATAAGTGGATAATGGTAACCCGGGCATTTTAAATCCTGCCTTATGGAGCCAGAAAGCAGAAACATTCATCCCGGCTGCTGGACCACAGAAGGACATCAACCATGGATGAGAGGAGCCAGGAGAGAAACATCTTCTGACAATGCCACCTTTAGCACCTCGTCACAGCTGTAAGGGGCTTTGGGAATACAGATCTGCCTAGAGGCTGCTATGGCAACAAGGACAATGTGGAAGGAGGCTGGAGATGCTCTGTGGGACATTCTTCCCGTAACAGTCTTGGGAATGTCAGGAATTAGGAAGGATCCAAGGCATTGATTCAGAGACCAGGAGAAGACACAGTGCCACCCAAATTATGCTGCTCACAGTGTGATTGGCTGGGTTGGCTGCAGCTCTCAGGATGCTACTTCTGTAAATTCCCTTCCTTATTCATCAATCTTGTCTTAGGCAGATGAGGTGGATTCATCCTTTGATGTGATGTGCGTGAGCTCAGTCATGTCAAACTCTTTGTGACCCCATGGACTGTGGCCCACCGGGGTCCTCTGTCCATGGGATATTCCAGGCAAGAATACAGGAGTGAGCTGCCATTTCCTTCTCCAGGGGATCTTCCTGACTCAGGGATGGAACCCAAGTCTCCTGTGTCTCCTGCAGTGGCAAGCAGATTCTTTACCACTGAGTTACCTGGGAAGCCCCTGTAGCCTGTTAAGCCATTGTTAAAGGTAGTGTGACGAGGCACCCAGCAGGCTGCTCCTGGTGGTGACATTACGAAGAACCAGCTTCCCAGATGAGCTGGACAGACCCCCTTCCTTAGAGAAGTCGAGAAGAGATCAGGAGAAACAGCAACAATGAAAGGACAGGGAAAAGTGGGACATGGTGGCAACAAGCCCAAGCAACTGCCCATGAGGTGACTCCAGGGGAAGGCCACCTGGGAACGGACACGAGACAGCCTAATTGCAAGAAGTTTGTGGTCTTGGGGAGGATGAAGTCAAGTACACTGGCAACTCACTTACAGTAAGTTCCCTACACATGAACAAGTTCCATTCCAGAGCATGTTTGTAAGTCCAACATTTGTTTGTAAGTCCAACAAAGTTAGCCTAGGTACCCAGCTAACACAATCAGCTAAATAGTACTATGCTGTAGTATGTCTGGACATCCCTCATAGCTCAACTGGTAAATCATCTGCCTGTAATGCAGGAGACCCAGGTTCGATTCCTGGGTTGGGAAGATCCCCTGGAGAAGGAAATGGCAACCCACTCCAGTATCCTTGCCTGGAGAATCCCATGGACAGAGGAGCCTGATAGGTCCAGGGGATTGCAAGAGTGTAGTATGTCTATAATACTTTTCACACAAATACCACATAAAGAGCAAACAAACACAAAAATTAACATTTTCACTCTTACAGTATAGTACCCTGACAAATACAGTAGTACAGTACAATAGCTGGCATCCATGGCCTGGCATCAAGTGAATAGGCAAGAAGAGTTGCCGGAGGAGTTGGAGGAGGTGGGAGATGGTAGCACTGAAGGATCGTCAGCAATAGGAGAGGAAGGCAAATTGCAATTCCATTCATGCCTGACGTTGACAGAATGTGTGTTTGCATCTTTGAAAGTTTGCAACTTGAAGGTTTGTATGTAGGGGACTTACTGTAGGTGGCTTAAGTGTTGTGATGTCAGAAACAAGAAAGGAATGCATAAGAAGGACTAAGGAGTCAGATGGAAGCCTCAGGGAAAGTTACCTAAAGGAGGTAGCCTCGAAACTGAGAATCTGAAGAATCAGGAGGCAGAGAGAGAGTTCAAGAGAAGCCAGAGTATCTGGAGAGGAGGAGGTGGCAGAATGAGTCTAAATTCTGTTGTGGATTAGCTGAATTTGCATGGCTGTCAGACAGCAGTGTGGAGACATTCAAGAGGCATTCGGAAGTGTGAGTCCAGAGCTCAAGAGCAAGGTCTCTGCTAGAAGTACGTGTGTATGTGTGTGTGTGCGTGTGTGTGTGTGAGAGAGAGAGAGAGAGAGAGAGAGAGAGAGAGAGAGAGTGAGTGAGTAATCAGCACACAGTGGACCAGCACCTGGGGGAAAGAGGAAGGGGCAGCCAGAGTGGGGAGAAAAACCAAGGAAAGTGGATGTTTAGAAGCCAAAGGGAAAGCCTGCTTCAAAAGGGGAAAAGAGGTCAAGAGTACTGGCATGCCAAGTCGCTTCAGTCATGTCCAACTCTTTGCTGACCCCATGGACTGTAGCCTGCCAGTCTCCTCTGTCCATGGGATTTCCCAGGGAAGAATACTGGAGTGGGTTGTCATGCCCTTCTCCAGGAGATCTTCCCAATCCAGGGATCAAACCTATGTCTCTTATGTCTCCTGCATCGGCAGGCATGTTCTTTACCACTAGCGCTACCCGGGAAGCCCTCAAGAGTATTAATTGTAACTAAAAAGTCAGGTGGAGACTACAAAGCATCAGTGATATTTAGCAAAGGGGCCTTGATAATCTCAACAGAAGTGGTTCCGGTAAAGTTAGCGGTGGGGAAGAATTTGTGATCCAATTATGAATGGCAGTGAAAAGTACATGACAGCTGTGTTCTCAAAGCAGAGTTTTCTTTTTCCCTTAAAAAGGGTTTTCTTTCTCTCCTTCATTCCAGGAAGCAAGCAAAAATGGAAATAAGCTGACATGGGATGGGGTACAGCTGAGAGGCTGAGATTGTAAATAAATGAGGGAAGGGACCTCCCTGGTGGTCTTGTGTTTTGGACTCTGCTCTTGCGATGCAGAAGATGCTGGTTGGGCCCCTGGCAGGGGAACTAAGATCCCACATGCATCTTGGTGCACCCAAATAATGATAAATTAATTAATTAAGTGAGGGAAGGAGACGATCCTTACAAGCTCCCTGAGGAGGGCGTGGGGGTGGGCAAGGATCTGGAGCTCAAATGTTCATGTGTGTGCATGCTAAGTCACCTCAGTTGTGTCAGACTCTTTGCAACACCATGAACTGTAACCAGGCTTCTCTGGAGCTCATAAACAGTATTCAAAGTATTCAAACTTTTACCTCAACTGGAGGGGAAGGAAGAAAAGAAGCAAGAGGTGAGGATGAGTCTGTAGCTTTGGGGGAACAAAATAAAGGTCCCTCTGCTTAGAGGAGATTGTTTTCTTGAAACAGGAGCTGAGGCATCTCCAGCTCTATCCAAACCAGAACTGTTGGTCTCACCTAGAACCCTGCCATCATCATAGATGAAAATTGCACTCTTTCAGTTAGCTGCTCAGGCCAAAAATCTTGGTGTCACCCCTAAATCCTCTTGTGTCCCACAGTAAGGCCACTAGTGAATTCTGTCATTTCACCTTGTAACATTTGCCCTGAGTCTGATTGCTGGTCATTCCCTCCCTTTCTGGTCTAAACCACCATCATCACTCATCAGGACCATTGTCACAGCACCCTTAGCCAGCGATATTGGGGTGAATATTTTTTCCCACCAAATTCATGTCCATATGCACCCTAGGAATGTGACCTTATTTGCAAATAGGTTTTTTACATTTATAACTAGTTAAGATGATAACAGATCTCTAAATCCAACAGTTGCATCGTCACATGAAGGCCATGTGAAAACACATAGAGACACAGACAGCCAAGGAGGAGGCCATGTGATGATGATGGAGGCAGAGACTTGATGTGCAACTGCAAACCAGGGACTGTTGACATCCACTGGGAGCCGGGAGGAGGTGAAGGAGAATGATCTAGTGCCTTCAGAGATCAGCCCTCCCAACATCTTGATTTTGGACTTCTGACCACTAGAACTGTGAGAGAATAAATTTTTGGTTTTTGGCATCCAATCCCATCACTTCATGGCAGATAGATGGGGAAAAACTGGAAACACAGATAGACTTTATTTTCTTCGGCTCCAAAATCACTGCGGACTACAACTGCAGCCATGAAATTAAAAGATGCTCGCTCCTTGGAAGAAAAGCTTTTTCAAAAACTAGGCAGCATGTTAGAAAGTAGCCAACAAAGGTCTCTACAGTCAAAACTATTGTTTTTCCAGTAGTCATGTACAGGTGTGAGAGTTGGACCATAAATAAGGCTGAACACTAAAGAATTGATGCTTTTCAAACTGTGGTATTGGAGAGTCCCTTGGACAGCAAGGAGATCAAACCAGTCAACCCTAAAGGAAATCAGTCCTGACTATTTGTTGGAAGGACTGATTTCATTGACTATTCAGTGGACTGATGCTGAAGCTGAAGCTCCAATGCTTTGGCCACCTGATGCGAAGAACAGACTCATTAGAAAAGACCCTGATGCTGGGAAAGATTGAAGGCAGGAGGAGAAGGGGATGGCAGAGAATGAGATGTGACAACAGAGGATTGGACAGTTAGACAACATCACCGACTTAATAGACATGAGTTTGAGCAAACTCCGGGAGTTGTTGAAGGACAGGGAAGCCTGGTGTGCTATAGTCCATGGGGTCACAAAGAGTGGTACGTGCACAGGATTGAGTGACTGAACAATAGCAATTTTGGTTGCTTTGCCCCAAGAAACTAATCCTCTCTTTTTGTACCCCCACTGTCTCAGCTCAATGGAGCAACAGAGTCCTCG
Organism: Dama dama; assembly: GCF_033118175.1. NCBI lineage: Eukaryota > Metazoa > Chordata > Mammalia > Artiodactyla > Cervidae > Dama > Dama dama. The sequence goes on from NC_083705.1 coordinate 62,835,491, forward strand.
CATCCAAATGTAAATCAGGTCGTGTCTCCCTCTACTCAAGTGCCCTCTTAGGAGGTCCCTTCCCTCTGAGCATGAAATCAATGTCCTCATCCCACAGGTCCCATGTGGTCTGCCTCTAGCTGCCCCTCTGCCGTCAGCTCTTCTGACCCTTCTCACAGCTCAGTCTGGCTCAAGCTGGTTTCCAAGAACATAAGGCACATTCCTGCTTCAGAACTTTAGCACCTGCTTTTCCTTCTGCCCAGAATACTCCTGTCCTCCAGTCCTTACAGTGCCACTTCAGCTTCTTCTTGTCAGGAGGTCCTTCTAGACCTCTTAAAAATGGCACCCTCCTCTCGGTTCCCTGACTCCACTTTGTTTCCCGGGCAAAACACTTCCTCACCCAACACAGCAGATGCCTACTTATTAAGTACTCTTTGCAGCCACACAGCTCAGGCTCCATGTCATCTGGGGCCGTGTCTGTTCACTGCTGCTTTCCTGATGCCTAGAAGGATGGCTGGCCCAGAGTGGGTCCTCAACAATTATAGTTTGAGAAAAATCACGAAATGAATCTGCTAAGAATAAAAAGGGAGAGGCTAGAATCAGAGGAGATTGTTGAAAGTACTTAAAACGGGTGAAGAATGGGAAAGAAAGGGGCCTGAGAAAGAGATGGACTGCTGGAATATTGACGGGACCGCTGACAGCAGACCCTGTGAATTCACAGTCAACCCGGTGAGAGCCACACCTGAGCACAAAGAGGGTTCGGTCGTGCCAAAGAGGCGCTGCTCACCACTATGTCCCTGATTAACTGGCTAGCCTTTGCATTAAGAAATCATGTGACAATTTTTAAAGCAAAATAAAGCATGGTCATTGACCTGCTAGGAGACTGCACTGCATGGCCTAGTCAGATTAGATAACCTCTAAGGTCAGGAAGCAACAGTTAGAACTGGACATGGAACAACAGACTGGTTCCAAATAGGAAAAGGAGTACGTCAAGGCTGTATATTGTCACCCTGCCTATTTAACTTATATGCAGAGCACATCATGAGAAACGCTGGGCTGGAAGAAGCACAAGCTGGAATCAAGATTGCTGGGAGAAATATTAATAACCTCAGATATGCAGATGACACCACCCTTATGGCAGAAAGTGAAGAAGAAATAAAAAGCCTCTTGATGAAAGTGAAGGAGGAGAGTGAAAAAGTTGGCTTAAAGCTTAACATTCAGAAAACTAAGATCATGGCATCTGGTCCCATCACCTCATGGGAAATAGATGGGAAGACAGTGGAAACAGTGTCAGACTTTATTTTTGGGGGCTCCAAAATTACTGTGGATGGTGACTGCAGCCATGAAATTAAAAGATACTTACTCCTTGGAAGGAAAGTTATGACCAACCTAGATAGCATATTAAAAAGCACAGACATTAGTTTGCCAACAAGAGTCCGTCTGGTCAAGGCTATGTTTTTTCCACTGGTCAGGTATGGGTGTGAGAGTTGGACTGTGAAGAAAGCTGAACGCCAAAAAATTGATGCTTTTGAACTGTGGTGATGGAAAAGACTCTTGAGAGTCCCTTGGACTGCAAGGAGATCCAACCAGTCCATCCTCAAGAAGATCAGTCCTGGGTGTTCATTGGACAGACTGATGCTGAAGCTGAAACTCCAATACTTTGGCCACCTTATGCGAAGTGTTGACTCATTGGAAAAGACCCTGATGCTGGGAGGGATTGGGGGCAGGAGGAGAAGAGGACGACAGAGGATGAGATGGCTGGATGGCATCACCAACTCGATGGACATAGGTTTGAGTAAACTCCGGGAGTTGGTGATAGACATGGAAGCCTGGTGTGCTGCGATTCATGGGGTCACAAAGAGTTGGACATGACCAAGTGACTGAACTGAACTGAACTGAAGATGTCATTAGCCATAACACTTGCCAATTTTCTTCTTTTCTTCCTTCCCCTCCTTCTCCTCCTTCTGTTACTTCTCCGCCTCTTCCTTCTTCATCATTCTTCAGCAATACCACCATTATCAAAATCCATAATTTATTTCCTTTTTTGAGAAAACAGAGCTCTTCCTGACTGTCACCATTTCAAAAAAGAAAAGAAAAAAAAAAAAAAAGGAGTATGCTTTATATTAAGCCTAGAAGAAAAAAAAAAAAAATGTTCTCTTTCCTGAATAGATCATCTTTCCAACAGTTATTCTGCCAGCTAGGATCTCTGGAAAAGTCCCACAAATATCTTAAGGGCCTTTGTGCTTGAAGCAAAATCTCCTGAAAGGAAGAGGCCATTAGTGTTTTGGGAACACATAAGCCAGGTTGTTTACAAGTCCCTGATTGGATGGATTGGGCTAGGATTAATCTTATCACTGCATATAGAGTTGGCCTAATGGCTATTGAAATGAAAAAATCAATGTTTCATTATATCAGCTTCCTAGAGACTTTTCTGTGAGCTGCAAAAATTACCTATGCAATTAATGTTTAAACGCCCTCTGTAGAATATTGGTGATAAATTGTTGTTGTTTAGTCACGGAGTCATGTCCATGTCATCCTCTGTTGCCCCCTTCTCCTCCTGCCCTCAGTCTTTACCAGCATCAAGATCTCAGCCTGGGCACTTCTCAGAAGATGAGAAGGAGGATGTTGAGGTATGTGACCTTGAAACAGAAAAATAGTAAGCTCTGGCGTTAGTTTCCTGCTGCTGCTGTAACAAATTACCACTTACCACTAATGGCTTAAAGCAACACATCTTTATTATCATATATTTCTGGAGGTCACAAGTCCAAAGTGGGTCTTCAGGAGTTGAAATTAGCAGGGTTCCTTCTGGAGGCTCCAGGGAAGAATTGCTCCCTTCTCTTTTCCGGCTTTCAGAGGCCGCCCACATTCCTTGACTTGTGGTCCCTTCCTCCATCTGCAAAGTGCGTCACTCCAACACCACATCTCTTCTCTTACTTTAACTGTCCTGTGTCCCTCTTATATGGGCTCTTGTGATTACATTTGGTCCCCCAGATAATCTAGAATAAGTATGATTATAATTATATATATTATATTGTTTATATATTATTAATAATCATCCCCATCTCAAGATCCTTAATTTAATTAAGGATTAAATTAAATTACCTGCCAAGTCTTTTTAGGACAAATTTGCCTGGTATGCCTATGGCAAGAGTGATCTTCAGTTTGTGCTCACCTGCAAGTTCATCATTCTCAGTGTCTAAACTTTTGCTAAGTAAGACTGCCTCTTCTAAGTTTGGGTCCTAGTTGGGCATAGGTACTGCTGGAAGCAGATGTTTCCTGAGATGCCTTCATCATATTCACATCATCAAATTATTTGCAGTAAAGCCTTTAAAGCATGCAGAGTCTAGGTCACCAGGTAGCCCAACAAAAGAGGGGGTGAAAAGGGAAAGTACTGTTCTGCTCTTACCTCCAGGACCCAGAGCAGCTGCTCTACTAAGAAGGCAAAGTCTTAAAAGTACAGGTTTTAGCTGTCCTACTGAAGTTGCAATTTGCGTACATGCTCAGGCTCCAGGAAGAGCCATCACAGAACAATCTGCTTCAGTTTCTTCGTAATCCCTTTATGGCTCAGATCCCGCTTCACCCAGGGACTGTCTCTTGAATTAAGAAGCCCATTGGAATTCACGCACAATGCAATGCAATCAGATAGACCTGCAAGCAGAATCATGTCACTCTCCAAATTTCCCTCGAGTTAGTTTTTGTTTATTTGTTACCCTTATTTAATTTTAGAATTTTTAAAGACAATCTTACTTGGCCAATCATGGATGAGGATGGTTTTTAGAAGGCACAGCTTTAGAATAAAAATCAATTGATTACTTCTTTGAATGTAATTTTCCACTATCATAATTGAATATTATGACCTGTTCAAAGAGAGTGTATGATTTAATAAAAGCAACTGACATTAATGAGTCTTCACTCTGTGCTAGGCAGTGTTTTGTTGTTGTTCAGTTGCTCAGTTTTGTCTGACTCTTTGTGACCCCATGGACTGCAGCACCCCAGGCTTCCCTGTCCTTCACTATCTCCCGGAGTTTGCTCAGACTCATGTCCTTTGAGTTGATGGTGCCATCCAACAATGTCATCCTTGGACACCATGTCGCCCCCTTCTGCTCCTGTCCTCAGTCTTTCCCAGCATCAGGGTCTTTTCCAATGAGTCAGCTCTTTGATCAGATGGCCAAAGTACTGGAGCTATAGCTTCAGCATCAGTCCAATGAATATTCAATGAAATCAGCCCTTTCAATAGATATTCATGGTTGATTTCCTTTCAGATTAACTGGTTTGGTCTTCTTGCTGTCCAGTGTTTGGAAAGTTTATATTTCTATTTTATGGATGAAGGAAGTCTGGCCTAAGAGGTAAATGAAATGTGGAAGACTACCAGGTGGTGAGTGGTGAAACTGAGCGCAGACTCAGGTAGCCTGACTTAAGTTTCTTTCTCTTCAACTCCACGATATTCCATCTACCACTTAGTTATTTTAGTTTCCCATAAAGGTAAAGCTGTCAGGGCTTCCCTGGTGATCTAGTGGTTAAGACGCCACCTTCCAGAGCAGGGGGTACAGGTTTGATCCTTGGTCAGAGAAGTAAGATCCCACATGCCACAGGAGGCAGCCAAAAATTTTAAATGAATAAATAAAAGAAAGCTCTCCAAATCAGTTGTTTTTAAATTTCCTGAAATATCCAGATAAGGGATTTTAAAATTTCTATTAAGCAAAGGTATTAAGATACTGCTTAATATGCTTTATAAACTTCCCCAACTTTCCTTATCACTGACACTTGTCTATTGCTTTGGCCTCTGCAAACACTGTTTCTTAGTCAACCCAACACCCACTCCCTACTCTCTTGCAACTGTCTCTTGCAACTGTATGTGTGTGTGTGTGCACTAAGTCACTTCAGTTGTGTCTGACTCTTTGCAACCCAATGGACCATAGCCTGCCAGGCTCCTCTGTCCGTGGGATTCTCCAGGCAAGAATACTGGATGGGTTGCCATGTCTCCCTCCAGGGGATCTTCCTGATGTAGGGATATTCCTGACCCAAGCCTCTTCCACCTCCTACATTGGCAGGCCAGTTCCTTACCACTAGTGCCAAACGTGGGAAGCCCTTGAAACTATATATGTATACACACATAAAATTTCATAATTAGTTTCAACTTTTTGGCCAGGGATGGCAATGTGCCACCATTTGGGAAAAGATACATAGACACAAGCCAGGTAGAGTAACTGGGGGGAAGTTACTGGCTTCCTGATTAGAAGGGTCAGACTGGTGACCCTCCCCCTCCCTGCTTTGAACATATGTGGAGGCTAGAGCTGAAACAGCCTTCTGAAAATTTTAGAATAACAGAGCTTCAGACACATTGGTGCTAACATCACTGAATATTTGAACCAATGACGGCAACCACTTACCTCTTAGCTTTTTGCTATGTGAGTTGAAGGAAACTCTGTCTTTCATTTTCTGATTTGGTTTTGTTTTTGCAAAAAAAAAAAAAAAAGCAATCCTTTTGCAAACTGAACACCCAATCTTTCAGTTTTCCCTACCACTCCATTGTAGAATTTTCAGCCAGGAGTTTACTTAGTTTTTCTTAATCTCTTTATTTTCTTTAAAAGCCAAAATTCTTTGCTGAGTTTTAAGACCTAAAATGCAAGAGGACCTTGGAGGTATCCTCTTGAATCTTCCATGGACATTTCATAGTGACAGGTTAAAAGCTCATCATTTTTTCCTTCTGTTCCTCAAACCCACCTCCGCACCATATTCCTTTCTTATTAAATGGCATCACGACCCAACCAGTTGCCCAAGCCAAGATGTAGGCATCAATCTGCCTTCCGATGGATTTACTTCCTTGATCTCATTCAGCCCCATTTTATCCACACCCACTGCCATTCTCTTTAAAGAAACACCCTCACGACTTCTTGCCTCACTTTCTTCAATAGTCTCTTATCTGTTCTCTCAGCTTCTAATTTTGCTCACACGAAACCCCATACTTCTGTCAGAGTGATTTTTCCAAGTCACAAATCTAATTGTGTCACTCACAGACTTAAAACATTTCAAAACCTCCTCCTTTTTGCCTTTAGGAAAAGATCCAGACTCCTGAAATGGCACCCAGAAGTTGATTTCTTTCTATCTATCCAGCTTCATTACCTGCCATGATCCCACCTGCTCCAGCCAGAACAGAATGAAGACTAAAAACCAGAATGGATCAATTGAAATGTATATGTGTATTCAGTCACTCAGTCGTGTCTGATTCTTTGTGTCTTCATGGATGGTAGCCTGCCAAGGCTCTTCTGTCTATGGAATTTCCCAGGCAAGAATGGAGTGGACTGCCATTTCCTCCTCCAGGGCATCTTCCTGACCCAGGGACTGAGCCCACATCTCCTTCTTCTCCTGCAGTGGTAGGCAGATTCTTTACCACTGCCTCACCTGGGAAGCCTATTGAAATGTATATACTGTAGCCCAGATGGTCAAAAACAAAACAAAAGGGATTTTAGTTTTTACAGGTGTGACTCTAGAATTTTGGGGTCCCTACTTTCATTGAAAGTGCAGTTGGGGTAGGCGTGAGATGTTTAAATTTGCTGGTTAAGATAATTCAATCTCTTCTGGTTTAGAGCACAAGTTTCTAAATAAAAGCTGTATCTTGTGAGCAAATGTCTTTTTTAAAAAATAATTTTTAGCTCTCCTCCATTTTCTTCTCTATTGTTTAGGAGGCAAAAGGGAAAGTGGAAAGATTTATATTATATACCAGTGGTGGGAGGAGGATGTCTGGTCTGCGTGTGATCTTACTTTGCAGACTGACCTCAGTCTCATGTGTAGCTGATTGACCAAAGGGGCATTAGCCTTGGTGCCCACTTCCTACTGGCTGCTCCAGTAGCCCACATGCCTCCTCCCTTACTGTGGCTTCTATGGTGATCGCTCCAAGGGAGTTTGGCGATCACTCCTGGCTTTGTGTCCCGCCAACCTGGGATCTCATGAGGATGCTGACTGTCTGAGGCTTACCCAGGTCCTTCAATCAATTCCTAGCAGTGGACTACCTGTCCTAGGGCATTTGATTGTCCGAGGGGTTGAAAACTCACTGCTAATTAACATTAATAATTATAACAAGTTATAGTTAATTATTAATTATAATAAATAGATGTGTTAATTAATTTTTTCTTATAAATTAATTCTATTATTTTAATGTGCTGCGTGTTCTAGTTAGTCACTCAGTCATGTCCAACTCTTTGCAACCTCATGAACTTTAGCCCACTGGCCTCCTCTGTCCATGGAGATTCTCCAGGCAAGAATACTGGAGTGAGTTGCCATCTCCTCCTCCAAGGGATCACCCCAACCCAGAGACAGAACCCAGGTCTCCTGCACTGCAGGAGGATTCTTTACTGACTGACTTTTTCCACCAGGAAAGCCCAACAGCACAATGAACACACATTAAGCATACAGTTGATCAGTTCAGTTCAGTTCAGTCGCTCAGTCATGCCTGACTCTTTGTGACCCCATGAACTGCAGCATGCCAGGCCTCCCTGTCCATTGCCAACTTCTGGAGTTTACTCAAACTCATGTCCATTCAGTTGGTGATGCCATCCAACCATCTCATCCTCTGTCATCCCTTCTAGTCCTGCCTTCAATCTTTCCCAGCATCAGGGTCTTTTCTAAGCAGTCAGTTCTTTGCATCAGGTGGCCAAAGGATTGGAGTTTCAACTTCAGCATCAGTCCTTCCAATGAATATTCAGGACTGATTTCCTTTAGGACTGGTTGGATTTCCTTGCAGTCCAAGGGACTCTCAAGAGTCTTCTCCAACACCACAGTTAAAAAGTATCAATCCTTCAGTGCTCAGCTTTCTATATAGTCCAATTCTCACACCCACACATGACTACTGGAAAAATTATAGCTTTGACTAGATGGACTTTTGTTGGCAAAGTAATGTCTCTGCTTTTTACTATGCTCTCTAGGTTGGTCATAACTTCTGTCCCAAGGAGTAAGTGTCTTTTAATTTCATGGCTATGGTCACCATCTACAGTGATTTTGGAGCCCCCTAAAATAAAATCAGTCACTGTTTCCACTGTTTCCCCATATATTTGCCATGAAGTGATGGGACCAGATGTCATGATCTTAGTTTTCTGAATGATGAGTTTTAAGCCAACTTTTTCACTCTCCTCTTTCACTTTCATCAAGAGGCTCTTTAGTTCTTCTTCACTTTCTGCCATAAGGGTGGTGTTATCTGCACACCTGAGGTTATTGATATTTCTCCTGACAATGTTGATTTCAGCTTGTGATTCATCCAGCCCAACATTTCGAATGATGTACTCTGCATATAAGTTAAATAAGCAGGGTGACAATATACAGGCTTGATGTACTCCTTTCCCGATTTGGAAACCAGTCTGTTCATGTACAGTTCTAACTGTTGCTTCCTGACCTGCACACAGATTTCTCAAGAGGCAGGTCAGGTGGTCTAGTATTCCCATCACTTTAAGAATTTTCCAGAGTTTGTTGTGGTCCACACAGTCCAAGGCTTTGGCATAGTCAATAAAGCAGAAGTAGATGTTTTTCTGGAACTTTCTTGCTTTTTCGATGACCCAGCAGATGTTGGCAATCTGGTTCCTCTGCCTTTTCTAAATCCAGCTTGAACATCTGAAGTTCATGGTTCACATCCTGTTGGAGCTTGGCTTGGAGAATTTTGAGCATTACTTCACTAGCATGTGAGATGAGTGCAATTGTGTGGTAGTTTGAGCATTCCTTGGCAATGCCTTTCTTTAGGATTGGAATGAAAACTGACCTTTTGCAGTGCTGTGGCCACTGCTGAGTTTTCCAAATTTGCTGGCATATTGAGTGCAGCACTTTCACAGCGTCATCTTTCAGGATTTCAAATAGCTCAACTGGAATTCCATTACCTCCACTAGCTTTGTTTGCAGTGATGCTTCCTAAGACCCACTTGACTTTGAATTCCAGTATGTCCAGCTCTAGGTCGTTGATCACAGCATCGTGATTATCTGGGTCATGAAGATCTTTTTTGTACATTTCTTCTGTGTATCTTGCCACCTCTTCTTAATATCTTCTGCTTCTGTTAGGTCCATACCATTTCTGTCCTTTATTGTGCCCAACTTTGCATGATATGTTCCCTTGGTATCTCTAATTTTCTTGAAGAGGTCTGTAGACATTCCATTCTGTTGTTTTCCTCTATTTCTTTGCATTGATTGCTGAGGAAGGCTTTCTTATCTCTCCTTGCTATTCCTTGGAACTCTGCATTCAAATGGGTATATCTTTCCTTTTCTCATTTGCCTTTTGCTTCTCTTCTATTCACAGCTATTTGTTAGGCCTCCTCAAACAACCATTTTGCCTTTTTGCATTTCTTTCCCATGGGGATGATCTTGATCCCTGCCTCCTGTACAATGTCACGAACCTCTGTCCATAGTTCTTCAGGCACTCTATCAGATCTAATCCCTTGAATCTATTTGTCACTTCTACTGTATAATCATAAGGGATTTGATTTAGGTCATACCTGAATGGTCTAGTGGTTTTCCCTTCTTTCTTCAATTTAAGTCTGAATTTGGCAATAAGGAGTTCATGATCTGAGCCACAGTCAGTTCCCGGTCTTGTTTTTGCTGACTGTATAGAACTTCTCCATCTTTGACTGCAAAGAATATAATCAATCTGATTTCGGTGTTGACCATCTGGTGATGTCCATGTGTAGAGTCTTCTCTTGTGTTGTTGGAAGAGGGTGTTTGCTATGACCAGCGTGTTCTCTTGGAGAAACTCTATTAGCCTTTGCCCTGCTTCATTCTGTACTCCAAGGCCAAATTTGCCTGTTACTCCAGGTGTTTCTTTACTCCCTAATTTTGCTTTCCAGCCCTCTATAATGAAAAGGACATCTTTTTTTGGGTGTTAGTTCCAGAAGGTCTTGTAGGTCTTCATAGAACCATTCAACTTCAGCTTCTTCAGCGTTACTGGTTGGGGCATAGGCTTAGATTACTGTAATATTCAATGGTTTGCCTTGGAAACGAACAGAGATGATTCTGTTGTTTTTGAGATTGCATCCAAGTACTGCATTTCAGACTCTCTTGTTGACTATGAGGGCTACTCATTTCTTCTAAGGGATTCTTTCCCACAGTAGTAGATAAAATGGTCATCTGAGTTAAATTCACCCTTTCCAGTCCATTTCAGTTCTGATTCCTAAAATGTCAATGTTCACTCTTGCTATCTCCTGTTTGACCACTTCCAATTTGCCTTGATTCATGGACCTAACATCCCAGGTTCCTATGCAATACTGCTCTTTATAGCATTGGACTTTACTTTCATCACCAGTCACATCCACAACTGGGTGTTGTTTTTGGTTTGGCTCCGTCTCTTCATTCTTTCTGGAGTTATTTCTCCACTGATCTCCAGTAGCACACTGGGCACCTACTGACCTGGGGAGTTCATCTTTCAGTGTCCTATCCTTTTGCCTTTTCATACTGTTCATGGGGTTCTCAAGGCAAGAATACTGATAAGTATTGACAAATGTATACACCTATGCAACAAATGTTCCATTGAAAATGGAGAACATGTTCATCACTGCGGAATGTTTAAGTCCCTTTCCAGTTGGTTTCTGTGCCCGCCAGAAGCTGCTGTCATATTTTCTGTTGAGATGGATGAGCATTGGCTGTTTTGAACTGCATGTAAATTAAATACATACACTCTCTACACTACAGTATGTGTACTTTATACCAGATAACTTTTGCTCTTCAAAATGTTTTTGAGATTTATCCACAGTATGTGTGTATCAGTTATTTGCTTTTTTGTGTGTGTTTGTGAGTAGTACATGTCTATACATGAACAGACTCTTTATCTATTCTTCTTTAATGGATGTTTAGACTATTTCCACTTTGGGTTTATCACAAAGAAAATGGGTGTGACCTTTCTCACATAAGTCTTTTGTGAACAAATATTTTAAGATATGTCTCTTGGATAAAAACACCTAGGAGTAGAATTTCTGCTTATAGTTTAGTTATGAGAACTTTTAGTGTAAGTAAATCCTCCAGTTTTGTCAGTTTCTTTCATTACATTTCCATATACACTTTGAAATCATCTCATCAATTTTACAAAAGCAAACAAAGTCTGCTAGGATTTTGTTTTGCTTTACATCAAAGTCATAGATGAACTTGGGAGCAAAAACTGTAAGATTACTGAGCCTTTCAACACATAAACACTCATTTAAGGTTTCATTAATTTATCTCATTTACATTTTGCAGTTTTAAGTATGGAGGTCCTTTGCATATTTTCTTAAAGTCATTTTTAAGTAGTTTATAATTTTATGGTTTTGTAGATGGTATTATATTTTATCTGTTTATTTGTTGCTAGCATATAGAAATATATTTATTTGAATAGATATTCTTTGAAAAGAATTGATGCTTTCAAACTCTGGTGCTAGAGAAGACTTTTTTTTTCCATTTATTTTTATTAGTTAGAGGCTAATTACTTTACAATATTGTAGTGGTTTTTGTCATACATTGACATGAATAAGCCATGGATTTGCATGTGTTCCCTATCCCCATCCCCCCTTCCACCTCCCTCCCCACCCCATCCCTCTGGGTCTTCCCAGTGCACCAGTCCTGAGCACTTGTCTCATGCATCCAACCTGGGCTGGTGATCTGTTTCACCCTTGATAATATACATGTTTGATGCTGTTCTCTCAAAACATCTCACCCTTGCCTTCTCCCACAGAGTCCAAAAGTCTGTTCTGTACATCTGTGTCTCTTTTTCTGTTTTACATATAGGGTTATTGTTACCATCTTTCTAAATTCCATATATATGCGTTAGTATACTGTATTGGTCTTTATCTTTTTGGCTTACTTCACTCTGTATAATGGGCTCCAGTTTCATCCATCTCATTAGAACTGATTCAAATGAATTCTTTTTAATGGCTGAGTAATATTCCATGGTGTGTATGTACCACAGCTTCCTTATCCATTCGTCTGCTGATGGGCATCTTGGTTGCTTCCATGTCCTGGCTATTATAAACAGTGCTGCGATGAACACTGGGGTGCACGTGTCTCTTTCAGATCTGGTTTCCTCAGTGTGTATGCCCAGAAGTAGGATTGCTGGGTCATATGGCAGTTCTATTTCCAGTTTTTTAAGAAATCTCCACACTGTTCTCCATAGCGGCTGTACTAGTTTGCATTCCCACCAGCAGTGTAAGAGGGTTCCCTTTTCTCCACACCCTCTCCAGCATTTATTGCTTATAGACTTTTGGATAGCAGCCATCCTGACTGGCGTGTAATGGTACCTCATTGTGGTTTTGATTTGCATTTCTCTGATAATGAGTGATGTTGAGCATCTTTTCATGTGTTTGTTAGCCATCTGTATGTCTTCTTTGGAGAAATGTCTGTTTAGTTCTTTGGCCCTAGAGAAGACTCTGGAGAGTCCCTTGGACAGCAAGGAGATCAAACCAGTCAATCTTAAAGGAAATCAATCCTGAATACTAATTGGAAAGAATGATTCCAAAGCTGAAGCTCCAGTATTTTGGTCACCTGATGTGAACAGCTGATTCATTGGAAAATACCCTGATGCTGGGAAAGACTGAAGGCAGAAGGAGAAGAGGGCAGCAAAGGATGAGTCACTAATGCAATGGAGATGAACTTGGGCAAACTTTGGGAGATGGTGAAGGGCAGGAAGGCTAGGTGTGCTACAATCCATGGAATTGCAAAGAGTTGAACACAACTGGCGACTGAACAAGCAAGTAGAAAAAATTTGTTTTTCTATGTAGCCCTTGGGTCTTGAGATGTAGCTAAATTCCCTCCTTATTCTCAAGGAGGATATTCTCTTATCCTGTTTTGTTGTTGTTACCGACCTGATGTTCTCTACATGCACAATCAGGTCTGTAACTATAAATAATGACCATATTATTTCTTTCATTCTACTAAATTTGAGTTTAATTTTTCTCTTCTTTGTCTAGCTTCTATGGAAGAAACTTAGACCATTAATTAATTTAAACCTTTAATCCTTTCAAATATAAGCACTTAAAGTTATGAATTTCCCTCCAGGTGCTGTTTTAACTGCATCCAGTATATCCTGACATTTCCTTTTCCTTATCATTCTACTCAAAATATTTTATAATTTCCCTATGATTTCTTCTTTGATCCATAAATAATTTAGGATATGTGCTTAATTTTTGAAGCATTTATAAGCTTATAGATATCTCATTGCTGTCAATGTATATTTATAGTTTAAGTCATTGTGGTTAAGAAGATGCTTTGTATGATTTAAACACACTGAAATTTGCTGAGATGATTTTATGGCCAAGAATATGGCTTTTCAGCTGGCGCTAGTGGTAAAGAACCCACTTGCCAGTGCAGGAGACATAAGAGAAACTAATTCAGTCCCTGGGTGGGGAAGATATGCTGGAGGAGGGCACTGCAACCCACTCCAATATTCTTGTCTAGAGAGTCCCCTGTACAGAGGAGCCTGGGTTGCACAGAGTCAGACATGACTTAGAATGCATGCACTCACATATGGCTTTTCTGACTTTATCAGTGATCTGTTCCTTCATAACAAGCCACCCCTAAAGTTTAGTTCAAGAGAGTCTCTTGGACAGCAAGGAGATTAAACCAGTCAATTCTAAAGGAAATCAACCTTGAATATTCATTGGAAAGACTGATGCTGAAGCTGAAGCTCCAAAACTTTGGCCACCTGATGCAAGGAGCTGACTTGAGGAGCTGACTTAGTGGAAAATACCCTGAAGCTTGGCAGGATTGAGGGCAGGAGGAGAAGGGGACAACAGAGGATGACATCACTCGATGACATCACTGACTCAATGGACATGAGTTTGAGCAAACTCTGGGAGATAGTGAAGAACAGGGAAAGCTGAGGTGCTGAAGTCCATGGGGTCGCAAAGCGTTGGTCACGACTGAGTAACTGAACAAAAAGCTTAGCTGCTTAACAACAAAAATTTATTATTTTTCATGATTCTGTTGGTTGTCTGAATGATTCTTATGTCAATTTCCCTTGATCTCACTCAGGAGTCTGCAGTCAACTGGAGGGTTGGCTGAGAGCTGGGCTCAGCTAGGACACTGGTTTGCCTGGACCTCTGTTCATGTGATATTTCAGTCTCTTAGAGGTTAGCCCTGCTCCCTTGCATCGTGGCAACAGTGTTGCAAATGGGTGGGGATAAAGTCAAAGGCCTCTGAGGCCTTGACTCCTAAGTAGTATAACATCGTTTCTGCCATGTGCTGTTGGTTAAAGTAGGTCTCAAAACCAGCTCAGATTAAGGAGGTGAGAAAATCGATTCTACCACTTCACAGGAGGAGAGACAATTAACTGGTGGCCACGTTTTCATGAAGTTTTCATGATTCTTAAAAAAAGTGTGCTTTGGTAATTGTTCGGTGTGGTGTTCTATAAATTCCTATTATGACGAATTGGTTAATATTTTTCAAATCTATATCCTTACAGATTTTTAAAATTTCAGTGTGGTTGTACCAGATTCCACTATCATTGTAGGTTTGTATGCTTTTTCACTTGTAACATTTTATTTCATGTATTATATTGTAAAGCTTTACTTTAAGAGATATCATTTGTTTTCCTGATAAATTGACCTTTTTCACTATGAAATGTTCTTCTTTATCTCTGATATGGAAGTTTTACCTAGTCAATATAAACTGGGCCGTAACAGCTTTCTTATAGTTATTATTTGCAATGATATACATTTCCTCATCCTTTTAATTTTTTGTGTTTTAATACTTAAAGTTCTGGCTTTCCGGGTGGATCAATGGTAATTAATCCACCTGCCAATACAGGAGATCCAGATTTGATCTCTGGGTCAGGAAGATCCTGTGGAAGAGGAAATGGCAAACCATTCCAGCATTCTTGCTTGGGAAATACCATGGACGTTAAATTCTTTGATCTAGATACTTTGAACTCTCAAAATATCTAAAGATAAACGTATTGTTTGGGCTTCCCAGGTGGCTCATTGGTAAAGAATCTGCCTGTGACTACAGGAGATGAAGGTTTGATCCCTGGATCGGGAAGATACCCGGGAAGAAGAAATGGCAACCCACTCCTGGTGGGCTACAGTCCATGGGGTCACAAGGAGTTGGACCCCACTGAGCAACTGAGCACACATGCATATGTAAAGTCTGCTTCTTGTAAACAGGATATGATTGGGTCCTGCTTTTTTATTCACTCTGAACATTTTTGCCTTTTAACTCCCCATCTGTCATGTAGAATACCACAGTCATGGTTTCTGGGATTAGAATTTGCGAGTATTTGGGAGGCCATTCTTTGATCAGGAATACATCATCCCTGCATCTCTACCTCCCATCCCTTCAGGACCCAGTGAAATTCTCCTCAGGAAAGTAATAATAATAGTAAACAAAAAAACTGTCGGTAAAAAACAGGCCAGCACAGCCTTGGGAATGGGGGAAGATGTATTATTCTCTTCTATTTTCATTTCTCAAGGACATAAAGGAGAAAAAAACAATTAATGGTTAGCAATTAATAAGCTACCTCTCCACAATTTCCTTTCTTTTCCCTCCAAACTTATGAAACCCTCAAAATCTCTAAAGATAAAAGTACCATTTAAAACATTAATTTATACAATTATTTGTCAACATCTATAGCTGAGGGATGTTGCAATGTCAGAAGAATGTTCAGAGAGAGGGTATAACATTTATCTCTCATGGTTTTAATCCTTATTGCTTGCTTCAGTTCTGATATCTTTATAGGAAACAGAATTCCACATGCCTTTTTGAATTAGACCCTAGTAGAATTATTTCTCGACAATCTGTTCCATTAGAAATCTTCATGGAGCCATGTTTATGAAGAATTTGCATTAACCTCCTACAAAATAAAAGCAAATTAAATTTAGGATGAAATTTTTCCTTTCCTTTTCACTTTTACTAAAATACTGGGGTATTACTTACGTTGGTCTTTTTTTTCTGAGGCTGGTAGGACTAAGCTTAATCAAAATAACAGGAAAACTTTTTATATAGAACTTTCTGGCTCAAGTCTTTTATGTTTGGACTAAAATTGGATTAAGATGTCTAGCTCTGATTAACTAAAATAAAAAAACGACTTCCACAGGTAATGATTTTTCTGGACATAGGAGAGAATGGGTTTGGAAACTAAGTAAGTGGGTTTTTGTCCAGGACACACACAAACTTGGAAGGTCTGTGACTTATAGGTTGGGTGAATAATAGCATGCTGTGATCATTACTGGTGTTGGACTTGGGAGATTCTGTGGTTCTGCAGAACTCGCTTTGAAAATATAATCAGGAGGAGTAGTTCTTTTAAAAATAAATCTCATAAATGTGCAGTTGCAACATCCTACAGAACAACCAAGTAACTATTAGCTCCAAATCCTTTATTTGGTTGTCATTACCAGAAGAATGTATACTTGAGTAAGGAGGTGGGCATCTCAGCTGGGCACAGGTGTTGGGCAGAGATTATAACAGTTTGTCAGTGTCAGTGGAAAACGTCATTATCAGGACAAAACATTGGGACTGTTGGTGCTCAAGGATTCATTCTCAAATGTCTGGAGCTTGCTTGGTGCTCCTAGTCATTGAGCCAAATCTAATTCTCATTTATCATGCTAGCTCTTCAGACTCACTTAGCATCAATTATAGCTGTCCTCAGGGATGTGGGGAAGTCTGGCTCCTAGTCTAGCCTTATGACCTCACGGAGGGCTGACGGTCTTTAATGTCAGCAGCACCCAGGATGGGACATGTAAAACTTGCCTCTGGAAACAAGGCTACTCTGTTTGGTAAATATTCATCCATCCTCATCATGTGCCGGGCAGTGTGAATGAGGGTGGGGGAGAGAGGGCTTGGATATTGAAGGAAAAAACAATTAATAATTAACACACGACCCCTCCACAGTTTACTTTCTTTTCCCCTGCAACTCATGAAACTCTCAATCTGTCTAAAGATAAAAGTAGCATTTGGGCTTCCCAGATAGCTCAGCAGTAAAGAATCTGAGAATACAGGAGATGAGGGTCTGATCCCTGGGTCAGGATGATCCCTGGGAGGAGGAAATGGCAACCCACTCCAGTATTCTTGCCTGGAGAATCCCATGGACAGAGAAGCCTGGTGGGCTACAGTCCATGGGGTAGCAGAGTTGGACACAATTAAATGACTGTAGAAGCCTGAAACACCAATTTATATAATTCTTTGTCAACATCTATGCCCACAGCACCAGTCATGAGTTCAGGTAAAGATGGCGCCCACCAGGTGGGCAGTGGAATCAGCACTGTCCCAGGACCTGAGAATAGGGGTCCCTGCCGTGTGTCCCTCATTGTACTCATGTTGCCCTAGTCTGCGCTAGCTGCACTCCTCCACGAGGCACAAGGGGATGATAGATCAAAGGTACCAGCCCACCAGTCTATCCAGAGCTCACTTCTACTGGTTTATTTGGACCATGCTCCAGGTATTAGGATCCCAGAATTTTCCATCCAAATGATCAAGTCTACTTCCCGAGTCTTCATGAGCCTCTTTCCTGGGTTATTCTCCTAGAACTGACCATCATCATGACCATCCCTAGGACTTAGAACTCACCAAGAGGCGGCTAATGAGGCAGAGGATACAGCAATGAAGCTTGAATGCATAGGCTAGAGCTTGCACACATGTGACCACAACCATTACAGCAAGGAAGGAATCTAGTATATTTTATACAGGAAGGCTGTATATTGTAACCCTGCTCATTTGACTTATATGCAGAGTACATCATGCGAAATTCCAGGCTGGATGAAGCTGGAATTATGATTGTAGGGAAGAAATACTAATAACCTGAGATAGGCAGGTGATACCACCCTAATGGCAGAAAATGAAGAGGAACTAAAGCGCCCCTTGATGAGGGTGAAAGAAGAGAGTGAAAAAGCTGGTTTAAAATCCAACATTCAAGAAACTAAGATCATGGTATCCAGTCCCATCACTTCATGGCAAGTAGAAGGGGAAAAAGTGGAAACAGTGAAAGATTTTGTTTCCTTGGCCTCTAAAATCACTGTATACAGTAACTGCAGCCATGAAATTAAAAGACACTTGCTCCTTGGAATGAAAGCTAAGACAAACCTAGGTAGCATATTAAAAAGCAGAGACATCACTTTGCCGACAAAGGTCCATCTAGTCAAAGCTATGGTTTTTCCAGTAGTCATGTCTGGATGTGAAAGTTGGGCCATAAAGAAGGCTGACCACTAAAGAATTGATGCTTTCAAATTGGGGTGCTGGGGAAGACTCTGGAGGGTACCTCGGACTGCAAGGAGATCAAACCAGTCAATCCTAAAGGAAATCAACCCTGAATATTCATTGGAAGGACTGATGCTGAAGCTCCAATCTTTTGGCCATGTGATGAGCAGAGCTGACTCATTGGAAAAGACCCTGATGGTGGGGAAAGACTGAGAGCAGGAGAAGGGGGTGACAGAGGATGGTGAGATGGTTGGATGGCATCACTGACTCGATGGACATGAGTTTGAGCAAACTTCAGGAGATAGTGAAGGACAGGAAAGCCTGACATGCTATAGATCATGGGGTCGCAAATAATGACTGAACAATGGTAAATCATTGACTATTATGTTTGGTTTAGCAGGGACCTCTAAATATGTTTTCAGGGATCTAGTAATATAGTTCTGAAGTCAGACTTCTGGGTTCAAAATGAAGCTTCACTTTAAAAAAAAATTATTTATTTATTTTTGACAGGAGTGGATCTTTGTTGCTGCCCGCAGGCTACTCTCTAGTTGTGGTGTACGGGTTTCTCATTGTGGTGGTGTCTCTTGTTGCAGAGCACAGACTCTAGGAGAGTGGACTCAGTAACTCTGGTGGACAGCTTAGTTGCTCTATGGCATGTTGTATCTTCCCAAACCAGGGATCGAACCTGTGTCCTCTGTACTGGCAGGCAGATTTTCAACCACTAGACCACCAGTGAAGTCCAAGGGTCTATCTTTTCATCCTTGTATTATCTTGCTGAAGCTACAATACTTTGGCCACCTGCTGCTGCTGCTGCTGCGAAGTCGCTTCAGTCGTGTCCAACTGTGTGTGACCCCATAGACGGCTGCCCACCAGGCTCCTCTGTCCCTGGGATTCTCCAGTCAAGAATACTGGAGTGGGTTGCCATTTCCTTCTCCACGGCCGCCTGCTGTGAATAGCCAATTCATTGGAAAAGACCCTGATGGCTGGGAAAGATAGAAGTCAAAAGGAGAAGGGGGCAGCAGAGGATGAGATGCTAATAGAGCATCACTGACTCAATGGACATGAACTTGAGCAAACTCCTCACAAGCAAGGAGGGCAGAGGAGCCTGGCATGCTGCAGTCCATGGGGCCACAAAGAGCCAGACAGGACTAAGCTCACACGTAGTTATAATCATCTCAGTATATAGAATCTTTTCTAAGAGTCCCATACATTTCTGCTCTTACCAGGTGAGTTGTCTAATATTAATAGATGTTAGATGTTTTAATATCAGTTGTTATTACATAATTTAATTAAATATGATAACTAATAATAAAATCAGAGTGTGAAAAAAGGGTGCCTTTTTACTCCCCTGTGAAAATTAGGTGAATGCCTTGGAAGGACTGGATAAGAAAAACCATGCAGGTTGGGCCTTCAAAAACTAACTGTAAAAGGGGTTAGAAAAAATAAAAAATGTTATCTAGAGGGATTCTACATCATATTGCCTCACATGTGTCTCCAGGTTGATTTTACATCAAAGAAGCTGAAACTAGAAAATGTTGAGCATATGTAATGTGTGTGGTTTCTGCCAGAAAAACAGGGCTGCCTTCCAATGTGTATTTTCTACCTAAGGAGATGGTCTTGTCCAATTGCTGTTTTAAAGAAAATAGAACATTAAAGTTTTGCGTGAATCCATTTTTAATATTTTCTTATTTCAGTTGGCATTTTGAATTCACTGACTAATTAGTGATACTTATCACAAACAATATGAAGCCTTCCACACACTTGGCCCCTTTTGGCCTCCGTTCACTCATCTGTAATATGGCTATTATAATTATGATACATACTTCATAGTATGTATATAATAATTAACTACAGCAATCGACTTGAACCTTTAGCATATAGGAAGCATTTGATTGTTAGCGTTATTATTATTACAACTACTTGGGGTTACAAAAAGGAGAGAGGCTTGAGATAACCTCAGGGAGTGGGGGTGTAGAAAGGGGCTCCTGGGGAAGTCTAGGGGGAGTGTCGGGAAGCCACGCCCACTCTCCCACAGGAGGTGTCACAGGAATTGAAGCATTGTTTTGGATCCTCAGGAGTCTCGTCCTTGTCCTCTCTGCCAACAACATCTATTAGAGTGAGTTTGTCCTGCTCAATCCTTATCCACTTTCCTAGCTGCTCCTCTCTTTACTCTTGGTGTCTCTCTATGGCTGCCCTGCCTGTATTTCTTCTTTCTACTTCTTGTTTCTCTCTTTCAACTCCTCCAGAGAAAGGCTGTCCCTGTGGAGGCTGGTCTTCACCCAAAAAGAAACATGCTTATCCAGCACTTGGCCACCTTATAAGTCACTGGGCTATCACATATGTCACGTGGCTTTCAGCTGAGGGGCCAATCTCTGGTTCAAGGCATCATGGCCAAGATATCTGTGTCCAGTGACCCAGAAGAAGAGAACCCATGTGTTTTCACTCTGGCCGTAGGTGTAGCAAGGATGAGAGGTCCTTGGAATATCAATTCACGTCTGGACATTCATTGAATGTGTAATTACAGCCGTGCTAGAAGTTTACAACTGATGCTAATTCTGTTTGAGCAGAGCAGCAGCTGTGCCAGTATCTTGACTCTCATCTTTGTATGGTGATTATATGATGATAACCATTCGGAGATAGAAGCAATGTGCAGTAGATCACGGGTGAAAATCCAGCCCTGGTTTTTTATTTTGGCATCTCCACTCGAATCAGTTTCTCTCTCTCTTTTTCTGTGTGTCTCTGTCTCTTTTTCCTCTCTTTGTTTGTCTCTCTCAAACACACACACACACACACACAAATATATTTTTCATTACAATTATTCCTAAAACTGATTTGAAATAAAAGTCATTTATTATTGCAAAATATTTTCAAAGTATGCACCTACACAGAGATGTGGACAATTCATCCTGCAAATTCATCCCGTGGTCCCTCCTTTGCCAGGATTTATGTCTCAGACACATGGTAGGAACACCAAGAAATAAAGAATTGAAGCCATTTACCCAATCACTAAAAATACCCTATCACCTAAATACAGTAAGATTTGCCATTCCTAGTTGCTTAATATTTCAGCATCCTTCAATCTTTAGTGATAATGTACAGTCTATCTTTAGAACTCATTTAGAGAAAACCGTTTGAAAAATGATACAAAAGAAATCCATCTGGTATCAATTGTTTAAAATGCTCAGCAAAACTCTGTTTCTCTTTGGAACACTCCAATCCCCTAAATAGAATTAAGATTAAAATAACTCTCCTATCTCTCTCCTGGCCAGAAAGTTGGGGGAAAGGGATGATCCAACATTATAGAGCAAGAATTCCCACAAAAGATCCCTTTGTATTTTTAACCAGTACTGTGTCTAGCTGGTTTCTTCTGGCCCTACACCTCCCTACAATCACTCCTAGCATGCATGAGCCTAGCAGTTCATTACTTTTCTACATATAGTAAATGAAGAGTGAGCTCACTCTCAGAAAGAGAAGTTAGCACCAGGAGGTACAAAAAAATGATCAATAATCAAGAGGCCTATCTGGCCATCACGTCCACCTCAGTTGACAGTATCCAGAGCCTTGCTCAATGGAGTGCATTTTATCACTTGAGGCAGAAAGAAAAATATGCTTTCAAACAAGCCAGGAACAGAAGATCCCTTCTTTACAGGGAGTCAAACCCAATCACTCTTCCCAGCTTGGGCCCGTAAATCCCCTTCAAATTGGGTTTCCTGGAGTGTAGTTTTATCAGAATTATCCTCGATTCTTACTACGTGCAAATATCAGGACATAAATAATGGACCAGACACTACGTAAAACGGTTTTCCAAAACACCAGGAGAAATTGGTTTCCTCCCATCGAGTGGCTTTCACTACCCATAATTCCAAGCGTCACATCTCCCAGTGTCTCTTCTTATTCATCCTAATTAGCAATAAGTGAATCCAGTCGTGGTTCCGTGGTCAGCCAACTTACAATTGGATTTTACATGCACTTCAGGCTCAGCAACCTGCCGTTATTTAACTCCAGGCACTGCCCGATCTAGTGTCAAGGAAAGTGCGTTTGGTTTATTTCTACCCCGCGATGAAAAGGTTGATTCTGTGTGCATACCCGACACTCTGTTCTTTCATGCTCCTTTTATATATTCTTCACTTTTGAGAGGTTTAAAATTTGACCACGCAATGGCTGCTTCGCTGGATATATTGGGTGGGCATTGTAGAGAAAAGCCATCCAAAGTCACAAGCGATGGTGCAAAGAGAAGTGGAATGCCAGGTAACAGAGAAGGACAAGGACATTACGGACTCAGAATGTGCTTTCCAAGCAAGGATTTGGGCACAGTCCTCTTTGATATAAGCCTGCCTTGGTGGGATGCTACTTGGAAATGTTCTGTTTATCTGTTTCTCTGTCTTTTCCCTCCCTGAACCCATCTTGGTGATCAGCACTTTACATTTAGGACACCAGAGCTTTTATGAAGTGGAGATAATGATCTCTGCATGTATCGTCCGATGCAGGACCAAAAAACTCTCTCAACATCAGTGATTTGCTATTCAGTGCTCATGGATCATTTTTTATGATATAGTACAGACCTTGTTCCCTCTGGGGAACTCTTCTTTGTCCCACTCAGGGCTCAGGCTGGGCCCTCTAGGATTTCTTAGCTGCTTCTTGGAGCAGACCCAAAAGCTGTGAACAGAAAGCTCCACCAGTCTCTCAGAGTACCACTTTGCCACCAGGCTCCCATTAGCCAGTAATCTACCCATAATGCCAAACTTCAAATTTTTCAAGGTCTCTTTTTATTCATCCTAATTAACAATGAGTGGATCCAACCTTGGGTCTTACCTTTGGAAAAAGCCTAGGGGCTGGGAGAGTTTTCCTGTTGGTTGTCTAGAATTTGACCTGAAGTTGCAAATCTCAGCTACATAGCAGCGTCAGTAGCCCAAGTGGCTTGACCACAACTCAAGTCTTTCTGGTTCATCTTCTGGCAGTCAGGGTGGTCCTTACTCTGTCCTAGGTTCCACATGGAAGTCATGACCGGCAGCAGCCTCAGACCAGGCCTGGACAATGACCCTGCCATCTCCTCTGACAGCATCAGCTAGCACTGACCCTTCATCGCCCACTGATCGTCAAGACTGTTACCATCCCCAAATAGCTGCTTTATCAGAGGTCCTGGAGAAGGGCTCCTGGAGCCAATCTTGTGCCATACTGGTCACTCTAGTGAAGGTGAAAATGTTAGTTGCTCAGCCGTGTCTTACTCTTTGCAACCCCATGATGTAGCCCATCAGGCTTCTCCATCCATGGGTTCTCCAGGCAAGAATACTGAAGTGGGTTGCCATTTCCTTCTCCAGGGGACCTTCCTGACCCAGGGACTGAATCCAGGTGTCCTGCATTGCAGGTGGATTCTTTACCATCTGAGCCACCAGGGAAGCCCTGGTCCCTCTAGGGGGAACACTTTTACAGTCCTCCTTCTCTGAAATTGGATTCCTAGGTGGCTCAGGCAGTAAAGAATACGCCTGCCAATTCAGGAGGTACAGGAGATGTGGGTTTGATCTTTGAAATTTCCCCTCTCAAAGGACCAGGATTACCATCGATTACACAGATTAAGCTAGTTTGTTTTTTTTTTTCCAAATAATCTATACTTGCTATTCCCCTCAGGGAGAAGTTAGATGTAGAACTGTGTATTCATTCACTCCAAAAATGTTTATTGAGCATCTGTCATGGCATTACTGGCTCAATGGATCTGAGTTTGAGCAAACTCTGGGAGATAGTGACCGACAGGAAAGCCTGACATGCTGCAGTCCATGGGGTCGAAGCGAGCTGGACATGACTAAGTGACTGAGCAGCAACAAGAACAAATCAAGCACATGACTGGACGGGTGCGTGAATCGTAACACACATCCTCTGGACATCGGTGATGCCTTTGCCTGAGACTCTTCCCTGTCAAGGTGTATAAGATCTGTGTGATCATTCAGAACATCTCATCTCCATGGATTCTGCCCTCTTTTGATCTTTCTTCCAAGAACCTACCCCTTACAGACTCTACTCCCACTCACTAGGTGTGAACTACCCCTTACCTTTCCTGGGTTCTCCATAAACAGTCATTTCAGTTACCTTCTAGCTACAGAGCAAAAGCTGAGGTCATGGGTGTATTTGGCAGGAGAGAGGAGGTATGGGGGTGAGGGTAGGAGGCATTTATTGAAGTCATGATGGAGTTAGGAGGGTTGAAAATGTACAGTTAGGATGAGGAAAATATATGCTCTTTGCTCTCTGATTTTTATTTGAGCCTGTTTTTAGTATCTGAGTAGGTTTAAATTTATTCTTTCTTTATCCATGATCTCCATTTTTCTGTGATGTCTCATTACTCAGTAACAAGAAGAAAGTATAAATAAGCAGGACCTCCAGTGAAACCCCAGAAGTCCAAACGTCATTTGCAATCACTTGGCCTTTGAATTCAGGGCTAATTAAATAGTAACATTTCATGGAGATGTGTGTGAGTCAAGAACAATACTAAGATTCTCTATTTCTCTATCTTCCCAGCCCTTTTCTCTGTCTGTCTCCCTCTCCATTAGTGTATCTATGTAAGTATGCATGTATCTGTACTTCTCTCTCCATGTTTCTCTACTCATCTATCCATTTAGTTATCTATCTATCTATCTATCATATGTAGACTGAAGAAATGATTACAAGAGTGTTTCCAAGAGATCTGGACTTTGGGGATCAAGCAGTTTTTGGAAATGTGTATGTTTGGTCTAAGTGATGGAAACACCTGAAAACCCACCCGGACAACAAACTACTAAGCAGCAGCTGCTCTCAGGCATTGTCCTGGCTGCCTCACTTAAATCATCTCATCGTATTCTCACGGTAATGCTGTGGCTGGCCTAAGTCTATTTCACAAAGTAGAAATATGAGGCTCAGAGAAATTAAAAACTTTTTTTCATAAGTCCCATAGCTAACAAGTAGTAAATTTGTTGGTTTAACTTCATGACACACAGGAAATGGTTTCAGAAGAAAATAATTTTAAAATAACGAAAAATAAACTAAATAGAAAGCAATGCCTAAATGCATGTTCTGGGGGTCCAAGTGTTTTGTACAGATGCACATAGCAAATTGGTACCCTACTGAACCCAACCATTTGACATCCATTAGTCTGAATCTCTACTTCATGTGTTCTCTTTCTCCTAATAAACGTCCTTTTACCCCATCACTTCTTTCTGGACAAACTTCCTCATCTCGTAAAACAAATTGCCTTGGCTATCAGCCACTTACCTGGTCTGGGGACCCCAGGCTGACTGCAATTTTTCTCAGCCTGTTTTCATCAATGGGCCCTTCCTTGGGGCAGAAGATTCTTCAAAGCTCCTACAATACGCACCTTTTATGCTACCTCCATTCCCCAAATCTTCACAAATGAATGAATGGGGAGTGTTCATTTTTGATGAGATCAGGGAGGTGGGATTTTTAAAAATATTCAATATTTCAGGTAATTTTGATTCACAACAGAAATATGCTTCCAAAACCACTGAGCTGGGAAAACAAAACAAAACAACAACAATGGAACAACCAGAGTGCACTTTTAGAAGCTCTAGTCGAGTTTATCAGCATCTATTGCATCACTGGTGGTTAAGTTTCTCTCCTGGGGGCAGAAACCGGTCAGCCAGCAATTGACGAAGAGACAGGTCATCCAATAAAATGGATGTTGGGACATGCATCTGCCACTAAGTACCTTAACCAGCTATGAGACAGTTACTTTGTTAAGTACCTTTGTTTTCCTATAAGACTCATGAGATGCATATTGCTGGCTCCAGAAGGTGTCAGTAGAATGAGATAATGGCTGTAGGAGAGTTTTCTTAAATGTGTTTTGTATAAAGATTAATATATTATGTGTATACATATCTTTCATGTATACATACCTTGTGTATAGATACATATCATATATACACACACACACACATATAGTATTATATACACTATAAACACCACTTAGGTTAAGCCAGGTGCTAAGTCACTCGGTCTGGCAATGAGCAGATAATTGAGGAGCAAGTTCAGGAGAGAGGCAGACGTAATACTGAGCTGAGTCACCCTTCTTGGGCCCTCATCACGCCGTGGCAATTCAATCAGTGGAAGGTGACACAGTGGAGGGCACATCATGTGAGCAGTGGGAGAGGGAAGGGAAGTGGGTCAGGTGCTAGGAGGTGAGTGAAAAGAGAGGAAAGTTTTGACGGCTGAGGACACTCCATCAGTGAACTATTACCTGCCCATTAACTCATTTAATCAGTTGGTCATTCTGCTTAGAACAATTGAGCACCTTCCCTGGTGGCTCAGACAGTGAAGAATCTGCCTGCAATGTGGGAGACCTGGGTTTGATCCCTGGGTGTAGAAGATCCCCTGGAAAAGGAAATGGCAACCCACCCCAGTATTCTTGCCTGGAGAATCCCATGCACAGAGGAGCCTGGAGGGCCGCAGTCCAAGGGGTAACAAAGAGTCGGACACGACTGAGCGACTAACCTTGTGTACAAGGCAGGGCCTGGATGCCCTGGGGGATTCAGGTTGCGTGACACAGTTCTTGCCTCCAGTCATCTAACTAACAAAGCCTAATGAAGGGCAAGATGAAGTAAATATGGTAAACGAGGTCGAGTCATCCCTCCCCAGTTGTGACCTAATCTCTGTGAATTTTTTATTAATTCCAAGAGCGTATGTAAGACTAGTCCTTCCTATATAGAGTTAGATACTCCCATTCAAGGGCTGGGCATGTGATAGGAGAACTAGACCAGATGGCTGCTGTAGAGATTTGCCTTCTTTGAAAGAAACCTTCAAAGGAATTAGGATGCTGAGGGATGTGGCTTGGCCACCAAATACGGCATGGGACAGCTTTCAGTTTGGCCCAGTGGGAAGGAGTCAAGGGGCCTAGTGGGAAGGAATCGAGTTCTGTCAAGCTTCCAGGGCACCGAACTGCCTCAATCCATTTAACCTCCCCCTTTGGAGGGTTGTGACAATTAATCTGGAAATCAGGTGTAAATCACTAGGCACAGAGCAGAACAGAGAGGTGCTCATTAGAACTCACAGCTCCTCATGCTGACTTTTCCTCAAGTGTAAGTACTGTCTCAGTTATTGCCTTCTGGAGGTTAATGTGGATGAAATAAAAATTCACACTTTAAGGCGAGACAGGAAAAACTTTACTTATTTCTTTGTTTTATTTTTTAAGGAAATTCTTATTGGAGCATAGTCGCTTTACAATGTTATGTTTCTACTGTACCGCAAAGTGAATCAGACGTGCATACACATATATGCCCTCCCTTTTGGGCCTACTTCCCATTCAATTCACCACAGGGCATAAAGTAGAGTTCCCTGTGCTGTACAGTATATGTGAGACAAGAAAAATTTAAACATAAACTATTTTCTCTTCTCATTTGAGCCTCCTCTGTCCCCACTAGTGTACATTGTGCATTTGTATTATGCATTAACCAGACCCTCAATGGCAGACATACCTGCTCAAGCAGAAAGATCAGTTTTTCTTCTTCTGATGCTGGCCTGTAACTCCTTAGAAGATAACATCCCTTTCTCAATCCTCTGAGAAATCCTCATGACCCACCACTTGCCTTGTCCTTGCAGACATTTTTGATAAACTTCACTTTGGTCATTTAGTCACCAAGTCATGTCCAACTCTTCACGAACCCATGGACTGCAGCATGCCAGGCTTCCCTGTCCCTCACCATCTCCCAGAGTTTGCCCAAGTTCATGTCCTTTGAACTGGTGATGCCATCCAACCATCTCATCCTCTGTTGCCCTCTTCTCCTTCTGCCTTTAATCCCAGCATCAAGGTCTTTTCCAACGAATCAGCCATTGATTCATGGAATCAATTTATGGGGCACATCATCATGTGCCCATGCCAATATATCATTTCCCTTAAAGATGACTATTGATATGGAATAGACTGGATCAGACAACCTGAGGATATACTGGGCTGCACTTAATTAGAGTTCTTAACTTAAGTACTTCTGATCTTATTAATATTACTGCTATATTACTTATATTATGTTTATTTTACAATTTTTTCTTTCTGACATTATCAAATGTGTGACTAAGCCACAGATAAAATAAAGTTAATGATGATTAGGAGACTTAAAATGATTTATGAAATATATAGTTCTGTAAAATCAATGATTGTAATAGTGTAACTCTAGATATGGGGAGAAGCAACAGGAGGAAAATATTTCCTGAGCCATCATAGGCTAGTAGGACAGATACTTTGGCTACTGTGAACAGGGCCTAGTTCAGTAAAAGCACGTTGGGTGGCTTAGCAATGAAATCTTCCCTTGACCTGGGAATGAGCATTCCTAGCATGGTGAGACAAATTGGTCATGAAATGCCTCCCAAACTTTGGTCAAAATTAAGACCCAAAGGGAAGGACTGTAAAGTAAAGAATGTTGCCCACCATCCAGTTTACAAGAATCAAGTCATGAGCCATCACAATTGCTGACCGACCATATACCCGGAAAAGAATTGAGGGCAAAGGTCAGGATGAGATACTCTGGGCTCTGAGAAAACTGGCAGAACAGACCTTCACAGTTAGCTATTTTCAGAAGTTTTTTATGAACCTCAATTCTTATGTCTCCCCAGACTTACAAAAGCACTAAAACTATTAGCTGTTTGTTCTTCATGACTAGCAGGAACCTTCTGCCAAGATGGTGCTTGAGTACATGTTCCCTCTTCACCAAATCCTGTGTATACCGACATCCCAGCTCCTACCTCTTTGCAGCAGATCTCAGAGCTATCAGAGAAACTCTATCCCAGGTTATAAACCTAAATTTGGCTTGAATAAAAATTTTCATTTCTTTCTTAGATTGACCATTGATATTTTCAGCCACAAAGTGACTGAATATGAATCTTAATAGTACTTTTCTACTAACTATAGAACTTCACTTAAAATATCCTATCAGCATCAAACTCTTCCTCCCCAAGCCTTTTTTTTAAAAAATATTCTCCATATATGAAAGGCAAATAGAAAGGGGAAAAGTGGAAGCAGTGACAGACTTTATTTTCTTGGGCTCCAAAATCACTGCAGATTTTGGATGGTTGCAGATGACTGCAGCCATGAAATTAAAAGACACTTGCTTCTTGGGCTTCCCAGGTGGCTCAGTGGTAGAAGAATTCGCTTGCCAGTGCAGGAGATGCAAGAGACATGGGTTCAAACCCTGGAGTAGGAAATGGCAATTCACTCCAGTATTCTTGCTTGGGGAATTCTATGAAATGAGGAGCCTGGTGGGCTACATTCCATGTGGTTGCAAAGAGTTGGACATGACTGAGCACCTGAGCGTGGTGCTGTGCTCCTTGGAAGCAAAGCTATGACAAGCCTAGACAGTGTTTTAAAAAACAGAGACACCACTTTGCTGACAAAGGTCCTTCTAGTCAAAGCTATGGTTTTTCCAGTAGTCATGTATGGATGTGAGAGTTGGACTATAAAGAAGGCTGAGCACAGAAGAATTGATGCTTTCAGATTATGGTGCCAGAGAAGACTCTTGAAAGCCCCTTGGACTTCAAGGAGATCAAACCAGTCAATCCTGAAGGAAATCAACCCTGAATATTCATCAGAGGATTGATGCTGAAGCTGAAGCTCCAATACTTTGGGCACCTGATGGGAAGAGTCGACTCATTGGAAAAAACCCTGCTGCTAGGAAAGATTGAGGGCAAGAAGGAAGGGGACAGCACAGGATGAGATAGTTAGATAGCATCACCAACTCAATGGACATGGATTTGAGCAAACTCCAGGAGGTAGTGAAGGACAGGGAAGCCTGGTGTGCTGTAGTCTTTAGGGTCACAAAGAGCTGGACATGACTTAGAGATGGAATAACAACAACAATATGAAATATGTTGTTTCATATGGAATATGAAAGGACTCCTTCCTACGTAATCAAATGTCATTCTTTATCTGCAGGATGCATAGTAGGATGGGTTAATGAAGAGATGACTTGGGTCTTGCTGACTTTGAATTTGCCCAGTGGACACATTTCTGGAAATATAATTTTCAAGGGTATTTTGAGACTCCTCCCTAAATCTGCTCTAGGCTGCAATGGATGGAAATAATTTCACCTGCAATATTTAGAGCTGGAACTAATGAATCTTCATATCTTTTCAAACTCATCTATTCTTATTTAAGAGCGATGAATAGTGGCAGTTTGGAAAGATGTACTTGTTCATTGACGCAATAAAAAATAGATGGCATTGCAGCACAAAAGTTCTTAATGTCCTTCCCCAAGGGGAAAAAGATAATTGCTACAAGGAATTAGAATTTAACTCATTGTTCTTATTCTTCTGAAAATGCTCTCTATCATTTTTACCTTTCCTCAAAATATTTTCCCCCATAGTTTGCCCAGTTCAAGTACATAACATCTTATGTATACTTTAAGATTTTTTAATCTTTAGTTAGTATATTGATAACAAAAGAAATTTTAATTATTGGATTGCTTTTATTAAGAACTCAAAGGGCTTTATAGACTTAAATTCCATGTGCAGAATTCAGACTTCGGGTCTCACTGTCTCCAACTGATAGATGACCAAGTAGTACTCTGAAAAGAGTCTCAGGAGCAAAGACTAAGTAAAAGCAAAATAAACATGTCCTTGAGGGAAAAAATGGATATATGTGTGTTAGGGAGTGAAAGTTTTTAGCACTATTTTCTGTGTTAGTTTCATTAGCAAATGAAGACCAGTATTACCGTATGGTTATTAAGTTATAGTCATACTACCAGGATTTTTTTCCAATGGGGTAGTAGAAAAGGAGCCAGGATGTATTGATTCTGACTTTGGCAAAAGTGGCGCTAGTGGTAAAGAACCTGCCTGCCAATGCAGGAGACACAAGAGATGCGGGTTTGAGCCCTGGTTAGGGAAGATAACCTGGAGGAGGAAAAGGCAACCCACTCCAGTATTCTTGCCTGGAGAATCCCATGGACAGAGGAGCCTGACAGTGGATGGGGTCACAAAAAGTTGGACACTACTGAGCAACTTAGCATGCATGCATTGGCTTTTGGCTAACTAATTATGGCATCTTGCGACTATCATTTAATGTTTTTGGAGCTCAGTTTTCTCACCTATTAGAAGAAAGGGTTAGATTTAGAGGCAGAAAATACCCAGCATGTCTCTCTACCTCTCTCCAATCTGGTGCCCAAAACAGACATCAATATCAATCTTGGTATTATTTCCTGTTGAGCCCACGCTTTACTTTGAGACATTCACAACGTCATACTCTAGGTAGCCACAATTAATTGATAAGGGTTAACCGAAGTAAAATCTATTTGCCACTCCTAGACCAGAAGATTTCAAGGGTACGCTCTAAAATCCCAGGCTTCTCTTCCTTATACAGCCTGTCTAAATTTAATAACAATGATTTAAAACAACTGAACATTTGGAAAGCACCTATAATGCTTTGTTAGATGAAAACTCCAGGGAACATGGCTCCAGACTAATGAAGTACTTAAAACGTCACACACATAGCCCGGGGCAGTCGAGTGCTAACTGACGGGCTTTGGGAGTCTGACTTTTGGGATCTACAGATATAATCTGATTTCTCCCAAACATAAGCACTACATGTCTTTAAAACTATGTTGTAAGCGAAGGAGAAACAGAACATTTAGCAGTAAAAAGATCCAGATTTTGGCAGCAATACACTCTTCGATCTCTGTGGAATTTTTGTTGTTGTGTTTGAGATGACATTGCAAAGGCAGAAAGCTCTGAGCCTGCTTCCCTTGCCCTCTGGACATAACTGGAGAATGACGTATCTCAGCAGGCTAGGTCTGCAGTAAGGAATGACTATTTGCGTACATTACGCAATGTGAGTGACTTACCGAGTGAGAACATACAGTTTAATGATTGCACTGATGGGGTCCCTATGAACTGATGCTGATACACATTGTCCAGGCTTGTTTTATTTCACTCTGGACTTTAAATTTCTTTGGCTTGGAGAAATCAAGACATTTGTAAAAGAAGCAAGGCATGTTGAAATGCACTCTTGATTTATATTCTTGCAAATGGACAACAGCCTAGAAGAGAATGAGGGCTCCTTTTGTTTCATGTGCTTTTTTTGGTACGATTTGAAGCTTTCTCCTTCCACAATGAGTCTATAAATTGATACAGATGAGGAGGCTCTGCTTTCCTCTGTCTGCAAGTAGCTATGATTCTTCCCAGAATTTCCTCACTGACTTAAGAAGAAAATCTAATGATACAGCTCTGGTGCCAGAAAGATGGGGCTGCCTGAAGTGGTCCAGGGAGGTCAGCTCAAGGTGGAAGCAGTAACCACGTCCATTCTTCTGTAGTGTCCTGGGTACCTATTCATTTTCCCCTCCCTGTCAGTCTCATCTCTGTAGAGCAAATGTATATTGAGAGCTTGCATTAGTTGGCATGGGCTGCCATAACAATACAGTACAGACTGGGCAGCTTCAACACCAGATATTTTTCTTCTCACAGTTCTTGGAGGCTAGAAGTTTAAGATCAAGGAGCCAGTAAGGTTGGTTTCTCCTGATGGTCATAAGGAAAGGATCTGTTCCAGGTCTTTCTCTGTGGCTTATGATAGACATCCCTTGTCCACATTCTCCCCTGGTGTCTTCTAATCTTTTCTCATAAGGACACCAGTCAGATTGGATTAAAGTCCATCCTAATGGACCCATTTTAACTTGATTACCTCTCTAAAGGCCCTGTTTCCAAATACAATCACATTCTGGGGTATTGGGGCCTCAACGTGGCACTTATCACCATAGACTAAGCTGCCGTCTAGCGAGTCCAATCCAGTCACTGAGGTCCAAGATCCCACAGTACAGTCCCATTCATAGTTGCACTCATTATGGTTCAGGATCTCCATCTAAATTCTTTATGTATGTTATCTTGCCCAATCCTCACAAAGACCATAGGAATTAGGTGTAATTATTGCCCCATCTTTCTAGTAGTCATGTACAGATGTGAGAACCGTACCATAAGGAAGGCTGAGCACCAAAGAATTGATGCTTTTGAATTGCGGTGCTGGAGAAGGCTCTTGAGAATTTCTTGGAATACAAAGAAATTAAACCAGTCAATCCTGAAGCTGAAGCTCTAATACTCTGGCCTCTGATGCGAAGGGCCTACTCATTGGAAGAGACCCGGATACTAGGAAAGATTAAAGGCAGAAGGAGAAGAGAGCAGCAGAGGATGAGATGGTTGGATAGCATTACTGACTCAAAGGGCATGAATCTGAGCAAACTCCAGGAAGTAGTGAAGGCAGGGAAGCCCAGAGTGTTGCAGTCAATGGGGCTGCAAAGAGTCGAACACAACTTAGTGACTTAACAACAACAACATTGTCCTATTTTACAGGCAAGAAAACTGATCCAAGATCCCAAATATACACATATGCAGTTATTTTATTTGATAGAAATTCATTTCTTCATTCTTTGAAAAGTGCTATGAATATGCTTTATTATATTTGCTACTATGATAACAATATCTCCTGCTCATGTGTATAATTTAAGCATTATCCTTTCTTGACATATGTCTCCATCAGGATTCCTTATTGTGTACAGTGCCTTGCATTCACAAGAATTTGATATTTCATAATTTGATCTAGAAGTTTCTGAAGGCAGAAAAAGAATATAGAAACTCTAGAAGAGATTCGAGAGACCGGACTAACTAGATGGCAGTTTAGTCTATGGTAATAAGCACCACATACATATCAGGACATGGGAACTGTGGTCAATAGACATTTTTGAATGCCTCTAGATGAATATAAGGAGATGTTATATTTTCCTTATTATTATAGAAAGTATGGATTAGGAGTATCAATGACTCTCAAAGAGCTTGAAGACAAATTCATAATTTTATAACATTTCTAGCCATTACCCTTATGTAATTGACAGAAGAGAGGAAGTACAGGCAGGAAAGTTACTGCTTTCTTAAGGTTACAAAGCAGGTGTGAAGTGGAGGTGGGGTTGACACTCAGAAAAGCATAAAAGGTAGATATACATAAAATATTTCTCATCCTGGGGTATTTAGGATCCAATATCTCAATTTCTCATGCAGTACCTTTCCTCCAATTAAAATATCTGTCTGAGCAGACAATATTTCCTGCCACTGGTCCATACATCATTTATGAAGAAAGGCACATGATAAATCCAGATACAGGATATTTATATAATCAATAAGTAATTATTTGTTAGTTCAAATCTGAAGCCTCCATCAAATGCACTAGCCATTCACATGAAATTCCACAGCATAATGTTTCTCTGTTCATTATCACAGCCAGACAAAAACCCCGAAGTCCACTTCAAAGATAGAATGTGCTTAATTATAACTGACTGTTTCCTTTTGTTCCAAGTCCATGACTCCTGGACAGGAGCTCACAGTGTCACTTCCTGGATTTTCTTTGTTTTGATCTTGCTGTTGTTCAGTCACTAAGTCATGTCTGACTCTTTGTGACCCCATGAATTGCAGCACACTAGGCTTCCCTGTCCCTCACCTTCCCCCAGAGTTTGCCCAAGTTCATGTCCATTGAATCGTTGATGCTATCCAACCATCTC
Source organism: Dama dama (assembly GCF_033118175.1). Taxonomy (NCBI): domain Eukaryota; kingdom Metazoa; phylum Chordata; class Mammalia; order Artiodactyla; family Cervidae; genus Dama; species Dama dama. The sequence continues at coordinate 62,870,085 of NC_083705.1, forward strand.
ATCCTCTGTCACCCGCTTCTCCCTCTTAATTCCCACCAAGATGCAATGATGAAGACCGCATTATTTTTCACTCAGATTCCTCACCCTACAGGTTCTCTCTTGTAAGCAGTGCAAGTCCTTAAAAAAAATAAAGGCTTAGAAAGTATTTCTAAGGCCCACCCCTAGATTTAGAGTTTACTGCAAGGGATAAAGACACAAAACCAAAGTGGAGTCTAAGTGGCTGATGATCCAGTGACCCAGTATGAGCAACCAGATGAGAGGAAGTCTTTGGCATCACGTGGAGTGTTCTGTGGCCAGGGATACTTGGCATAACCTTGACGTTCCCCAAACTTCGGTGGATATAAGCCAGGCTCTAACTCTATTTTCATGTAGTTTTTGAGCCTGAGACTCACAGTTACATACTGTATACAGCTGTGGCTGCTTGCAAAAGCAAATCTCTGTGATAATGATTTTGTTTTGTTTTGGAAAGAAATACTATACTTATATTCCTCAATAAACCTCTAGCCTTTCCTCTCTGTGAAGCCAGCAGTTTTATTTGGTCTTTGGTTTCTAATGGATGTCTCTAATTTGGGTTTGATGTGAGGTAGATGACTTTTTCAAACGTTATTTTCCTTGAAGTCATCATTTGTTTGATCCCACTGTAAAGAAATAGCTCTATCTGTGCCTATATTAGGCTACAAAATCTATTTGTGGGTCAGAAGCCTGAGTTTATCTGTTCTTAAGAACACAAGGAATTATGGGATAGCTATTACCAAAATACCCCCTATGGCTATGAATGGCCTGAGTTAAATGAGAATATTTCTCAGGGTAAGGGGTAGAAAACCGTGGTTTGTCTATCCATCTATGTCACTTTAAGAAACCTAACTGAGAGGCAGGGCTGAGTCACAGTTTTCTCTCAAATACAAAACTTATCAGTCTTAGGTTGTAGCTCTGCTTCTGTTATGTTCCAAGAATCCAGGAGAAGCCAACAAACATATATAACTGTTATATTGAAAACTGTAAGTTACAATGAATAATGTTTTATAATATCCTGCTATTTTTCCTTTGGATAATGCAGCTTTTTCCCCTTTAAGTCTATGCCAGCAAACTGAGGCTTATTGCTCAGGAGAAGAGAATGGCTACCCCTTAAAATAATCAAGATAGCAATAATAATAGGAGCTAATGTTTATAAAGTGCATGTTATTTGCCTTGTATTGATCTATGTAGTTTGCAGTAGCTCTTTGAATCTATTCTTTTCTCTTACACTAAGGAGGAAAAAATTTTATTCTATATTATGTCCGTCTTCTTCACAGAGTGAAGATCTGGCTGTAAATGTAGGAGGAAGGTCATATTTTCTGTTCACATCAGGCCATAGGAAAAGCAACAGGTCTTTCACTTCAGGACTATATCCCTAATCTGTACCTTTGCAGCTTCCCAATGGGCAAATTATGTGACTGGTATGACTCAGAGGGGTTTCCGCTGGTGGCTCAGTTGTAAAGAATCTGCCTGCCAATGCAGGAGATGCAGAAGATGCAAGTTTGATTCCTGGGTCAAGAAGATTCCCTGGAGAATGAAATGGCAACCACTCCAGTATTCTTGCTTGGGAAGTCCCATGGACAGAGGAGCCTGGTGGGCTAGAATCAATGGGGTCCCAAAGAGTTGAATATGACTGAGCACGCACACATGCACATGATTCAAAGGCTTGTTTTCCTCTCTACTTGCATTCAGTCTATGTTCTAAGATCTTCTTTTGTTACAGGTAGAAGATATATAAGGTACAAAAAGTTAATTTTATGATATATGTATAGCTCAAATTTATATATAAATCTGCATAATTAATATTATTAAAATTATATTCTGTATGACTCCCCCCCTGCCAGTAAAGAAGGAAAAGTAAAGATATAATTACTAAAATTTGAAAGGAGACTCCTGAGAGCTTCTAATACGAGGTGGGGACATATTATAGAAATATATTTCTTTATTAAAAAAATAAATATTATCTCAGGGGATTGCATGGTGCCAAAACATCTCATCAACTCGGTGAAAATTTTCAACCTTCCTTTCCCCAAGGAAATTTCCCCCAAACCCCTGGGGACAACACTCTGGAGAGAGATGGAACCTGCCCCTGCATGAAGGTGACCTATGTGCCCTGAATGTGGGATGAGGGCATTGTGTGGAGGTATGGGTTGGGCTGAGTACTAGCCATATCTCAAAGGAGTGCTCTCTTCTCTTAATTGCCCCTGGACTGGAAGAGAGCACTTAACCTCCTTTCCCTTCCCTGAGGAAATGTAGGGAGAAAATGGTCGTATTGAGACGAGCAGGTGGGACCAAGAGACTTCATCTCCTTGATATCCTTATTTCCAGAGAGTTTTGATTGATGATCAAACTCTCATCATTGAGCTGATGAGATGTTTTGGCACTGTGCAATCCCCTGAGATAATATTTATTTTTTGAATAAAGAAATATATTTCTATGATATGTCCCAGTCTCATAGTAGAAGCTCTCAGGAGTCTCCTTTCAAATTTTAGTAAGTATATCTTTACTTTTCCTATTTTATTGCAGGGGGTCAAACAGAATATAATTTTAATAATATTAATTATGCAGACTTATATATAAATTTGAGCTATACATATATCATAAAATTAACTTTTTGTACCTTATATATCTTCTACCTGTAACAAAAGAAGATCTTAGAACATAGACCAAATGCAAGTAGAGAGGAAAACAAGCCTTTGAATCATGTGCATGTGTGCGTGCTCAGTCATATTGAGGACAAACTGCTTCTAGAAGCATTGGAATCCACATTCCCAGGTGTTAAAGACTTTGCAACTCGAAAGCAATCTTGAGAAGGAACAGAGCTTGAGACATCACTCTTACTGATTTCAAACTATATTACAAAGCTATAGTAATCAAAACAATATGATACTGGCATAAAAATGGACACATGGACTAATGAGACAGAATCAAGCGCCCAGAAAGAAAACCTTGCATACACAATCAACAAATATTTGACAAGGGAGCCAAGGATACTCATAACCTCTTCAATAAATGGCACCAGGGAAACTGAAAATTCACATGCAAAAAGGAGGAAATTGGAACTCTGTCTTATACCACTCATGAAAATTAACTCAAAATGGATTAAAGAATTAAATGTAAGACCAGAAACCATAAAAATTCTAGAAGTAAATATAAGGGAAAACTCTTTGTTATTGGTCTTGGCAATGACACCAAAAATACATGAAGGAAAAGCAAGGGAAAAAAAAAAGAAAGGAGCTACATCAAACTAAAGAGCTCCTCACATCAAGAGAAATCATCTGCAAAATATACAGGAACCTATAGAATGGGAGAAAATATTTGCAAACCACATGTTTAATAAGGGGTTAATACCCACAATAGGTATTGATATTGACACAACTCACTAGGAAGAAAACTCTAATAATTCAATTGAAGAATGGACAAAGATGCTAATCTAAGGAGAGAGACATTCTGTTTTAAGGAAAAGGATGCAGTAGGAGGTAGCTTAAAAAGCTACACCTCACCTACACTTAAATAAACTTCATAATAATATGAACTAACTCATATTAGCTTATTATTATTAGATCCTTATTACTGCTCAGACTCTGTTTTAAGCACTTTACAGATACTAGCTCACTTAACTCTCATAACAACACTATGAAATGGTTTTCATAGATGAGGAAAGTGAGGTAGTAAGAGTTGAAGTCCAAGGTCACAGACTAGCAAGTGGTAGGGCCAGGATTTGAACCAAGGAGTTGTGGAATCAAAGTCTATGCTTCTAATTTCTGTGCTGCCTGTCATAACTTAATAGATATACATCATAATTTCATATATATGAGTCATCATCAAGTAAAATTTTGAAAACACTTTAAATTTAACTAATATTAATAATAATGATTTTTCTAATGTATGAAATCCATGTCTTCATATAGGAGATGGTTGTAAGGAATGTGTTGATAATAGAAAATATTCAAAGATTACAAACAGAGTGCCATAATCAAGGGAGAAAAACATTCTTCCAGATTAAAAAGCTATAATTTGGGGGATTCTATGACAAAATACAGACCCCCAACTTCCCTTATAGGAACCACCCACCTTTGGACTTACCTGCAGGGTAGGGTCCCTTGGGCAGCCAGATCAAGCAAATTAGGTGTACAGAAAAATGACCAACTCATGGCAAATTTCACATCCTCTAAATTGTGACTTTCCACATTTGCCATCTTTAAAAAGATTCCTGGATGAAGGAGAGAGAAGGATAGTAAAGGTCAGAGAGGTGATATTCAGCTGAGAATTTTGCCTCAACTGTAGAGAAACTTTCAATCCAAAGTCAGGTGAACTGGTCTAGCCTGACCCACAGACAGATTCCAGCTTGGGGATTTTTCCAAGTTTTTGGGGTGGGGATTCAATATCTATGTTTAAATATCTGGGGCTTCCTTGGGGCTCAGATGGTAAAGAATCTGCCTGCAGTGCAGGAGATCCAGGTTCAATCTCTGGGTCAGGAAGATTCCCCTGGAGAAGGAAATGGCTACCCACTCCAGTATTCTTGCCTGGAAAATCCCATGGACAGAGGAGCCTGGTGGGCTACAGTCCATGGGGTCACAAAGGGTCAGACACAACTGAGAGACTAACACTTAAAGGACTTTCCCATGATTTTTCTGACAAAGATACCTAAATTCATTCAAAAAGCTTGGGTTTCCCATTTGCTGTATATATCCAGACTCAGACTTATATACAGAACATATTTACAGGAAGTTCAGTGCTTGTGTTCAGCACATTAAAAATTCTAACACAGTAACAAGGGCAACTCTTCCTTCCAGTGAGCATGTTGCCTGAGCTTAACACAGAGATACACTACAGTGGAGTGAAAGTTGCTCAGTCATGTCTGACTCTGCGACCCCATGGACTGTAGCCCTCCAGGCTCCTCTGTCCATGAAATTCTCCAGAATGCTGGAGTGATTTGCCATTCCCTTCTCTAGGGGATCTTCCCTACCCAGGGATCAAATCCAGGTCTCCCGCATTGCAGGCAGATTCTTTACCCTCTGAGCCACCAGGGAAGCCCAGAGAGCTGATCATTTCCATAAACATACTTGAAAACCATGCAGTTAACTCCTTTCCCACCTCTAGCCTTGAGCTCTGTTCACTAACTGATTTCTGGCTTTGCTTGTTGAATGAAGGACCTCTCAGGTCCCACCCAGGGTAACGGACTCTGGAGACAAGACCAGAGAAGCAGAGGAGTGTTAACATTTCATTGGTCAATGGTGACATCATGCTCTAAATATCTGACTCTGGGATTAGACTAATTGAAAACAGCCTCCCTTCAGCAAATACTGCATAGAAAGATTGTCTCTTATATCTGTAAAATTTTTCTCCAAGTACAGTTGTGAGTGCATCAGTATTTTCCCCAGTATAAGCATTCTGTCCTGTTCTTATGCCAGGACAGTGTTCAGTAACCAACTGATGTATTCCTATTTTATGCTTCCCTAATGATCTTAATATCTATTCGCTAGATATTTCAGAAATGTGTGCACAAGTATGAGCGTGAATGTGTGTATTTGTTACCTGTGTACACATGTGTTGATGAGTCTATTAGCATACATATTTCAACTCAGTTACAGAATCAAGAGTGGAATGTTGGTGGAACACTTTATTGCTGTTCAAAACGATGTGTTATATCACTGCATAACCATTTTGGATTTCACAGAGAATCTTAGACCTGGAAGAAGTATGAAAGATCTTCTAGTTCAAATCTTACACTATGTTTCATGTTACAAAATGAAAAGCAATTTTAAAACACCCAAATCATAAATTCATGATATCTTCTTTTGAAATAAGCCTGTGTTTTTGCTAGTTCTTTGCTTTTGTTCTTTCAATTTTATTAAGCATCTTAAACTCTTACCTGCATATATTATATTTTGCATGTCCTTATTTCTTCTGCTTTGACTCTTACTGTATCTGATTACTGTTCCTATTTTAAAGACATCATTCTTCTTGTAGGCTTTTATTTTCTTCTACATTGTCTATGTTCTCTTTCCCTTTAAAAAACACTGTATACCCCAATGGATCTAAATCAGAAGAAAAAAGAATGGATTCCGATTCCTCTTATACCAACAGCTCCTTGGTAGAACATTGAGTACATCCATGACTGTTGAAGGGTATCATGACATAATTCAGGAATCATTTCTGTAGTGGATCCAATAATGGCCATATCACATCCCCCAAGAGGCTTCACTATCACAGGAGAGCATTTTACAAATGGAAGGTAAAATAACACTGCAGCTGTTTAGAACTTTGTCCCCAAACCCCAAAGAGAAATGCTTTTAATCCACCTGAGCCATATGGAGAACTCCTGAGTGGTTTGTTTAACTCCAAAGCCCAAACCCAAGTCTGTGGTTTCATCGGGTTGTAAGAAAAAGACTATCGGATGAGCATGAACTAGGGCTGAGATGCATGGACCCTAAATGCAATCACAAGTGTCCTTATGAGTAAGAGGTTTGACAGAAAAGAAGAAAGTAAAGTGACCATTGAAGCAAGATGCTACTGCTGACTTTGAAGATGGAGGGAAGCTCGGAGCCAAGCAATGCAGGGAATGCAGCTCTTGTATGCTGGTAAAGGTTTCTCCAGGGGAGACCCCAGAGGAGTGTGGCCCTCCTAACACCTCAACTTCAGCCAGGGAAACAGATTTCAGACTTCTGACCTCCAGACTTTTAAGAGAATAAATGTATATTCTTTTAACTTTTCAAGTTTGTTACAGCAGCAGTAGGAAACTGATACTCCATGTGACCAAGTTCTAGCCAAAGTAGTAAGAGTAGATTGGGTATAATATCTGCCCACGTGTTCTCTAAGTTCATTATAAATGGATGGAGAACAGCAAGGCAACCATAAGCTCCATGTTGATGGTGTCAGAGCTTCCTGCACCTTTGAAAAAACACGTGTAGAAGAATAAACCCTGCTGATCTGGGACTGCTCAGCAAGAAATAAGCTTCCATTGTGTGTAAGCTGTGACTCCTTTTGGGGGTTGCTTTTGAGAAATCAAATATTTCCTGCCATATCAGTAAACGATAAGGATGTCACAGACACCAGCAATCACAGCCACCATGAACGATGGTGAGCCTGGGAGGGAACTCAGCAAGGAAAGGATACCTACCATCTAGCAGCCAGCAGACTGCAGCCACTCCCTATCGTGAGCCCTGAGGAAACTCAGGATGTGAAAACACAGGATACTGGCCCCAGACAGCTGAGGTGCATATCAAAAGAATGATTTCAGTGAGCCCAGACTTTTGCATCTTCTCATACACAGAAAGGTGGCTCAGAGGGTAAAACATCTGCCTGCAAGGCAGGAGACCCAGGTTCGATTCCTGGGTCAGGAAGATCCCCTGGAGAAGGAAATGGCAACCCACTCCAGTACTCATGCCTAGAAAATTCCATGGATGGAGGAGCCTGGTGGGCTATAGTCCATGGGGTCACCAAGAGTCGGACACAATTGAACAGCTTCACTTGTTGTTGTATACACAGAACAACACTAAATTTCTTAACTTGAGGTATCTGGTTTCTTTAATTAACAGAAATCTTTTGTTCCCACCTGCCCTGTGTTGCAAAACTCCCATATACTCTAGCTCCTCTATTCACCTCCTCATGGCAGTTTCTCAGAGCTATCTGAAATCCTGTCTCCCAGGCTGCAGTCTCATTTTGCCCCCCAAAAAACTTAACTTTCAAGTTGTGCAAACTTTTAAAATATTTCATTACAGTGGCTGGTGTCGTCCTAATTAGGGCAGCTAGCTCATGGTTGCTTTTACCTTCAACATCATTCATCAGTAGATTTATTCTCTTCCTTCCTAGGCAACGCCAGTCATGGTCCTTGCAAGACAAAATTCTTGTAATGTCTGATCATATCAGCTGTGCATACAGAATTATGCTTTGTGATCTTCTCACCTCTGCTGGCACCACTTCTGAGAAAATACACACAGAGGGGACAGATAGTCTGAAACAGCAGTAGGGCACCCTGTAACTGTCAGCTGTGTGTTTACCATCTGGTATTTCATATTCCTCTCAGAGGGCAACAGCAAAAAGGGTAGACTGTTTTCATCTATCTATCTACTTATCTATTTATAGCTACTATACAGACACTCATTCAATTCTTACAGTGGATGAATGATAAGGTAGCTAGACAAATGGATAGATAAAAAGTTGCAGACTTGAGCTTCCTGTGTAGCTCAGTCAGTAAAGAATCTGCCTGCAGTGCAGGAGACCCGGGTTCGATCCCTGGGTTGAGAAGATCCCCTGGAGAAGGAAATGGCAACCCACTCCAGTATCTTTGCCTGGAAAATCTCATGGACAGAGGAGCCTGGTGGGCTGCAGTCCATGGGGTCGCAAAGAGCCGGGCATGACTGAGCGACTAACACTTACTTACACTTATATATATATACATTTATACACTGATTTATTTATTTATGGGGGTGGGGTGCTTCCCTGGTGCCTCAGCTGGTAAAGAACCCACCTGCTAATGCACACAAGAGACTCAAGTTCAATCTCTGGGCCACAAAGATCCTTTGGAGAACTCGAGTTCTCGGGGCAACTCACTCCAGTGTTCTTGCCTGGAAAATTCCATGAGCAGAGGAGCCTGGAGGGCTACTGTCCACGGGGTCACAAAGACTTGGATACCACTGAGTATGCACACATACACACACATGTGTGTGTATGGTATTCTGAGCACAGAACCTAGGATCTTGTATAAGTAATTGACATTATTATAATAAAGACAAAGGAAACACAAGAAGCTATGAAATTGAGGATCTAATTTTATCTATGGGATGAAAAATGTCTCACATAGCAAATTATGCTTCAAGCTGATATCTTAAGACTGGATTGACAGCAGTCAAACATAAAGGGAAACAGAACACACAAAATCTCTGAGACAGGAAGGTGAGCAGTGTTTTAGAACAAAAAGAAGTTCCTTGCAGCTACAGAAACCTATAAAGAGAAGGAGAGGCAAGAGTTATAAATAATTTTTATTATAGATAATAAGAGTTGTAAAATAACAGTCATGGGTAAAGCAGTATTTTCAGAATCATTACATGGAACAATGTGTGTATTATTTTAGAGATACTTTGGTGGGTTCAAATGAACTCAATTTGGTTTTCTGGTTTGTTTCCAACATTTATAAATTAAACATAATAAATTATAAGTTACTAAAAAAAAGAGAAAAACTACCGGCCTTCGGATTTCACTTCCCCACCACCACCTGGGGTGAGTGTGAGACCCTCCTTGTTCAGCAGGTGAACTCAGCTGCTAAGCGATGATCTTGGGCCAGGACATAGCGACACGTGATGTCAACCATGCAAAGAAGGAAGCATCAGCTCACACAACTTACTGGTCCTCAGTCTCCCATCTCTTCAGGGAGTCGAGAAGTGTCAGGGGGGGACCTCTATTCTCATTGACACCAACTGATCCAAGCTTAGAAACCCAGTGCTGAAATGGGCAGACATTATTTCATGGCGCTTCACCGGTTCTTTAAAACCAAGATGCTCTGTGACGTCACGCAGAGCAGCACCTGAAAGGAGGTCTTCTTGAGAATGCTGCGTGGACAGGGCAGCAGCAACTGTGACGCCGTACCCTGGATCTTGACGGTTTCCACACGAGCTTCATGTTTCACAGTCAGAGACCCTCGGCATCACATGTCCACGCAGTATTGGGAAGCAAGCACTGCCTGAAAAAATGTATCAGTGCTTTTGATTTTCATAGCATCCCTGTTGTGTCTTCTTGTGTGTTTAGTCCCTCATTCTGGGTAGTTTGATTTTATAAAACTTAGTTAAAATTATTTTCTCCTTTTTTTTCTTTGAGAAGAGTTGCTGAAATTTGACTGTGACCACTGTGGAGTATTTTTTGCTGTAAAAGAAAAATGATGCAGTAAATATCATCTGCTTGGGGTTGGCATTTTGGGTGCACTAAGCAACACAAAGGTGGGTTGGAAGATTTAGGTTATTTTTAATAATTGATGCAAAAACATTCGGTAATTGTCCAAGTGTTTTGCAAAGAGTTACTATTTCTGTTGTTTTCATTATGGCTATTCACCACTCCATCCACGGACTGACGACGATGTAATTCCTGAGATAGGAAATGATTTTAGATCTTAGGAGCCAACCTTGACTGACCCATATTGAAGAAAAAGAAATACCCTTCATGTGTTTAAAGAGAGAGGAGGCTTGGCCCTTAAAATGACAGATGTCAATGGAGATCCATGGCTTAAAGGAATTGTTTTCAGAATCTGAAGGAAGACAAGATAATTAATAGTTCAGCTACAACTTTCAGGTTATAGGATAGCATCAGCAATAAGCCTATTCACAAAGGGCTTTCTGTAATAACCTTGTAGGTACATCAGAGTGAGAGAGAGAAAACACATCCCATTACGAAATACTAGTTGTCACTATCCTGGCCATCACTGATCACCTTTGCTGATTTGAATTGGTGATAAGCAGGCAAGTGACGGAAGAGTTGAAGATGATCGATGAAGCTACCAGCGGATGACATCTTGGCTTTGAGAAATGTTAAATAATCTCCTCCTTAGTACACAGGATCTTTTCTCTTGGGAGGTTTTGTGATATTGATTACAGAATAATTTTTGATGATTTTCAAGAGGAACCAAGGCCAAGAGTCAGAACTCATCATGTCCTTAAAATTTGCAATGTAATTATTTTGTGTAATCAGATATTAAATTCGTCTGGAAAAGTTCAAGATAAAAGCCTCCGTTTCCTGGCACTATAGCATCTGGGCCCAGTGTTTGCCATCTAGACCCAGAGACATAGATTTTTTTTTCCTCCTTATCTCTATTTATATTAAATAATAATAGTAGAGACAAAGACATAACACTGTAAGCCATCAAAATTAAACATTATATTTGCATTGAATAACCAAATTGTGGTATTGAGGCAAAACCCTTCAGATCTTTTGGACATCCAGATACCACTCAGAGAGAGGACTTTGTTTTTGCCTTGGCTTTATAACTTGGCTGAGAGCTGAGCCTGCCTCTCCAAAGTCACTCACCCACTGTGGGTGTTAGGCAAGTCAACTTTGCACAGTCTGTGTTACTTGAGCTCAGAGATTTCTGCTTTGCATCCCTGACCCCCTGTCCCATGAGATCTGTCTCCTATAAGATCCTCACCAAGAATGATGTCTGCTCAAAGTTTTGGCAGTAGAGTGGTTCTATGGATTGAATGTTTCTCTTCTCTCCAAATTCGTATGTTGAAGTCCTAACTCCCCAAGTGTTGGTTTTAGAAGGTGGGGCCTTTGGGAGGTCATGAGGGTGGAGTCCCACTAATGAGTTGCGTGCATGCTCTGTTGCATCTGACTCTTTGTGACCCCATGGACTGTAGCCCACCAGGCTCCTCTGTCCATGGGATTTCCCAGGCAAGAATACTAGAGTGGGGCCCCATTCCCTTCTCCAGGGGTTCTTTCAGACTCAGGGATTGAACCCACATCTCCTGCATTTCCTGCATTGGCAGGCAGATTCTTTACCACTGCACCACCTGGGAAGCCCCCATAGTGAGATGAGTGTCCTCATAAGAAGAAGTAGAATCTATGTAAGATTAGAGGGTTCTCTCTCTCCCTCTCTTTCTCTGCCATGTGAGGTCCCAGAAGGAAGATCCCATCTGCAAACCAGGAAGCAGGCTCATTTCAGACATCAGATTGGCCACTGCCTCATCTTAGACCTCCCAGCCTCCAGAACTATGAGAAAGAAGTTTGCTGTTTAAGTTCCCCAGGAAGGTATTGGTTATGCTGTCTGAACTAAAATGAGGAAGAATTTTAGCAAATGTCTGCATGCATACCTCTTTGAAAAAAAATGTGGGGGCTGGTTATTAAGCATGTTGGTCTCTGTCTACAACAAGATAATGACTACAAACCCACCAGCAGGTGGATCTGTAGTGCTGGGGGTAGAGGAGAAATGAGAGGGAATGATCCTGGATCTCTAACTGCCTGGAGCTCCATACCTTCCCCTCTGTGCCACCCTGCTTTATGTGAGAAAGGAGTATGTGTTAAGAAATATATTTCTAGCTTACTTAAGCTACCAATATTATGAGTTTTAGGTTGCTTGTTGCTTAATCTATTTCTCACTAATACAAGCACCTAAACTGTTACACTATTTTGAGTAAAACTGATCCTATATGCTTTGTTGTTTAGTCGTTCAGTCGTGTCCATCTCTTTTGCGATCCCATGGACTGTAGCCCACTAGGCTCCTCTGTCCATGGCATTTTTCAGGCAAGAATACTGTAGTGGGTTGCCATTCCTTCTCCAGAGTATCTTTGCAATCCAGGGATTGAACCCACGTCTCCTGTATTGCAGGCGGATTCTTTACCACTGAACCACCAGGATTATCTTACTCTATTTTTTCTTTCACTCAGGATGGAGAAATATAGAGTCTGAATGGTGCTGCTAGGAGAAGGTGGGGAATACACCTGGAAGTGACTTAGCACAATGAGAACAAGATTGGTGCCCGGGTGAGTCACAAAGGGCTGGTAGTCGCAGGGTACCGATCAAAGCTCTGCCAAAAGACTGTGTTGATTGTCTGTCCTCAGTGGGTTACAGATCAGATCAGTCAGGGCTCTTGGGTGGGAGAAACTAAAAAGTAAAACAAAGTCAACATAAGGAACAAAACCTTTTATTGAGAAGACAATGGATAGCTCTTCCTGGTTGTTCAATGGATAGAACAATCAGGAAGGCCATAAAAACACACTTGGTCAGGATCATGGGATGCTGGAAGGAACTAGGACCACACTCAAACCAGGCAACAAAACCAGCCAGGAGAGGACACTATTGCTGGCTCCAGAACCGAACAAGCATGCTGTTCTTGCAATACCCTGCCTGGAGTTTCTCAAAACCTTGAACGGAATCCTCTTGCTTCTTTATATCTCAAGCTCCAATTCAGAATTTGGGGCAAGGACATCTGATGGCTCTAACCTTGGTCACATGCTCATGCTGTAGCTACAGAGAGGATAAAAAGTAAAACCTGGGGTTTTCAGCATCTGTACTGAGAGTCAAACTTTGCCTCCCCTTGAGACACTTGAACTGAGAAACCATCCATTTGTAAAGGGTTCCAAATACCCAGTAGCCAGACACAGAGAGACTAGACCATCTAAAACAACCCTCTAGTTGCTCTTCTGCAAACAGAAGTAGGTTGAAATAAATAATCTCCAATGTTGTTTTAGCTTTTTTCAGGTGTTCTGATTCTAGGGAAGTAATACCTAGATGCTTATGCATATTATAAGTATGTTTATTGCCATTTTAAAAATATGGGAGGAAGAAGCACATAAAACATCTGCTTTCCGAGCTGCTTGGACGTGGCTGAGAGTTTTGATGACAAAGAGGCTTCATTTTGTATGCTAATTTCTATTGTTTGTGGTTTCCTAAGCTGTTATGCAAAAAGGAATTCACAGAATGACCCTGCAGTCATCAGGAAAGAGATTTGGGTCAAGTACCAGAGACTTGCACACAGGGATGAAAGTGGGGAGGGGTTGCACTTGTGTGACCTATCAGCGTGTATGTGTGTGTGTGTGTGTGTGTGTCTGTGTGTGTGCTAAGTCACTTCAGTCATGTCTGACCCTTTGACCCCATGGACTGTAGCCCACCAGACTCCTCTATCCATGGGATTCTCTAAGCAAGAATACTGGACTGGGTTACCATGCCCTCCTCCAGGGTATCTTCCCAATCCAGGGACCGAACTCGCATCTCTTATGTCTCTGCATTGGCAGGTGGGTTCTTTACCACTAGTGCCACCTGGGAAGTCCCTCCTGTCTACCAGTTCTAACCTTAATTCAGAGCCTCTCCTTTGCTTGCACGATGGCCTTTCTCTGCCAACAGGGAGCTGCAAATGGGGACCAGCCCCATAGGAGAACTTCAGGTCAGTGCTGAAAATAACCAGGATGTAATGATTAATTTTATGTGTCAGGTTGACTAGGAAGCAATGGATCCAGACATTTTGCCAAACAGCATTCTGGGCTTGTGTTTTTGGATATGGTAGCATTTGAATTAGTAGACTTTGAGTGAAGCAAATTGCCCTTCTTAACCTGTATGGCCCTCATGAAATCAACTGAAGACCTGAATAGAATAAAATGCTTGGATAAGAGGGAACTTAGGGGTTCCCTGGTGGCTCAGCTGATAAAGAACTCACCTGCCGATGTGAGAGACACAGCTCCGACTCCTGGATCAGCAAGATCCCCTGCAGTAGGAAATGGCAATCTATTCCAGTATTCTTGCCTGGAAAACTTCCATGGACAGAGGAACCTGGCAGGTTACAGTCCATGGCATCACAAAGAGTCAGACATGACTGGGTGACTGAGCGCACGCGCACACACACACACACACACACACACACACGCCTTGTGTGTACAAGAGGGAACTTGGCCTACCTGATTGTTGAGCTGGGACATTGATCTTCTCCTGCCCTTGAACTGAAGTTTACAAGCTTGGTTGACCTGGATCTCAGGCATTACCTCTCGGACAAGACCTACACCATCAACTCTCCTGGGTTCCAGCTTGCCGACTATAGATCTTGGGGCATCTCAGCATCCACAATCATGTGAATCAACTTCTTATAATAAGTATTATTTATATACATGTATGTGCTAAGTCACTTCAGAAATTTCTGACTCTGTGCAACCCCATGGACTACAGCCCACCAGGCTTCTCTGTCCATGAAATTTTCCAGCCAAGAAGATTGGAATGGTTTGCTATTCCTTCCTCCAGGGGATCTTTTCAACCCAGGGATCAAATCCATGTCTCTTATGTCTCCTGCACTGGCAGGCAGCTTCTTTACCACCAGCATCTCCTGGGATGCCTTTAGATATGTGTTATCTCCTATTGATTTTCTTTCTGTGGAGAACCTTAAGATACAGGACAAAGTGAGGACAGAAGGACATTGCTGGGACACTGATTACCCCCGCCCCCAGTTCTGCAGCCAGTCTGATGACCGAGGGTTTCAAGATCATTAGTCACTAGTGTACATACTTGCCCAGACCCTGGTTCAGTGGCCTCACCATAAATATTTTGAAAGAACTGGGTGTAATGGTTTAGACCAGGTCTTCCTGCATATGGGAACTTCCTTCCCTGGAGCACATGCCCCTAGGGCCTCTGCATGATGGGTTTAGAACATAAATGACTGTGCTGGGGTGAAGGAGTGCTAGAAAAGAAGAAAAAGAAAAGGGATGAAATTTTTGGCTCAGAAATTCTGGAGATTTTTCCTGCACATTCTTTTCTGTTGGTGGATTCTGTATTTTCTCCCAGTTCATCTGCCTCATTCGCTCCTGTGTTTGCCCCTTATCCTAACCCCTTGGCTATCCTAACTTGGTTCACCAGGATGGTAGGCACACTAGAATTATAGAGGACAGTTTATTCATACTTATCAAAATATCCAGTAGGAATGTGAGTTTTTCCCTTAGAATTTGCTTGCAATTGAAAAGTCAGGTTCTAGCCTTGGAAGAAGTGGAAGCTTCAGTCATTTGCACTTCTCACTTTATGCTGTTGTTCAGTGGCTAAGTCATATCTGACTCTTTGTGATCCCATGAACTACAGCATGCCAGGCTTCTCTCTCCTTCACTGTCTCCCAGAGTGTGCTCAAACTCATGTCCATTGAGTTGTGATGCCAACCAACCATCTCATCACTTTATGGGGCTGCCTGCTACTGAAATGTGAGTCTTTAATGTTTTTATTTATTTGGTAGCACCAAATCTTCCTTGCAGCATGTGGGATCTTTAGTTGAGGCATGCAAATGAACTCTTAGCTGCAGCATGTGGGATCTAGTTCCTTGATCAGGGATGGAACCCCAGTTCCTTGCATTGAGAATGCAGTTTTAGCCACTGGACCACCAGAAAGTCCTGAAGGGTGAGTCTTAAATAGACAGAATCCACCTATAAGGTAGATTAGGAATATTACTATTTAGGAAGTGAAAAAGACTCTGTTCCTTTCCATCTTTCTCCTTCTGGTATTTCTATTATGCATACCTTGTACTTTTTACAGTGGTCTCATGGTTCCTGGATATTCTGTCTTGTTTTTTCCAGTCTTTGTTCTCTTTGCTTTTAGTTTCTTAAGGATTCTATTGATAGGTCCTCTAGCTCAGAGTCTTTTCTCAGCCATGTCCAGTCTACTAATAAGCCTACCAAAGATATTCTTCTCTGCTATTCTATCATTTACCTCTGGCATTTATTTTTGATTCTTTCCTAGGGTTTCCATCTTTTTGTTTACATTGTCCATCTGGTCTTGCAAATTGTCAACTTCACCCACTAGAGTCCTTTAGCATCTTAATCATGGTTGATTTAAATTCTCAGTCTGATAATCCCAACATCCCTGCTATGTCTAGTTCTGATGCTTTCTCTGTGTCTTCAAATTGTGGTAGAATTTTTTGTTTGTTTTTTGGCCTTTTGCTATGTGTCTTGTCATTTTTTTCTTACAGAATTTTTTTTAAATTTTCTGATACTTGGATATGTTGTATTGGATAAAAGGAATATCTGTGGTTCATAACTGGGTCTCAGGCTCAGTGGTAAAGAATCTGCCTGCAATGCAGGAGACGGAGTTTCAATTCCTGAATCAGGATCCTTTGGAAGAGGAAATGGAAACCCACTCCACTATTCTTGCCTGGGAAATCCCATGGCCAGAGGAACCTGATGGGCTGCAGTCCATGGGGTTGCAGAAGAGTTCGATATGGCTGAGTGAATGAGCATGCACACATACATAATTGGGTCTCCATCGTTTATTGACCCTATGCCTATGCCTGGACTCTGAACTTCACAAGTGTTTTTCCAGTTTTTTCTCCCCCTTTAGCTGGGACAGGATGACTAGAGCCAGCAGGAGTTGGGAGTTGAGTTCCCTTCCTCACACCACTTAAGTTCTGACACTAGTCCAGCAGGTGAGCTCTAGTTAACTGGCTTCCCTTGAGGGCAGGCCTTGTGAAGAAGAGTAGAATGCTTGGGCCTATTTCTAAATGGTCCTCCATCACCTTCCCCTGCTGGAAGCCCATGGGGATTTATTTAGTATGAGAATCTGATTGAGCTTTGGGAGTTAAATCTCACAATATTAGGAGGATCTCCTTATGATTTGTTTCCCCTGGAATTTTTAATCAGAGTTTTTTGCACTGAGCCTCCAGCCCTGCTTTAATTATGGTCTAAGTTTTCCTTCCCTGGCATTGGTTCCCATGGTGGTTTCCACTCCTGAGTCTCTGCTCCGGTAAGCCTCAACTCTTTATAGTCACCTGTCTGTCCCTCCAATCTCAGGGCAGGAGTTTGCCCTGTGTCCTCCTTCCTCTTATGGATCCAAGGAAAGTTGAACAAGTCTGTTCAGCTTGTCACTCATTGTTAGGACACAACAGCGGCTTCCAGACTCCTTATGGTATCAACTCAGATCCAGTTGCTCTCTGCTTGAAAGTCAATTTCTTGAGAGGCAAGTCTTGGTTGAAAAGAAAGCTTGCTTTATCAGGAGCCTGGCAACTGGGAGAGAAAGTAGACTCATCTCCAAGAACCAACTCCCAGCTGTTGACCAAGGGGCAAGAGCTTTTAAAGGGGAATTTCAGAGGTGTAGGCAGGTGGAGGGAACTACATGAAGAACAGAACAGTCAACTCTGCCAATCATCTTGAAATTAGTCATGTGGTGGCCTGATCAGCATTGTGTTGATTGTTTTAAGTAGTTAGTCTTCAGTTCCAGGATTGGTTGGTTCCCGTTTTCTTGAGACCAGTTCTTGGAATTGTGCAGGATAGAGCAGCTTATGCCATGGGTACAGTCTGGTCATCATGTAATTAATTTGTTCCACCTGGGAGGGGTTTCAATCTCTACAAAGCATCTCAAAAGATATGGCTCAGAATATTATCTATAGCCCTTGACGAGGAACTAAATGTCCCTGACTTTGCTTAATCACTAAATTTTTATTATTTTGTCCTATTTGTTTTTCTTTGCTTCTTTATTTTTTCCATTTCTCTGTTTGCATTTATTCGTTGGCTAAACTTTTTCTACAGACAAGAGGTATGTAGAGGACATGTGGGTGGGTCTGTCCTGGAAAGGCCCCATAGAGTCCTTCTCCATTTCACTTACATGGGGAACTAGAAACTAGAAGACTTAAAGGGATGTCTTTACTCACTGCCTGTGACTTAATCATGAAATGATGAGGGAGTTAGAAAAATATATTGTGACATTCCAAGAAGAACTGAGAAGAGGTGATTTTGGTGGAAGCTAGATTCCTCTATTTTTTTAATTCTGAAATTAGTCTTTTTATTTTTTTAATTTTAATTTATTATTTATTAAAAATTGTTTTTTGGCTATTGTGGGTCTTTGCTGTTGCACATGGGCTTTCTCTAGTTGCAGAGAGTGGGGGATATTCTTTGTTGCCGTGCACAGGCTTCTCATTGTGGTGACTTCTCTTGTGAAGTGTGGGCTCTAGAGCTAGGGCTCAGTAGTTGTGGCACACAAGCTTAATTGCTCCATAGCAAGTAGAGTCTTCCCAGACCAGAGATCGAATCCCTGTCCCTTGCATTGCAAGGTGGATTCTTAACCACTGGACGACCAGGGAAGCCCTGAAATTAGTCTTTTTAAAAAGACTTTTTATTATGAAATATTTCAGATTCACTGCAAAGACCATGGTAAACAATTGTGTTTCAGCCATCTGAGAATGAAAGGCAAGTTCCAATGTGTTTGTAACTAAAGCATCTGTAACAATGCATCTGCAATCACATACTAGGCCACAAGAAGTTGTCTACATTTCCATCTCGCATGATCTAGAACCCATGTATGCAAATGTCACCCTTTGAGCCCTTTAAGATTGTCTTTCATTGTATAGCCACCTCTCTTCACTGGCTCTGTATGACTTTTGGTTGTTTCTAAGCCATATCAGCCCTCTAAAGATGACAACTGTCCCTGATAAAAGGTTGTCAAGGGAGTGCATTACATTCTCTGAAAGCTGTTTTAGTGATGAGGTACCAAAGAGAGTTTTCCCAAAAGCAATATCATTGGGATCAGTGTATAAATTCCCAAGGTGGTAACTGTGAGGTGATGACAGTCACTTGACTATATAAATTCTTGAATGGCCAGAAACATCCGTCACATAACTTTATAGTCAGGATTATTTTCAAAGGTCTTCATGGAAGGAGTTTCCATAAATTTTCACTGTAAGATTTGTAACTCTTTCTTCTCAGAAGCTCCTTTTTATATCAACCTTAAACCTCTTCTCCTGCAATTCAGGAAATTACATTCTGTTTGACACTGCGTCATGGTAAGAATAAGCTATAGTTTGATCTCTGCCTGTGGGGTGGGTACTATTATAGCCCCTGTTCGCAGATTAATAACATCAGGTTTAGCAAAATGAAGAACTATATCCAAAGTCACACAGTTAGGATGGAGGAGAGCTGGGATTCACATGAACTCAGAATCTGACACCCTTATCCATTGCTCTTCAGATCCCACCACGAGAGAATATGGCTTCTTAGATACAGGAGCTAAATTTTCTTAGAGGCAGAAATGGACACAGATTTATCCAACACATAAAGAGAACTCATCCTGAGATAGATGGCTTTATTTTGGATTCCCCCAGGTCTTGCAAACCCAATAAAAGTAAGGGGCCCAGCACAGAGTTCCATGTAGGATGTCTGCCACATACCCAGAGCAGACTGCTGTCTGTAGATGAGGTTTTCCTAGAGAAGCATTACTAACTCCATCTCCTTGGAAGATGCTGGACCTGGCTCCTTTGCACTGGTTGCTAGGTGACTCACTGCCCTGGCTAGTCAGGATTATAGATGCTAGGCAGAACATAGGAGAAGGCCAAAAATATCCCTCTCCTTAAAATCCCTGGGCTCTTGAGAGAGACTATCACAATAATTTATGCCACAACCATTCAAGAGAAAGAGGAAGTTCTCTTTTGCAAATCTCAGGACCATAGCCATGTACCACATACAGTCTCTTGGTTTTCTGCATTAGTATTGAAAACTCACCCAGTGAAATACAAACATTATTTGATAAATTGCTTGGAAAATCTCAAGAGACAATCTATACACAAAGATTGGGGAAGGCAATGTCAACCCACTCCAGTACGTTTGCCTGGAAAATCCCATGGACAGAGGAGCCTGGTAGGCTGCAGTCCATGGGGTCACTAAGAGTCAGACATGACTAAGTGACTTCACTTTCACTTTTCACTTTCAAGCATTGGAGAAGGAAATGGCAACCCACTCCAGTGTTTTTGCCTGGAGAATCCCAGGGACAGGGGAGCCTGGTGGGCTGCCATCTATGGGGTCGCACAGAGTCGGACAGGACTGAAGCTACTTAGCAGCAGCAGCAGCATACACAAAGATGAATAACTGATGGAGACTTAGTTGTTGTGAATTCCACTCAGCATATTAAACTCACGGTGTTAATTTATATTCCATGCCACACTCTAAACAGTCTGCTGTTCCTTAAAAGTGAAAAGTGAAAGTTGCTCAATCATGTCCAACTCTTTGCAACCCCATGGACTATACAGTCCATGGAATTTTCCAGGCCAGAATACTGGAGTAGGTAGCCTTTCCCTTCTCCAAGGGATCTTCCCAACCCAGGGATCAAACCCAGGTGGCCCTCATTGCAGGCAGATTCTTTACCAGCTGAGTCAAGGGAAGCCCAAGAACATTGGAACGGGTAGTCTATCCCTTATCCAGTGGGTCTTCCCGACCCAGAAATTGAACCAGGTCTCCTGCATTGCAGGTAGATTCTTTACTAACTGATCTATTAGGGAAGCCCTTTGTTTCTTGGGAAAATATAAAAGCCACCCCCCCCCCCCACCCTCCGAGCTTCAGGTCAATGACTCAAAATCACTCAACAACTTTTTCAGTTTAATAACTTAATTAAATACCTCTTCATTCTGGGCTGTCATATCTTGGGAAATGTTTTTCTAATAGCCTCCCCACATCCCAGTAATTTTAACTAAACTTCCCCTAGACAACTGATGCTCTGCTTCCTCCTCAGTTCCACTGGAGAAGTTTAAAATATGGGCTCCAATTTTTCACTGTCCTGTAGTATCACATTTAAGATTGGCCAGAGCCAAATGATAGATAGAGTGGCCTTCCTTGAACCTTGACTTTGGACTTGGCCACATGACTTTCATTAGCTGTAACGTCTTTATTGCTGTCAGAACAAATGGCGACAAAGATATTGGCTTAAAAATATTTCCATTTATTATCTCACAGTTTCTGAAAGTCAAAGTCCAGTGAGTCCTCTACTTAGGGTCTCCAAAGGACTAAATCAAGGTCATGTTAGGATTCGACTCTTCTGTGGAAGTTCTAGGGATGGATTTACTGACAACCTCACTCAAATGTGTGCTAAGTCACTTCAGTTGTATCCGACTCTTTTGGCTGCATGGACTATAGCCCACCAGGCTCTTCTGCCCATGGAATTGTCCAGGCAAGAATACTGGAGGAGGGTATCACTTCCTATTCCAGAGGATCTTTCTGACCCAGGGATTGAATCCAAGTCTCTTGCGTTTCCTGCACTAGCAGGTGAATTCTTTACCACTAGAGTCACCTGGGAAACCCTTCAACCTCACCCAAACTGTTGGTCAAATTCAGTTCTTTGTGAGTATAAGGATGAAATCTTCATGTCCTTTCTGGCTGTCAGCTGAGGGCCCATCTTTTCTCTTATGGGCTGTCTTCATTGCTTCTTGTGCATTGCATGTGATCATCTCCAGCAGGGGTGGGTTGA
This sequence comes from Dama dama, assembly GCF_033118175.1. Classification (NCBI taxonomy): domain Eukaryota; kingdom Metazoa; phylum Chordata; class Mammalia; order Artiodactyla; family Cervidae; genus Dama; species Dama dama. Next base: position 62,891,765 of record NC_083705.1, read on the forward strand.
ATTCCTCTTGTGCTTTAGATCTCTCCACCTTCTTTCTGTTGCATTTCCCTCACTCCATCTAGAAGAAGCTCTCTGCTTTTAAGGACCTATGTGATTAGCTTGCATCCAGATAATTTTGGACAATATCTTTGTTTTAAGGTTTTTAATCTTAATTACAATGTAAAGTCCCCTTTGCTATGTAATATAGCATATTTCACGGGTTTCCCTGGTAGCTCAGATGGTAAAGAATTTGCCTGCAATGCAGAACACACAGGTTCGATCCCGCCGTTGGGAAGATGACCTGGAGGAGGGAATGGTAACCCACTCCAGTATTCTCGCCTGGAGAATCCCATGGACAGAGAAGCCTGGTGGGCTACAGTACATGGGGTTGCAAAGAGTCAGACATGACTGAGTGACTAAAACTAACTAACTTACCTGTCTATAATATATTCACAGGTTTCTGTTAAAAAACAAAAATCTGACCAAAGACAGAAAACTTCATCTAGAATTTTGGCTCTACTTCTGCCTCGTGTCATCTTGGACAAGTCATTTGCTCTCTGTATCTTTTGATTTCTTCATATATAAATCCAGAATATAAATCAAAGCTCAAAGGATTGTAGCAAAAACTAAATACAATAGTGAATTATTTCATTCAACTATTCTTTAGTATATTCACAAATACTGAATTCTTATAGTCAGCTAGACATTATGCTAAAAGCTGAGAAATCAAAGATTAATTAAGACAAGTTTCTTATTTTTAGGAAGTCTACATCCCAGTGAGAAAAGGATCTCATAAATGCTAAAGCAGTCTACAAAGCCAAGGCATTATTGTTCTATCTCTTCTTCTATTTTTTTTTTAATCCCTCCCCATTGGGCATAAACTACCTTTTCATACTTCCTGTCCTATTTTATTCTAAACTTCAATCAGTCATGAACTTTATTATAAAAGTTAACATCTTTCAAATTTCACCTTCACATTCTTCATCCAAAAGAAAAAGTGGTTACACTTACTCACTGGAAAAAAATATTCACTTCAGGGAGACCCAAATTTACTAAGTCTTGTAGGAAAGCATAGTAGCTTTCAGTTGAAGAAGATTAACCTTTCTTAGATCTATTGAAAATCTTTCTATTTTCTTCAGTTCATAATATGCATCTCAGGGTATGTATTATATGTCTCAGTACCAAAACCCAACAACAACACAATTGAGTTACATGAAATTCCAAGTAAAAGATTATAATGGAAATTGACTCCATTTGTTGCTCTAATCCTCCAAAGTTCCATCTAACTATTCATCTTTTCATCAGGATGGGAGCATTTCTATAAATGCTTATGGCCCTTAATTTTTCTCTTTTCTAGACATAGTCATTATTCAAAGTGTAACCCAGTAGAATATTTTTGGAATGTTGCATTATGGTCATTCACTGAGCTATTTTAGTTGTTGGTCTCCTTCCCTGCTTCTCTCCATCTCCTCTTTCCCTCATTCTATGTCCCTGGACCAGAGCAAATGTTCCTTTTGTTGGGCTGCCCTGAATAGTCAAAAATGATGCTAAGTGTGCATAGCTTGACCTGTTCTGGAACAACTCACCAGCAGTCTAAATGACAGATTATTGGCATAGAAACTGGCCTCAGGGACATATCAACACCCCACCAAGAACTGCCAGGAGGGCTGCTGCACTGTGATAACTTCCTCTTTCCTCCAAGGCTGAAATGAACATGTCTCCACAGAGCCGTCTTAAGAAGAATCTCTGGTCCAGCCTCAAAGTTCACTCAAAAGACACTGGGACGGTCATGCATTAGGTTTTCTCGCTACTTTCAAAGACTTTCTTACCTTGAAGATATTTTCACATAGAATGAATAGAGTAAATGTTAACAGGCACTCAATACCATCATGCTTTCAAAGGAGTTGGCCAACAGAGTCGAGTTTGCAGCCACGCCCAGCTAATGGATCATCACTCACAGTTAATTGCAGTGTGTTTTTGTTATTATGGCCATCATTTGTAACAGAACATGATATCCAACATTTGAGCCTAAGAGCCAGGGAAGATATGACACATTCTGGGAACGAGAGGGACTGTCTACTGATGTTGTCCTTGGAGAAGTGGTGAGAAATGTTGGAGAGGCATTTGGAGGAAATTAGTGCCAAGGACCGACCGAGTCAAGAAAAAGAGACACACTCCTGTGCTGGGATCCGTAGCTGGTGTATTGAATTAAGCATGTGCATATCATGATCTGCTGAATGAGGGGGCAGAAGCGGCCACGTGAAGTTGGCAGGTAGCTCCCTCAGCATCCGTGCTCTCACTTTGGGGGAGGGAAAACCCTGGGGCCATTTTGACTGAAGGCAGAGTTTCAGTACAGTCACACAAAAGAAGTCAAGTCACAAGATTTATTACTTAGAGATTCCGGGAATGGGACAATGAGCTGGGGGAAGGGCAGTCGGCAGGAGACAGAGAGCAGGGTAGCAAGCACCTACTACTTCTAAGGTGACCGGGGCAGAGTTTACTCACTTTTCATGAGTTCATATCAAAGTGGTTATTTTAAAAAGTGTCCCAGGGATTCCCTGGTGATCCAGTGGTAAAAAATCTACCTGCCAATGCAGGAGACATAGGTTCGATCCCTGGTCCAGGAAGATCCCACATGCCTCAGAGCACCTAAGCCCATGCACTACAACTACTAAGCCTGTGCTCTAGAGTTTGGGAGCCCAAGTGCCACAACTACTGAAGCCCATGCTTAGAGCCACTGCTCCACAACAAGAGAGGCCACCACCGCAGTGAGAAGCCTGCTCACTGCAGCTAGAGAGGAGCCCCCACTCCCCAGAATGAGAAAAAAGCTCACACAGCAACAAAGACCCATCAGAGACAGGAATAAACATCAGAGACAGAAATAAAGCTAAAAAAAGTCCCAGGAAAAGTGGGAACTTGGTGTGGAGATGCTAAACTCAGGTCTTTATCTAAATGTCAGTGCTCTGGGTGTCAGAAGAGTTGTCACGCTACAAAATGCTCTGACAGCAGCTCAAAAAAGCTGTGTTCTCATCACAGTCCTTTGTGCAAAGTGAGATGACGAAACAACACAGAAGGTCAGACTCTGGAGGGACAGGCAAACAAATAAAAAGCTGGAAGACCATGGAAGGCAAATCGGAGGCTAGGGGACAGACAGAGGAAGCTGAAGTGAAATGAGATGTGAGTATCAAATAAGGTGAGACACTGTGCTTCTCCTGTTCCACTGCCCTGAAGCTTAGTTCATGGTCCTTATTCGGTCAGAAGCAGAGGTCTTAAATTGGCAGGCTGTCAACATAACCCATGTCTAAATTCTGTAACTTAAAGAAGTAGATTTAATAAAAGTAAGTCTCTTTCAGCTTCTTCCTCTGCAGAATGCATGATAAAACTGCAGAAGATTGACTTGCCTGTCAATGCCTTACAATATTATGGTTGGAAGAGACCTCAGAGGTCATTTGGATTCTTCTCTTGCCCATAGGAAGATTTCTCTAAACCATCCAGGTTACTCTTCATGTTAATATAGAGCTATTATTATAGGAGTCAAACCAGAGAGGTTAAAGTCCCAACAGATATGTGGTCCAAGGCTTATCTCTTCTTGAGAAGGGCTTACCAGCAAGCCCCTGGGTCTTTTCTATCTAGTTTAATCACATTGACAGTATGATAGCTTTTCCATGATGGACATTATCAGGTACTCTTACCTCTATCCTCCATTGAGTTTTCCAATGCTTGATACATAGTAGGTGTTTCAGAAATATTTGTGACATGAATAAAAGACTCAGATCAGATCCTTGGCACTCTCATAGCTGAGGAAATCTGTTGAGAACTGTATTAACACCATTCTAGATATGAAAATCTTCACCAGGCAAGTTCTGCTGTTGGAAAATGGAATCCAACCTGACTCATTAAAAGGGAATTACATTACAAAACGGCATTACAAAAATATTGCTTGGATATAAGTTGTGATGAATAAGCAGATGGGAAAGAAAAGTCTAAAGGCTTCAGGCCAAAGCAAACACGTTATAAAGAATGACTGTTAGAAAATTGTGATGATGATGAAATTATGATGATTAGAAAATATGATGATGAATTCATAAAAAGAATATTATATGACCATCTCAACACTGCTCTAGTGTAGAGCGGAGACTGGATACAGGGAAGCTGGCTTTAGGGACTGAGCAACGTTTCAGATGCCAACTGGCCTAAAGTCTCAGATTGGGAGGGAGGAAGCTGTAAGCAAACTGAACAGACGCTTTTGCAGACATAGACAGTGGACATGTGGACAAAAGGGGAAAGGGAGGGTGGGATGAACTGGGAGAGTAGGACTGACATACACACATTACCATGTGTAAAATAGATGGAAAGTTGAGACACTGTTATAACACAGGGAGCTCAGCTTGGTGCTCCGTGCTGACCCAGAGGAGTGGGATGGTGAGAGGGTTGCAGTGGGAGGGAGGTTTAAGAGGGAGAGGATATATGTAAACTTATATCTGATCCTCCTTATTATACAACAGAAACTAATATATTGTAAAGCAATTGTACTCCAATACAATTTTCCAGTTTAACTGAGATATATTTGAAATATAGCATTGTAAATGTTTAAGGTCTACGATGTAATAATTTGGTATCTGTATATATTGGGAACTGTTTTTTCCAGTAGTCATGAATGGATGTGAGAGTTGGACCATAGAGAAAGCTGAGTGCCTAGGAATTGAAGCTTTTGAACTGTGGTGTTGGAGAAGACTCATGAGAGTATCTTGGACTGCAAGGAGATCCAACCAGTCCATCCTAAAGGAGATCAGTCCTGAATATTCATTGGAAGGACTGATGTTGAAGGTGAAACTCCAATACTTTGGCCACCTGATGCAAAAAACAGACTCATCAGAAAAGACCCTGATGCTGGGAAAGATTGAAGGCAGGAGGAAAAGGGGACAACAGAGGATGATATGGTTGGATGGCATCACTGATTCAATGGACATGAGTTTGAGCAAGCTCTGGGAGTTGGTGATGGACAGGAAACCTGGCATACTGCAGTCCATGGGGTCACAGAGAGTCGGACACGACTGAGTGACTGAACTGAAGTGATCACCAGAAGTTTATTTAACATCCATTTCCTCATTACAGCTTCTTCTTGTGATGAGAACATTTGAGATCTGCTCTCTTGGCAATTTTCAAATATACAAGGCAGAATTGATAGCAATAGTCACCATGCCGTACATTACATTACCCAGAACTTACCTATTACTAGATCTTTGCATATTTGGACCACCTTCAAAACATACATCTTTGTGTATTCATATCTATGTGTGTGTGTGTGTGTATATGTGTGTGTATGTATATATATATATACATATATGTATATCTTTATACATATACCTTTATGTATATATTGCTTTATATGCATATTTCCTTCATCAAGTTTATTCCCATGTCTTGGCTATTCTGAATAGTGCTGTAATGAACAAGGGATGGGACAAATGGGGCTATTTATTCGGGATAAGGATTTTACTTCCTTCAGATATATACCCAGATGTAGAATTGCTGGTTTGTGTGGTAGTTCAATTATACAATAGAAGTGACAAGTAGATTCAAGGGATTAGATCTGATAGCCAGAGTGCCTGAAGAACTATGGATGGAGGTTCATAGCAGTGTACAGGAGGCAGTGATCAAAACCATCCCCAAGAAGAAGAAACGCAAAAAGGCAAAATGGTTGTCTGAGAAGGCTTTACAAATAGCTGAGAAAAGAAGAGAAGTGAAAGGCAAAGGAGAAAAGGAATATGCCCATCTGAATGCAGAGTTCCAAAGAATAGCAAGGAGAGATAAGAAAACCTTCCTAAGCGAACAATGCAAAGAAATAGAGGCAAACAATAGAATGGGAAAGACTAGAGATCTCTTCAAGAAAATTAGAAATATCAAGGGAACATTTCATGCAAAGTTGGGCACAATAAAGGACAAAAATGGTATGGACCTAACAGAAGTGGAAGATATTAAGAAGAGGTGGCAAGAATACACAGAAGAACTATACAAAAAAGATATTCATGACCCATATAATCACGACGGTGTGATCACCAACCTAGAACCAGACATACTGGGATTCGAAGTCAAGTGGGCCTTAGGAAGCATCACTACAAATATAGCTAGTGGAGGTGATGGAATTCCAGCTGAGCTATTTCAAATCCTAAAAGATGATGCTGTGAAAGTGCTGCACTCAATATGCCAGCAAATTTGGAAAACTCAGCAGTGGCCACAGGACTGAAAAGGCTCAGTTTTCATTCCAATCCTAAAGAAGGGCAATGCCAAAGAATATTTGAACTACTGCACAATTGCATTTATTTCAAATGCTAGCAAGACAATGCTCAAAATCCTCCAAGCTAGGCTTCAACAGTATGTGAACTGAGAACTTCTAGATGTACAAGCTGGATTTAGAAAAGACAGAGGAACCAGAGATCAAATTGCCAACATGGGTGCATCATAGAGAAAGAGAATTCTAGAAAAAAATCTACTTCTGCTTCATTGACTACACTAAAGCTTATTACTGGGTGGATCACAACAATCTATGTAAAATTCTTAAAGAGATGGGAATACCAGAGCACCTACCTGCCTTCTGAGAAACCTGTATGCAGGACAAGAAGCAACAGTTAGAACCGGACATGGAACAATGAACTGATTCAAAATTGGGAAAGGAGTACGTCAAGGCTGTATATTGTCACCCTGCTTATTTAACTTATATGCAAAGTACGTCATGCAAAATTCCAGGTTGGATGAATCACAAGCTGGAATCAAGATTGCAGGATAAAATATAAATAACCTCAGATAGGCATATGACACCATTCTTATGGCAGAAATTGAGGAGGAACTAAAGAGCCTCTTGATAAGGGTGAAAGAGGAGAGTGAAAAAGCTGACTTAAAACTTATCATTCAGAAAACAAAGATCATGGCATCTAGTCCCATCACTTCATGATAAGTAGATGGGGAAACAATGAAAACAGTGATAGATTTTATTTTCTTGGACTCTAAAATCACTGAGGATGGTGACTGCATCCATGAAATTAAAAGACAATTGCTCCTTGGAAGAAAAGCAATCACAAGCCAAGACAGTGTATTAAAAAACAGAGACATCATTTTACCTACAAAGATGCATATAACCAAAGCTATGGTTTTTCCAGTAGTCATGTACAGATGTGTGAGCTGGACCATAAAGAAGGCTGAGTGCTGAAGAATTGATGCTTTTGAACTGTGGTGTTGGAGAAGGCTCTTCAGAGTCCCATGGACAGCAAGAATCTCAAACCAGTCAATCCTAAAGGAAATCAGTCCTGAATATTCATTGGAAGGACTGATGCTGAAGCTGAAGCTCCAATACTTTCACTACCTGATGCGGAGAGTTGACTCATTGGAAAAGACCCAAAGGCTGGGAAAGATTGAAGGCAGGAGGAGAAGGGGATAACAGATTATCTGATGGTTGGCTGTCATCACCAACTCAATGGACATGAGTTTGAGCAAGCTCCAGGAGATGATGAAGGACATGGAAGCCTGGCATGCTGAAGTCCATGGAGTCGTAAAGTGTTAGACACCACTGAGTCACTGAAAAACAACAAATGGTAGTTCTATTTTTAAATTTGAGGAATCTCCATACTATTTTCCATAGTGGCTGTACCACATTTCACTCCCACCAAAATCATACAAGTGTTTTCTTTTCTCCATATCCTTACCAGGACTTCCCTTTCGTCTTTTTGATGGTAGCTATTCTAATAGGTTGAGGTGATAGCTCATTATGGCTTGCATTTCCCTCATGATTAATGATATTGAGCAGTTTTTCATGTAACTGTTGGCAATTTGTGGGTTTTCTTTGGAAAATTACCTATTCAGGTTCATTACTCATTTTTAATTAGATTATTTGCTTGGTTTTACTATTGAGTTGTATACGTTCCTTATATATTTGGGTATTAGCCCTTATTAAATTCATGGTTTGCAAATATTTTTCTCATTCTATAAATTGTCTTTTCATTTTGCTGATTGTTTCTTTTGCTGTGTAGAAGCTTTTTAGTTTGAAGTAGTTCCACTTGTTTATTTTTGCTTTTGTTTGCGCTTTAGGTGTCATAACTATAAACTTACTGCCAAGAACAATGTCAAAGAGATTTTTCTGTGTTTTCTTCCAGGATTTTTATGGTTTCAAGTTTTATATTTAGGTCTTTAATCCATTCTGAGTTAATTTTTGTGTGTTTAAAAATTTTTAATTGACGTATAGTTGATTTACAATGCTGTATTAGTTTTGGGTACAGCAAAGTGATTCAAGAGCTTCCCAGGTGTCCTAGTGGGGGGGAAAAAATCCATCTGCAGTGCATGAGACACAGGAGACATGGATCCAGTTCCTGGATCAGGAAGATTCCCTGGAGGAGGGCATAGCAACCCACTCCAGTATTCTTGCCTGGAGAATCCCATGGACAGAGGAGCCTGAAGGGCTACAGTCCATGGGGTCACAAAGAGACAGGAATGACTGAAGTGACTGAGCACGCACACACTCAAAGTGATTCAGTTTTGTTTGTGAGGAGCTTTTTGACTTTATCACTGGGGGACCTTTCTCCAGAGTCAGGGCATTTCTGGTTGCCTCATAGTCAAGGGTGCAGATGGTCAGGTAGGACCCTGGCTGGCCCATCTGCAAACAACTTTGTGCAAACCAAGAAGGGTGCTTACTCTTGGTGGATGAAGTCCAGAGCTGAGGTTCATGGTCGGCAAGCAAGACACAAACTGAAACTCAGTTTCCATCTGCCTCCTTGCACCCATACTTGCCCAGGGCCCAGCTTTGTGTGCCTTGGTGTGGTGGCCCTGAGGATGGGCTGGGGCTTCTTGAGTTTCATCCTGAAGAGCTCAGGAGGTGGAGAGAGAAGAGGATGCTTTCTGGGTCTCTCGTTTCTGGTGTTTTTGGAGACAGGAGAGAAACTTGGGCTTCTTTTTTCAAATTAGAAGTATTTAAAATCAGTCCCTTAGATTCTTGAGACTCCACAGACTGGCTCTTTTAGGGCTTCTCTAAAACTTCTGAGATTTAGATAGCTTTTGTAAGCATGTGAATATAAGAGTTTTATATAAAAATATTTCATATCTTTTATCCATCCCAAAGGAATCCATCACCCTAAAATATTAAAATTGCTGATTTAAGTATCTGTTGTATTTCAAAGATTAAACCAGTAAACAAAAAAGAGTAGAAAAAAGAGTCTGACAGGAAATTTTTCTTTATTTCATTTTAATTGTCAAGCTCCAATGAGCATAACCCAAACATATAACATAAACTTTGTGAACAGCTACCCCTTCAAGGAAACTTGCTCTTCTTGTCTGCTTCACACAGCATGGAAAATAACTTTTGGCCACTTTAATGAACAAATTATTAGATCAATAGAATTGAAAATCTTCCAAACACAGAACAAAGCCCTTTAATGCAGTTCTTTACAAAGGTTGGCAAACCAGCATATGCCCTGGGCAGGCCAAAAGGAAGTCCAACTCAGTGGCTAAGTGCTCCTGTATTGGGAGTCAAGTTCAATTCTTATCCCTGCCATTAACTAACTGGGAGTTGGGAAGTGTTTAGGAAAGTTATTTAATTTCTCAGAAGCAAAATGGAGCTAAGTAAAGGATCTACCCACCTCACAGAATTGTTTCAAGGGGAAAATGCGAAAATATGATCGCATATGATCCTCAAAATATAATAAGAGCTTTATAAATGTGAGCTGTTTAACAGTTTTATTATTATTGAAAAAAATTAGCCTATCAGAAACAGATTGGGGACTTTAAAGTTTTGGGTGGCATTTTCTTTTTCTGTCTTTTGTTTTCCTCAGAGCCAGTCTCATTCAATGTAATTTCAGAAGCAAATCCCCAGATTTCTAAGATAAGATACACACACCCCCTTATTATACCTTTGAGATCAGCTAAAATAAATTTAACTTTTAAATAATGTAGCAGCTATTAACAATGTACAGTAAGTGGGATTTAGAAGAGCAGACTTTGACAAATGGGTAGAAAGAATAAGGATGAGTTGGCAGAATACATCCATTGGGTGAAATGATGCACAAAGATTAAAATTTTATTTCCCCTGCATTTAGGTTTAGGGCCAGTCTTGATCTCTTTGGGCTTTGGGGATCCTTTTGAATTTAGAAAGGAGCAAGCAGCATATCAGGAGCTTCCCAGGTGATTCAGTTGTTAAGAATCCATTTGCCAATGCAGGAGATGTGGGTTCAATCCATGGGTCAGGAAGATCCCCTAGAGAAGGAAATGGCAACTCACTTCAGTCTTCTTGCTTGGGAAGTCCCACAGACGGAGGAGCCTGACGGGCTATAGTCCATGGGTCTCAAAAGCATCAGACATGACTTAGTAACTAAACAACAGCAACCACAATCAGCATATCAAGGCCTAAATGTTCAGAGAATGTGATGCCTGGCTCAGTCCTGAAACTTCCTTCAGCCTTCAGCTGACCCCTTTGTGTGGACAACACCCTTTCAGTATTCAGGAAACTCTCAAGCCCACTTTCCTAGTCATGCCCCTGGTGATAGTCAAGAGATTGTGCCTAGGTCCTGGGCACATTTATTGGAAAGTTTTTGAGATAATGATTCAGTTAAACATTGGGTGGCTGGTCAGAATTCACAATAATAATTACCCAGGTAGGACCAACAGGCAGTAAGATAGTCCTTCCTAATGGATGGGCATATATTTACAAATAAACATGGACCTGACCCAACAGGAGTCTGTGTAGTAAGTCTGGGTTAGCACAAACTTTTGGAGAACATCACCAAAAGGAAGATTAAAAAATATATGTTGCTTTACTAGGGCAAAATGAAGGTGGAATTTGCATACCTTCTGAAGACTATCAAAATAAACAAGTACTGACATGTTTCCGTGGCAATATATGACTCAGTAACAAAGAGCATGAACTTGAGAATTCAGGGACATGATCACCTACGCTCTGTTGGGACTCAAGATTGGAATAACGTGATGGAAGAGACTATCTGTTCAACGGAAACAGAGGCATACAAAGAGAGGCAGAGAGTATCAGGCTCCCATGGGTCTTGCCAGTGCAATTTCTGTGCTACTCTCTTCACTTATTTTATGAAACCAGTTCCTCTATTCCAACTCTTGAGATCCAAAAGGCAGGTGCCTAATTTTATCTCACTGCCCAGAGACACTGGTGTAAGGGTGGACACCTACCTCAGGCTGGACCAATCACGTCTCAGATGCCAGGCCACAGTGAATGGGGTCCAGAGCTGTGCTGTCCAGTATGGTAGCCCCGGGGCAAAGACAGCAGTCCAGGCCACACAACTGAACATTAAAGGTCAGTGAGAGTCTTTCTCAAGATTTGTTACAACAGAGTTAGCAAATAAAAGTCCTTCTCCTCAAAGATGTCAAAGATGGAAAGATGGAAAGCCATTGAAGGGCAGATACTTAGAGAGAGATTCATTGGCTGTAGGTTTTTTTAGGGAGTACTCTTGGGGTCAATAGTGGGAAAAAGAAGAAAAGAAGCAGAATTGAGCAGTGGGAGATGTTGAGCTGAAATATACTCTCAACGAAAGACTTGGCGGGCCACATGGTGAGCTCTGAAAGGAGGCTTGATCTTCAAAGTTATCCTGAAGTAGTATAAGAGATCAAGCCTTTATACTACTGCACCGATCAGTCATTGCCTTAGGTACAAGGCAATTCCTGAAGATGGCTGACAGTTAAAGGCAACTGGGGAATAAGGATTTTAGTCCCAGAAGCAGTGTGTCAAAGAAGTCACTACAGAATCCCAGCACTGCTGAAAGAGGAAGAGGTGAAACCCAAAGAGGTCTGTGGACATTTGCACCCATAATTCCATGCACTCTTGTACTTCCTATGGTTTGCTTATAAAAGCCCATTAGGCTCTTTTTCATATTTGTTCATGCTAAGTTGCTTTAGTCATATCTGACTCTTTGCCAGTCCGTAGACTGTAGCCCTCCAGGCTCCTCCACCCATGGGATTCTCCAGGCAGGAATGCTGGAGTGGGTTTCCACGATGTCCTCCAGGGGATCTTCCCAGCCCAGGGTTTGAACCCCCGTCTCTTATGTCTCCTGCAGTGGCAGGCAGGTTTTTACCATTAGCATTGTTGTTGTTATTCAGTTGCCTAATTATGTGTGACACTTTGCGACCCCATGGACTGCAGCATGCCAGGCCTCCCTGTCCCTTACCATCTCCCGAAGTTTGCCCAAGTTCATGTCCTTTGCGTCAGTGATGCCATCCAGCCGTTTCATCCTCTGACATCCTCTTCTCCTTCTGCCCTCAATCTTTCCCAACATCAGGGACTTTATCAATTAGCTGGCTATTCACATCAGGTGACCAAAATACTGGAGCTTCAGCTTCAGCATCAGTCCTTCCAATAAGTATTCAGAGTTTATTTCCCTTAAGATTGACTGGTTTGATCTCCTTGCTGTCCAAGGGACTTTTAGGAGTCTTCTCCAGCACACAGTTCAAAGGCATCAATTCTTTGGCACTCTGTCTTCTTTACAACCATATGTGACCAGTGGGAAGATCATAGCCTTGACTATACAGACCTTTGTTGACAGAGTAATGTCTCTGCTTTTCAATAGACTGTTTAGGTCTGTCACTGGCTTTCCTGCTAAGAAGCAAACATCTTCTAATTTCATGGCTGCAGTCACCATCCACAGTGATTTTAGAGCACAAGAAGAGGAAATCTGTCACTACTTCCACCTTTTCCCCTTCTATTTGCCATGAAATAATGTGGCTGTATGCCACGATCTTAGTTTTTTTTTTTTAACAGTTCCTCTTAGCTTCCTGCTATTAGAGTGGTATCATCCATACATCTGAGGTTGTTAATGTTTCTCCCGCTTATCTTGATTCCAGGTTGTAACTCATCAGCCCGGCATTTCTCATGATGTGCTCAGCATATAGTTTAAACAAACAGGGTGACAGCAGACAGCCCTATTGAACTCCTTTCTCAATCTTGAACCAATCAGTTATTCCACACAGGGTTCTAACTGTCGCTTGTTGATCTGCCTACAGGTTTCTCAGGAGACAGGTAAGACAGTCTGGTATTCTCATTTCTTTAAGAGCTTTCCACAGTTTGTTAGGATCCACACAGTCAAAGGCTTTAGCATAATCGATAAAAGAAAGGTAGATGTTTTTTTGGAATTCCCTGTCTTTATGATCCAGCATGTAATTTGATCTCTTGTTCCTTTGCTCTTTCTAAACCCATCTTGGACATCTGCAAGTTCTTGGTTCATGTAATGCTAAAGCCTAGCATGCAAGATTTTAAGCATGACCTCACTAGCAAGGGAGATGAACTCAACTGTCTGATGATTAGCACATTCTTTGGTACTACCCTTCTTGGGAAGAGGGATGAGGATTGACTTTTTCCGGTCCTGTGGCCATTGCTGTGTCTTCCATATTTGCTGACGTATTGAATGCAACACCTTGGTGGCATCATCCGTCAGGGCTTTGAATAACTCGACTGGAATTCCATTGCATCCCCTAACTTTATTAACAGCAGTGCTTCCTAAGGCCCACTTGACTTTACACACCAGAATGTCTGGCTCTGGGTGACTGACAACACCATCGCAGTAATCTGGTTCATTTAGATCTTTTTTGTACAGTTCTTCTGTGTATTCTTTCTATCTCTTCTTGATCTCTTCAGTGTTTACTAGGTCTCTACTGTTTCTGTCCTTTATTTTATCTTTAGGCAAAGATGGGCACAATAACCTAGTTCAAATTCTACTAAAACAACTATGTCTAAAACAATTAGGAATATATAATTCCTCAGAGACATATAAGACCAAAAATGGAAGCATGTCAGAAAATGCATGGGAGTGAGTAAAAGGAGACAGCAATACAATTATTATTATTGCAGCAAGCCATAGGTAGCTTGACTAGATGGAAGGAAGATGTTTCTTCATAAACACAGGCCACTAAACTGGGGCCAAAGAAAGATTTTTTGTGGGAATTCAGTCCCATGGTCAACTGCTGGAGCATCATTGGCCTGCAAATAAAATATCTTGATACATTCTTGACCAACTTTTTTTACAAAAATTTTTTATTTTTCCAAAGTAGAGAAGTAAGTTGGAGAATTGCTGCTATTACCTCAATTCTGATGAAGAAGAAGGATTTAATTGCAGGGGAGGAAGTCAGGGGATCATTAAAGAACATGTCTAGATTGCTTTGAAGATTTTTAAAAGATTTTGGGGGAGAGGCTGGCAAGTGTGGAATGTAGAATAAGGAAATGGATACATTCATGTTACAAGAATTGGATGGGAAAGGGCTCAAGAGGGTTAAGTGAGTGAGTGAGTGAAAGTCGTTCAGTCCTGTCTGACTCTTTTCCACCCCGTGGACAGCAGCCTGCCAGGCTCCTCTGTCCATGAAATTCTCCAGGCAAGAATAGTGGAGTGGGTTGCCATTTCCTTCTCCACAAGAGGGTCAGGTAACTCCTAAAACTCAAATTTTGAGCATGTAGCCCCAAGACAGAAGGAAATACAGAGGAAGTAAGGTTATAGTCCCAAGAATTAAGAATTGTGCCAATAGGACTAAAACTCTTACTATGGACTGAACATGTCACTTACAGTAAACTGCCTAAAGTGTTAACATCTAATCCTAAACATAATGATATTTGGAGGTTGGAGCCTTTGGAAAATGATTAGGTCATGAAGGCAGAGCCCTCATGAATGAGATTAATGCCCTTATTAAAGGGGCTCCAGAGAGCTCCCTTGCCCTTTCTGCCATGTGTGGACAGAGAGAATACGGCTTCTAGGAATCAGGAAGTGGGTCCAGACCAGACACCAGATCTGCTGGTGTTTTGATCTTGGACTCCCCCACTTCCAGAACTGTGAGAAATAGATTTCTGTTGTTAGTAATCCACTCTGTCTATGACACTTTTGTTATGGTGGCCTGAATGCACTAAGGAACAGTGGCTGTCTTAATTCTCCTTAGAAGAGAATAATCATCAGTTCAGTTCAGTTCAGTCGCTCAGTCGTGTCCGACTCTTTGCTACCCTGTGAACTGCAGCATGCCAGGCCTTCCTGCCCATCACCAACTCCCGGAGTTGACTCAAACTCATGCCCATCGAGTTGGTGATGCCATCCAGCCATCTCATCCTCTGTCGTCCCCTCCTCCTCCTGCCCCCAATCCCTCCCAGCATCAGGGTCTCTTCCAATGAGTCAACTCTTCGCATGAGGTGGCCAAAGTACTGGAATTTCAGCTTTAGCATCAGTCCTTCCAATGAACACCCAGGACTGATCTCCTTTAGGATGGACTGGTTGGATCTCCTTGCAGTCCAAGGGACTCTCAAGAGTCTTCTCCAGCACCACAGTTCAAAAGCATCAATTTTTCGGCTCTCAGCTTTCTTCACAGTCCAACTCTCACATCCATACATGACCACTGGAAAAATCATAGAAGGGATGAATTTCTAGTTTGAGCATTCTTGGTATAATAACTTTATATTACAGGCGACATAATATGGACTTCCCCAGGGGCTCAGTGGTAAAAGAACCCACCTGCAATGCAGGAGATGTGGGAGACACAGGTTCAATCCCTTGGCCAGGAAGATTCCCTAGAGTAGGAAACGACAACCCACTCATGTATTCTTGTCTGGACAATCCCATGGACAGAGGACCCAGGTGGGCTACAGTCCATGGGGTGACAAAGAATCAGACATGACTGAGCACACATGACAAATGTGTCACAGTCCTCAGTGGCTATTTTCTTTCCAGTTTGTTTGTACTTTAAACATGGAAAACCCTCGTCGGTAGGTTGGGAGTGAAATATGAGATGTATGAATAAACGAAAGTGAAACTTTGGCTGTCCTGCTTTCTTGGCTCAGATGCTTGCCTTCCAGGGACCAGAAGTAATAACAGCTATGATTTACTGGATTCTTACAAAGTTCCAGGCATTGTGCTAAGTGCTTTATATGAATGATCTCATGTAATCTTTACAGAAATTCTTTTGGAGTAAGTATTCATTAATATCCCCATTATACATACACTAGAAGTCAGATTTGAAATGATCAGATGACCTGTTCCAAGGGGCAGAAATTAAACTTAAGACAAAGCCAGTGTTCCAGACTGCTATACAGAGAGAGCTTACAAATGAAAATGGTAAATCATTTTCTGTGATCTTTGTGGCATAGGGAGGAAAATGAACCGTGCTCCTTAGGGCGAGAGCCAAGCACAAGGCTGGCAGAAGGAGGGTGTCTAGCAAGGGCTGAAATATAACCAACTCTCTGCTGGTGGGCAGGCCGTCATTCCTGCAGTGGGACCATGAGAGCCCTGAGAAGGGGTTCTTCTTTTCTACCTGGTCCACCAGACTTTTGCAGCCCTTTTGTCTGGAAGTGTAAACACCCCAACTTACAGAAAAGTTGCCTCGATCTAGAGTTCCAAGATCAAAAGTGAAATAAACCAATGAAGGAATGAGTGTGAGGAGATTAAGAGGAGAGGAATGTTAATGTAATTTGCAACAAGATGAGTAAGGGAGATTTTGACAACTAGCAGCCAGTGAGATTGACTTCTTTCCTGGGCAAGGTTCCTGGAAAGGCTTATTAAAGGAATAATTCATTTTCTACTGCCCTGCTTCTCTGGAGAACTTTTTGAAAAGTCAAAAGCAGGAATGACATTTGCATATATACCCATCCAGACAGAGGGAGTCTCATATGGGTTTAGCAAGTATGTTTAAAATACATATCTGTGTATATTTGTATTTATTTATTGTAAGGTGATGGTGCTCAATAAATACTTTTTGAAGAATAAGTAAATGGATGACATTTACTTATGTCACCCATAAGTGACATATGAGAATATAAGGTCAAAATGAGTCCACATGTTGATATATCTGCTTTCAAAATTAATTTGCCTATATGATATATTAACTGACATGACGGCAACAATGATCTTATTCATTTTTCTCATCTCAGATTCAGTGTCCTTTCTTTAGAGAAAACCTTCCTGACTTCAAAAATCTAAATCAGATCCCTCCTTATTATTCTTGTTTAAAGCACCTAATGTTTTTTTGTTTTTGTTTCACTTACCACAAGTAGTAATTTATGTCTATAGGTGCATTTTCATCTAAAGTTGTCTCAGCACAGCAGAGGCTCTATGTTGTGGTTCATTTTTGCACCTCCAACACAGTGCACCGTTTCCAGAACATAGAAGTTGCCCAAGAAAATTTTGTAATTAAAAATATGAATTAAAGAGGAGGTCTCCACTTACTAGAGCAGAAGCCACTGGGTTATTGCTGTTATCCTGAACGTCAAGCTTTAAATGCATTTGAACAAAATGAAGTTATGTTGAGAACAGAGGAACCAACCTGATATTAAAAGTTAACCCTAAGCTAGAGAGGAGAGTTGATTCTAAGTGATGGAAAAAAATGCAATCATTTAGCCCATAGAGAAAAGTCGCAAGGTAAGAGTGGCGACATGTGCAATGACAGTTCCCTACTGTCTACAGTTATTGCAAGGGTTGTCTCTGAAGAAGCAAGTATTGTCACACTTACACCTACATGCATATTTTAAAATTTGGCCCTAAGGTATAGTCTAAGGTCAGTGTTGACATTTATAATGATTGGAATAGAAACAGTTAAGATCAATGTTAAAAAACAAACAAACCTGTTTTTTCTTTTTAAACAGTTAAATCTGTCCCCAAATAGAATGGACAGTTGTGGTGCTGGAGGATTCTTGAGAATCCCTTTAACTGCAAGGAGAGCAAACCAGTCCATCCTAAAGGAAATCAACCCTGAATATTCATTGGAAGGACTGATGCTGAAGCTGAAGCTCTAATACTTTGGCCACCTGATGTGAGGAGCCAGTTCATTGGAAAAGACCTTATGCTGGTCTATGATAGAGGGCAGGAGAAGGGGGCAACAGAGAATGAGATGGTTAGATGGCATCACAAACTCAATGGACATGAGTTAGAGTAAACTCCAGGAAATGGTGAAGGGCAGGGAAGACTTGGCATGCTGCAGTCCATGAGATCAAAAAGAGTTGGACAAGACTTAGTGGCTGAAGAGAAACATCAAGTCTTCAAATCTTCAGAAAATTCTTAGTGGGTGCATTAGAATAAACATCATTAAGAAACGGCACAGTGCTTAGACCTGCTGGAAATGGATAGCTCTAGAGAGTCTGGCTCCTTGTGGCTGCCTTGATCTTGTGAGGGCTGGTCAGATGATCTTTGCCTTCCTCTCATCTCAAAATAATTGCAAAACCTGCAGAAATATTGTTCATAGTTTCTTAGATCCTTGACCATACACGCAGCTCTTGAAAGAGCCTGAACAGAAAATGTGGCCTTTTATGTTTGAAGTATACACGGTATGTCACTGAAACTGTAGTACTTTATAAATTCATAACAAATGGGTGATGATTTAATAACTTTGCTTTTCAAATGGAACATGAGAAATCTAAGCAATTGCCCCAAACTGCCTAACTATTAACCTTGATTTATTGGTAACAAAAGCAATTACATATTCTTAGTAATATAAATCCTCTGCAGATATAGTATTAATAACTTTAGAACACATTTTTTTCTGCACCGCTAAAAGAAGTGAACTATTTTTCAACCACATCAAAATTTAGGAGCATTTTAAGTGGCAAATAATATTGTTACACACTATTGTTAAGTATATAGCTTAGACATTGCATCTTTTTGAAACCCTATAATCCTAGGTTGAACTACTGTTGTTGTTTAATCGCTAAGTTGTGTCCAACTCGTTTGAGATCCCATGGACTGGAGCCTACCAGTCTCCTCTGTCCATGGCATTTCTTGGGCAAGAATATTAGAGTGGGCTGCCATTTCCTTCTCCAGGGGATCTTGCCAACCCAGGGATCAAACTCAAGTCTCCTGCATTGGCAGGTGGATTCTTTACCACTAAGCCACCAGGGAAGCCCAGGTTGAATTACTGTAAATTAATCTTTTAGGAGTAGAGTCCTGGTCAGCTGTCTTCTTCATCTTTGTTCACTATATTTATTTATTTTTGTCCCTGGAATGTGGGATCTTAGTTCCCCCACCAGGGATCAAATCCATGCCCCCAGCATTGAAAGCACTGAATCGTAACCTCTTCATCATCAGTTCTCTGTATTTAGATCCTATAATAAGTGTTCAACACTCTGGAAAGTCTGTCTTTGGAACTAAGATGATAAAGTGTTTCAGTATTTTAATTTATTTATGCATCACTTATATTCACTTCCCCCCATCACCCCACACTCCTCCAGCCATCTCACCAAGTCCCACTCGAGAAGAGAACAACCCGGCCCCTTTCTCAGTTTATGTTGTTTATAGGTGTTGCACTATGATTTTCTCTATTGTATTTTCTTATAATTACTGAGAATATAATTTTAACATTCACTACTCATCAGATCCATTTGACTAAAAGATATTTGGGGGACGCTAGTTTTATTAGGGTGCAGAGTATTATAAAGGTGCCCTAGATCCAGCAGGGATGTTCTTTGCTCAATTACGTTTAATATTGCACGATCCGTTGCCAATTTTTCTCAACTCATTTTTTCCCTTCAAATTTTTTTTTAATCTTGTTTCTTTCCCACAAATTATGAGGCAAACTGGCTGCGCCAAGGCAATCTTCAGTACCAATAAATCAAGGTTTCCCATAAAACTGTACAATTTCTTACTGATGGCACTTGAAGAAGAAAGTTATTAAATCATTACTCATTTAATAGAAATTTTTAGGATGCGCTACTATTTCTCACTGCATACTCTGTTTAGTGCAGTCATAGTGTAGAAACCTAGATATTGAGTGGAAAACCTGGGCAAGATCTTGGTGATTTCCCGGCGTTAATAGTCTGCTGTTGCTAATGAGGTTTCCCAGGGGGCTCAGTGGTAAAGAACTTGCCTGCCAGTGAGTTCAATCCCTGGGTAGGGAAGATCCCCTGGAAAAGGAAATGGCTACCCGTTCCAGCATTCTTGACTGAAAAATCCCATGGACACAGGAGCCTGGTGGGCTACAGTCCCTGGGGTTGCAAACAGTTGGACTCGACTGAACGACTAAGCATGCACACACAGGTTGCTAATGACTGAACAGATGGGCAGGTAACTTTCAAAGAAGCCTGTTTTCCTTGAACTGCAACAACCAGGGCCACATGCCACAAAGGAAGAATGTTCTGGAGGCAGGGAATGCAGGAATAATGCACTTTCTTGGACATCTCTTTGAGTGGGACTCTCATATTCATCTCTGCATTCCCATGCTGTCTGCTGTAGGTGCTCACTGGTTGATGAATTTAATGCTGGGTAATTGGAGAAGGGAGAATAGAGACAAATCCACGCTGATGAGGAGAGTTAACTCATCTTTTTAGGTTAGTGGGCTTATCCTTTCTTTTTGTGCTAATATAGCTAGAGTAGGGTATCCCTGGAGTGGGATAGCAGAAGGATCTGAAGGTGGTACAGAGTCTTCCCAATGGTGCAGGGGTGTCTCAAAGCACTTGAGGTTATGACAGTTCTGAAGCATGAGGCTTCAAATGTATTCATAGTCCACAATGCAGAGTCCTCAAAGGACAGGAAAATCTGATCCAAGGCTATATTTTTATAAAAATCTGCTCTATCCTAAACTCTAGGGGAACATGTGCTTTTCTGAGGACAGAAGGAAAATCTCTCTGAAGCTGACCCTAAGCCTTTCGTTCTGCAAAGCCCCACTTAGTAAACTGAACAGTGACCTACTGAATTGCATGTGTTGAGGGAAGAAGCCAAGAAAGCCAAAATCTTTCTCAGCATTGTGTTCATACCATGAGGACGTTTACAACAATAATGTCACTACAATGGTTTGAACACAAAGTAATAAAGTTTTATTTACTTAATCAGCCACAAAGGTAAGCTGAACCCAAAGTATTAGTCCCTGTATTCTTGCCTGGAGAATTCCATGGACAGAGGAGCCTGGTGGGCCACACTCCATGGGGTTGCAAAGAGTGGGCCCTAAAACTTTACTGTTAGAAATTCATTTCTTTGTCTGGAGTATTGTCCTCTCCCTCTAATTCCCTTTCTCAAATAGCCTAGATGTAGATTAATATATTAAGTCATTAACACTTTAGTGTTAGAAAGTGTGAGAAACTTTCTAACCTTAGTATGAGAAAGTTTGAAAATTCATGGGTAATAGCAAAGTGGGGAGACAGAAAACTTAAAGCAGTGGTGGGGAATATGAAAAGATTTAACTCAAAGACTGGTTTTTTTTTCCCCTGGGGAACCCATCTGTAAGCATAAGTTTCACAGATTCTCTTGTTTGCAAGCAGAATTTCTCCACCTTGTACTTAGGGGAAAAGGTGGGAAAAGTTTTGTTATGGAGGTGGGTATCCTGTGAATTGCAGAAAGTTCAGCAGTATCCCTGCCCTCTAACCACTACATGCCAGTTGAAACCCCAGTTATGACAACAAAAAATGTCTCCAGTCCTTGCCAAAAATGTTCCCTGGGGAGCAAAATCACCCCAACATGAAGATCACTGTTTGGTGTAAATTATAATCTTGGCCATGTTAAGGGTAGAATCAGTACAACTGTTTTCTCCCATAGATGGCGCACTTGCTCAACAAAGTGTTTCATTAAAAGCGCTGTAGGGAATCTGAAAGTGGAAAGTGTTGCTTGTCCAAGTTGTGTCCCACTCTTTGAGACCCCATGGGCTGTGGCCCCCCAGGCTCCACTGTCCATGGAATTCTCCAGGCAAGAATACAGGAGTTGGTAACCATTCCCTTCTCCAGGAAGGAGATCTTCCCAACCCAGGGGTCAAACCCGGGTCTCCCAGCATTGCAGGTAGATTCCTTACCATCCGAGCCACCAGGGAAGCCACAACAGGAAACCTAACCAGAAGGGAAAATACAGATCACAGGCCACTTAATCAGCTGCAAATTGTCCTTGCTTTTGCCCCTCTTCTGAATCAACAGGAAATGGACCACACTGGAAAGTTCTGGATCCTGATGGCTGCCTTGACCCTCTATGGGCTGGCCCGGAAGGCTGATTTTGAAGATGGAAGGTGCTAGCTGTCTGGGCCTCATCCAGAAGGGCTCCCAGGCCAGGCTGGGCAAACGCCAAGGTTTATAGAGAGTCGCCCAAAGCAGCAGTCACTCATATGCTTTTGATATTGCAAAATTGTTCCTAGTTACTCTGCACATTTTGTCTTTAAATTGCTTTCATTGTTTTATGTGGTCTGTGGTATGCACCTCATTTCTTTCAGCTTGCAGCCATAATATTTCCAGCAGTTAGCTCATTCAACAGAAGTTCCTTATATTTTTATCCAAGGAGTCAACATTATGTTAGGGAGAGGAGGCAGAAGGTTGGAATACATTTCCCTGAGGTGAGAGGCAACTAACCTCATAAAATGTTTTATTACCCAAAGAGAGAATATTCTTTAATCACCAAAATGATGTGAAGTGGCGCAGCGGTAAAGAATTTGACAGTCAATTCAGGAAAGACAGGGGATGTGGGTTTGATCCCTGGATTGGGAAGATCCCCTGGAGTAGGGAGAAGCAACCCACTCCGGTATTCTTGTCTGAAAAATTCTATGGACAGAGGGGCCTGGAATACTAGGGTCCATAGGGTTGCAAAGAGTTGGACATGACTGATCATTCACACAAGATGCTAACAAAGCCTCAAAACTCCCTTTGACATTGTGTTGAGATTACACGCGTGTGCTAAGTCACTTCTGTCATGTTCGACTCTTTGCAACCCTATGGATTGTAGCCCACCAGTCTCCTCTATCCACGGGATTGTCCAGGCAAGAATACTGGAGTGGGTTGCCATGCCCTTCTCCAGGGGCTCTTCCCTATCCAGGTATTGAACCCATGTCTCTTACATCTTCTCCGTTGGCAGGCAGATTCTTTACCACTAAAACCACCTGGGCAGCCCCCCAAGAAACTGGTTATGCATTAGGCAAATTGCAGTTCTCATTTACAGTTCAGGGCAAGGTCAGGCTACTGGAAAGTAACAGTGATGCTTCTTCCAAGCAGATGTATGTTGCAGGTCTAATGCTTTCCTTTTCCACCTGTGACGTGAGTGGGTTTACAGTTTCGGGATACAACAGACACTGAGAGCTGACACCCTCTTCATTTGTCACTAGCAGCAGACACTGTCCAAAGTCAGGATCAAGATCCATCATAGCCGGGAGCTGTTGACTGGATCTGTTTATCACCAGTAAACTCTTTTGAACAAATTCCATAAGGACTCCAGTTGCTAGATGAACACCCGAGAAGCAGAGATTCAGGCTCACAGGAAAACTTTCGTTGGTTTTATTAATTCAACAAGTGCTTTTGAGGATCAACTATGTGCAGATATAAACTTGGGTCTGCTGAAGGCAGTGACGTCACTCCCAGACCCCAGCACTAAGGGTAGCCCCAACAGGGAGCACAGAAGCCCATCTAGTATGCAATCTTGGCCACATCTGCTTGTCAGCACTCCACAGTCTCCTTTTCAAGAGCTTCTCTGGGGGCCATTTTCCTTTGCTGTAGTAGCAACTCTGTGCGGTGGGATGCTCCACCTTTAATTGGGCGTGAGGAATTCAAGCAAGCAAGTCACACGTGGTCTGGTCCCATTCAATCGGTTCTCCGTCACCAGTGGTGACAGAAGTGATTAGCTCTGCAAACCAAAGAACCTGATTTAGGCTGAGGGTGCTATTTGGATCTGCATTCTTACAGATCACTTTGCATGTTTCTTCTACGAGTTACTGGCCTAGAACTACTGTTTTGATGCAGAGATTCTTAACCCTGGCCTCACGTTATGATCATGGGGGAAAGTTTAAAAATGCTGCTGCCTGGGCCCCATCCCTGTGATTCTTTCATTGGTTGGAGGGTGTATTTCTTCTTGGAAAATTAATAAAATCTACATCAGTGGTTCTCCATCTTGGCTGTACATTAGAATCATGTGGAGTGGAGGGAAACTTTTTTAAGTTTCTTGATGTCTGAACCCCATTGCAGACCAATTAAAGAATGACCCTCTAAGCTAGAGTGCTGACATTTATAGTATTTAGCTCCTCAATGTATTCTAGTGTGTAGGTCGATATGAGGCCACTGATGCAAATTCTGGGCTTCCTCAGGTGGCGCAGAGGTACAGAACCTGCCTGCCAATGCAGGAGATGTAAGAGACTCGGGTTCAATTCCTGGGTTGGGAAGGTCCCCTGGAAGAGAAAATGGCAATCCACCACAGTATTCTTGCCTGGAGAATCCCATGGACAGATGAACCTGGTGGGCTACAGTCCACAGGGTTGCAGACAGTCAGACTGAGAGTCTTACAGACAAAGACTGAAGCAACTTAGCATGCGCTCACACATGATGCAAATTCTATTACTTTCATGTAGAGATAGTCTACACCAGCAATCAAAAAGGCAGAAAGGGTCACTAAAAAGAGGGTCAAATTGGGTTGGTTCTTTGTGCATAAGGAATCAAAAGTCAAACATTTCTTCTGGATTCTGAGAGAGAGTGTATGAACATAGGCAAGACAGGTTTTGTAGAGTTCCATTAACAAGAGTAGAATGTTTGTGACTAAGAAAAAACAAATTCTGCACCACAAACATCTATTAACACCTCCTACATGCCACAGGCTGTCAAGGACGATAAGGTAAGATTGAATCCTTTCTGATGATTTGGAAGCTTACAATCTCAGAAAGAAATATTGTTTCAACAGACCTCATATAGTCAGAGGGAAGCAAGAGAGAGAGAGAAAGGACCTAATTTGAACTCACAGCGCAAAATTTGTCACAGTGGGACCTTGGAGGAATTCGGTACCTTTCTAAGCTTCTATTGCTCAGCTGTGGAAGGTCCCATTCAGATGCGAGATGCCGCTTCCTGTATCATCCTCTCCAATTGCTTCTCTCCTAAAGAAGCCTGCTGTCTCTGCCCCCTACAATCCACATTCATGCGTGTCCTGGAGGTCTGATCTATTTCTGAGTCCATCTCTCTCCTCCTCCACAAGACTCGCTCTATTCTATGCCCTGTTGCCTAAGACTCCGGTTCCTTGAAGTCCGCAGTGACAGCTGAGGAGCCGTGAAACGCTCTACAGGTGACATAGTAATGGCAAGTTTTCCCCGGTGACTCAGACGGGTAAAGTGTCTGCCCGCAATGCAGGAGACCTGGGTTCAATCCCTGGGTCCGGAAGATCCCCTGGAGAAGGAAATGGCAACCCACTCCAGTATTCTTGCCTGGAGAATCCCATGGACAGAGGAGCCTGGCGGGCTATAGTCCATGGGGCCAACAAAGAGTCGGACACAACTGAGGGACCTCACTTGCACTTTTCAAGGAGTGATTAGGAGCAAAATATCCAAAGTATATTTCCTGAGGGGAGATGGATGAAAGGGTTCGGAAAAACGTGTTCTTCTCTGGGAAGCCCCTCAACTAACCTCCAAAAGCAAGTTACTTGTTCTTCCTGAGATGGGCCTGTGTGAGTGGTGGTTCCACCCAGTTTCCCTCGCTCCAGGAGGCGAGAGCCTATCGCAAGAAAACCGTGAATCCTCTCCACTCTGCCAGTACCGGTTAATCTAAGAAATTGAATAAGTTTAAAACCGCAGAGAGGTTTTTTTTTTTTTCCTTTGAGAATAGTAATTAATTTCCAAAGAAGTCTTTTCTGGACTGAACTGATCCAAAGTGCTCTGTGAGGGGACCACAATTTTAGAAACAGAAAGTAATATCCTGGTTTTTCTACTCGGGTGATGCAAAAATGCTGCTTAGGTCAATTTGCCTATCAGACCAAGGATCACGTACCACCCTGTTGAGAAAAACTTCCTGTGGTGTTTCTAGCAAGAATTAATGACTGTTTTCTCTGATATGTATATCTACAATTATTTCTGAAATTATAGCAATTTATTCCCATTTGCAGTGACACATTACTTTTTCCTCACATGGTAGTTATTTGGGTACAAATGCTAATTTTTCTGACTCGACTGTAAACTCCTTCAAGGTAAGATCCCACTGTCCAAACAGTGCTAAGCTCAATGTTGGGACTGTAATATTGACAGATCCATATGGAGGCATGGATTTATGTTTATATTTTAAAATAGCATAAGAAAATCAAAATCCATCATGTCTATAATGAAAGAAAAATTATACAAAGATTAGTTGAATTTGCTTTCATTCATGTGTCATAAAACTTTTTAATTAAATTAAATTAAAATTTTTCATTGAAGTATAGTTGATTTGCAATGTTATGTTAGTTTCAGGTATACAGCAAAGTAATTCAGTTTTATATTTATGTGTGTGTGTGTACACATTTGTACATATATATATATATATATATATACACATACATATTATTTTTTAGATTCTTTTCCTATATAGGCTATCACAGATTGTTGAGTATAATTTCCTGTGCCACAGAGTAGATCCTTGTTGGTTATTTATTTTATATATAGTAGTGTATATATGTTAATCCCAAAGTTCAAATGTCATAATATTTTAAATGACTGGCTCTTTGGGAATCTACAGCAAGAACTTGTACAATATCAAGGAAACTTCCATGCTCACTGGGGCAAAAATCAAGGTGTTTGCCAGGATGAATTGTTGTCTGGAGGCTCCAGTTCTCATTTGGAGGTCATTTCCATCTTATTCCTATTGACAGCCAAATTCAGTTCCCACAACCACAGAACTGAGGCCCCTGCTTCCTTGCTGGTTATTGACGGAAGACCTGAATATTCATTGGAAGGACTGATGCTGAAGCTGAAACTCTAACACTTTGGCCACCTGATGTGAAGAAGTGACTCATTGGAAAAGACACTGATGCTGGGAAAGACTGAAGGCAGGAGAAGGGGATGACAGAGGATGGGATGGTTGGATGGCATCACTGACTTGATGGACATGAGTTTGAGCAAGCTCTGGGAGTTGGTAATGGACAGGGAAGACTGGTGTCACAAAGAGTTAGACACAACTGAGCAACTGAAGTGAACTGAATTGACTGAAGACCATGTTGAACTTCTAAAGGCCACCACATTCCTTTCCAAGTGGCCTCTTCCATTTTCAAGCTAACAATAGTATATCAAATCCTTCTCACCCTTCAAATCACTGACTTCATTTTCTCTGGCCCCTAAACTCAGATTTAAAGAGCTCCTGTGATTAGGAAGGGTCCACCTGGATACTTCCTATTTGTACATTCAATTGTGCCATGTAGGATGACCCAACCCTGGAAATGAGATCCATCATGTTCACAAATCCTGGTAATCGTGCATGGTGTGCACATCAGGAATTGGGCAATTTAGGATTTCTGCCTACCACAGTACTCTCAAGAACCTTGGCTGAGAGCAGAAAACCACTGTGAGGAATAATCTAGAAGAAAGTGAGATCAAATGATTCTTTCTAAAACCAGGGTCAAGAGCAAGCCTTGAGCCTATTTGTATGCTGAGAAGACAAAAAGGATACAGAAAAAGGATTAAACATCCAAGAGGGTGAGAATAACTGTAAAGGAACTTGAGATGGGTTCCTGAGTATAAGATTAGAGGGAGAACACTCTTCTACTCAGAGGATGGAAAGAGACTGTGAGGGTGGATGCCGATATATGTGCAAGGTCAGGGGTTTGATGGAATGTTTTCAGATCGCCTCAATACATTCCCTAAGAAGTAGTAAGAAGACAATGTAGCCAAAGGGAGTAACAGGGTAGATAGAACTGGGGGATGCTGAGAGAGTGGATATTAGAAATGGAACTTGAGATGGTTGACCCAGGGCATCCACAAGGGATAGAAGGGTTAATAATAAATCCATCCAATAAGCACAGAGCAGGCTTCCCTGGTGGCTCAGACAGTAAAGAATCTGTTTGTAATGCAGGAGACCCCAGTTTGATCCCTGGATCAGGAAGATCCCCTGGAGAACTTGCCAACAAACATCCATATAGTCAAAGCTTTGGTTTTTCCAGTAGTCATATACGATGTGAAAGTTGAACCATAAAGAAAGCTGGGCACCAAACAATTGATGCTTTTGAACTGCAGTGCTGGAGAAGACTCTTGAGAGTCCCTTGGACTGCAAGGAGATCCAACCAGTCAATCTTCAGGAAAATCAATCCTGAATATTCGTTGGAAGGACTGGTGCTGAAGCTGAAGCTCCAATACTTTGGCCACCTGATTCGAAGAGCCGACTCATTGGAAAAGACCCTGATGCTCAGAAAGATTGAGGGCAAGAGGAGAAAGAGGATCGAGAGGATGAGATGGTTGGACAGCATCACCAATTGAATGGAGATGAGTTTGAGAAAACTCCAGATGATGGATGGGGATCTGGGTGTGCTGCAGTCCATGGGGCCACAAAGAGTTGGACACAAGTCGGATGTGACTGAGTGCCTGAACAGCAACGAAGCAGAAAGGATGCTGGAGCTGCTTCTTACCTGCTCATGAGTCCCGCCCTGTGCATTTCTCCCCAACACTGAGTTCAGTGACATTATGTTAGCGTCTTGAACTTGGCCATAGTGGGGACACTTATACCTTGGAAATTGGCAACACCGAAATTAGGGCTTTTTAAACGGACAGCTAGCTGTTAAATATTTACCAGCTCACCAGTCCTACAGGGATGGCCCTTTGAGTTTCAAAGACATCAGCCTACATCAAATTGCTTCTGTTCATAAGCTCCTAGTTCCACGAAGAGGTCACAGGAGCATCTGGATAAATGGAAAAATGAGCATAGTTTACAAAATGGTGCCTGAAGTGGCTATAATATTTAGCTCTCATACCAGTTTAGTGTACATCAATAATAAGGAGGAGGTACTGCTGAAGGAGGCTTAAAATAGCAACTTATAAATCTCTTCTCTCCACAGAATGGGTTTTCACTTTGCATATCGAAATACAAGGATCAATTGAGATTCATGATACTAGGAGTATTTTAGACATTGAAGTGAATACGGGCAGATAATAGAAAAAATTCCTTCCTCTTTTCCTTCTTTCTTTTATCCTACCTTTCCTTTCCTTTCTTCTTCCTTTGTTTAAAACAATATTTGAGCTTTTAAGAGAAACATGTTATTGGAACTTGTCTAAGAAAGTCAGGAAAAGGCAAAAGAAGAAGATTGAACCAGAGAAAGATGAACAGAAAGAAAAAAAAAAGATAAGCAAAAAGGTACAAAGGAACTATCAGGCATACAATAGCCAAAGAAATACTTTCAGTGAGAAAGCTAATTAAACTATAATTTAAAAAATAATTTCTAAGTAATCAATGGTCTTCTTAGAATCAATAAGATGAATACAGTTTTGATTCTTTAGTTGAGACGTTACCTTCAGAGCCCTCAAATATGCATGAGGCAATCTGCAGTCTGAGTTAATTTATTTCAGGAAAACCATTGAAGAGTTCTCTCAATAAGCAGCAAGACACTTTTACCACCCTACCAGCTCTTCTGTAATTCACAATATTATCTGTTTTCAAGCAGCCCTCTAAGGGGAGAATGTTGAGTCCAGGTGTAGCCAAAGCAGGCAAAGTGTTGCAGAATTTTTACTTCTGTACATTATGTTAGCCCAAAGTTATTTGTGATGAAATAAGGCACTGGAAAATTATGACAATAAGAAAAATTTGGAATTATCACTAAACACTTAAATGATTCAAAAGATTCAGTGTCTTTCTTCTCCTTTTACCTAAGATCCTTTAGTGGTTCTCAGAGTCTTGCTGGACAGGTCAACATGAAAAAAGTTTTGTAATGCTAGAAGGATGGATTCTGTGTTTTTGTGTTTTCTTTTTAGGACCACCCTAAATCTTTGTCTTAGGTCCATGTCACCCAGGAAAGCAAAAGATGAAAGGAAAAGGCTAAATGGCAGAGAGGAAGCTAAGTCTTGATCTTCCCGTATGTCAAGGTAATTGGCCTTGGCCTTTCTTGCTCATGGGACTTTGGGACAGTAACTCAGAAGCAACAGGAAGAATAAATTTGGATTCTGGACAGTTCCTTAATACTATTGTTGATGAACTATCTTCCTTGAGCTGCACCAGTGTTCTCAAAGGTCGCCATGATTTATCACAGCTCAACAAATGTATCCACTGGTATGTTCCAGTCCTTTATAAATTAAAGTTCAGGATTATAGATAAATTAAAATAAAAGAAGATTGACTCTTCTGTAAGGCCGTGGCTCTAACAATTGGCTCTCCATGAGCAACTTATCATGCCAGCCTTATAACATATTGAAGAAATTCCTACATCCCCAAGAAGGTATTCTACAATTCACTGATTTCCTCAATTTGATTTTCAAAAAAATATAAGTGACTCTCTGAGCCAGAAGATTATTTAACTTCTGACATTTTAAGGTATGGAACACACTGAATTTAAGATTAAATCTGAATAAACATTGATTAATATATGATATCAAAAGTTCCAAATCAAAACAATTTTAAGACAAGTGTGTATATAAATACAAACATGTAACATAAATGTGAAACATTTGCTTTATCTAAAGAAATGTTAAAAAATGGGAATAAAGTAAAGCACACTAGTTTTAAAGTCATTCAACAACTATAAAGAGAATAAAGACAGGCTGCTGCATAATATTAAGCAGAGTTCTCTGTGCTAGACAGTAGGACCTTGGTTGTTATCCATTTTAAACATAGTGGTGAGTACGTGTACATCCTTGAATGGGAGGGAATTTGGGGGGAGAATTGCTGTTGTTGTTCCGTTGCTAAGTTTGTGACCCCATATATTGCAGCACACCAGGCTTCCCTGTCCTTCACCATCTCCAGGAGTTTTCTCGAACTCGTGTGCATTAAGTAGGTGATGCCATCCAACCATCTCATCCTGTCTTCTGCTTCTCCTGCCCTCAGTCTTTCCCCACATCAGGGTCTTTTCCAATGACTCAGCTCTTCACATCAGGTGGCCAAAGTATTGGCATTGTCAGGCAGGTTCTTTACCGTTGGTGCCACCTGGGAAGCCCTTAGGCGAGAATAGATACATGTATTAATATATGTAAGACCAAGTCCCTTTGCCGTCCACTGAAAATTGTTACAACATTGTTAATCAGGTATATTCCAATATAAAATAAAGTCAAAAAAGAAGACAATAAAAATCATTCATAATTCTGCTACCTAGAGGTTATTATCATTGAAGGCATTATTGAAGGTTATTATCATTAAGGCATGTTGTACAAGTCAGTTGTTACAGTAATAATACTCCTTAACAAAACAGACTACAACAACAGACATTTATTTTCTCTTCATCGTGAAGGTATAGATTAATAATTTGGCTGGAATTTCTCTTTCTAGGCTCAGCTGGTTTCACCTGGCCTGGCTCTAGAAAGGGGGTCAGTTCAGATCTCATTCTGGGTTGGGTGAATGCCCAGTGCCTCTTCCTCTCTCTATAATGGCAGAAGCAAACAGGTAAGTTAAACCATGCGAGCTTATTTAAATTGTCTGCTCACATCACATCTTGCAGGAATTCATTAAACTAAAGCTACTTACACGACCAGTCGGAGTCAGTGGGGCAGGGAACACACTTCCAGATAAGGGAAACTAGAGTAAGGCAATGGAGGAAGAAATGGTAAGCAAATCATATAATTATACACACATATATATACACATAGTTATATATGTATGTGCACATATGTTTATATGTATAACATATGTTTATATACTTAAACATGTATACATAGGTGAGGCTTCCCAGATGGTGCTAATGGTAAAGAATCCACCTGCCAATGATTTCCCTTACACATTTTTCCTATTGTAATCTTTGTCACTTGCTTATTGGTTTGGAGAAGCTCAATGCATTGTATCGTCATATTGCCAATATTTTTCTTAGTTTGTGTTTTACCGATTAATTTTGTCTTTTTGACATTGATATTATAAATTTTCATATAGAAAAATGAATCGAGAAAAAAAAACAATTATTTTTAGATGAATGGTCTTTGCTTTGCAATTTCTTCTTTTGGTTTAAGTTTAGAAAGTATTTACTTTTATAAGACGGGTACTATTTACTTATTTTGTGCTTTTATTAAAAAAATGGTTTAAAACTTTATATTGATATTTTACTTTTTGGCCATTATGAATTTATTTTATTCAGTCTGTGGTCTGAGATGAGGAGGTAAATTCTGTCCCTTCTGAAAAATTAGTTAGCGCCATACAGAGAATAAAGTGAAGTTGCTCAGTCATGTCTTACTCTCTGCGACCCCGTGGACTGTAGCCTACCAGGCTCCTCCGTCCATGGAATTTTCCAGGCTAGAGTACTGGAGTGGGTTGCCATTTCCTTTTCCAGGGGATCTTCCTGACCCAGGGATCGAACCCGGGTCTCATACATTGCAGGCAGATGCTTTACCTTCTGAGCCGCCAGGGAAGACTATATAGAGAATAACCTTTTACTAATGAAAACAATTAAGCATATAAGTAATGTATTAAGAGTACCTAAGTATGTAGACAATATTAAGATATTACATAAAGTCTAAATTAAAAACATTATTATCAAAACAAAAATCCTCTAATAATTTAGGGGAGGAAGGGCTGACAAACCAGTTAAAGGTAGAAATTAACATTAACTCAATGTCTCTGTTACTTCATTCTCTTATTTATGACACAAAATAATATATGCATAATTGAAAAAACCTTTTAAACTATCGGCTGGACAAAGTTGACAACTGTTTATATCCATTTATTTGAATTTTTTAAAAAGTCATATTCTTTCTTTGGAAAATAGCCTTGGTATAGTAGAGGAAGAGATAAATAAACATGGAGCTCACAATTAGGAAACCCACATTCGAGTTGTCTTTGGAAGTTATGTGACTTTGATCAAGTCAACCTTTTGTATCATGTGTACTTATCTAAATTGGGAAGGCAAGAATGCCACCAGGGTATACGCTGAAGAAAAATAATAAGGACATAATAAAGACATCATAATAAGGACATAATTATTTTAAATGCAACAGAAACAATTAACATTTACCGACTGACCACTGTGTTGCTAAATGTTTCACATGAATTTCTTAATTTTGTCTTCATGTTATCCTTACAAAAATATCCAGTGGTACAAACGATACCCTATTTCACAGATGGGGTATCTGAGAAATTAAGTCCCTTGCCACATTCCCAGAACTTGGTAGCGGATGAGGATGCACACAGTTGTATATTAGAACAAAGCAGAGCATTGTAAAAACATCAGAGGCCACTACGCAAGCATAGGCTTCCTTTGAGAGCTTCCCCTTGGAAGTCCTCCTTCCGTTGCTGTCTTCTTTACTTCTTGATGGTTTTAGTACATCTCATGCAGATGGTTCTGAGCCATAGAAGCCAGGAGGAGAGCCTGAGCTTCATTGTTCTTTTTTGGGTTCCTCATTATTGGTAAACTTTTACAATCTCTTTTGCATCTCTGTTTCTTTCCTTTTTTCTTTTATATTGAAGACTCAGAACAGTTTCTCCCCTCCATACCCTCAGTGGATTTTGTTTCCTGATTTCATATATGATTTAAGAGACTATGCTTTCCCTAAGGAAACTCTGAAATTTCTAAGGAAAAATCAACTTTTTCACAGTTATCACCAAAAAGATAATAGCCCCCAAGAGCACCCATCTCTTGCACATGCTTGTTCCTGGGAACAGGCATTTAACAGGTCATTTCAAGTTCCAGCTACAGCTTTGTCATAGACTCTAAAACAAAGACCTGCAGCGTGACAGATGATTTCTCCTAAACCAAACCATGAAAAATGAAAGTGTTAGTCGCTCAGGGATGTATGACTCTTTGTGACCCCATGGACTGTAGCTCTCCAGGCTCCTCTGTCCGTGGGATTCTCCAGGTGACTATTGGAATGGGTAGCCATTCCCTTCTCCACGAGATCTTCCTGACCCAGGGATCAAAGCCAGATCTGCTGCATTGCAGGCAAGTTCTTTACCATTTGAGCCACCAGGGAAGCCCCCAGCCAAACCATATTTTGAAAAAAAATATTCATAAAATTTTTCATTAGTGTAAATAACACATTTACATGAGTTTAGTAAGTTTTTAATTTTTACTTGAAGTTCTCATGAGGCTGAAATTCCACAAGGTAAGTGCGGGAGATGGGAGGAAGATCATCTTTATCCTAATTGGTAATCAACTTCTCAGTTTACAAAGAAGGTGTAACCTATAGTCAGAGATGGTTCAGAGACTTTCAGCTTCTGCCAATGCTGGGCATCAGTCTAAGAGGTTTGGCTTGTATCCCAAGGGACAAGGTGAAATTTGTTCCTGAGCTATTTCATTTTTTCTGTTCCAATCTATTTAATAAGCTCTTCTTCTAGTTCCTTGTTGTAAGAGTTAAAAGTTAAAAGACAGTCCCAGGGTGCAGAGGACATATTTACTGCGTGTCATATAAGAACTGGGTGTCATCTTTACTGAGGATCTGCCACATTCCTCATTTGATTCTCAAACATTTGTGAACATCAACATTCAGACAGGTTGCAGAGATGCCTGTCTTCAATAAAAGATGAAGCTGGACCAGAACTCTGGCAATCTGACTCCAGGTCCTACGCCTTTCCCATACCACGAAGCTTCCTTAGACAGTACCTCTCAGCTCTCCGCCTTATAAAGTGAGGGTATCAGCCGTACTATTTTTTCATCCTTCTCTCTTCCCTCTTCTACCTTTCCATTTCTCTCAGCTGCACTTACCATGCTCAAGACTGATAAGGTTTACATTCTGTTCTGTAACCATTGGTAAGCATTTCATGATTGACTCACAGGTTGCATCTAAAAATTAAAAATAATTAAAAATAAATTAAATAATAAAAAATAATTAAATAAAATAATTTAATTAAAAATAATTAAAAATTATTTGATGACATTAATGTTGCTCACAGTATCATCATGTATTAGTATTGCAGTTGTATTATTACTATCTTCCGGTCAATGAAGGAAGCATGTCAAAACAGATTCTGTTTCTTATTCTTTCCAATTGCTCAAAATTATGCATCATTTGGGTCAACTTTATATATGATTCATTTCTTTTTTATACAAGGTTTTGGATTTTGGGTTTTAAATTTTCCCAGAGTTCTGGTTGCCTTTGTTTCTTTGCAAAGTGCAAAATATATACCCTCTTTACTATGGTCCTAGTATGTCATCCACTTTCCACTAAGTACACATCTGTCATATGGAATTCATTAAATTTTTTTGACATTTACTGGCTTTATATTCCAACTTGTATTTGTTCTACAATTATCTTCGTCCCTGGAGCTTTTCATTATCTTTCATTTATGTGCTTTAATCTGAACTGATAGCTCTGCAGCAGATAGACTATTATTCACTACTTTTCTGGGTTAGATGAATATTTTCATCCATGTTGACTTCTTCCTTAGTTTAATACTCTTTTGCTTGAGTACATTCTGACCCAACTTCTAAGGAAAATTGCATGGGAGAGAAATTCTGAATTCATTTTTTTCGGTAATCATGTACGATATGAGAGTTGGACCATAAAGAAGACAGAGAACTGAAGAACTGATGCTTTCAAATTGTGGTACTGGAGAAGACTCTTGAGAGTCCCTTGGACAGCAAGGAGATCAAACCAGTCAATCCTCAAGGAAATAAACCTTGAGTATTCATGGGAAAAGCCATTGCTGAAGCTGAAGCTCCAATTCTTTGGCCACCTGATTCGAAGAGCCAACTCATTGGAAAAGACTGCTGGTGCTGGAAAAGATTGAAGGCAGGAGGAGAGGAGGGCAGCACTTGAGGACATCACTGACTCAATGGACATGAACCTGAGCGAACTTCAGGAAATGGTGAAGTACGGGGTAGGCTGGCATTCTGCATGCAGTCCGTGAGGTTGGAAAGAGTTGGACATGACTTAGAGGTTGAACAACAATAACGGAAAAATTTTAGACTTGTCCTTTAGTTATTTGAATCATCCATGGGTCAGAATTTTGTATCCTGATCCTTCTCTTTCTTGTTCCAGGTTTCCCCCAAATGTCTGGTTATTTTGGTTGTCTCACAATAAGAATAAGGTTGGGGAGTTTCAATCAGCAGGCTATTCTAAATATAGAAAACTATCCTGGCAGTCTACCACCTATTGCTCCAGCTCCCAGATCTAGCACACCTGGAGTTCATTCTCTTTTCTTATATTTGGCATTTACTTCAGACCAGGGCCAGATGTAGGTTGGACTGGAGAGTGAAGAAAGAATAGATTTAGGAAACCTAATACTAATATATTTGAGAAATGCTATATTTGATTTCACTTTCAGAACATAGATTCATATCCTCCTGGATCTTTGGGATCTCTTTTGATCAGACTCTTTCAGAGCTAAATTAGAGGTAATTTGACTTAGGACATCAGCAGCAAATTGAAAAAAAAAAAAAAGTAATAACATTTGCATCCCCCAGTGAAGGCATTTAGGATGACAGCCAGATTCTGAAAATGCTTGAGCCCCACTTGAAATTAATTTTGGTATAAATTATAGGGTAGCTAATGTAGAGCACCTCTCATCTACCTAATTTGTACATGTCAGCACTCAATAGAATTTTTAGAAAAACACTTTTAAAATGTAGTGTCGATAGAAAAGCAAACGTAGCAGAATTCGATTAACTCTTTTTTGCAAGTAAAAATTAGGACTTTTCTTTTTTTTTATCGTGTTTTTTTCATTTATTTTTATTAGTTGGAGGCTAATTATTTTACAATATTGTAGTGGTTTTTGTCATACACTGACATGAATCAGCCATGGATTTACATGTATTCCCCATCCCGATCCCCCCTCCCACCTCCCTCTCCACCTGATTCCTCTGGGTCTTCCCAGTGCACCAGGCCCGAGCACTTGTCTCATGCATCCAGCCTGGGCTGGTGATCTGTTTCACCCTAGATAATATACATGTTTCGATGCTGTTCTCTCGAAACATCCCACCCTCGCCTTCTCCCAGCTTTTCTATTAAAAAAAGACACATCACATTTTGAGATTACTTATGATATTTAATCTGACCATTTATTTACTGTGTTCAGTTGCAGAATGATTATCAATAAGAGGGACTTCCCTGATGGCTCAGATGGTAAAGAATCTGCGGGCAATGCAGGTTTCTGGTTTCAATCCCTGGGTCAGGAAGATCCTTTGGAGAAGGAAATGTCAACCCACTCCAGTGTTATTGCCTGGAGAATTCCATGGACAGAGGAGCCTGGTGGGCTACAGTCCATGGGGTCACAAAGAGTCGGACATACTTTAAGAATAAGAAGGTAAAAACTGGGTTGATTCATAATGATAAAGAATAAAGTCTTTGTGTGATCTTTTTTGTCTATTTAAAGTATCTCATGGGCTTCTCAGGTGGCTTAGTGGTAAAGAATCTGCCTGCCAATACAGGAGACACAGGAAACATGGGTTCGATCCCTGGGTTGGGAAGATCCCTTGGAGGAAGAAATGGCAACCCATTCCAGTACTCTTGCCTGGATAATCCCATGGACAGAGAAGCCTAGCAGGCTACAGTCCATGGGGTTGCAGTGAGTCCGATACAACTGAGCAACTGAGCATGCATGCATGTAAAGGACCTCATAAAAAGATATTCTGACAACATCATTCTGAATGGACTTCTAAGCTTTTTGCCAGAGATAGGAAAACGTTTTCTATCAAGAGCCAATAACCTCACACATGCTATATCAATTTAAGGTTTATATGGAAGAACAATCACCTTAGCACAGCTTTACCTTTTTATTTTGAAAGAGAGAAACTTTTTAAAAGCTTAAGTAGAGAAGCTGTAAAACTTGATAATATGAGTTACTTAAAAATATACTTCACTTTTGTACTATGACTTAACGTAATGCAGAAGGCTCAGGCAGGGGAAAGGAAAGAGGAAAACACAGCAGATGGGAGGAGGAGACAGAGAACAATAGATTTAGAGACAGTGAGAGTAGAGAACAAGTCAATAGATGATGAAGTGTGGAAGTACTTTGGTTATGTGATGCTGCCTCTTTGGGCTGAGAGTGTATTAGCAACACTTTCTGAAGCTTTAATTTATTAGCACCTATTCACACATCCTTATTTATTCTTTATTCCTAAATGCAGTGAATATTCACAGTAGCCCACTAGGGGTAGGAGGGACTATTTTTTAGGTTTGCTTTACAGTAAGTAGAGAAATTTTATTAAAGATCCCACACTGGGCTTCCCAAGTGGCAGAGTGGTGAAGAATCCTCCTGCCAATGTTGGAGACATAAGAGACGTGGGTTTGATCCCTGGGTTGGGAAGTTCCCCTAGAGAAGGAAATGGCAACCCACTCCAGTATTCTTGCCTGGGAAATCCCATGGATAAAGGAGCCTGGTGGGCTACAGTCTGCGTGCGTGCGTGTTAAGTTGCTTCAGCTGTGTCCATCTCTTTGTGACCCCATGGACTGTAGCCCACCAGGCTCCTCTGTCCATGGGGATTCTCCAGGCAGTATATAGGATCACAAAGAATTGGACATGATTGAGCACACACAAATACACACACACGCACACACTGGACCCTTATTTTTTTTTTTAAACTGAACTACAGACT
This sequence comes from Dama dama, assembly GCF_033118175.1. Classification (NCBI taxonomy): domain Eukaryota; kingdom Metazoa; phylum Chordata; class Mammalia; order Artiodactyla; family Cervidae; genus Dama; species Dama dama. The sequence goes on from NC_083705.1 coordinate 62,930,018, forward strand.
TAATTGGATTTCATCAGTCTCCTCACTCATGTTTTTTGCTGGCCCATAACTTAATCCAGGATTCCATACTGCGTTTAGTAACCATGTGTCCGCATTTTCATAGTCTGTCAGGGTTCTCCTTTCTCTGCCTTCCAGGATCTTGCACTTGTGAAGCATATGGGACATATATTTTGCAGAATATCCCACTTTTGGATTAGTCTAGTGTCTTTTCATAAATGGATTAAGTTTGGGAATTTTTTTACAAAAGTAGGACAAAGAATATGCACCGTTCTAGGTGTGTTGTACCAGGCAGTAAATGATGTAAATATGTCTTCTTAACAATGATACTGAGCTTGGTCACTGGCTAAGGTGTTGTCTGCCAGGGTTCTGTATTTTATAATGACTGTTTTTCCTTCTGTAACTATTGAAGATCTTAGGGGAGATACTTTGAGACTAAGAAAATAATTGTTTTTTGACAAACTTATGCCCATTAATTTTAGCAATTGTTCTTAGATCTTGCCTTCAACAATGTTTACTGTGGTGTATTTCTATTCTCATTATCTCTTCTGTATTTGTTACTTGGAAGAGCTATACTCTCTCATTTATTTATTCAACTATTTACTTATGTTATTAGGGACTCCTGGATGTTTAGTGTATTCTATTGATTATAATTCAATGCATCATTATTTACTTTCTTTCTCAACTTGTTCCACTTTTAGGTACCGGGAGCTCTTTTAGTTTGGCTCTTGTGACCTTTTGACAGGCTCCAATCCTTTTTTGAGCACCTCCTTACTTCTGGACCAAAAGATGCTTCAAACTCATCTTATATTTTTGCTTCCCCACCCTCAAAATAAGCTACTTCTACAAGAAGTTCTGGTTTTCATTACTTAAAAACAGCATTTAGAAACAAAGATCTATGCTATAGGTGGCTTCGTTATTACTGGTATGTCACTGATTCTGGACTCCATCAGAGGTTCATGCCTTCACCAGTACCATGCTGACTTGATTACTGTGGCTTAATAAGTCTTCAAGTTGTGTAGTGTGAGGGTTCTAACTTCGTTCATTTTCAAATTTGTTTTGGTTATTCTAGTTCCTTCTTCACATGTAAATATTAGAATCAGAGGTATTGTTATCTACAAAACAACTTGAAAAGATTTTTATTTGGTTTGCACAGATTAGATTGGAGTGATTTGACAACAATATGGAGTCTTCCAGATCCTTATTTTTTGAAACTCTGATTTCTATACAAGATTCAGCCCAATGTATGGAAACCTATTTAAGGAAACTCAGGAACTGAGTCTCTGTACTAAACACAGGCCATAATGTCAGGCAATCGAAAGGTTGGGTAGGAAACAATTCACAAAGTAATTTTTAATTTGATTTTGTCTCTCCCAAGTCAATAATGAATATAATAAAGGAAAGAAGAAAAAGATTTCCATATGGTAGCAGAGTAAGGGAACTGATAGCAGAATTTATCTATTTGCTTCTAAAGCTCTTGATAACATCCACACCAGATGTCCTGCCAAGTCTGAAATACTGCAAAAACATTCTTCATTTATGGAAACACAACATTTCTTTTTTGCTTTGTAAACATTGCAAGTATGCCTCCTGTTTCTTTTCTTTTTTGTATCCACCCCCATATATTTTTTTGGATGGAAAAAACCCAGGATAAGAAAACAAATGACTAAAATTATTTTTCCATCATAAATTCATTACTTGTGGAACTACCTTGGATTTTATTTATCATAGGGACTTTGGAATAATCATTCCCAGTGCATACACTATGGTTTAGAAACTAAGGAAGGCTAGCATATGACCTTTTAAAACCTGTTCTTGCGTTTGAGATTTTAAAAAATTAATATGTTCACTGACGTCTTTTAACTTCATCTCATTATACACAAGTTCAAATGATGCTTGGTGGGGAGAATATAAGTAGGTCCCTGTGGTGGTTTAGAAAATAGTCATATAAGGGCATAGGTGACTCAGAAAATTTTAACTCTTAAACATTACTAAAGGATAAACTAATATATTCACTTCTAGAAGTCCACATTTCCCATGATGGCTTTGTAGAAAAGTTTCTGATGAAGTAAATTATGTTGTGGTGTGGTAGATATGTCCTGATTTCAGCTGTTAGATACTTTGGTCTAGAAAATATATATATTGTAATATCTATTCCATTTAATACATTTATATACATATGTATGTTATATACACATGTTATACACATCTGTTATATAATATGTACATATGTATATATGTATTAAATTGAATATATATGTATGTATATGTATTAAATTGAGGTATAGCTTATTTACAATATTGTGCTACTTTCTGGTATATAGCAAAGTGATCTATATATATTATTTCTTAAATTTTTTCCCATTATAGTTTATTACAAGATACTGAATATAGTTCCCTGTACAATACAGAAAGACCTTGTTAATATTCTATTTTATATATAATAGTTTGTATCTGCTAATAATAAACGCCTTAATTTATTCCCATCCCCTTTCCTCTTTGGTGACCAAAAGTTTGATTTCTATGTTTGTGTGTCATTTTCTGTTTTATAAATAAGTTCACTTGTGTCATTTTTTAAAATTCTATGATAAGTGATACCATAGGATATTTTTCTTTATCTGACCTACTTCACTTAGTATGATAACATCTAGGTTCATTCATGTTGCTGCAAATGGCATTATTTCATTATTTTTTATGACTGAATAGTAGTCTTGCCTGGAAAATCCCGTGGATGGAGGAGCCTGGTATGCTGCAGTCCATGGGGTCACTACGAGTCTGGCACGACTGAGCCACTTCACTTTCACTTTTCACTTTCCTGCATTGGAGGTGGAAGTGGCAACCCACTCCAGTGTTCTTGCCTGGAGAATCCCAGGGACGGGGGAGACTCGTGGGCTGCCGTCTATGGGGTCGCACAGAGTCGGACACAACTGAAGCGACTTAGCAGCAGCAGTATTCCATTGTGTACATACATATACCACATCTTTATCTATTCATCTGTCATTGAATTTTTAGGTTGCTTCTATGTGTTGGTTATTGTAAATAGTGCTGCTATGAATATTGAGGTGTATGTATCTTTTCAAAGTAGAATTTTCTTTGGATATATGCTCAAGAGTGGGATTGACAGTTTCTCTTGCTTCGTTAGTTCTCCTCCCCTAGAATTTGCTAGGTTTTGTTTCTCTCTTATTAAACAGTTGCTTTAGACTGCCTCTGTCCTGAGGATAGTCATGAGGTATAAACTTTAGGTCGGTCATTCAGGTGTTCTCAGGATCTGTGCCTTTTCCTGCATATGGCCAGTGACTTTCTAATTTCTCCTATATATTGCTTTTGAATGTCCTTGTCTTTAATGTCTGGTTCCCAAAAGTGTATCAGAGAAATATGAAGAGTAGGGTAAAGATTTTGATCCCTTAACTCCCTTGGAAGACATTTTAATTGGAGGGGGAGGTCTTGCAGCAATGGCTGCCCTCCTTTTTTCTGCACGTATGTGATTAGAACCAAGAATCAGGAATCAGACACAGATCCCTGATATTTAGAGGACAGAGTCATCCTCACCACCCTGCCTTCTGCAAGACGTGTACAAACTGCTTCAGAAATACATGGGAAGTGCGGGATGGGCTGGTGATGCAAAGCTAAGAAGTTGAATTGACTAAAATTAATCACAATGTATCATCCAAGACTTTCACTTTAAATTTCAAAACTTCAATGCCTCCCCAGTTCCAAAGTAGATACATCAGGAGTCTCTGCCAGTGAAATTTATTTCTAGGATACAGATTGCTGGTACTTCCTACTCTATCTTCCCAGAATTCTCTGGCTTATAGTTTTTGATACAAAGATAGTATTTTTTTAAACTGAGATATGCTTTATATATTATTAACAATCATCCCTTTAGGTGTATAGATCTACACATTTTCACAAATGTATACAGTCACGAACCACCACCATTGGAATGTAACAATCCTATCATTTCCAAAAGGTTTACTTTGTAATCAACTCCTGCCTCAACTGCTGCTTATAGATTGGGAGAAGGTATTTACAAAGCACAGATCTGATAAGGTCTTATGTCCAAAATATAAGATCTCTCAAAATTCAAAAGTAAATTTAAAATATCAATAAAAGATGGTAAAAGGGTTTAACAAACATTTCACCAAAGAAGATTATGGATGGCAAACAAGCGTGCTGTCGTTTGTCATTAGAGTAATACAGATTAAAATCATGAGAAGCCACTACTACTACACACACTTTGAATTGGCTAAAACAGATGGACCATGTCAAGTGTCCACCAGGATGAGGAGGATCTGAAACCGCTGTGTACTGTTTGTGGGAACTGAAAATACTACAACCACTATGAAAACATGTACTCATTCTGACATTCTAATTTCTCAGCATTTACACAAGAGAAATGAAGTGATATGTGCATACAAAGACTTGTACATGAATGTTCATAGCAGCTTTACTTGTTGCCTTTTGAGTTTGGCTTCTGTATTTAGGATTCATACAAAGAGAGGGTTTTTTTTTTTTTTTTTTTAATGAACTTTATATTCTATCTTTCAATCTGTTTTCTTGCCATTTCTTTAATAGAAATGATCCATAGGTGTTTTTGAAGAGTATGTCTTCTCTCCAGAATATCACCTAAGCAGAGGATATGGTAGATGAGACAATGGTTCCTGTCCTCAAAGAGCTTATGGTCTAGCAGGTATGATGGGCATGGATGCAAATGTTATGGGGACACTGAGAAGTTCAGGTTTCAAGAGGAACCAAAATTAGGAAATTAACTCTAATGCAGGATATAATGCTTCTGTGAAAATGAAGCATTTAAAAGTAAGCATAAAGACGTATAAGTAGGATTTTACAATCTTGTGCTTGACCAGTACTGCTCCGTAATAGTGTTCCAAGGTAAAACAAGAAAAATATAAGGATGATATTGTGAAGTTATTGGATGTAAGAAATTTTGCTTTATCCTGAGCTTGTGTTCCTTCTAATTTTTTTGTGTTAAAATTTTTTATCTGTAGTATTAAATAATAACTATTTGCATTTTGTGTGTCCATATAGTCAAAGCTATGGCTTTTCCAGTAGTCATGTACAGACATGAGTGTTAGACCATAAAGAAGGCTGACCACCAAAGAATTGATGCTTTCAAAGTGTGGTGCTGGAGAACACACTTGAGAGTCCTGTGGACTAAAAGGAGATCAAACCAATTAATCCTAAAGGAAATCAGCCCTGAATATTCACTGGACAGACAGATGCTGAAGCTGAAGCTCCAATACTTTGGCCATCTGCTGCGAAGAGCTGACTCATTGGAAAAGACCCTGATGCTGAGAAAGATTGAAGGCAAAAGGCGAAGGGGGCGGCAGAAGATGAGATGGTTAGATAGCATCACTGACCCAGTGGAAATGAATTTGAACAAACTCTGGGCAATAGTGAAGGATGAGAAGCCTGGTGTGCGGCAGTCTTTGGGGTCATAAGGAGTCAGACGCAAAGACTGAAGAAAAAATATAAGAAATTGATTAAGTATTGATGAATTGGATAAAGTGTAAATGGGAGCTCCTTGATTCCTCTTGTAAGTTTTTCGTAAGCTTGATAGTTTTCAAAACAATACATTAAAAAGTCCTTTCACTAGTGAAAATAAAGGTATAGTAGATGATAATCATTTTGATTTAAAGAATTAAAAATTAACAGAATTTCATTCAATTTTAGAATTTTTTGTTGTTTCTAGAAAACCCTTGTTCCTTCATCATGGCTCCTTCCTCCATCTTCAAAGCAAGCGCTATAACCTTTTCAAATATCTTTCAAACTCTTACCCTGTTGCTTCCCTCATTCAACAATAAGAATGCTTGTGATAATACAGGATGATCACCCCACCTGAAGCTACCTTAATTCCACTTTCCCATGTAACATGACCTACTCTGAGGTCCTGGGGCTTAGAATGTTACATCTTGGGGAGACTATTGGTTTGCCCACTATGTAGGAAATGTTGGCAGGACATTTCAGGCCACTGGGTAGTAGTGAAAATGCAGTGTGGCATGTAGGGAGAGCAGAGTGGTGGGAAGGAGCTAGGTAGCATAGAAGCTTTCAAGACAAGTCAAGGATCTGGGACTTGACCCACTGGGAAACCACAGAAGGGTGTTAAATAGGGCTGATGCTTTCATATTTGTATTCATCGAAGTTTACCCTGGTTTCGATGGAGAAAATAGGTTGGATAAGAGTGGTTGGCTGAGTAGCAGATCGTGAAGCTGTTCTAGTCATTCTGTTGAAAGCTGACAATATTCTGGAGTTGATAGTGGCAGTAGGGAAAACACATAAATAAATGCCCCTCCATTAGCACTGGGAGAAGTGAAAAATTGGAAGTGGCTTCCCCAGAAGGCAGTGTCATCTTCAGTGACATTAAAGTAAAAGTTAGAATGAAGAACTGAATTGATAGGATTTGGTGAATGACCGGATGATGAGGGTTGAGAAGGAATGTATGGTCAGGGTTCAATCATGGAAGCAGAACCAGTAGGATGTATGGTTTTTCTATATGGATTTCATATTTGGAATTGCCTTTGCAGCTGTGCAGCTAAACAGCCCAAGGACCATGGGAAAAGAAGTCAGGGAGGAAAGATCAGGAGCAGGAACCCCCAGAGCAGAGGTTAGAGCGTGTTGCTCACAGACAGGCAGTTAAGAGAGAAGGTCCAGGTGGAAGAGGAATAATTAATTGCAGACTCTGCTGCTGTTTGCAGCCTCTGGGCTCATGAAAGACCTCCAACTGTTTAAGGCAGACCCTCCCAGGATCATCTCCCTTTTGATTATCATAAAGTCAGCTGATTGAGGGTATAATTTACAGGGAAAAATAATCCCTTCATAGAGCACCTAGAACAGTGTTTGGTTGAACACTGCAGAGAACATGTGTGTACGCTACAAAACAGCCACTGCTTTTCATCTATGCTCCAACTCTTATGAGAGATCTCCCTTGGATTCATCTGAGCCACAAACATTCTAGAAAGGGAATTCCAGAGATCGCAGTTCAGCCCAGCCAAGTCAACATGTCACAGAGCTATAACATGGAGGAATGGGTGAAGGATGTAAAGATTCATGCCCGAGCCAATGGGAGGGGACTTTGGGAAGACAGTCATGCCTGTGAGGCATAGTGAGTCATATGGTAGAGACATTCTTTTCCATTTTATATCCTTAGGTGCCATCATGATCCCATACAGAAAAGATGGACATGGCAGAGGGTAAGGCTTATTGATGAACAATAAGCCTCATTCTAGACCTCTCCTCTTTTCCACACTCTGCTGTGACTCAGCCCTATATTTGCAGGAGCCCCAGAGAGCTGACAAAGGAGTTTGTCAGTAAGACCTTTTGCTTTCATCTGGAATTTTACTGCCTGGTGGCTACCCTCACACTCCTTGAATTCTTGGCCTCCTGGATACTCAACTAATGGCATCTATTCTGCTCATCTCTCTGGTGGTGTGCTCACAGGAAGCTGCAGCAGGCACTTGAAGAGGGTACGCCCTGGTGGAGGGACGGATGTAAAGCCACCATCTCGGCTGCCTGTTGCCTTAGTAAACTCAAGGGGCCACTCCAAGGTGGCCACTGCTCACTCTTGGCTACATGTGCCCTTTGTACTGTGTGGGAGGACACAATTGTGCTTTCTTGACATCATCATTAGAAAGTTAGAAATATACATTCCATAAGCATCCTTTGTTTTCTGGAACCCAACCAGCTTAAAGTCTTAGAGTGAGATGTGCCCCCATGATGCTTATTAATGCATTTAGTCACATACACGCATTTATAACTTATGGAGCTCTGGGATTTTGAAAGTTACTCTCTTGACTCTGAAATTTAGAAAATTTTCTAAAGCCACCATACACTGAGCATGAACTGTGTGTGATGAGTTTTTAACATATATCTTATTTTTCCCCCATGGCCAATCCAAAAGATGGGAGTGATCATCTATACTTTGTAAATGAGGACACTGTCTCCAGAGTCACACTTTTAGGAAATGGCAGCATTCTGAAGCCACGTCTGTCTGACTCACTGGCAATACTTTATACTCCTTGACTTGCTGTGCACCTAAATCCTCACTGGCCTCTCACTGACTTTACCCACATAATCAAGTAATACACCTGGATATCAACGGTATTCTCCTGCAAATGAGCAGGAAAGACACTCTTCCTTAAGCACTCCATTACTGAAAATTGCCATTAAATATAAGAAAATCACAAACTAACAGGGCAAACATGACAAAAGTGGCCAGAAACAGTAATGATATTGAATTTTGTCAAGTAACGTCAAGGTCCTAAAACTTATTGTTTATTTAGGCATACTTAAGAGACATGGGTTTGAGCCCTGGGTCAGGAAGATCCCCTAGAGGAGGGCAGGGCAACCCACTCCAGAATTCTTGCCTGGAGAATCCCATGGACAGGGGAGCCTGGAGGGCCAGAATCCATCGGGTTGTAAAGAGTTGAACATTACTGAAGCGACTTAGCATGCATACACAATGAGACACCTATGATAAAATTAAGAAGTGAAAACAAATCTGGTACAAATTCTGAGCTAAAGGAGTTTTACATCCTAGTAGAGAGAGATGTGACATAGATTATTATAAATTATGATAGCAAAGACTGGATATAATAAGGGAAGAGCAGATAAGGTTTCCATAAGACAGAAGGCAGAGATGTATAGAAGATGCATCAAGAGCCATGTTTTTGATAGGTAGACACTGTCTCAACTACCACCTACATTGAATCCCTACTTTTGGAAATACAGTCACCCTGAATTTGGGTTATCCAAGGGGAAGTCTGTTAAGACAATCAAACTGGCTGGCATACAGTGGTCCACGCAGACACAGTATAGTAAATCAAAGTGTCAACAGTGGCCTTATAAAGGCAGAGCACTCTGAAATGGCTTTTGCAGGTGGCCAGCATTTAGACCCTGATGCTGGCAAAGACTGAGGGCAGGCGGAGAAGGGAGCCACAGAGGATGAGAGGGTTGGATGGCATCACCAACTCAATGGACCTGAGTTTGAGCAAACTGCAGGAGATAGTGAAGGACAGGGAAGCCTGGCATGCTGCTGTCCTTTGGGTCGCAAAGGGTTGGACATGACAGTCACTCAGTGATTGAGTGACTGAGCAACAACATTGAGACTGGCTAATTCTTGGTACGGTCTGTGTTTGTTAAATATCTTATTCTGTTCTCAGACTTTGCAGAAGTATGCAAATGAGTGTGGTGTGTGTGTGTGTGTGTGTGTGTGTGTGCATGTGTGTTTGTATGTAAGAGAAGGCGAGAGAGACAAAATTAGAGAGACAGAGAGGGATTGTGATTACAATAATGAGTCCTAGGGATGCAGGACAGTATCAGCACAAAAGAAATCCAGACCACTCTGCCTTGATTGTGACCCCTACACCTTAACCATGTTTTTTATCTCTCCCTCTTTCTTTAAAAAAAATTTTTTTTAAATTTATTTTGGCTCTGCTAGGTCTTTGTTGCTGCATGTGGCCTCTCTTCACTCTCTAGTTGTGGTGTGTGGGCTTCTCACTGCAGTGGTTCCTCCTGTTGCAGAGCATGGACTCTAGACGTGCAGGCTTCGGTAGTTGCAGCATCTGGGCTCAGTAGTTGTCCAGCATGGGCTTAGTTGCTCCCCAGCATCCCCAGCTGCTTCCCAGACCAGGGATCAAACCCATGTCCCTGGCATTGGCAGGTGGATCCTTACCCACTGTACCACCAGGGAAATCCTCCCTCTTCCGTAAGTGATCTTTGAAGTCTTCTTGCCTCTATGATTCTGAGTATGAACCCATGGCTCAGTTCAGTTCAGTTCAGTCACTCAGTCAGGTCTGACTCTTTGAGACCCCATGGACTGCAGCACACCAGGCCTCCCTGTCCTGCACCAACTCCCGGAGCTTGCTCAAACTCATGTCCATCGAGTCAGTGATGCCATCCAACCATCTCATCCTCTGTCATCTCCTTCTCCTGCCTTCAATCTTTCCCGGCATGAGGGTCTTTTCCAGTGGGTAACTTCTTTGCATCAGGTGGCCAAAGCATTGGAGTTTCAGCTTCAGCATCAGTCCTTCCAATGAACATCCAGGACTGATTTCCTTTAGGATGGACTGGTTGGATCTCCTTGCAGTCCAAGAGACTCTCAAGAGTCTTCTCCAACGGCACAGTTCAAAAGCATCAATTCTTCGGTGCTCAGCTTTCTTTATAGTCCAACTCTCACAGCCACACATGACTACTGGAAAAATCATAGCTTTGACTAGATGGACCTTTGTTGGCAAAGTGATATCTCTGCTTTTCAATATGCTGCCTAGGTTGGTCATAGCTTTTCTTCCAAGGAGCAAGCATATTTTAATTTCATGACTGCAGTCACCATCAACACCTTCTTAATAATAAGCTTGCCCATCAAATGGACCTAAGTGCTGTGCTGTCTGGATCTCACTCAAGCCTGCCGAGTGAGTGAGAGGTGCTAGGTCTCTCTCCTAGTTCTAGCTTAATATTTGGCAGCCCAGCCATGTGTGGACATTCTTCATGATCTGATACTCTGAGGCATGGCAGCTTCAACCTGAACTGTGAAAGTGTGAAAGTGTTAGTCACTCAGTGGTGTCCGACTCTTTGCAACCCAATGTACTCTCTGTCAGGCTCTGCCAGGCTCCTCTGTCCACAGAATTCTCCAAGCAAGAATACTGGAGTGGGTAGCCTTTCCCTTCTCCAGGGGACCTTCCCAACCCAGGGATCAAACCCAGGTCTCCTGCATTGCAGGCAGATTCTTTATCATCTGAGCCACCAGGGAAACCAGAACTGGATCATCCCTAAAAAGAAAAGTTAAGTGTTTTGAGTTTACTTAGAAACCGCTTTTAAAAGTCAGGGATTCTTTTTCCTTCCTATTGATAAGGCAACAATATAGGTGATTACGCCCCCCAGGGAAGCTCACAGAAACAACAATATAAGTATATTTAACCCCATCATCCAGATGGTCAATACCGAAATAAGACTGATTATATTCTTTGGAGCCAAAGATGGAGAAGCCCTATACAGTCAGCAAAAATAAGACTGGGAGCCGACTGTGGTTCAGATCATGAACTCCTGATTACAAAATTCAGATTTAAATTGAAGAAAGTATGGAAAACCACTAGGCCATTCAGGTATGACCTAAATCAGATTCACAGTTATAAAGTGGAAGTGACAAATAGATTTAAGGGATTAGATCTGAAATATCAATATCTTCAGGCAGAGTGCCTGAAGAATTATGGTTGGAGGTTCGTAACATTGTATAGGAGGCAGTGATAAAAACCATCCCAAGAAAAAGCTATGTGACAAGGCAAAATGGTTGTCT